>NC_134575.1:125463643-126079476 GCF_050947875.1 Dermacentor variabilis | reverse complement strand
TAACACAGTATTTCCAGCACCAAGCTTGCTGCTTTAACCATTACGCCAAGAATGCATTGCTGAAAGAGGCAAAGGAAAACATCCTTGCAATGTTTCGTCATGCAAGCCAGCGCTAAATGACGTTCGGCCTTGTAATCATGTCAAATAGCTAGGATGACAAAGAGTGAGTGCATGATTCTTTCAACTCACGATGAATAGAGACGATAGGGGATTCAATTTCCGCTGAAATTCATCTGTCATCTGTCATCACATGTCATCTTAGTTCAGTGTGGGTCTAAAGGCCGAACACATGGTGTGTTGCAATTCCCGTCACAGTTCACTCCGTGATAAAAATACTGCATGCTCTGCAATATCCTCATTGGTGATGGAGGGATGTTTCATTATATAAATCTTCCGCGAGTTTTCTGATTCAATTCACCATTTACCTTTGCAGGCTCATGAAAGCTTCTCCTGCACCTATTACCACAGTGTGAGATGCCTGCATAATGTTTCTCCCATAAATCCAATCAATCCACTACTCTTTCCTAGACCTCTTGTATCTTAGATGTTCCTTGATAGTGCCCTGCCATGCCTTCAACGGCCGACATGACTATTACCTCAAGAAAATGAAACTCCCTTGTCATATAGCCCATGTGCCCTAGATGGCACTGCTATTGTTGTTTCTTTTGAGCTAACAATAAGAGAATTGACTACAAATTGTGCTTGTGTTGCATACAGCGTGAACATACGCTATGCAGTGTTGTTGCGGTTATTTGGCGTTATGGCACATTTCTTCTCTCGACACCTACTTCCTCTGATGACCAGGAAAGCAAGGTATTTGGAAGGATTTATAAATGAAAATTATGTTTTGTCCAATGCAGGGTGCTGACAAGTGTGACTTCCTGCATTTGAACATCATATTGACAGAACTGATACTGTTCCTCGTAACTGCTCTGTCATGTACGTGCTCAATCTGATCTGTAGGTCGAACTGGGTAATGCAGGCAATGTTCTTTAGATTTTACAAAGGGCATTTGGAGGATACGTCAAACCTGTGTACCTGCCATAATAAATAATAAGTGGAAGATAACATAAGCAGATCATGTAGTGTGCTATACAAGTAAGCAGTAGTATGTAACTGTAACGTAATACATATAAAATGAAATGAGAAGTGCTGTCAAGCTTGAGTAATGTTCAGATGGGGTAGCGATGATGTAGTCAGCCCGCAGAAGACAGGGGTGACTGGAGATTGCAGAGACAAGCCTTTACCCTGCAGTTGGAACAAACAATTCCTGCCAATGGGAAACCACAGACGTAGTAGAACATTTGCAAGTGTGTAGCAACAAGTTTGCATGTGAATGTCTCTGACAGCCGGGTAACCTCAAGAAAAGTTATATACTGCAAAATTCTGGTTATTGGTGCCCATAACAGGCACTAAGGGTCCCATTTGAGGCATATATAGGTATCAAAGACTGTCCTTTAGGCTCCTCACCCCACCCCAAATATAGGCTCAAATAATAATCTCTAGCGCTGTGCATATGATTATGAAATATGGGTTCTTTCGGGACTCAACCCACTGACTTCCCCTTTACTGCAAAATTCAGGTTGTTTTCACAATAAAAAGGCCTGAGACAGGCTGCGCAGATGAACAGCCAGAAATTAGCCCACTCAGTTGCTCATACGTTAGTAAGGTATGATAACGACATCACTTAAATAAATGGCACTCTAAGGTCTCAGTCTCTGGTAATTTCAGAATGTTAACAGAGTGATGAGAAGAACGCTTAGTTGGGGAACTAAACAATGTGGCCATCAAGCTTCAAGAATTGGAGATTAAATATGTCATGAAACATAACAGGATCTTTTTTGTTAGGCAGTCTGTAAGTAGCAAAGCAGCTGTATATAGTTTCTCTTTCTGTTATTTCAATGACATCAATTTGTGTAGAGCGACAGAAAATTCTAAAACATGTTTGTTAGCTCATCAACTTTACAAATTTTTAAGAAAGTGTTATGCAAAAATCTTTTGCCAGCGCCCTAATAGCAGCTGCTACATTACTGCGAGAACTTTCATGAACAGCCTTACGACCTCAACACATTGAAATTGTGCTCAATGTTGAAATCCGTCAGTCAAAAGATATATGTGGAGGAAGTTCTTGAAATGCCACAGCATCTTGGAAAGAAAGTGAAGATAGTTTAGCGCCAAGCATCTGATAGTGTGCATCAGGTGACCCTTCAGAAAGAATAAAAGCTTGCCAAGTGTGACAGGTCACATGATTTGCCTTGAAGGACACAAGAAAAAGTGGAAGCAAACAAACATGCTGAGGCACTATCAGCTCCATAAGGTTATCTCCACATATGAGCACATGCATCATAAACTCGCACTCACGCTGCGACGATTAATTCACATATTCATCAGCTCACTCCCAGGTCTGTTCCTCCTTGGTGCAAATGACACTTGGGAAAACATACTGAAAGCTCATACTCATGTGCTCTGAGCAGCATGAACCCACTTGTGATAACAATATCCGTCCATACTTACTGACACAAGTTTAAGAACACGGTTATGCCCATTCGCCCATAATTGTGGTAGCAATAATTTCCACTAGCTTGCAACCACATACACTGCCACAAACACTGGAGTTTACAATGTGCTCATAGGCATACTGCCTTTCACTCACACTTATCTTCAATCATGCATCTTGCCATTACTTGCTCTTTGCACTTCTTGCATGCCATGATGGTGCAGTTGGTTCTACAATGTATGTTTAGAAGGGATAACTGAGGTGTGATAATGGACGAGGTGCGCCTTTCATTAAAACGATCAGTGTGCCTTAATGAAATGTATGCGTTACTCCGTCTGGATCACATGGTCATCGTTACCTGGTAGGCAACGAAGCATTGATGTGCAGCGACAGTCTGTCATGATACCTATATATATATATATATATATATATATATATATATATATATATATATATATATATATATATATATATATATATATATATGGACACGTGTACATATCATTATCTAGCGACCACGTTTCGCTGCCTAACAAATGTTATCGCATAGCGCAGGACGCACCTGCATGTACAAGAAGTTTCTGGAATGTCATCGATGCTTCGATCCACTGTCTGTGACCTTGTGTAATCCTTGTGTAACCTTGTGTAATCTGATTGCATGTGTGTGTGACGGGAATAAGGTAGAACTTTGTGGAAGGCACGCTGGTCCCAGCGATTACTTTGGAACATTCCACGACAGATGTATAAAAGTCGATACGCTTGACCCGCTGATGAGATTGTCAACGATCGCGGACCGTGTTCGCCGCTAAGGTTGTCCGATAAGTGTAGCCTGTTTTTGTGGGCACAGGTTTGCCCAATAAAAGTTAGTTTTGTCTTTCACAGTATTGCTACTGTGTTCTTCAACGTCACCACCACGTGACATCTGGTAACGGTGCATTTCGTTCATGTACCGGACGCCCCCGACAAGCCGTGATCCAAGCCCGGACCGCAAAGCGAACATCAACGTCGCCAAGAACCAGCGAGGTAGCCGCAGGGTGCAAGGACTGCCCCCGGGGCACGGACTTTTGCATGATACGACCAGGGAGATCGCCACCAATCCACACCAATAGCATCTGCAGCGTCCCCCATCGTGCTGCAGTAGCCCAAGGAGCGTCCGACGTTCCGCGGTTCAACGTTCGAAGACCCGGAGAGCTGGCTTGAGACATACGAGAGGGTCGCTGCTTTTAACAACTGGAGCAGCGACAAGCTACGACATGTCTTCTTCGCATTGGAAGACGCTGCCAAGACGTGGTTCGAGAACCGAGAAGCCATCTTAACGACCTGGGAGCGGTTCCAAAGCGGCTTCTTGCGGACATTCGCAAGCGTCGTACGCCGAGAACGAGCACAAGCGCTATTAGAAACCCGGGTGCACCTACCTAATGAAACAACCACGATCTTTACAGAAGAAAAAAGCCGCCTATATCGCCACGCCGACCCGGAAACGTCCGAGGAGAAGAAAGACCGCCTAATGATGCGTGGCGTAAAAGAAGAACTTTTTGCCGGAATGATACGAAGCCCACCGAAAACCGTCGACAAGTTCCTTCACGAGGCTACTAGCATCGAGAAGACACTGGAAATGCGGAAGCGGCAATTTAACCGCCGCACGAACTCGACAAACTACGCCGGAGTTGCATCACTGGCCACCGACGACCTGTGCGAGACTATCCGAGTGGCCGTGCGGGAGGAACTACAGAAGCTGTTGCTTTCATCATAGCCTCAAGTGGCTTCGGTTGCCGACGCCGTACGTGAGGAGCTCCAGCAACAACTCGGAGTACGCCCTGAATCGCCACAGCCTCAGACGCAAGCAATGACTTACGCGGCAGTAGCCCGGCGTCACGTTCCCCCTCCGCGCCCACGGCAGGGCCCAGTGACGACACAGTTCCGTCGTCCACCGCCACCCCCGCCGCCAGCACGCCAAGCCGTCACCTTACGCGGCGTTCCAAGGAACACTGACGTTTAGCGCGCCCCCGACCACCGCCCGCTTTGCTATCACTGCGGAGAAGCCAGGCACATCTACCGCCGATGCCCATACCGGGAGATGGGACACCGAGGGTTCGCCGTTAACGCGCCACGACCACAGATTGCGAGCGACCTCGCAATATCGCCGGCTACCTCGCCGTCACTCAGCGGAGCCCTCAACGGCCGTCCTGTTCGCCATCACCAGGCCGCTACCTGTCGCCGCAGCGCCGACCATACACTGGCCCAGCCCGGGGCCGGTCAGCGAGCCCATATGCGGAAAACTAAAAGCAGCAACCGATGGAGGTGCGGTTGCCGTTCGTCGAACAGACGAAGATCCTCCGCCGCCGACGAAGACACCGAAGAAACTACTTCGGCGACATAAAGACACGCCGCCATACCGACGAAGTCAGGAAGCCAAGACTGCACCGACGAAAGACAACTTGCCCACGCGACGGTCCAGCTTCAGTTCAGCACGACGCAGCCGTGATCCGACGTCAAGACCTAACTGCAACGCCAGACAAAGAACCACCGACCTCGACGAGCTTCTCGACGGCCACGCAGTTGCCGCCTTAGTGGACACAGGGGCTGATTACTCCGTCATGAGTGGACACATCGCCGCTCAGTTGAAGAAAGTTAAGACCGCATGGGAAGGCCCTCAAATTCGGACCGCTGGAGGACACCTCATAACGCCGACTGGAATCTGCACGGCGAGAATAACCATTCATGACTGGACTTACCCTGCCACCATCGTTATCCTCCAACAGTGTTCACGAGATGTCATTCTCGGCATGGACTTCCTGAACCAACACGGCGCAATGTTCGACCTCAAGTCGAAGTCAATAACGCTGTCGGAAGATAAAGCGATACCGCCGGAGAGCCCTCGTAGTCACCACGGCTTGAGTGTGCTCGAAGATCAAGTGAGCATGCCGCCTCTCTCCAGCACTGTTATTTCGGTCGGCACTAAAACACCCGCTGACGTAGAAGGCGTCATCGAAGGCGACCATCGTCTACTGCTTGACCGTGAAATTTGCTTCGCAAGAGGGATCGCTCGACTGCATGGAGGGAAAACTGAAGTGTTGCTGCCAAACTTCAGCCAGGAGTTCAAGCACATCAACAAGGGCACGACGATCGCGTACGTCGAGGAAATTCTGGACACAAGTAATGCGTTTGTCCTCTCGTACTCCGACGCATCTACTCCGACGACCATGGTTCCCGAACCAGACTACGACATTAATCCAAATCTCCCTATGATTAAGCAACGGCAGCTCAGAAGTCTGCTCCGACGATACAAAGGCTGCTTTGCAACGTCATCGAGGATTCGACAAACACCAGTCGCCAAGCATCGCAGAATCACCGAGGAGTGCGCTCGACCACTCCGCCAGAGCCCTTACCGAGTTTCACCGCGCGAACGTGAAGCTATAAGAAAACAAGTCGACCAAATGCTGCGCGACGACATCACCAAGCCGTCGAAAAGCCCGTGGGCATGCCCTGTGGTCCTGGTAAAGAAAAAGGACGGAACCCTACGTTTCTGCGTCGATTATTGTCGTCTGAACAAGATCACGAAGAAGGACGTATACCCCCTCCCACGGATGGACGACGCATTGATTGGATCGGCTCTGCAACGCTGAATACTTCTCGTCGATGTGCCTCAATTCTGGCGATTGGCAAATAGAAGTCCACGAAAGAGATCGCGAAAAGACCACCTTCATCACCCCAGACGGCCTCTACGAGTTCAAGGTGATGCCATTGGGACTGCGCGCGGCGCCTGCAACGTTCCAGAACGTGATGGACATGGTTTTAGCAGAATTGAAGTGGCAGACCTGTCTCGTTTAGTTGGGGGACGTCGTTGCCTTCTCCGGAAATTTCGACGATCACCTCAGGCGGCTTGCAACAGTACTCGAGGCCATCAAGTCATCAGGGCTCACTCTGTAGCCAGAAAAGTGCCGCTTCGCTTAGGAAGAGCTTCTGTTCCTAGGCCACGTCATCAACAAGTTTGGAGTCTGCCCCGACCCGCAGAAGACAGCTGCCGTAGCAAAGTTCCCACAGCCCATTGACAAGAAGGCAGTGCGTAGATTTTTTGGCATGTGTGCCTACTGCAGGCGATTTGTCAAGGACTTTTCACGCATCGCTGAACCGCTGACACAGCTAACTAAATGTGACGTCGAGTTCAAGTGGGAAACGCCGGAGGCCGACGCATTTCAAGAACTTAAACGACGCATGCAGTCGCCGCCCGTACTTGCACACTTCGACGAGCACGCCGATACCGAAATCCACACTGACGCCAGTAGCCTAGGCGTCGGTGCCGTCCTAGTCCAGAGAAAAGATGGACATGAACACGTGATAGCTTACGCTAGCCGCCCGTTGTCAAAAGCGGAATTCATTTATTCTACAACCGAAAAGGAATGCCTCGCGATCGTTTGGGCTACAGCGAAATTACGCCCTTACCTATAGGGCAGGCCATTCAAAGTCGTCAGCGACCATCACACCTTGTGTTGGCTAGCGCATTTAAAGGATCTCTCAGGACGGCTGGCACGGTGGAGCCTCAGACTACACGAATAAGACATCACTGTAACATATAAGTCACGACGAAAACACTCATATGCCGATTGCCTATCATGCGCCCCCGTTGACCCGCCGCCCCAAGATGACGAGGATGGCCACGCTTTCCTCGGAATAATAAGCGTGGAAGACTTCGCCGAACAGCAACGAGGGGAGCCGGAGCTAAAAGCCCTAGTCGAGTATTTGGAAGGGCACACCGACGTTGTCCCTAGAGCATTTAGGCGTAGATTTTTTTCGTTCACGCTTCAAAACAACCTACTTGTGAAGAACTTCTCATCAGTCCGCGCCAACTACCTTATCGTTGTTCCGTCGGCGCTGCGTCCAGAAGTACTACACGCCCTACATGACGATCCTACCGCTGGGCACCTTGGTTTCTCCCGGACGCTATCGAGGATACAAGAAAGGTATTACTGACCGCACCTAACCGCTGATGTCGCGCGTTACGTCAGATCATGCCGAGACTGTCAGCGACGCAAGACACCACCGACAAGGCCAGTTCGATTTCTGCAGCCGATCAAGTCTCCTTACCGACCTTTTCAGCAGATCGTGATGGACTTGTTGGGACTGTTTCCGACACATCAACTTTCGAAAATAAGTGGATCGCCGTGGCAACGGACTATCTCATCCGCTTCGCTGAAACTAAAGGTCTACCGAAAGGCAGCGCAGCCAAAGTGCGAAATTTTTCGTCGAGAACATCTTGCTGCGACATGGTGCTCCACAAGTCCCTGTCACCGACAGAGGATCGGCTCTTACAGCAGAGCTCACGCAAGCCATGCTGCAATGCAGCCAGACAATTCACAGGATAACAACTGCATACCATCCGCAGACGAATGGTCTCACGGAGCGCCTGAACAAGACGCTCGCCGACATGCTAACAATGTACGTCGACGTCTAGCACAAGACGTGGGATGCGGTTCTGCCGTTCGTAAAATTCGCTTACAACACGGCGGTGCAAGAAACAACACAGGTCACGCCATTTAAGCTGGTTTACGGCAGGAACCCGACGACGACGCTCGACGCCGTGCTGCCGCATGTCACTGACTAGGAAAATCTTGACGTCGCTACCTATCTTCAGCGCGCAGAAGAAGCCCGACAGCTCGCCCGCCTGCGGATCAAGAACCAGCAGAGGACCGACAGGTGACACTATAACCTCCGTCGACGCTTCGTCGAGTACCAGCCCGGCGGCCGTGTTTGGTTGTGGACCCCGATACGCCGACGAGAACTCAGTGAGGAACCACTCCGACGCTATTTCGGACCCTACAATGTCATCCGACGTATTGGTGCTCTGCACTATGAAGTCGTGCCAGACGGCATTTCGCATTCACAGCGGCCCCGCGCACGATCTGAAGTGGTCCACATGGTGCGCCTTAAACCCTTTGACGGACGCTGACAATCTTCCTTATTTTTGTTGTTTTATTTGCTACGAGTGCTTTTGTTTATTACTTTTGTTTGTTTGCAGCATCGGGTCGATGCTCTTAAGGGGGGGGGGGGGGGGTAATGACACGTGTACTTATCTTTTTCTAGCGACCCCGTTTCGCCGCCTAACAAATGTTATCGCACAGCGCAGGACGCGCCTGCATGTAAAAGAAGTTTCTGGAATGTTATCGATGGTTCCGTGCACTGTCTTTCACCGCAGTTTGTATGCGCGGTGCGAATACTGTAGAACTTTGTGGAAGACACGCGTGTCCCAGCGGTTAATCTGGAACATTCGACGACTGATCTATAAAAGCCGACGCGCTTGACCCGCTGATCAGATTTTCGACGATCGTGGACCGTGTTCGCCGCTATCGTTGTTCTATAAGTGTAGCCTGTTTTTGTTGGCACAAGTTCACCCAATAAAAGTTAGTTTTGTCTTTCACAGTATTGGTACTGTGTTCTTCAAGGTCACCACCACGTGACACTATATATATTTGAAATTCGTGTAAGAGGATCTGCTGTAATGAGAACAAATGTCATGCATCTGTCATAATGTCAAATTGTTTTCATATGTAAGGCTAGTAGGGTACAGGAGCACAGTTCTTCCATAAATCACTTGATGAAAAGCTTTTTCAGCAGACATTGTATGTTGTTGGTTTTCACAAAAACTACACAATTAATGCCGCTACATTAAAATGCATAATTGTGTCTATCATCCCGTGCACCCTAAAGGTTATGAATGTGAGCTAGTTGGTACAAATGCATGGGTGAAAAACACTGCAAACACGGACAAGGGAAGAACACAAGACCACGCTCGTCCTGTGTTCCTTCTTTGTCCGTGTTTACTTCGCGTTTTTTTTCGCGCACGGACCACGACAGAATTCAAGTCCAGGGAACAAATTAGAAGCCAAATAATGCATACAACTGCCACAACAAGAGTCACCCTAACAGAAAACTGACTGTGAAACGCGAAGCTGAATTCAGCAGTTCACAAATAAGATTGTACCACCATTACCGGCCAATAGAATTATGAAACCGACAGGGAGTATGCGCACAGTCAGTCTCGCACTCACTGGGGATTTCACTGCAATTACACAATCTTGTTAATCCACAGTTGCTTATATCCCTGCTGACGTGTGAAAAGTAGGTTGACCTTTGTGTGGATGAATGGGTGCAGTTAAGCAAGTGCAATAACCTCTGCAGTGTCTACACATGCCCAACACCTTGAGAAAATACACAGGTTACACAGAGTAAGCACATAGGTTTGTAATCATTTCTGATAGCAGAGATTAAAAGCTATACGAAATGCTGCAACATTAGTTCAACTATAGTGTACTGATTCTACGAATAGCTGCACAAAATGGAATTAACAATTAAATAGAAGTCACTCACTCCTTATATACCTGCCTTACTGAAGTCTCCCCGAGCTTGTCGCGCATACGTGTAAGGTCCTTGAAGGTGGTCTCCAGAGAACGTGTGAGGGTACGTGGCGCTGCAAGCAAACGATACAGTATTTGTGACAAATGTCGCAACTTGTATGCAAAAATCCACACGGAAAAAAAGTATAATAAAGTTTAATTTGGCATTTTAAAATCACATACTGGCATTGCTCATAGGCGGACATTTAGTTATACTAGTAAACAGTTCCTGCGTTAGCACTGCAGCACCAGCATTAATTAGAAAAAGAGATGATGACATACAGTGGCACCTTCTTCAAAGAAAATGAGTGCGAATAATGCACTTGTTTTACAGTATCTTTCTCTTTATCAATCAGGCCAAAAGCGTGTCTATTATTAACAGTACCAAGCCATGCTCCATCTTTGTGCGTGTCACCACATATGAAAGTAGGCACTCGCGCTCTTCTATGTTCACAAACTGATAGGAGTATTCAACAACCCATATGAATTGGCATACAAGTTGAAGCGCAACGAATAAACGGGAGTGCAACACCTGTAGCACAACAATATGTAGTTTTCTATAAGTGTTATATTGCTTCCCTAACAGAGGGCAGTACATGATTCCAGTAGCTGTCATGCCCCCCATGTTCGTTCAATTGATTACTTGAAATCTTCTTTCATTACATGTGCATGTGCTGATCAACAAGCAGTGCGATGTTTGGTAAAGGTACCGCTTAAAGAAAAATGCCTGTGGAAATGCGCTGATGCGGGAATCTTGATGCGTGGTGTTTGCTTGGTAATGGTTCATGGTGGCAGCTATGTGCTACATTACATATATCGGGAATATGTTACGTAGAAGATCAGTACTATGCTGCACTTTTTTGACTAAGTCAGCCAGCATTACGAGTCTGCAAATACTTTGTGACACAGTAAGATCGTCTTGCCCACAGTGCTCGATTCAACTCAGTCAGAAGGTCACTATGAACTCAGTCAATAGCGTTACTCCCACATGTAACAGTTATCATCGCTAAAGTTACCTCCAAGTACGCACATCATATCTGCACTGTCTAGAGAACGCCGTGACATTCACTACTATCAATGGAGTGCAACGGTGAAAACTAACAGTTTTGAGCATGCTCAGAGGATGAAGTGCAAATGAATTATTCACTTGTGCACAAGACCTCACATCATATTGAGCTCATCCTCTGCTATGCCGAGCTGTTGCTAACAACAAATTGAGTATTACCCTATGCGGAACGTACACTAGGGGCGTACGACAGAGCCCTAGTGAAGCAGCTATTTATTCTATCACTGCACAGTAGCGATGAGCACCTGTTTGTGAAGAGTGGTGATTGTGAGAGTAGACGAAAGTTCGTGCGTGTTGTGTACAATTTACTCCCAAGCAGAATCACTTCATGTTGAAAAAGCCCAAGGCAGTGTGTTGTAATCTATCGCAAGATGCTGGGGGAGCATGAAGTAAAAAAAAGAATTATGGTTTTTTATGTGCCAAACCCACGAAATGATTATGCGGCACGCCATAGTGAGAGACTTCGGAATAATTTGGACCACCAGAGATTCTTCAACGGGCACTAAAATCTAAATACGTGGATCTTATTGCATTTTCCCCAGTCGAAAGGCGGCCGTCGTGGCCAGAATTCGATCCGGCGACTTCGTATTTAGCAGCCCAACACCACAGCTACTAAGTAGCCACGTCGGGTCGGAGTGTGACCTCGTGGGGTAATGTGGAACAAAATTGTCGCACCTACAATTTGGTAGACAGCCAAACGAAGTACAGATAGACAGCAGCTTTATCGGCCGTATAAACTTGTAAGCATGCGCTTACTAACCAGATTAACAGACACGGTGTCACGCGCGCTCCGGAACACATTAACTGAATGTCCACGGTGTCATAAGCATGGTTTGAGGAAGAGCAGTAGTAGCCGCAAGCGACCCTCGGTATTGCCCGTCGCTTCAACGCGAACAGCGAGAACGCAGCGCACACGAATCTATGTGCACTCGCTGAGCGTAGGCTATCGTAGACCGGTATCAAGATAGGACCTGCGCGGCCGCGCATACGCGTTCGCCGGTGGATGCGGCTTTCGGCCACGATATTATCGCACTTTCACTCTACACGGAACATCGCGCGGCGATGCCGACGGCGGAAATCCGCCAGAATTGTTCATATATTTGCTATCGCAATACAGAAGAAAAAAATAAGGGGGGAGCGTTCGGTAACGGTTACGTCATAGACGGTTACACCATGGTTACACCTTTACGCCGCTTGTATTGCGGAAGGAGGGAAGTGGACGTGTGCGGGGCGGAAGATGAACATGAAAACGAACCAGATGCAGCGAATCCTACTGAATGAGGGGCGAAACAAGATAGTCACTTAATATTGTTCAAAATTATGCTTCCTTCTAGTGGCTAAAAAGTGTTATGAATATTTAGATGAATCATTAGATTAATAATGAAAGGCAAATGCATCAGAAATGGCGGTACAAATGAGTGAAATCCGCTTATGTGAAAAATGGGTTCAGTCATTTGTACGTTTAGTACATCTGTTTATGGAGCTGTTGTTACAATCTCCAATCCGATTGCACATTTGCGAGTATTGATGGTCTTTTTTTTTCATACGCGCAGCCGGCGGCAACGGGCGAGCGCGCTATAGCGCTTGTCGCCTGCAGAGCACCAATGGCGCACTGTGAATCGGCAAACCTGATGTTACGTGGCCCCAAGCAACACAAGCCCAAGTAAAACTGGCGACAAAGCACTAGCAATCGTTACAGCTACGCCTGGAAGTAAAGTGAAGTGCAACCTAGCAAGAGGCTTCAAAAACGCATCGCCGCTGGGATACAAGAGAACCTTTTGTTGGCCCATGCTATGCACAGGGACATGTCAAACAAGCACACCCTTTGGTGTCGTCTGCTATTGCTCCGTGCCAATGTACGTAATCGACGCGCTTACTTTGGTGCCCTTTTGTTTTCTGCGCTTGCACCTCAGCACATGTAATTTACTATTTAAGTTATCATTAAAGCTACTGAAAACCCTTTTTAAACAATCATTTCCATTGAATATATCACACGGCAAATCGGCTGAAAGTAACAACACTAAACAACGTCTTGTGTAGCAATGGCACCGTAATGTACATCGAGTACATGATAGACCATGCACAACTGCAGTACCTTACGTCGGTTATTACATTTCACGCGTTCCTGCCATAGCATGCCGGTACGCAGAATCCGTGCGACATATGTCGCCATTCCGTCAGTTTCTCTTTACCTTCGTTCGAGTGAATACACCTGGTGTGACGCAAGGAACGTGCGAGGCATGAAGCAGACTGCACATTTTCTCACGTAAGTTGCTATTTTGATGTCGTTATTGCTATGGCTATTATTACAGTTTATATTTTTCTTGCTGCGTACCACCTCATGAGTCATCGCGTGCTGGGGTTTCTACTCCCAGAGCAGCGGTGCGGCTACATCTCAGGTACTACTTCTTGAACCGACGGGGGAGTGAAGCATGTTCCCCATTATCGCTCAGTAAACAATGAAAATCCATGAACCGAACATGCGACGGGAACATGGGGTGGGATGATGATAGAAACACCTTTATTGACAGCAAAGGAGAAATCGTGAAGGCGCTGCTAGTCACGGAGTCTGCGGCGACGGCCCACGGCCCGGGCCTCTAGGATCAGTGCCCGTCTGTACTTGCACGCGCCATTGGGAAGGCCGCCCTCCCACTGCTCTCGGGTGCAGGACGTGGGAGGCAGCCGACCGCCATAACTGATCGTACGATTTCTTGCACGTTTGCCACAACCAGAAAAATGTTACTTATTTGGGGTGCTAATGATACACAACATCACATGAAACGTGCTATTTGACCCAATAACACGTTCGAGCGATGTAGATGTCATGTTGCCAACAGCATGTACAAATGAATATTGCATGCAATTTGCAGTACTAGTTTTCAAATGTAGCCCGATTCGTAGGGTTACGGTCGACGGCTTGTAGCGCACTGTAGACCTGAAAGTGCGCGGACTCGAGTAGGGTGAGTGATATATTGGGGTCGTGCGGTGACCAGAAGTATCACTGTACGCATGCTTTCAGCTTTTCTTCAACGAAAGTAGCGAACAACTCTTGCGCGTACGACAGCATACTGTCAGCGACATTTCGGCACGTTTCATATGGGCCTTTTATACATGCGCATATGCAAGTACACTTGTGCATCCAGTGAAGAAATGAATAAAAAAATTTTGTCAAATATTGCTTCTAACTTCAGCAGCGCTATAGCAAAACTGTGTCGCAGGCAACGTGACTACACTACTCGGTGCATTTTAAAATAATTCTTGTCAACCATACTTCCACAAGCAAGCTTAAATGTAAGATTAGTTTGTAATACATCTACTTTTCATTGCTTCAGCCAACTTAAATTGTTTTGCAAGCTCGCTTGGTATTTTTCTTTTATGTCATTTTATTGTTTTACTTGCTTATGTCTGCGTACATCCTTTGTAACTTCACAACAGAAATGTGTTGGAGCCCACCAGTTTGCTTTCGTCAGTCTCATTACTTTATTCATGTTAGGTATACACAATTTCCGTTCTTTATGCCGTCTGCTTACAACACTCCATCTTTACAGATAACATAGCAGCCCAAAATTACCTTATCGGTTGCTTAGGAGGTGCCACCGTGCTTGCCGTTGATATCGAAAGGTGGCCTTGGAGTGTGACACGTGGTGCACAGGTGATTGGGTATGTTTGCTATACTCCTGCTAGGTGTCACCCGTAGATTAACAACAATGTCATGTGTTCAACCATGAAAATTCATTGCAAGCTGAAGGCCACAAGCCCTTAATGGTATTATGGGACAATGTTACCATGAAATAAAAGGATGGTTATAGGCACCCCCCCCTCTACTGCTGTGCGAATTAAACGTACCTGTACCTCTTTCTGTTTCCTTTCATGCTGCCATCCCCCTCTTCCCCTTGCAGGGCAGCAAAGCAAACCTCCGCCCAGTCATCCTCCCAGCTTTTCTTTCTTTCTCTTTTTCTAATGTAATTGTTTCTCTGGAAGAGGCTTGCATCAGTCTTAATAACGCCCTTCTCGTGCTTCGTGGTGTACCTTGGTCATATAAAACGTGTTGACCTAGCAATTTGAGGTGTAGTCCTGATTAAACATTTCAGATACACACACATAGTTCAACTCACACGACGCTGTTTATTGAACAATACGGTTGCAACACGTATGGCCTCATGCATTACATGTGCCTTGATCATGTCACGTTAATGTGGTTATTTACAATTGCTATGACAACGTAAACATGTTGTTCGACAACCATATCTTTGCATGTGACACACGGACAATAACATTTGCTGTAACAGTGCAAACGAGGCATCCAGAGAAATTAAATGCGTGCGTTAATCACGCATTTACCGCTGTGTTACGCAGCGTTAGGTTGTATACATCATCACTTGACATACACCATCACAAACAATTGCTATGTTAGACTGTGTTACATTGTATAAACTGCAGTGTTGCGACATCTTTTATTTCTGGATGTTCTCGAAATAGAACGTGTTGTGTAACTCTTTCAAATAACTGCAATTTGCATGGATTTCAACACAATTTGAATCTGTACTTGCAAACAAACACAGCATGTTGATGTCTATGCGCATCTTTATGTGTGTTTCTGTACATTGTTACTTGAAACACAGTGTAGGAACATTTACTTTAATCTCTGCATCACTTTGTCCTATGGCTGCGTCATACCACATTCATCGTCACATTTACAGCCTCACTGCCACAAGCCATAGCAGCTGATGGTGGCAAGGCATCCGTTACAGTTCGTAAGATCAACAGACCCGTAGAAGAGGCTGTAGCATCAGTTTGTGTTCACACTGCCACAAGCACAACCGTGCTGTGTAAGTGTGTAGTGATAGAAACTCGTTGCAATTGTGCTTGTGCTCTTTTTATGTCTATCTAATTTTCTATCTCTTCAGTTACATGCCCCGTTTGCCACTGTGGGGTATCAAACAGGATTTTACTTACTGTTTAACTTCACCTGTAATTTCCTTTCTTCTGCCTCTTTTTAACTGCACTTGGCTGGTCGTCAAATGTGCATTTATTGTTTAGTGGGACTCTGGTGAGAGTTCATGATTTTGTTTCTTCCTGTTCCTTGTCTTTCTTCTCGTTTTCTTCGCACTGGTCAAAGTTTGCTTCAAAAGCATTCATTGTCTTTTTGCTGGGTACAATTTGCTGCAGATTTCGTCGTTTATTACATTAATGTTTGCCCCTCAGAAAACATATGCTCCCACATGCCACTCTAAACAGCTCGTGGTCCCGCACATTCATTTCACCTTTTGGACATTGCACCACACACAGGATGCAAGGACACGCGCGCACAACTGTCACACTGTGTGTTTTGTGTGCGCTAAAATGTTACGCTGGCATACCAATATGCCCAAACTTGCATTCTTTCTTTTCGCTGAATGTGTACAGAAATGCAGAAGTTGATTGATGGCAAGCTTGGAGAAACATAGGTTAGATATTGTGCGTGACAGTCCAGTGCCATACACGCTCCTTTTGGATGCCTGCTACTTGTACTGTGTACAGAAATAAAACTATCCTGACTTTTGTACATGCACGCTACTGCCCGCTGCATTTGCAATACATGTATTGTTTACATGATTTCTTTTTCCAGGTTATTTCCACGTGCCAGATGAAATCTACTGCTATGACTATTCAAGCCATTTGCCGCACGAATACCGCGTGCTTGATTACCTTGCAATGACACACACCATCATGACCGTTGGGAAGACTGTCCATTGCCTGTCGCTGGTGCACGAGGCTATATCTTCACCTTTTGGTACTCGCTAATTGTGTTGCAGCTTGTCTTTTTGCTCATCAGCAATAAGAATAAAAGCTCTGGTATAAAATCAATAACGCTACTACTTCAGAATAGCTCGACCTAATTCTCACAGCATACTGACCCCACACGACATGCAAACATTGCGAATGCTAATCCCGTATTGTGTGCTTTTGTCAAATTATTGACACCCTACATAAAATAGGATGTTCCGAGTATACACACGCCATTGCATTTCATATCTCAAATCGGTGACATCCTTAGTATGTCTCTTACGACGATATTACTGTTCATCCCTACTTAAGGTACTCATTTTTTCCCATGCCATGTATGCTCACACGGCTGTGTTCAAAGTCAGGTTTCTTCACGTACTTGCTAGCAGCCCAATAGTTTTATGGCACTCACGTTTGTTTGCTGCGACATGCCATAGCCTCGTTGGGGTGTCCCTCTCCATGGTAACCTTTACAAGCACATCAGGCACTCGTCGCATTTCAAATGGGGTGAGCAAGACAAGAAATGGTGCATTTTTCAATACTATCTACACATTTTGTGCAGTCACGCATAGTGCATTGCAGTGCTTCATAACGCTACTGCTGTGACACAACAAAGCAGGTGTGATACTAACACATAGTGTCGTTTCTACCTCGCTGCATGTTCCAGCTGTCTGCTTATCCTTAATTTGTGCAGTGTTGCTCTTCGACTCCTCCCTTCAATATGTATGGCTTGCCAAGGCACCTCTGCTTTTTAGTTGCTACATATTCAATGAAAGCCTATATTTCGAAAGGACGGCCTCTCGCGAAGGACACACGAAACACTTGGCAGGACATTAGCAGCAAAAAAGGTGACACCTACACCAGCCAAGCTAACCTAGCACACGAGTGTTAGCTGGCACCTTATTGAAATAACTAGAATCCCTTTTGCACAATTACCCCGACATGCAAGGAAAGCTCCCTATATCCTGAGACCTACACATGCAGCATTTCGTTCGACCTTGCAGTTTTAAAGAATGTATGATGCGTGCTTGGACACGCTGCCTTCAGAGAAAATCGTTCAGCACTTTGGCCTCTGCTCTCGGCAGCGTGATCAAATACTCAACACGCAGCCAAAACAGGCAAACAAAAATGATTTGAAAAAAAAAATTGAAACAAACATGCACATGATCATACACCACTTGACGCCTTCTTCAGCTAGCCGAGCAGGTAAGGCTGTAAAACTAGTCACGTACGCGCTAACGCAGGTACACAAAACCTCAATATGTAATAATCCATGCACAAGCAAATGCCTTTAGCAATGCGGAAAGCTTCTGTATTATGCCTGCGCAGGTTAAATGCACTATCACGCTCAATACGAGTTGCGATACGGCATACACTAGTCAAATATTCTAATAAAAAAAGTGCAACTTCCCTTGTTAACACGGTGCGTACACTGCCGTTGTCATATGACACTATTATCATCGTTCTTCAGTTTTCATTTGTGTGTGTGTTCGTGCGCGCACGCGTTGGCGCAGCCACGCGCCGTGCAAGCGCCTTCATAGAGAAAAGAAACGGCCGCTCGCGTTGTGTCTCGCAGTGAGCACGACAATATGTGGCAAAATGTGTGCGAAGTTGCACCCATTGCATATTTAGGCAAGGTCACTTGAGGAATTAAAGTACTCGGAACGCGCGCACGCAGCTACTTATTAGAATTCATGCCAGAACGCGTAACATATTCTGTGCGGCAGCGTTCGCACTAGTGCACCTGTAAGTTTCAATAGCTTGCCGAAATCCAAACAAAACAAGGGATAACAGTCGTAAAACACACTGCGCAGAACAAGCGCGGATCACTATGTTGAACGACGCGGGTTTCTCACGGGCAGTTTTTTAATTATGCGCACATACATCTGTGCGGTGGTGACTGCTCAGGATTTCGTGCAAGAGCACCTTACCTGAGTGTGCCAATATTATTTCCCTATCGACAGAATAACTACCCACGCGACAGCTTTTCCATGGACTCGCAACTTACAGCCACATCAAAATTATGCGGATCATTTAGTTTAGAGACATCACGAAACGCAACCAATTTCTTCATCCTTCTCACATTACATTTTTCCTCGCCAGCGCTTTCAATCAGACCACGAGCTCCCAACTCAGGACGTCGTTCACATGGCGTTCACATGTGCTTTCAATCCGGCATACCGGCTGCTTTCACATATATTACGCTAACTGCTGGTGCGTACAATGCTCTAGCGTTCCTAAATGAACACTGCACAAAATCGACACTGCTACTCGCGTACACATATATCATGGCGAAGTCCTACAGGTACAACACCGCAACACAAAACACGCGTTTTCTTGCCTGGACATTGCTCTTTCCGACCCGGCAAAAAGTAGTCCTCAGGAAAACAACACAAGGAAGTACACCGTTCCGTGTCTACAGCTTCCGAGATTCCCGCTGTTAAACGATAGGCGGCAATTCTGACAGCAATCTCAAAGGCCATACAATACGTAGAATATAGAGCGTCTTTCAGGCCCTCTTTTGTTCGTTGCTACATGCTTTAGGAAAATTAGTTTACCAATGACATGCATCACGTATGATGCCACCAGTGGTCTTAAATTTGTCCTCTAAGATGGATCTAATACTGCTGGTTTTAGTTTTTTCGTTTTTTCCTTCTTTCCCGACATATTCAGTTTTAAATTCGGTGGTCGGAAAAACATGACTTTTCATCACATTTCGGCACTCTTTAATACAAAATTGACTACCTAACTCAAAAATTCGAAACAAACAGACACTAGATTTTGAGTTTTTCTTGTATATGCAACAAACCTCATCAAATGTGATGCAGTGGTTGCTGAGAAAAACGAATTCTCGTTTTACATGTATTTAGATAGCAGCCCCCGAGCTAAAGCTTCCTCTTAAGAGTATGTGAGAATTTTCATCTTGGTGTGACATACTGTATTATTTTATTTTTATTTATTTCAACATACTGTCAACCCTGTGACAGGATTATTACAGGAGTAGGCTACAGAAAGAAACAGTAATAATAGTAATTGTGAGGGTAGATATGCTAAACAAGTACAAATAAGAATGAAAAAATATACGTACATCAGTAAGTATGAATACGAGTATTGACAAGCATGCCAATGGAAAAAAGAAATAATCATATGGAGAATACAAATAAATGACATCAGGTTATGTATCATGAGTATGTATTAAGTAAGTCATGCAGCATCTCAAGGAAATCATCAATTCTATGCTGTTCGACTACAAGTCGGTCAAGGGTATTCTATTCCCGAATGCATCTAGGGAGAAAAGAATAATAGAATGTATTGTGGTTGCATGCATATTCTTGGAGTGTGAGATCATGTGTATGACGTGTTTGCCTTGATTGTTTAGTTTCGACGTATCTTGTGTGGTCTATCTTAAAATAGTTGTGCAGTAGCATATATAACAACTTGAGGCGGTGAATTTTAACTCGACTTTGGAGTGAGGGCAAACCTGCACGGCGTAGCAATTCTGTCGGGGAATCAAGGCATCGACAGCGGTTAAAAATAAATCTAATCGCTTTGCGCTTCACGTTTTCAAGCATTCTGATACCGTTACTTGTGAAGGAGAACCAGATTATATTGGCGTATTCTAGAATCGGTCGGACAAGTGTGGTGTACGCTAAAAGCTTAGTGTCACGGTAAGCGTGCCGCAGCGTCCGCTTAAGGAAAAACAATTTTTTTCATTGCTATCGCGGTTATAGCTTCCGTGTGAACTGCCCAACTGAGATCAGAAGTTATTATTACACCAAGATATTTGTACTAGCTTACATTTCGGAGCGTGACGTTGTTAAAGCCATGGAAATGCTAAGCTTGTCTTCTTTCTTGTTATTGACATTGCAACTGTTTTGTCTGAATTAATCACCATTTGCCAGTTAGAGCACCAACTTCCTACTTCATTCAGGGCAATGTTCAGCTCCATTTGGTCACTGTAGCTTTTGACCTCTCTATGCAATAGGCAGTCGTCTGCGAATAGCCTAATGTTTGCGTTAATGTTCAGTGCCCATGTCATTTATAAAAAACAAAAATAATATCGGTGCCAAAACGGATCCCTGGGGCACACCGGATGTGACATTTAATGTGTCAGAAACGTGCTCATTGCGTTGCACAAATTGTTGACTGCCGGATAGATAGCTTGATATCCATTGTGTCATTGGCCCATCCCCAAGTTTGCGAACCAGCTGGATAACTAGATTTTCATGGTAAACCCGATCAAACGCCTTCGAGCAATCCATAAAAATTATGTCAATTTGCGAGTGTTCATTATTGCCTTGGGCCAAGTCGTGCATTATCTCGACGAGTTGCGTTACGGTCGATAGGCCTCTTAGAAATCCGTGCTGGTTGGGGTGTAGCAGATCATTGTCTTCGACAAACTTTGTGATGAATTTGAGGAAAATATGCTCGAGTATTTTACAGCTGGCACGCGTCAACGAAATTGGCCTATAGTTTGATGGGATCGTCTTGTCACCGGATTTATGCACTGGGATGATTTTTGCGACTTTCCATTCGGAAGGACTCTGTGGATCCTGGACAGATTTTGTGAATATTAGGCGTATATACTTATTAACTTGTTCTGCATACCGTTTGACAAAAGCGGCCGGTAACCCGTCTTGGCCACAGGTCTTTTTTCATCAAGGTTTAATAGCAGACACAGTATACCACTGTCGATTATTTCTGGGGTTTCTAGTAATTTATTTTTGGTAGATGGGATAATCGGGGAATGTTGCACTAGTCCATTATCGATTGTAAAAATCGACTGGAAGTAGCGATTGAATCGATCCGCCTTATCTTTTGTTTCTTTTGAAGCAGAAGCCTTTCTATCGCTATATTTACCATTTACTAACGCCAAAATTTTGCTGGTGACGTTTTCATAAACTTGGATAGAGTAGTACGATAGTAGTGCATTTTGGAAACGCGTGTTTTGCTTTTCAATGCTTTAGATAATGCGGAAATCTCAGCAGTGAAATAAGCGGCTAAACCAGACCTCCTAGCTTTCCTCAGCTTACTAATTTTACGTTTACCGTGAATTATTTCGCGGGTGATCCATGGATTACACTTTCTTGTAAGTTCGCGCTCTAGTGGGACAAAATTTTCAGTACAATGCATGACGTGTGCTTTGAATTGCAACCATATATGATCTATTAATGAGTTTTTATCCGAGCAAAGATGTGAAAAATCGATAAATTCGTGAGTGAGGTACGTGATTATTGCATCGTTGTCTTCTTTATTGAATGCAAGAACGTGTTTTACAGGCCCGTGGTGCCGTACAAGACCAGGTAGAGGCCAACCTTACTAGACTAGGATCAGTTTTCAAACTCCTGTGACTGCGTGGACCCACCACCGATCCCCGCCTCTTGTCGCACTTTGCTCGGTCAGCACGGCGCGGACAGGGCGACGAAGCACTGTCCGTTGTTTACCTGTTTTGACGCGTTGTATACATGCGTGTTTTGCTGCAGTCTCGGTGCATTTTTGCGACACTCTTGTGCGTTTTGAGTGCCGTGTGCGTTTTGAAGAGTTTACGGGCCGTATCATCCAATTTTATTTGGTGACGCGAATGCATATTTATGCTCCGTTCCTGCAGCGAGAACCTACTTTGAATGTGCAAGTCTGCTCGCAAGCGAGAGAAGCGCACGTAGGTTTGAAAATTGCACCTGTTAATGCGGTGCTCTGATGAAGGAAATAGTGCTAGCTTCGTTTTTTTGTCATCCCGAAATGAAGTGCTGAGAGTGTGCATGTACCGTGTGTCCCAGCTAACTTCAGCCAGTTTCACTATATGGGAATGCCGCGTGGTTGGACACAACCAAGGTAATGTTTTTTGCGGTCGCTTGGAGATATCCAAATAAACTTGTAAGCAACCAAGTAAGGTAATCAAGTTAAATGATTTTTCTGCTAATTATTAACGTGCAAAATTTATTAATTTATTACTTCTTAAATTCGCCTAGTTAAGTAATTCATTGCCATGACCAAAGATCGAGACTTCAACTCTCACCGACGACCAGTGGGTTCGAGTGCCATAATTAACTATATATTGTTACGTCCAAGCGCGTGAAAGGGACGCGGGGTTCAAGATACGGGAAGAGGAGAACGAAGACTGTGCAGCGGCCGTTCCTGTTGTTCGTAGCCTGCAATTTCTGCTCTCGCACGCCTAAATAAACCCCTTTTCCTCGTGCTTGTAACAAATTGGTGGAAGTGCGTGGTACACCTCGTAACCACGGAGCCTACGCTGTTACAACTTCGCCGAAGCCGTCGACTTGCCGGACTACCGCGCCCCTCACTTAACATGCCTGCACACGCCTGCCAGATTCCCGAAGGTTCTGACGCGGCTTGAAGGCCAGCACCTGGCTTTCCGTGGGAATACTACAGGGTGCCACTCACTTTCGGAGGAAAAGCCGGAGAAGATGTGGACGACGGCTTACGAACTACCGAAGGGTGAGCCGATCTAACGGTTGGAACTCGACCGCACAGTTGTCCAATGTTGTGTTTTCTTTTACCGACACAGCGCTCGTCTGGTACGAGAATCATGAAGAGACGCTCACTTCATGGGAGCTTTTCGTAGAGGAGCTCAGAACGTGTTTTGGAGACTCTAGCGCAAAAAAGATACGCGCTGAACAGATGCTTTCGCAAAGAGCTCAGATTCCCGGCGAGACCTGTACGACTTATTTCGTAGAAGTGCTGAAACTATGTAAAATAGTCAACTCTGAAATGTCTGAAGATGACAATGTTGGACATTTGTTGAAAGGAATAGCCGAAGACGGCTAAAATTTTTTGATCGGCAAAGAAAGCTTGGATTCCGTGTCTGACATCATTCGCCACTGCAGGACCTTTGAGACGCTGAAGATGCGACGGATAATGCCGAAGTTTGGTCGCCTGGCTAATGTCGCAACGGTGGCAAGTGTAGACCCGAGTTCGTGTGTTGACCTTCCATCAACAATATGGCAGATTGTTCGCGAAGAGTTGCCCCATCGGGAAGAGATGTACCGTTGCACACCCGGCATCACTGGTGCGTACTCACCACACGAGATGAGAAACACGGCCGTTTCGACCGCATGGCAACATACGGTTCACTCAGCGACCGTCAAGTATAGGTCTACCCCACAAACGAGAGGGACCATAAACTATCAAGATCATGACTTCGACCAACGCCCTCGCCGCACGCACGCCTCCCGGCGGCCGATGCCTAGCCAGGATGAATGGGACCCACCTGTTGGCTATGCAGTCGACAGCGGCATGCGTGACTACATGGAAGAGCATCGAAATTTGCGGCATCTGCCGGTGTGTTTCCAATGCGGTGTCGCGGGCCACATAGCGAGATTTCGCAATCGTCGCCCAACAACGTGGAATTGTCGATCGGGGTCTTCAACAAGGACCACACTTCCTACGAGGACAACTCAACAGCCATACATCACCTCTTGATCAGCAGGCGTCACTCCTGGCAACGATTGCTGGCAGAGAAGCTTCCGGAGCCGCTCGCCGGTATCTGACAGGAGTTTGACGCCACCGCCAACTTCTCGTGCACCACGTTTACGTCAATCTCCATCACCAGTGCGCCGCTCCGCCTCGCCTTCACAACCGGAAAACTAGCTAGCGGGGCCGATGGGGGTGAGGTCGCTCGACACGTGCTTTCGACAGAAATGCCCCCTGCAGTTGCTATGGTTAAGAACAAAGTGCATGTACTTGTTGATGGTGTTTCTACAATGGCTTTAGTGAATACCGGAGCAACTGTATCCGTAATGAGTCTCGGTTTTAAAGGTCGGTTGGGGCGCAAAGTTGTATTTCCGTGGGACCAGGCTGCAACGTTTTGTGGAGTGAGCGGTGAGTCTTTGCGCCCTGTTTGTGTGTGCTCTGCTGAAGTATCCTTGGCTGGTGGAGTTTTCGCGACGGAGTATTTATTCCCCGATCAACGCACAAAGTGATTTTGAGCACCGACTTTTTGCTGCAGTGTGGTGTGACCGTTGATTGCCGCACGGGGGAAGTTTGCGTCGATGACCATCTTTCGTCCGGGCTCTTAGAAGAGACTTGCAGTCAAGGTGAACTTTGTGTGTCTGCAGATACTGTTGTGCCTGCATCCACCTCTGTGTGCGTGCCGGTTGTATGTCGCGGTGAAGTTCCAAACAGTTTCGATGCCTCCGTAGAGCCAATGCATCTGAATTGTGTGAAGAAGAACATTTTAGTCGCTCATTGTGCGGTGTCCATCAGCAACGGGCGCGCTCGCTTGTGGACGGCCAACTGCTCGGCAGAACCCGTCTTGCTTTCGGATGGCTTGAGACTCACCTACTTTACAGAATACACGTCTTCGTCCGTAGCCGTACTAACAGACCCGCCGTGTGAACCTGCTGACCTCCGCCACGTCTCAGACAAGCACGGAGAAAAGGGGTTTATTTAGGCGTGCGAGAGCAGAAATGGCAGGCTACGAACAAAACGAATGGCCGCTGCACAGTCTTCGTTCTCCTCTTCCCGTCTCTTCTTGATCCCCGCGTCTCTTTTACGCGCTTGGACGTAACAATATTAATTAACTTCGCCTTAATTACCACGAAAGTAAGTGGGTTCGACTCCTACCAATGCTCGTGGGTTTGAGTCTCGTAATGAACTCTATCGTAAGTAAACATGTGCCTTAATTATCTCTACCTTGATGAACTCCTTAATGAACACCAAAGGTCATGTGTTCGAGTGCCTTAACGATATCTTAGAAACTGGGCCTTAATTAACATCGCCCTAATTGACACCAACGTTCGCGGGTTCGAAAGGTTGCCGCAATGGTTGTGGGTTCGAGTGCCTTCACTCTATTTTAATTAACTGTGCCTTAATTAACTTCGCCTAATTAACTGCTTAATTCACGCTGCCTTAACTGACGTGAACTGCCTCGATTGGTTCGCTTGGGCTCCCGTGACTTTTTTGAACATCGTTTGGTCGCGCTAACATCACCTCATGAGTCATACCATGCATTCGCATTAATAATTGATTAGTACTAAGCAGCAACAGCTGATTACAACTACTAATCAACTACTTACAGCTACTCATCAGCAACAGCTGATTAATAGAGCGCAGTGGACGGCCGGGGCTGCTGCGGCCCTGGACTAAGGACTCCACAGCGCACTCTGTGGCAGCGCAGCAGCATTTTCACAGCTACGTAAAGTTTTCTAATCAATCTCCTAAACGCGAGGATATACAAACATTTAAAAACACGTCGGTGAAAACACTTGCTGAGTACGTAAGTTGTGAAGTCGGAGGAACTGAGCCCCTTCGCCAACGCAGAGCTGCGCCGGCGTAGAGCGACCTGCGGTGCTCCCGCCCTCTGGCGGCAAACTAAGACATGGGGGCACCCGCGATGTACGGCGCCTATGGAGAGTTTGACAACTGAACCTAGTCTAGTAACGTTGGTAGAGGCAGTGTGCATATGACTAATTTATGGTCGGATATGCCGTCTAAGATTTCGGTGCATGTCTTGTCGTTGAGGAAATCGTCGTTAACAAGAACAACGTCTAGAATAGAACTCGATTTGCCCTGGATGCGTGTGGGCACGCGTACGAGTTGCGTGAGGTTAAAGTTAAACAATATATGTAATATGACGTCATTCGTAGCACCTCGCATTTTTTGACGACCATTCCACTTCAGGCAGGTTAAGATCACCAGCCATGATAATTTTTCGATTCATCATGTGATCGTGCATATATTCCAGAAGAAGTTCTAGATAGCTTGTCTCAGCGTTAGGCGGTCTGTAGATAGCTCCCACAAATATGCAGCCTTTCTGCAGCTGTATTTTGCACCACACCGCCTCCATTTCTGGCTTATCTGCTAAAACGATGCATCGTAGTTCTTTCTGAAAGAAAAGTGCGACACCCCCACCTCTAGTGCCCCTATCTCTGTACCCAATCACATATCCCGGCGGCAAGACTTCATGGTCTAAGATATCCGTGTGAAGCCACGTCTCTGTGACAGCAATGATGTTAGGTGTAATTTCTAAAACAAGAGCTTCCAATCGGTCTATTTTATTTGCAAGACTTCGTGCGTTTTCATTACTGATTTCACAATTCACAATTACTGATTTCACAATAATTTTGACGGCTTTCAGTTGCATAATAATTTAGTTGAGTAATTTATCTATAATGCTTGCTGATGTCAATGTGCGTCCTACTGTAAAAGCGACTGGTTGCGCCCACCTCTTGCAAGCTCCAGCAAAGAAACAACCAATGCCCTCTCAGCAATAGTCGTTGACCATTTCATGTCATCATCTACAAATCCATGGACTGTATCCTTAACCTCATCATAAGACCCGTTCTTTTTAAGGCTATTTCATCAAAAATAAGGATGCACACGCGATCGCGCGCATTCAAGGCTCGAGTGCTAGCTGAAATACTCTGTATTATTCCAGGAATTACATCTGGTGACATTCTAATCTTGCTCAACCACCGTCTCAGAGATCGCTGTGTAGGCAGAAAGAAAATTGGTGCCAAAATCGGTATGCTCTTGGTCCCTGAAAGTTCAAATGCAGAGCAAATTTCTTAGGCCAAACAGGGAAGCGCTTGCCCTTTCTCATCTGCTCCAACTACACGTGTGTACACAGAAGTTTATAAACCTCCTCAGTCAGATGTGGATGGATAATGTCTAGTGCCTTTGAAATGGAGGGTGGTAGCTTCTGCTGGTTCTTCCGCAACCGTGAGATAGTCCGCTAGCAGCTTGCTGCCTTAGACTGCAGTCGTAGGAAGGTCCTCCTAAATTTCTTTGATGGAAAGCGCTTTGCTGCACTGTTGCAAACAACTGTAACAGACAAACAGTATACATGTATTAAGTTATGTGTACTAGTCCTTGAGGCAATACTAATATACTGGTTTAGAGTGCATACGAGACTGTAAAACAGAAACATGCATTTAAACAATCATTATGATTCACAAACAGTATTCCTAAATAGAAACACCATGACCACAATCAGAAGTAGATCAAAATGTCTTTGTGAAAGCCGTACACTTTAACTCATGATGATGCTTGAGTAAACAGTAAGAATATCAAATATGATGTCTGGTTTGACTGTTCTTCAAATTTTGCATTAACGCAAAGAGCCAAATATCAGCCACTATCTTACAGAGACAGACAGAAAAGTTTAATGATACGCAATACAGAGAGGTCGGCCTGGTGTGCATTTCTCTAGCCAGCTACTCCACAAAAGTATTTACTAGCATTACATAAACCAAACACTTACCAGGGAAGTCTCCTACTGAGCTTGCGGCTGAATCAATAAAGCTGCTGGCTCTTGGGGAGATCTCGGACACATCATCTGCACAAACGCGCAGAAGTACAATATAATTTACCGCGCTGGTAGGCAACTAGAATATCCTACAGTTATTATATTGCAGTGGAAGTGCTCTACTGAAAATATTATGCATCGCATGCATTCCACGGGCTACAACGCTAACAAGAACATATGTAAGGCCCAATTTTGCGGTACCTCACTGTCACTGCCTATATATGTGGCAGTACAAAGCAATGGTAGCTGCCTTGTTCGCAAGTATATTCTAACTTGCTGCGCAAGGTAACCAAATTCAAGGCATCAACAGTTATCATCGTGTTCTTCAAACGAAGTACGAATGGGGGAGTTTGATAGATTGTAGACCGTATGGTTATAATTCGTTAAAAAAAATATCCCTATGCATTTACATAGGTCATGGTCCTACACAACATCATGCATTAAAGCTCTCTCAATTAGCGATACGAGAAGTAGCGCCGGAAATTATGCAGCCGTTCCTCTCAACCGCACCAAGCTTTAACGTATAGATGCATTAACAGAAAAATGTATATGAAAAAAACATTACGGCGCAACAAGAATCGCCCTAAAATATTTTGGCGTTTTCGAGCGTACAACAAAGTCATCAGCAAGCTTAATTAGGTACGGCATTGTGTAAGGATTGCACCTTGACCTTCCCGTTACCGCACGTGCACAGCATGCGTCGTCTATTGTAGAGCGTGGGAACGGCCTTCCCGCGCTTTACGCAAGGGTGTCGTGCACTGTAGTGTATACACAAAGGTTGAGACTGATAATTGGTGTGATAGTTACCACGAACAACACAAAGCTCGGCCCCAGTCGAACTGCTGCCAGACATGTCCATTGGCGAGTCTGTAGCATCTAGCTGGCTCACGGGAGCACTGTAGCCTTGTAGGTTTCCTGGAAAATGACTCGTCATTGCCGCTTTGCTAAGTAAACCTTGATGCCAAACTCACCTTCGGCAACACAGCTCGCCTTCATGAGGGAGCCTTTCTCGTATGCCTCCTGCAGGACACCTTCGCCAGCTTGCTCCTGAGTTACAAGATGGACGTAGCCGACATGGATTGAAAAAATTTGCATGTTTGTGAAGTTGCCGTTAGCAAACACTGGGCACTGCAAGCACCTTGCACAGCAGGGCCCTCAGTCATGGAACTCATGCATAAAGCTTGTGCCGGATACCTCTCTGGTGCATTGTTTCCAGGTGAATGAAATACAATAGCTTCGACAGGTGGCACACGAACAGAATCTGTAAGGTTTCAATAAAAATAATTGTCTACCTGATGCTGGTTCATACTGCAATAAATACTACAAAAACTGCTATCGCGAACAATTCTATGAAGACCTTGAGACACAAGTTATCCACGGCGAAGGTGCATTTAAGAGAGTGCTGGTGCTGAAACTGTTTCATTGCGTACTGTACCTGAGTGGCACGGCCGTTTTAGTGAGCTGTGTGCGCACTGGGTCCATGAAGTCTTGCGCTGTAAAATGCTGGCTGCAAATCCTGTATGCTGTGTACAATACACTGACAGGCTTTTCCATAACGTCGGCCATTCGGCTTATGCCTTCACCCATGCTGTCGACCTACACACGTATTTTATAACAGTGCGCTGTATCACCCAAAGAATAAGCATTCAATATTTCATGATAACCCAACACGAGTGCGTACATGCATGATGTATCGGGCATTTAAGAAGCGGTACGTTACTCTGTATAAAAAAATGTGTACACTGCTTTCGTAATTACCCAACAGATGTAGGGACCTGCGCCATGTTTGTCTTAAAATGATACAACATTTCATGATGCAAAATGCAAAATGCCGACAAAGAGGCACAACATGTAACTGACATGTGCAAGGTTTATACTGCTCATACCACAAAAAAAAATATAAAATGCATTTGCTGCAACAATGAAACGCACACCACTTTTAAGACCCTCAAACTGATTTGTGGGTCTTAAAAGCCTTGTGAAGTTCAAACTGAACTTCGCAAGGCTAGATATCTTCATTAAAACAGGAGAAACACTGAGCTGATAACTCTCAACAAAGCAAATCTGTGGTCCCGTGGGGTACAAAAAAAAAGTGGGTTCCGGGCTTCTTTCGCGTCATGCCGTTGTTTGTGCACCAGGATACACCCCAGTACTTATAAATCAGCATACATTATACAGCATGTATAATTCCTATATAAACAGCTTCAGGAAGCGACACGTGCGAAAGTGGCGAAAGGCCAAAATTACGCTCAAGAGCAATTATCTTTGGCCAAGTTTTAGAATGTTAGCGTTTCAGTATAGAAAAGTAAGTTACAATATTGGAGCCAGAGAAATCTTCACGAAATTGTCCCACTGGTATTCAGTACACGCGCAATTGCGTCACAATGACGGCCGCAGCCACTATGCTTCTAAAGTGCCCCAATACTATAACGTAATTAGTAATGAAAATGTAGGGGGCCAGAGAATGCGCCAAAATTTGTCTGTATTAAAAGTAGTACACGCGAAACTGCGTCACACGGCCGAGCTGGCTTTCGCTTACTGCGTCACAAAGGCGGTCGCGGCAAGCGTGCCCCAAAACTACCTAAATAAGTTACAGTAATGTTGGGGCTCATAGAAAGCGTCGCAAACATCTCACATGATGAGGCATTAACTCAAATTGACTGCGTCAGGGCGGTGGAGCTGTTTTTCGCTAACCGCGCCACTGTACAGGTTCGGTTTTATGCACTAAGCTTAAATGTGCTTCAAACGTGTCGCACACTGTGAAAGACAATTTCTCACTTTGCCGTAGTCAAGTAGTGCAGTAGTAAGGGGTCGAAGTGCAGAAGGAACGCAAGAGAACGCCGGCAGCCCGAAAACGGGCTACATCCAAAACAGATGGGTCGGCGAGCACGCGAGCTTCGCATGCGCAGCCGGCATCGCTCGCTCCTTTGGCGCGTTTGGCGCAGGACGTATGCATGCGCGTCTGGCGTGCCGCTAGCTTGTTGTTAGGCAACACAAGAAAAATAAGTCGCAAATTATCAGTTCATTGACACGCTACACTTTTCTAGTTTTAGTCGGAAATAATAAAAAAAACATAAAACGTTGTCCGTAAGTTCATTTCACATTCTTTTTTTCTTATGCTCGCGTCAAGTAAGGGATGGAGTTGACACTAGGCGTGACGTGTTCCCTGTTGCCAGTTTTTACCGAGTCTCCCCTCTTGTTGAATTTCTTTCTCTATGGTGATACCTTTCCTGTATCTTCGATAGCGTCCTGGAGAATCCGAGGTGCCCAGCGCTCCGATGGTAATGTAGGGCGTGCGATACTTCTGGACGCAGCGCTGACGGAACAATAAGAAGGTAGTTGGCGCGGACTGGTGACAAGTTCTTCTTCACGAGTAGGTTGTTTTGAAGCGTAAATCAAGACAATTCGAGCTTAAATGATCTAGGGACAATATCGGTATTCTCTTCTAGATACTCCGGGTCTGCTCTTTGCTGTTCAACGAAGACTTCAGCGCTTATTATTCCCGGGAAGGCGTCGTCATCCTTGCATATTGTCGCGTCTGGTCGATGGGGGCGCGTAATAGGTAATCGGCATCAGAATAATTTCGTCCGGACTTCTAGATTACAGTGATGTCATATTCTTGCAGTGTGAGGCTCCATTGTGCTAGCCGTCCTGATGGCTCCTTTAAATTAACTACCGAACACAACGCTTGATGGTCGCTGACAACTTTGAGTGGCCTGCCATATAGGTAAGGAAGGAATTTTGCTGTAGCCCGAATTGTAATAATAATATTTGGGGTTTTACGTGCCAAAACCACTTTCTGATTATGAGGCACGCCGTAGTGGAGGACTCCGGAAATTTTGACCACCTGGGGTTCTTTAACGTGCACCTAAATCTAAGCACACGGGTGTTTTCGCATTTCGCCCCCATCGAAATGCGGCCGCCGTGGCCGGGATTCGATCCCGCGACCTCGTGCTCAGCAGCCCAACACCATAGCCACTGAGCAACCACGGCGGGTTAGCCCGAATTGTGGCGAGGTATTTCTTTTCAGTCGTAGAATACATGCATTCCGCTCTTGACACCGACCGGCTAGCGTAAGCTATCTCCCGTTCAAGTGCGTCTTTCTTCTGGACTAGAACGCCGGTGCGAATATCGGTACCTGCGTCCTCACAAAAGTGAGCAAGTATCGGCGGCAACTGCATGCGTATTTTAAATTCTTAAATGCGTCAGCCTGCGGCATTTCCCACTTGAACTCGACGTCACATTTGGTTAGATGTGTCAGCGGCTCAGCGATGCGTGAAAAGTCCTCGACAGGGCTCCTGTAGCAGGCACACAAGCCAAGGAGTCTACGCTCTGCCTTCTTGTCGATGGGCTGCGGGAACTTTCTGATTTTAGCTGTCTCCTGTGGCTCAAGGGGGACTCCAGATTTGCTGCTGACGTAGCTTAGGAACAGAAGCTCATGTAAGCGAAGCGGCGCTTGTTAGCCCTGATGACTTGATGTCACTTGTACTGTCGGAAGTCGCCTAGGATGATCGTGAAAATTTCCAGCGACGACGAGGACTTCATGCAAGTATGCCACTTCAATACTGCTAAAACCGTTTTCCATCACGCTCTGGATGTTGCAGGCACCTATCAGAGTCCAAATGGCATAATCTTGAAGTCATAGAGGCCGTCTGGCGTGATGATGGCGGTCTTTTCGCGATCTCCTTCATCGCTTCCTATTTGCCATAGCCAGACGTGAGGTCCATCGACGAGAAGTATTTAGCGTTGCAGAGCCGATTCAATACGTCGTCTATCCGCTGTGTATACGTCCTTTTTCGTGACCTTGTTAAGTCGACGATAATCGATGCATAAACGTAGGAGAGGCCCGCGGGAGACTACAGAGACTACAGGAGAGGCCCGCAGGCTGTTCGTCAGCTGGATGATGTCGTCGCGTAGCATTTCGTTGACTTGGTGCCTCATAGCCTGATGTTCTCGCGGAGAAATTCGGTAAGGACTCAAGCAGAGTGGTCGAGCGCACTCTTCGCTTATTATTCAATGATTTGCGACTGGTGTTTGTCGAATCCTCGATGACGTCGAAAAGCACTCTTTGTATCGTCAGAGAAAAAAGTTCTGAGCTGTTGTTGCTTACGAATGGGGGGACTTGGACTTGTGTTGAAGTCTGGTTTACGAAATATGGTCGTCGTGGTCGATGCGGCAGAATCCGAGAGGCCAAACGTATTGCTGGTTTCCACAATTTCCTGTATGTACGCGATTGTCATGCGCTTTTTGACGTACTTGAATTCCAGGCTGAAGTTGATCAGCATCACTTCCGGTTTCCCTCCATGGAGTCGAGTGATCCATCTTGCGACAATTTCACGGTTTAGCAGTAGACTTTTGTCGCCCTCGATGACGCCTTCTACGTCCGCGGGTGTTTCGGTGCCAACGGAAATAACAATGCTGGAGCGTGGCGGGATGCCCACTTGATTTTCGAGCACACTCAAGGGGTGGTGAGTACGAGAGCTCTCCGGCGGTATCGCTTGATCTTCCGACAGCGTTATCGATTTCGACTTCAGGTCAATGATTACGCCATATTGGTTCTGGAAGTCCCTGCCGAGAATGAGGTGCAGGAAGGTTCAGGAAGTCCATGCCAATGAGGTTCACGAAGTCCATGCCGAAACACTTTTGGCGAATAACGAAGCTGGCAGAGTAAGTCGGCTCATGAATGGTAGTTCTTGCCGTGCAGATTCCAGTCGCCGTAATGAGGTGTCCTCCAGCGGTCCGAATTTGAGGGACTTCCCATGCAGTCTTAGCTTTCTTCAACTCGGCGGTGGTGTGCCCACTCATGACGGAGTAATCGGCTGCTGTGTCCACTAAGGCGGTGACTGCGTGGCCGTCGAGAAGCACGTCGAGGTCGGCGGTTCTTTGTCTTTCGTTACAGTTAGGTATTGGCGTCATATCACAGCTGCGTCGCGTTTACTTGTGACTGGCACGTGGCGTCGTCAGGTGGTGTTTCGTCGGCGTATTCTTTGCTTCCGGAATTCATCGGGACGGCGGCGTGTCGTTGTTATGTCGTCGAGATAGTCACTTTGGTGTCTTCATCGGCGGTGGAGGATCTTCGTCAGTTCGACGAAGAGCAAACACATCTCCATCGGTTGCTGCTTAAAGTTTTCCGCATATGGGCTCGCAGAGCGGCCCCCGCTGGGCCAGTGTATGGACGGCGCTGCGGCGATATGTATCGGCCTGGTGATTGCGAATGGGACAGTTGTCGAGAACTCCACTGAGTGGCGGCGAGGTAGTCGGCGATGTCACGTGGGCGCTCCCCAAGCTGTGTACGCGGCGCCGTGAAGCCTCACAGTCCCAAGTTGCAGTATGAGCATCGGCGGTACACATGGCTAGCTTCTCCGCAGCGATAGCAGATCGGGCGGTGCTCGGAAGTTCACCGAATATCCGTCTTCCTGACGTAGCTGGGCTAGGCGACGGTAGGGCGTGCTTGCGGCGGTGGCGCTGCACGACGGAACTGCGGCGATACAGCGCCCTGGCGTTGTCGCGGAGATGTGCCTTGACGGCCGGTGACGGTAGGTCATCGCTTCCGGCTGGGGCTGTGTCGGTGACGGTTGCGCTTCAGTAAGTCCAAGTGATCGCTGAACCTCCTCTGTGACGATGTCGGCGATTGAGGCCACTTGAGGCTGCCACCTAGGAAAGAGCTTCTGCAGCTCCTCGCGAAGGACTGCACTGATGGTCACTCGCATGTCCTCACTGCCGAGTGATTGAACATCAGTGTAGTTTCCGCGATTATACTGCCTTGCCCGCATATCGAGCTTCTCCTTAATGGTTGTTGCTTCTGGAACAAATTAGGCAACAGCCCTGGGCGGGTTGCGTATCGATTCGGCGGATAGTTTCTCTTTTACCCCACGCATGAGGAACCGAATTTTCTTCTCCTCAGGCATATCCGGTTCACCGTGGCGGAACAGGCGCGTCATCTCCTCGGTGAATATTGCGATGATCTCGTTGGGTGTTTGTACTCCTGCTTCTAGCACATCTTCGGCCTTTTCGTTGCACACCATGCTCGTAAAGGTCCGTAGAAAGCCGCTACGGAATAGGTCCCACGTTGTGAGGGTCATCTCGGTTCTCGAACCGCGTTCTGGCGGCGCCTTCTAAGACAAAGTATACTTGCCGCAGCTTGTCTTCGGAGGCCCAGTTGTTGAAAGGCGCGATTCGTTCGTAGGCATCTAGCCCGGATTCTAAGTCTTCAGTCGTTTATCCATGTAAAGATGGTGGGTCCAGTGGTTATTTCAGCTGAATGGGGGACGTTGGGGCAGCCATTAGTGTTGTCTCGGCCACGCTTTCCTTGGTTTTCTCAGGTAGAAGTCCATGCGCCGCAGACAGCTGTTGCATTCGGCGGCTTGCTCGATATTCCGGGATGATGTTGGTGTTGTCCTTGCGGTCCGAACTTGGGTCACAGCTTGTCGGGGCGTCCGGTACATGAACGAACTAGCACCTCCACCAGATGTTACGTGGTAGTGACGGTCGAGGACACAGCTACCAAGCCGCGAATGGCGAAACCAACTTTAGTGGACGAAACAGTGCCCACAAAAACAGGCTACACTCAAAGCTCAATGAAAGCGGCGAACACAGTCGGCGATTGTCGAAAGTCTTATCTGCGGAGCGAGCGCGTCGGCTTTTGTACATCACTCGTCAAAGTTTCAGAGTAATCGCGGGTGCCCGCGCGTCTTCCAGAAAATTGTACACCATTCGCGTAGCGCATGCACGAAATCAGATTACACAAGGTTCGGTGACACAAAACAGTAAAAAGAACCACCGACAACATTCGAGAAACTTGCGATACTGCAGGCGCGTCCTGCGCTGTGCGATAACATATTTTAGACGGTAAAAAACGGTCACCCGGAAAAAAACCACAAGCACACGTGTCAATAGTATCTGCAATCCAAATATTGCTAAGATATTCACCGTTTATCGTCATTCCGCAGCCTTCCTACTCTAACGCATTGCACATTTGTTCTACGCATGTAGTAAACAACATCGGAGAGATCGTGTCTCCTTGCATGACTCCTTTGTTGACAGGTGAGTTACCTCCTCTGATAGGTAATTTAACTATTAGCAACGTTATTCACGTAATGCCAATTGTGCTGTGCTATCATCCAAACTTCACTTCTTAGCCGCTGCTGCTGTCGCACACTCAACCGAAACGACGGAAACGCAACGAAAATAAAATATGACATCTTTGGGCCACCTGACGTCGGCATCTCGCGCAGGAGCAGCTCGAACTGCTCTCGAATACTCCAGGTGTGGCCGTACTGCTCCTGTTATGCCATTGGATCACAGTGCTGCTGCTCCAGTTTGCCCAAGGGAACGCAGCTATTTATACAGAAGTGTCAGAACACTTTTGAAAGCTCCTGTTCCCGCAATAGAATACGTCAATAATTATTCCTAAAAAAAGCCTTCGACTGGACTAGACACTTCGTTGTGAAACCGCAGGGTCCGGCATTCAGCAATGCTTTCCGCAGCGCAATTCAGCAGTTTACAATGGGGTGTGGAAAGCTGACAGTCTCTTAAATACTCTTTCGTGATTTGAATTCGCAAGCACTTTCACATCACTAATTAGTTAGTTGCGTTCATGATGCGTTATGTCATACAATGTCCTGCGTCTCTTACAACTCAACCTTAATCCACCTTAATTCACCTAGCTCTAGTTTGTACCAACGTTGACACCTTTAATCCAACCTAATTCACCTAGCTCTAATTTGTACCAACGTTGACAACCTTTATTCCACCTTTATCCGCTCTATTTCACTATCATTCACTTTACTGTACATTAGGTGACCCTACTCTAACATGTTCTAACCAGTCACTGCGGACAACGCCGTCTTTTCTTGCTCATGATAAAAATAAGACGGTCGCATTAATGACGCAGGTCTTTTACGGGGGTTCCGCAACGGTTTTCGTGCTGCAGGAAAGGGCCTGCGAACGCGTGGACGATGTAAAATGCAAGCTCAGCGAAACGGCGCGTGTCCAAGCTCCGACTTAGATTGAAACGTGATTATCCTTGATTTCAAAACAGAAATTGTCTTGCGCTTATTTCATTCAAACGGACAAGAAGTTACGTATTGGCCAGTGATGCAGCAATGTTTGTTTTTTCACGTCGCGTTATACGGGCTCGACATTGGACGCCGGACTGGCATTTAGCTACTGCGGCAGCAAAAGCTGATCCCGTGACAATGCAAGACAACGTACGTGGTCACCTTCACTAAGACGTTCAACAGCTAGCCACGACCACGCTCGGACGCAGCATCAATTGCTGCAACTGCTGCTGAGTTCGAGCGAGGCCGTGAGTTAGCAGATACCTTATTGCTTCCGAATTGTGTGGGAACTTGCTCAGGCTTTGACATATCGGTTGTGAGATGGGCCTACATCTGTGATAGACTTTTCTTCTGTTTACATTTGTCTATTCTTTTACTTGTTATTAGTCGCTCCCCTCTGTAATACTTTTCACCTTGGAAATTATATATACTTTTTTGTATTTATTCACGTACACTGCAGTGGCAGTCGCAGATCAGCTACTGCGTCCAACTCGGAGGCCTATTGGACAAGATGAACGCGTACGAGTACCTGTACCTGGTCGGTCGGCTGCGAGGCATTCCTGAAAGCGAGTTAAAACCCATGGTGGACAGCATCTTATCCGTCGTCGATCTCACCGAGCACGCCTCAACGGAGTGCGGCGTGTACAGGTTCGCGGATTAACATTCATACGTTAACATTCCTAGCGTATTTCAAGCAATTTTGCATAGACAATATATGTTGTATCCTGATGTATTTGTTTGTATGCATGTTCACTTCTATATAACCGTTTTGCCGCCTATCTGGTTCAGTGGTTAGTCTGTTTGTCACATTGCGCGGCTAAGGTGAGCTAAGAAGGCTCGAAACCGACCATCGAACCAACCTGAGCCACTGAGTAAGTGGCAATGCGCACATACTGCAACTCTTCAACTGAACACTGACTCCAAATTGGGTCGCTCGGTATGTGCCCGTAGGTGCACTGTTCTTCAAAGAACGTCTTTTACATTAACTTGTGTAAAAAAGTATGTGCCACTGGCAATGCGCCGGTTTACAATGATGAAATGATCCTTTAAGTTTCTCTCATGCTAAGTGGAACCAAACTCAGACCAGATGGGTTCCTTAGGGACATCAGTCCGACACATTAGCAGGCTGCGCCGTATTCCACTGGATATGTGGCGCTTTCAATGAACGCCTTTCGCGCCAACGCTTTATCAAGCTGTGCCATTAATGCCCTGGCTGTATTTCGTTTTTCAGTGAACCTCTCACCAACTCGCCCAGTTAGGGCATGTGTTGCCCAGCGTTCGCACGCACCCACGTACTAAGCATTTCAGGCGCCACCCGCAGGCTTTGTGGGGGTGGCGTTAGAGGTCGTCGGGTACTTTTAGGGAAGACCGATTTAGGAGTCCCGTTGCAGTACACGCCTCAGACATAAGTCATTTCGACGGTGGCAATAAGTTGTGTCGCTTTATTGATTTAGTGCTAAGGCATTATCGCAGTAAATCATAGCCAGATTGGTTCTGCCACTATTTTTACAGCAAGCCTCCCAGGCCTTTGTTCACGGCGTTTCTTCGTGGCGTAATGTCGACGGAAAACGATCATCATCACTGGCTCACACCCCCGCAAGGCACAGGCTGCATGCGCTCAGCAAAGTCAAGCGAACAGATCATACATTCTTTTGAATCACACATACAACATGAACACAAAATACAGCATATAACCTACGAGATTAATAACAAGCTCAACAACATCCGAACCACATAATTGATGACAACGCCCTACTGCGCATACACGCTATACGAAACGCGTACCTCTTCACGCATACGTTTCCGGTAAATACCTTCACGCAAACTGCCGCGGCGACAGCAGCTTGCGACCTGCGGAGTGACGTTCCTAGCCTTTCGTGCACAAAATAATCAGCATATGAACTGATTTCAGTGTTGTACCAGCACACACTATGAGCAGCGGCATGCTGTAAAAATTACCACTAATCCCATTACTACAATTACTGTAAAATAGCATAACTAGCATTACTCGAAACTCACATAGCATTGCTTACCTCTCTTAGTAGCTGTAGTGGTAGTTCTCAACAGCTTCGCTGGGCAGCCACTTTCTCGCAGGGCAGTGATAGCAAGCCAATTTTCTCTTTATCGTGCAGGCTCTGCACAAATAATTGTAAACATGCCCGATATCCCTGCGGTTACAACGTTCGTGTACCAAGTGAAGAATGTCACATGGGCATGAGTCGAGAATCTCATCGGCGCCCATGCACCAAGTTTGTTTTACAGCGAAGCTATGTGTGGTTAGGATCCCGTAATTTCTTCTTGGCGTAACGCCTACAGAAAAGCATCATAAACAATTGCTCATACCCCCACATGAAATGGCTTATAGCCAAGTAAGGAAGAGGCTACAAGCTCTCAGCAATGTGAAGTGAACAATGCCTAAATTCTTTTGAGCCACGCATGCAACATAAAGCGCATCATGCCTTTGAGTAAAGAAAAAGCTCAAAACAAGCCAACCAATTGATGGTAAGGCGTTCCTGCGCCAACATGATGGGTATGGTGTTGGGCTGCTGAGCATGACGTCGCGGGATCGAGTTTCGGCCATGGCTCCGCATTTCGGTAGGGGCGAAATGCGAAAACACCCCTGTACTTACATTTAGGTGCATGCTAAAGAACCCCAGCTGGTCCCAATTTCTAGAGACCCCAACAACGGCGTGCCTCATAATGAGATCGCGTTTTGGACACCTAACACCTCATAATTTTGTTTAATTTTATAGATATTTATATATAAATTTATATACTTATATTGACATTTGTACTTGTTTATCTTTCCCGGCTGACCGGTTTTCACCGCCTAAGCAATATTATCGCTCAGCACAGGACGCTGCGGCGTGTATCGGACGTTTCTCGAAGGTTGTCTAAGGTTTTATCTGCTGTCGTCACCAAACCTGTTGTAATCTGATTGCGTGCGCCACGCGAATAGCACAGTACTTTCTGGGAGATGCGCGGGCGCCAGTGATTACTCGGGAACATTCGGTGGCTCACGGAAAAGATACCGATGCGCTTGACCCGCACGTCAGATCTTCGACGATGGCCGACTGCGCTCGCCTTTATCGTAAAATTTACGTTTGCGCAAGCGGCCGCGGCGACAGGAACTTGACTATAGCATACGAAGCAGGGAGTTACGTAACTACACTTTCGTACGTAAAAAATAACCCGCCTTTCAATTGATTTGTGTTGTGATAGTGCTATGGGAAGGCCATGTAGAGTGAGGACTCCTGAAGAGCAGCGTTCTTACGAAGCGCGGCGAAGTTCTCTCTGGTCCACTCATTCTAGGTGCAAGAAGTAGCGGCGCCAGCGAAGTCAGAGGCGGTTGAATCATCTCATGATAAAAATTAGGTAAAGCGCGCGTGAATGTCGCCACGACGATAATCACAGCCTATGATGCGATGGATAATCATTCCAGGTGTCGTGTACAGCTCCGCAGTCCAACCACCTTAGAACCTGATTTGGAGAACATTTTTTCGCTGTGTTTCACCATCTCGTCTGACAGGGAAGGCTTCTGCCAAGGGGAGTGAAGCTACTTGGCGCGAATCAAGGGGGAGGGGGAAGACTTCAGTAAATGTCGCTTTAGTGGTCGCAGAATAAGACACATTGTTACTGCCCAATAGGCTTAGCGTTTATTACTCAGTTTCACGTTAAACTGCAGGTAACATTCATGGCTGGCCGACGCACACGCAGGGCGGGCCTATTTGGCATATAATCCTCGCGTCGTCGTCCACCGTGCAACTGGACTAGGTCCGAAGACTCACTGCGAAGCAGCAAATTTTATCTAACGTGCGCTCGAGGGAAAGAGGCCAACCACTGGCGACGAAAACTAAATTACGCTTCCCTATTGAACGCTTTGTATGGGCCAATATGATGCCGTTGACGGAAGTTTAGGTGACCGACAAAGCAAAGCCCGTCGTCTTCCTTGATATTTATGCAAATACCCATTTTGAGGTGGAAAACATGCAAGATTCCTCAGAACTATCCCCACAGAGGTAAGATTTACAAAGAAGAGGTCCCCGCATTTCTGTCGGGTGGAGCAAACGCGATAAAGGAGGCCACGTATCGGGCAACAAGCGCCACACAGCTGCAGCGTCGAAGCCAAGAGTTGCTTTTAGAGTTCCTCTATTGGTGGGGCAGGGCGGGTGGGGCTGGCCGACCGCGACTAAATCCATTTCTACTACAGCTGTGCTTTCCTTGGGCACTTTGTTGCAGAGTAATTGCATGAGTCGAAGAATGAGTCCTGGGTGCGAACCAGGCCTCAGCACCGCTGGACCCTCACTGCTGCTTACTTCTTGGTATGCTCGGTTTACTGCGGGCGCATACTGTTAGATGAGCCTACCTCAAGCAGCTGCCCCCCAAATTGGTTACTGCTAATTATGTGTATTCCATGACGGCAAGTTCTGCACACACGCTAAGGGAAATCGAACGCTCGTCGCGCAGCTACGCCGCCTCATCCAGTGCACCAGCGAGCGAGGGACCGCGCACGCAGGGTTTCAGGGTGCAGCCTTGGTCCACCAGAGGTCACGACCATCTTCAAAGTGGAAGGGAGCAGCCAAAAGGGGGTTTAACTGAGCTAGTTGGTTCATTTTTTGAGGAGTGTAGCAGCAGATCTCAGGGAACACGGACCCAGTACGAACACACGTGGATGTAACTGCTCCACGCAACTACTCCACGCAACTGGAGTTGCGTCCACGTGTATTTGTTCTTTCTGTGTCCATGGTCATTAGATTCTGCTGCTACAATGGTCGACGGGGGCAGTGTGGGAACTTGTTCTACCAGCGCGGAAATCTAGAGCATCGACATCGCGATAGAAGAGTCCAAAGGCCGGCGCAGAAGTGTTCACGGGCCAAATAATCGTGGCTCGAACCCCGTGCTTATTCACTAGATCAAACCTACATGGCGAAACACGAAATTAACGGTGATAAAACGCAGTAAGATAGCACAAGAAGACGCCGAAGAAGCAAAGTATGTTCCCACAGCACCACACGTTGTTTTAAAGAGATGAACTGAAACTGATAAACACTGGACATATCACTGAAACTGATAGAACAAATTTATTATGTCTAAATGCGAGACATCTGCATTGATGGGCTCCAAACGGTTGAGCAGAAATGAGGGAATCTGCTAGTTTTTCCTGGAATTGGTTCCTCTTATGTCGAATCTTGAAGGGACAATGTTTGAAATTCTTCGGTTTGTGCAGCAACTGGCTCCCCCACACAAATGAGTGAATCGCAGAAGCTCGGCATTTCCCTCTCGCTTTCTTTACATCGGCGCAGAAAAACTAATTTGACAATTACTAATAGTGAATCCTTGATTCGAGTACGAATAGAATAGTCATTGCAAATAAGCTTTTAAGTTAGGATTCAGGAACTTTCAAAGTTTCGCACACTGGTAATTAATACTCAAGGCTTTGCTGTTTGCTATACCAAATTGGGCGAACAAATCACCGTGCCACGTGTGACTACCACTACTTAGTGAATACCCACAGCCATATCCCAGCTAAAATACAACGAAAGTGGCAGAATACTATTATGGCTACCAATACACCGATGTAAATATAGATGACCCCAAGAAATATTGATGACATATCTAAATACAAATTGAGAGCTCATCATAGCTTTAGCACAATATACACACCAAGACTAAAGAAATTTTAAAATGGTGCATATCGGGTTTTTATATTTCTATGTTGCATTAAAGGCTACGATGGATTACCAAAGCCCATTGTATCAATGTACAGCGAAGCTGTTTATGCGGACCCTGTCTATCGTTATCAGACTTCGCTAAAATCCCGAAGATAGTACAATAGTGGGCCTATCCACGGTGGAAGTGAAAGAAGCGTTAAACACTCTCCATATGTAAGCCGATCCAAAAGGTAGTACAATGCGTGGCAGACCCATCGCAGAGATGAAGCAGCAGTTAAGCACTCTCCAGACGTGGGCCAATCCCGAAGAGAGTGCAATACCAGGCCCACCCGGCATTAAAACAGATACACTGGGAAGGCCGCAGAAGAAGTCACATTTAAAGCATGGTTACCATGTACGCAGGAGCGAAAATGGGATGAAATATTGCTGAAACAGAAGATTTATATAGACTACTTGCGAAGTTCGACTTGCATGGTGTAGCACTCGGTGTACCTAACACAGCTTCGCATTTAGACCATCTTCACGAACTGAAAGGGGTGTTGATTTTTTTTGTTACGCTGATTTTAATAGTGAAAAATTCCTATTTAAGGACGATATAGCACAAAGCTCGTAGCAGCGTTTTCGGTACGCTCGAGCGAGATTTCCTTCGTGCGTACTTCAGCAAGGCACCGAATAGATAAAGAACTATAATTCAAGTGTTTCGCTTAATGTATTCTCCAGAACCAGAAATAAAACTGAACATGTTTGTCCAACTCTTGTTAATGATGTTCGGACTTTGTTGGGCTGGGGCAGTAAAAGCAATTATGCAATTGTTTTACGAGGTCGGCAGAAAAACGGTATTCAAATTTGTGTAACTTCCTTATCGGATTGAACAATTTTGCAACCACCATTCCTTCTTACTGACGCTATGATATTTTTTAAGCTGCCTCTTTTATTAAAATCGATAATGCTTTTTTCACCAAATTGCGCTGTTATCTAGCACTTGACCTGTCAAACTAAAATTCGGCCACTCGAGTCATCGTAGGGTGAAACGGTTGCAGAGTGTGTTAGTATTATTTACCCAATTTCGCTATTGCTGGCTGTGATCTTAGTAAATGCAGGTTTCATGACTGCTAATTATGGCGTAAATAATTGGTCGAGATACAGCTCGGTTAGGGCCAGGCACACGCATTCCCTAGTCCGCGGTCTCTATGCACCCCCTCCAGACGTAAAAATGAGCTGATGGCTCATGATTTTGAGCAACTCTGTCGCGAGAGGTTGCACAATATCTAACGTTCTCTGCCAATCAGCAACATCCGCAGATGTTGCTTTGTTGGCGTCAGTAAGCACTTCTCTCCCTCACCGCCGAAAGTTGTCCAACCGCCGAAAGTTGTCCATCGCTGCCGCTCTGCTGGGGCTACAGCCGTTCGTGTTTCTGGACTAGCCGTACGCTGGCGTGGACGTCGTGTCTCGCAACAAGATCTTCCGAGCCGTCGCAGAGATCAAGAAACGCTCGCGGACGACGTTCGTGCTTACGTCACACAAGTGAGTGCTGCCAACAGGTAGTAGAGCTCATCAGACAATGAAGCGAGCGAGCAGAAACCGAAGGCTCCATTTGTAAGTCACAACCAAACGGAGCAAGTCCAGAATTAGGTCCAAGTGTAAGCGCAGAGGAAACTGACTGTTCTTTTTTAGCCCTAACCTGTCTAGTTTTTTCTGCACGAACCCTTATGTGTTGCTGTAGATATCCGATCGACATCTAGAAAACGGATGAAAATAGAACACAACCTTTGTGGTGGGCATGGCAACCCGCAAAAGACGTTCGGTGACCAACTCACCCAGCATGCTGCATTAATTGAGAAAAAGGAAACTATTTTCGGATATGTGAGTCGCATCACTGATGGTCACATAACTTGTCGACTGTGTGAGGCAGATGACTGTCGCTCTCTCGGAAATATAACAAATTTATATGCGTAAGATACCGCTGAGATTAGGCCTCGGTGCTTTATATTGGAGCCTGGTACTTAAGGCATATAACTTGCCTTACGTGACGCAGAAGTGGTCTTCAACTGATACGTCGTCTTATTTTGCACCATTACGATAGGTAATTAAGAGGCACGACGAACCACATGCTCCTGACAACACACTGAGTTTCTGTGGTTCATGAGAAAAACCTTGTAATCATTTCTAAGAACACGAGTAGGGTTTTCTTTACATTTATCTGACTTTCTTCGTTCAGATGTGCGTAGCATTATATTCTATTCACTTAGCAATTTTCAACCGTGAAGGGTGCAAATGTAGAAAAGGTAATGAAGCGGAAAATAATTAAAGGAGGGTAATATGCAATATCCCTCTGGTGGGAGCGGATTCAATATCATGCACATGACGCGAGTGATGATCTACCATGACGGCTCCTTCTTCGTCCAATTTTTCGGATGTTATTATTGTGATAGCAATCACATGTGCCGTCGTCGTCACCGTAATGTTCCGTATAAATTCCAAGGTGATGACATCGTCGGCGGCGTACTGTTTGCTGTATGTGCACGTGAAACGTGTTAGGGTGAGCCGATGATGGTGCCTCAATCTAAAACTGCAGCGGAAACGTGACATCTTGGGTCGCATACTCTGTAACTATGAGGTTTTCGCGTCGCACTCTCTGTAACTATGATCGGTAACCATAGGGCTTTTGGGCAGGGAAAAGTTTCGTTGCGGTTCCACGGTAAAACACTGCGCTCGCTTTCTAGATTGTCACGACCGTTATATCACGCAAACAAGCTCATGCAGTTCATGACCTGGATGTACCAGGCTTGTACCTTCAACAAAAGCAGAGACGTGCAAGATGAAGAACGCTTTTTGGGGGGAACAATTGAAATAGGCCGAGAAAGCGGCTAATTTTGTTAGCGCAATCCTTTCCGCTTGAAGCTACACGTCACAGGTGATGTGGGGCTTAGTGAAACAAGCTACCTGTTCTATTGACGACACTTGGGGGAGTTGGTGGAAGTTCGTGTTTCACAAGTAGCAGCTGTCATGGACAAGCAAGAAGAAAAGTGGGTCGCAGCCATAGAGTTTCACACTACATTACCTAGGGGGAAATCTGGCGCTGCTGCGCTGTGGTATGCATGGGAATGCCGGTATATTGTGGATTCGGATTGGCATCGTTCTCGTAGAGACAGGACGCCTTGAAGACGCGCTTGGCAAGTACCGTTCCGTCTGTCACAATGATTCATTTTCTACTAGAACAGCACGTGAAAAGCTGTTTTAGCTTTATTATTACGCGAAAACATGTTTTGTTTACCTATGAGAACTTGCTATTGTGTGTACCAATACATGTTCCGTAAAAAGTATCAGCGGGCCGCTAAAGTTGGAGACAGCGACAAGGTTCGCGCTCGCTTTGAAACAGTTGGTCTTCTGTTCTTGCTTTTCTTCCCTTGGTCATGTATCGTGGGTGAGTAAAGATGTAATATGCGTGAATGGAAACATTTCATGAAGATTTTTCTTTGAGAACGCGTTATTTGCGTAGCCATATCCACGTTTTAGACGAAGCCTCTTACATCACCAGCCAACACGAGCCTCGCAGACACATATACCGTCATTCCCATGACGGCACGGTGCCCCCTTAAGAAACTCCCATAGACGGTGGCGGCATATTACCCGCTAGGTGTTATAGTGAGAAACTCTATGGTCGCAGCATATGCGAAAGTTTTTTTTTTTTTTACGACACGGATATAAGAACATGCGCCTGCGCAGCGGAATCCAGCGGGACGCAACAAAAGTTATGTAACTTAAAATCAATACGTCCGTAACAAAACGAAGCAAAGCAAAACAGAAAACACGCAAAAGTGAAAAAAAAAACGGATTATACGGGGGCTGAATAAAATCAAACGTGTATAGCTCTCTTTTAGGAATCGCATTCTTTCTTAGTAAGGCAAACAGATACTTGAATACATATTTTGGACATTTGTCAGTGTTAAGTAGATAAGTTTTCTAATAAACTTTTAGTTGTGAGTAAGTACTGCAGGTTGACGATTATGTTACCTGCGTTAAATTGATTGGAACACAAACACCTGACCCTGCCACCAAAAACGCTACGCTTTTATGTCCAGTTAACTATTACGCTGGTAGCGTGTTTCACGAATCTAACAGCAGACAAGTGCGTTTAGCGGTATTGCTGATCTAAGAGTTGGCAATTCGCCAATGAAACCCTAGCCGCCTCTCGAGGTGGCAAAAGCTGCGCTGGCCGGAGAGCGGCGTGTGTGTCACCGATATGGTTGCTCAGGGGCGCTGTTCTGGATATTTCGCCATTTTATTCGATGCATGACGTAGACACGACACGAATAAAATGGCGCTGATGGCCCAATTTGCTTTCGTAATGTGACGCCAACTTTACGTTTCGCCTAAGAAAGTGAAATGAAGGCACGGAACGTGCGGTTCTCGGTAAATCAAAACAATTTTGCTCCGCAGTAAAAATTAAGCAGCCAGCTCAAAGCGCATGATTATTCCGTCGAAAACGCTTCACGCTTCCATCCCCTGCTGCGTGCAAGGCGTCGTCTGCTTCATTAGCTAGAATGCGTTCCCCGGGAATTGGAATGGAGTCATCGTATGTTTGCGCCAACGCGCTTGTTTTCTTCCTTGGGACGATATACAAGGTCGATCCAAATAGGTCTCTAAGCTAAGGGCGAAAAGCGGTTCAGTACAGATTGTCAACACCATCAGCGAGGGGGGTTATGGGCGGAGCAGCGATGGAATTGCGACTGTGCTTGGAGGGCACAAACACAGGGAAATAAAAAAGCATCTTTTTTTATTCAAGCGAGACACAGATTCATTCAACGAAAATAATATTCCTGGTCAACTTTATATATTCATGACGAGTTAAGAAAATACAAGTTTATTCAATTTTATTATTACTAGTAAATGCATTTACTTTCGGCGCCCATCGTTTAAGGGGGCGTTGACGCCACTATCACTCGCAATGCAATGCACGTCTTGAAATGGGCAGAAAGGCGCACTCGTAAAATTCACCTGTTAAAATACGCCCCCCTAACAGTTTGTGCTTTCTTGCTTGTCGAAGTTTGTCTGAATTTGGTGACGCGGGTAGCTTCATCGCTTCTTAATCTGTTCAGTCAAAAGTAGTGAGTTACGACCGCCAGATAACTGTATAGTTGTTTTCTTGCGACTGCGCCGGCCGACGAGCTTGGCGTTCGACGATAGAATCAGCACTCTACACCTAAAGCTTTCGTCGGCCTCCAAAGAAAGTATGTACTGTGCAGGGGGCGATTTCGACAACTGTACGGCTAGCTTCTCCTGCAACGCTTTCCGCGCTGAAAGCTCGAAACGCCCATCAAGTCGAATGGCGGGGCATTTGAATATATAGCTCCAAAAGCAGGCCAACAAAACAAATTTCGCGCCTTCGAAAACAAAATGACATTACTTCTGCTTTTAACAGACATGGCGCCACATAATTTTTTGTTACGCCGGAAGTGTTCTCACCACATACAGATGGCGCTAAGCCCCATAAACCGCCGATGGACCGCCATGTTTTGAACGTATGGGCTCCTATGGAAGCTTGGCTACTAGGTATATTTACCTTGCAACATACGCGACCCACCAGTGGTGATGCGCGCACGTTGTAGGCCACGTTATCGCTATCTCGTGAAACGTGACTCCGCCCGACTCGGCTGGCCGAAAAGGGCCGAATATCACCGATAGCGTTGCGCGCGCCAGAGATATCCGCTTGCATGACGCAAGCGCCGGCACTGCCATCTCTTGTTCACTTCGCTGGTTACTCGCACAGCGGAATGAAAGACCAATGCGCCAACTTAGGTACATTGTTTTTATAAATTAAAAAGACGCCGTTGTGATAACTTTTCATTAGGCGAAGAAGCATTAATCTTGATTATTACACAATACAGCAGTGAAAAGTGGACAACGTTGTAGAATGTTTGGTATGTTCTACCAAAATAATTTCATGTAAACGCGTTCTTTTAAAAAATGGTGGTCCAGAACACAAATGCCAACACAACCTGAGAGCGATGAAAATCCTATGAGCACGCGTTATGAACAAAATATTTTTATGGCGCCAAACGACGGGGAAAATGTGGCGATATGCACTCCGCTCGGCCGCATTGCATATGGCTGCTCATTAGTATAATTCGCGCTGATCGTCACACCACAAATTATTGCCGAAAGTCTCTGGACTCGTGGCCCAGCACAACGTCACGGAACGTCAACGTGACGTTTACGAAGCGGCCCTTCCTGTGATGCTTCGCACGGCATATTCCTTCAGGAAATCAGCAAGCTGGCATGGCGGCTATATTGGATCGCCACCACATATTCGTGAAATCGCACATACATTGCACTGGTTTCTGCAGGCTACGCTCGCATTCATTTTCAAGCGCTAACGCCACAGTATAGCTGTCAACGACAAAAAAAATGTATTAGTCGATAAAATTTGCAGCTCCCCGTCACATTTCGTCATCTTGATGAAAACACAAATCCCGGTTCAAATCTCAAGGCAGGTGAGTTCCCCACAGCCAATCAGAGAGTCAACATGGCGGATAATGGCGGCCGCACAGCAGCCATGCGTGTGAAAATAGCACCCAAGTTTTGGAGCGACACTTTCCAGCTGGTGCTGCCGCTGCCGCCGCCACGTCGAGAGGTATTCTGGGAGGACAACTGTAGAACTTTTAATTTTATGTGTGGTATGGTACGTTTATTTTATTTATGAAAAATGACCGCCACCAAAATTTGCCAAGCGGATAAAGACGCACAGCGCGCAGACGGAAAGCTCCATAAAAATACCGTAGCGTCTAGGCAACGCTACGGATGATGTAGCACGCCAAATCAACACTTCTGTGCCCAAGGGACAGCTTTGTGGCTCTGGCATGAATCTCATTCGCAAGTTCGATCCCGACGGCAGAAGCCTCATTTCGACGGCGCCAAATGCAAAAGCGCTCGTGTATTTAGACATATGATCAAGGGCCGCATAATGTAAAACTATTCCAATATGTTTTTGATACAATATCCTGACTTAAAATTTGCGTAACCGCCGACGCAAGCATCCGGCGTTCACCCGCAGGGTTGTCTGAACAAACCAATCAAATGCTCCCCTCGTTCATAGGAGCTCACTTTTGTTCGCTTGAAAAACGAATAAAATTGCTTGCACTGAGCGACTTGTCTTATCTAATTGGCTCACAAGAGGCGAGGAGCGTGCTCAAGTGGAGGGGGAATCGATGGGGCCGAGTCACTGCACTGAATATCGATAACCGGATGACGATGGTGGTGCCGGCGTCTGCGATTGGTCCGCTTTCTCTTACTTAGCTTGCGGTGGCTCGTCTCCAATCGTGGTGGCATGCAACGGAAGCTTAAGAATGACGCTAAAAGGGATCCTTAGCAAAGAAGAGCTGGTAGAACGAGGTCGCAAACGTGCCGAAAGCTCTCGAAAACGTTACACGGTCATGAAATGTTTTACTACCCATGCTTTCCGGAAGGGGCGAGTAGCCAGTGCCAGAGCGATCGGCGGCAGCCATCTTTTATTCCTTTCGAAACGGGGCAGCCTGCGGCTATTCAGAGGAAAATTCAGTTTTGTTCGGCGTATCAAGGCACCTTTAACGCGTACGCGTCACTTTGACGCGGTAAGTTTTTGTGGTTTTGTGACGCAGGTGAAGTGGGTGCAGCCCGAAATCTTTTGACCAATAGACGAGGTCTGATAGCAAAAAGGCGCCAAATCATAAATAACTATTTTTGTTTTGTTCGGTCAAATTATGCATAATCAGTGTGTACACGTCATATCAGATGGGGAGCTATCGCGGTTTTCGTGACGTCGCGTGACAGACAGGTGAAATGGCGGTGGTCCAACAAACTTTTTGACCAATTGCGGTGGGCTGATTGCAGAATGGGAATAGAAAAGTTTGGAATAGTTTCACGTTATAGCACCCCAAGTTACAGAATCCCAGGGGATCAAAATTAAGCAGCAGACCGTCAATATGGCGTGCCTCATAATTCAACTGTGGTTTTGGCACGTACAGCCTGGTGAATCATTTAAAGTTTAGCACTTGCTGCCCGTTGCCATGAGCCCTATGAGGCACATGGCAACGGGCAGCAAGTGCTAAACTTTAAATGATGAGAAGAAAGGTGAGAAGAAAACTGTAGGGCCGCGCAAGATGGGGCTCTGCTGCGACGATGGCGCCAGAGTAGCGCGCATCGTCTGTTCATCGATGACGCCACTGATACCATATGGAAACAAAGCTAGGCATGAGCCGAAGTCTGTCTGCTGCGGCTGCTGTGAATTGCGCCTACGCCTCACCCCCGTGCTGCCTCTCGCTATCTCTCAAACAGCAAGGCAGTCGCGCCACACTTGACTCCGTTGGCAACGTGCTGCATGGAACAGATTTTCCGCGCCAGCCAATATATCTCGACTTGAGAACGCACATAAAGCTGCGCCCAAATTTCGCATTAGCGAGTATTGTAAGCCTGTGCGAATTTTTTCATTACGCGGTTGAACAAGTTTAAGTTGACTGGTAGCTCTTCTCGCAGCATGAAAGGGGGAAAATTTAAGTTATGGGGTTCTAAGTGCCAAAACAACGATATGATTTGGGGCACACCAAATCGTGGTACTCCGCAAAATTGCACCACCAGTGGTTCCTTAATGTGCACCTAAATCTAAATACACGAGCGTTTTCTCGTTTCGACCCCATCGAAAGGCGGCCGCCGAGGCCGCTATTCGATCCGCGACTTAGTGCTTACCAGCACAAAACCATAGCCACTAAGCAACCACGGTTGGTGTGAATGAGAGGAGTTACGGCCCAAGCGACTGCTGTATAACCCAAAGTTTCGAGCTCTTGTGCTCAATTTTCGCGCTTTAGTTGCACTATCATTTGGCACGGCTAACACAGTCTACTGCCAAATCATGAAAAATGCCCATAAATATAAAGTCTGTAAAATATCTTGCCTAAATAGGGTCTTTTTAATGTTTGTTCCAGGCCAGGAGGTCGGTATCGCTGCTTCGTGGCTCAGTAGACTTTCTCAGCCTCATCAAGCAATCAGTTAGTGATGTCACTTTTTGTGAAAGAAATTGTCAATTTGGTTACATTCACATTTGTTTCGGAGCAGGCGAAAGCAGCAGCAACTTCAAAACACCCGCATGCCTACTTGGTAAAATGACCGGCAAACCTGGCAGCAAGCACCATTGATCTCGGGCCAATTTGTTTTCCAAGGAGAAGCGGAAACAAGAATGGTGGCGGCAAATGCTACACATTGAATCACTCTCTGACCAATTACGGGCAGTCCAGAAGGCCCGCGATGTGGCTGAAGGGCTCGGCCTGACAGTCCCAACGTGGGAGCGGCCCGCGTCAACGTATGGTTGACCTTCAGGACCCAATAAAGTTCTCCATACCATATCATAGAAGCGGAAAGTGGTCCCGGCTCACCGCAAGCTGCTCTAGCATGTAAACATTTCTGTCGTATAATTCAACGTGGCACCCAAAGTGTCGGCTGAGATGTTGATCGATGCGATCAGGAACCACCATGTGCTCTACGACAAGAGTCACCACCGGCTTTACAAGGACACATCTCTCCACATTTCTCGCGACAGCATTCAACGTCGAGGTACAGAAGCTGCGGTGACAACGCGCTCTCGTGACCGAACTTCTTGCGTTTTCTTCAAAGCTGGTTGAACTGACCACGACTGACACATCGCAATTGTACGCCTTTTCAGTTGTTTATGATCCATTTCTACGAGACAACTGCCTAGAAGTATAAAAAGAATTGCTTCTTGCTTTTCAATGGCAGACGAAAGTTGCTCACTACGCGCGAAGTTGAGCGAAATAATTACTTTTAATGACAGATAGGTCATATAATTACCGTACCGCTGGAAATGATGCAATAAAGAGAGCCATAACGCTGACAAACGTGCGCAAACTAGATGGATATGGGTGAAAGCGGCAGGGGTGTCTGCTGTGGTGGTGAAACAAATGTGAATATCATGATGATGGGCGGAAAAGATTTTCAGCCCGCTTTGGCCTTTCCGTCGGCTTGCCGCTTCCCAAATTGGAACATAGCCTTATTGTGATCGGCGGAAACCCCGCTCCCAAAGCAAAGATATCGTCAACCACAAAATTTTACGTAACAGGAGATCTGAGAAGAACCTGAATACCTGAGCAGCCCCACAACTCAGCCTAGTATTTGCATTACCAGCCTCTACCTGTGTATGTGAACCTAGTGTGTGGTGAACAAGCAATAGGCAATATGTCGTCAATTCTAGGAACGCTAAAGGACAGATGCTGGTAGAATTCGCGGAAAGGAATGAGCTGTGAATGAACACATTGTTCAGGAACCATAGAAACAGAAAGAGGACCTGGAAAAGCGCTCAAAGTGAAACAAGAAATGAAATAGATTTCATACTTTCTGCCGATCCGCGCGTAGTGAAGGATGTTGAAGAGTTAGGGAAAGTGCAATAATTACAGATTTGTGAGGTCTATGATTCAGCTCAATTTGAAGAGAGAAAGAATAAAATTGATCAGGAAGAAACAGGCCAACCTGGAAGCAGTAAGGGTAAAAGTGGAACAATTCAGGCTCTAATTGCAAATGAATATGCAGCCTTAGAACAGAGGGATGAAGATGACATAGAAGTAACGAATGAAACCAACTAGGCTGGCTTCAGAGGCTCCAGTGGAAGTTGGAGGTAAGGCATCAATGCAATTAGTAGGAGGGCTTTTCCAATTAACAAAGGACCTAATAAAGAAACGACGAAGATTGAAAAAGTCCAACTCAGGAGATAAGGAATTCTAGCAACTGTCAAAGCAGATCAAAAACGAGAAAACAAGGTATATTCGAAATTGTAACGTGATAACGACTGAGGAAGCGGTGAAAAATGGAGGCAGCATCAAGTCAGTGAGAAGCAAACTTCGCATATAAGAAAGCAAGATGAATGCATTGAAAGATGAAAAAGGCAATAGTTATGATCCGCCTGGTTTCGCGAACAAGGGAGGGCTCGAGGCACCCTCCGTTAGACGCTTCACTGCGTTATGGTGATGACCGATGACCGACCGCCGAGCAGCTAGCGTGCGTCTATTTGTCGTACAAAAATCCCTCACGTGACCTGATCCTAGGTGCCTAGGGACAGCATCGTTTAGGGATTTTTGAGAAGGCGCGATGCTGGCGTCGAACGACGCCGTGGCGTGTTCGTACTCGGCGTGATCGTTCTCTGGACCCCGCGTTGTTCAACATTGCTCATGTCATTGTACGTGCGTTGCTTGTGTGTTGGTTGTAGGTTCTGCGTTACTTGGCGGAAAGCCGCGAGTAGTGGTGGTGCGGCAGTGCGGCTTTCGCCTCGGTGAGCTCTGGCAGTAGAGAATCTGCGTTGTGTGACCCGTACTTGCTTGACAATTGAAATGTCAAAGTGGCCTAGCGCATCGGCAGCGAAGTTCTGCGAACCGCGATGTGGCGTCGCCGTGTCCGACTTTGCTTAACGGACATCGAGGGATGTGCTGGTCGCTACAAGTCATGTAAATGCGACTGGGTCGACCGCCCACTGTTCAGTGCTGAATGTGTGTTAGGTGTGCTGTGCTTGAAACGAGTGGTTCAGCCGTGCAGCGGGGGGTGGTGGAGGAGCAGAGTGACTTAGGGTCTCCATTTGCACGTTCACAGATATGTGCTCCCGTTTTGGTCTCATTAGCGGCTTTCGCGGGATTGTGGTGTGCTCCTTCCCTAGTATGAAGTTTACGATGCTAACACACAGCATGTTCACGTTTTTCCGTGCTATATGTCATTTGCATGACGACCGAGTTGAAAACAAGGCATATGTATCTGTTGTTTTCGTTTGTGTGTTGTAAATTACTTCCTGTTGTGGAAGTTCTGGAAGTCTTATTACGCAAGGAGTACGAACGTAAACATATAAACATATTTCTGTGTGTGTGAAATTATGAATTACCCAGAATAGCCTTTACGACTGATAAGTGCACTACACAGCCTGTGTGAATCAGCTACCTTTTGTTGCGACGCTCTTCCATGTGGTAGACTGATGCATGGTGCGCGTTTATTTCTGTACTGTTGTAAAAACCATTTGTTTATTCACTCAATACAAATGTACTGCTTCTTCGCCGCAGTGCATTTTAGTTACGCGGTAAAGGATACCAAATGTGGGAGGGGGCCGCTATCACCCAGCATAGTATGTCCACTCAGGCGACCTGAGAGGCGGCGGTTGCGCGAGTGTATAATCATAGGGTATAATTAAAGAACTCTTTTTATGTACAGTGACAGTGGCCCCTTTCCACTTTTAGTATGCTTCAACGCAGTACATTGCTTAGGCTTCACCGCAGAACATAGGTGTATTGCAAAAAAAGGTAATCTTAAAAAGCTCAATTATGCAACGTTTCTTTCGTAGCTTGCTACACCGCAATACAGAGGTGGAAATAAGCATCGTGCAGTAAAGCATACTAACAGTGGAAAGGGCACATAGGTTTGCTCATTATTTTCAATTGTGATATAATTTGCAAGTGCATCTGTGCTCTTGGTAAGCTTAATTGACAATTCTTTGTACATTACAAATTCATATTGCAGGGAAGCTTACTAAGGAACATTCGTCATTTTGTAACGCATTATTCACCTTCAATGCAGGAGCACAATGCAGATTCATACCTATGTTTCTGGCTGGACTGCACATGCTCTTTGAGAATTGATTCGTTTTTCATAAGTGCACTGGTACTTTACTATTAACTGGAGGGCTGAAGTTTATACGGAAGCACAATTTTTATTATGGGGTCAAGATGTTGCTAAGATGGTTGCAGCATAGCTTTTTTTTCTTCCAGGCACCTTTTCTATTAGGAGCTTCCATTGCAGTGTTTCGAGCATCTTTGAGCCAGCATATAGTGTATATAAAAATCGGACACCGATTGGGAACATCACCTATGCTCTCTGCAGTGCGCTGTGCACAGGATACGTTCATGCCTATATATAGAAAAAAATGCAGCATGACCAGACAAAATAAAAGGGGTGGGCTGCAGCAATACTAGGTGTTAAATGGTGCCTTATCCTTTCCCTTCAGTTTTCTGTTTTGTGCTTTTTATTATGGATCCTCCACAGTAACCACATGAGTGCTGAACTTGAGCTTGTTGGTTTCAGATCTGATGGTTGTTACTAACAGAACAGTGTGATACACGAACAAGGGCTTGGAGGCAACCGGTCACCTTGCTTGTCTCATGGTGTCGCTTTGTGAGCACCATGAGCCTCCAGACCAACTCGGAAGAAAGGTTTCTTGCAATCACTTCTGAACTGTATTTCCACCAAACCAACAGTGCTCTCAATGACAACTTTTGGACAGTAGAATGCTTGCACCCAGCAAAGTCTAAGAAGGAAGCATTCAGGATGTGCCAAGTGGGCCTTTTGAAGCTGGCAGCATTGCTGAAGGGGCTTTGCCTATCCGCCCTCTTTATGGATGCACAAGGATGATTTCTTCTTTCAGAAGGATTGTTTCAGAGGTGTCACATGGTAACAGTGTTGGGTGTTTAGTAGCAGATAAGCTTGCCTTTGGCCACTGTCAATAACCTGTTTCTTCTCCAGTGCCCCTGTGAAGTGCCTACTTTTTGGACACAATGTGCTCTCCATGCATGCAAGCATTTTTAGCTTGTAAAGATGTATATTGCCCAGTGGCGTAGCAACAGGAGGGGCCGGGGGGTCGTGTGCCCCGGGTGCACGGGGCCAGTAGGGGGGAGGGGGGTGTCATATACGTTGCAAGACACCCGAAAATTGTCGATATCCTCGCCTTCCTCGACTACACTTGGGGGGGGGGGGGTTGACAGAAGCGCCAAAGGCCCCGGGTGCCAGACGACCTAGCTACGCCACTGATAATACCCCTTGCCTCAAGCCGGTCCTTGCTGATGTCAACCAAGAAGGCAGTGGGGAGTATGGCGATGCATACTTACAAAGCACTGCTGATACCAGTGAAACCAGATTAGTTGAGCTGCCGTTTTTTTTGTCCACTCCATCTCCATCAGTTACAATGAGCAGCTGTTTGTCCAAACAGAAGGCATATGTAGTTGGTCATGCATAGCCTGCGCACTAAGATTTGTTGGCATGTTACAAGAGACGTGCCTGAGAACCTTAGCAGTGTCTATACGCAAAAACCTTCTGATGTGTTGACGACTTCCTTCTCTTTATCACAGTTTGCCTGATGAAGCCAGTAACTTGGTCAATTAGATGTTCAACAGGCTTCCCACTAGTTTTCCCAGCGCCTCCTTTACCAGTGTGCTGCTCATAGATATCTGTTTTCTTGACCTTGCACTGCACTTCAACCATGGCCACACCTGCTGAACCTATAGTATGCGATCAGAAAAGTGCTATACGTCACGTTGCTCCAAACTCATGACAAGCTAGAAGGCCTTGAGGAACACCTTCATTAATTTCCGTCCTTATCGTACTGTAGGAAGCTTCGCATGACAAGTGCAACAATTAACATCTGCTGGTTTTTCAGTGCTATTCCTGTCCAGCTTGCTGAAAGCTATCCTGAGTGTTTCAAAAGCAAAACTGCTGCCGGACAAGAAGTGCATAAAGCAAGGGTAGCTATAACCATATATGTCACACAAAATGAAGAAGGCCACCGAGTGTACAGGCGGTTTAATTCATATCCAACAAGCTTGGTTCTCTCTTTGCAAGTGAATAAACCCAACTTGCCCCAAAAACATGGCCTGTGACAAACTATGTGCCAGATGCTGTGTCCCCTGCAAAGCTGAAGATGTGTACAAGATCCTGACACCCGCAGTGGCTTCTACACTGCGCAAACAGTTTACTATAAGAACGACTGCCTCAACTAATATGCTAATAACATGAAAACGGGCAGAAATGTGGCTATTCATTGGGCCCCACTGCAGGTGCAAGCCACTCTTCCGCCAGATGCGTGTTGTTCACAGGAACTGGAGCTATACAAATGCAGATAAAAACAATGATGTTTGAAAGTAGTAGAGTTGAACTGTATTCTGCACAAACAGTGCTACTTGCAGTGCTGGTAACTTATAGCTACAATTCATGGCTGCCCCACCATGCAAAGGCACTATTTTTGAATTAACTTCTATTTATGGAGGCCATATATTGCAAGTACATATCATCCACATTGTGTGCAATATGATTAAATGATGTCAACTGTGATAGCCATTCCTAATCTGAGATACAACAAAAGAACTAATATAGGCAACAAATTGTAATTCAAAAAGACAACCAGTGCACAGGATAAGTGACAGACTTCCTTTTATTGAACAAAAGTCAGATGTGTGTCACATGTCAACAGCAGTGGGTAGCAAGCTTGGGTGACAGAGGCAAAACTTAGCGAAATGCTATACTCATACTCAAATGTAAAAAGGCCTACGACACAAAAAAGCGACATTATATTGTACTGAATGAAAGGGCAAGACTCCATCCAAGAAGACACTATGGCACCACATAATTGACATGGTGTAAAAGATGTTAACATGCCCTCTCCATAAAAAAAGAAACATTTAAAACATGCCTTAAAAGGCAATGTGCAGAGTCTGAAAGCAAGGAAAAACAACCCAAAAAAGGTTTCGCTAAGTCTTTCAATGATTAAAATTGTCAGACTGTCTTGTCACTTCTTAATGAATCTGCACAGCGGAAAAGGATGAAAGGAAAGCCCAATAGCAGGGCCTCAGAAAATGTCACCAAATAAATAAACCTTGCTTACCAAGGATACTGGTTTAGTTGTCTGACTCTGCACAATAATTGTGTATGAGCTTTCCTTGTTTAGAATAGTTTAGCAGGTAGCGGAAAAAATGGACTTGAGAGCACCAGGCGCATGCATAGTCGATGCACAAAGAGCCACTGTTTTCTTACTTTTTTCTCTACTACTATTCACGTGCCTTAATAGCACTGCTAAAATCCTACTGCAAAACACAAGATTGGGCAAGTTGTGGCATAACGAAAATTGGAGTTTCACTCATACTGTGAAAGTGATGCAATAAATGGTGAAATATGCGCAGGAAGCTTGCTTCATTCGGTGTTTGTTGAAGTGAACACTTGCCAGTGCAAGTCAGTAATCTCCTCTAAAGAAGTAAAATAAGTGGGAGTTGTGCCTCCCAGTGTTGAAGTGGAAAGACAAGTTTTGTTCCTCCTCTTTCACATCCAGACTTGGTCTCTGGTCTCCAGAAAAACAACCCTTTAGCTTCTTACTGCTGAATTAATTTGGTTTTCTCAAATCTATATTTGAGCTACCCATTGCTTGGTCTCGTGCTCTGCCCCATCAACCAGCCCCATCCAGTAAATCTGAGAAGCCAAGCACTAGAAGATTAATAAAGCAGATGCACCCAATCACTGTCATTACATGTAAGAAGAAAAATTAACATAGTACTGCCTTCACAAAGAAAAATTAACGTACTGCCTTCACAAGTGGGGAAAGTGATGAGTAAGAATTTGAAGGCGTGGACGCCTGCTCTATATACAGCACGCAGACATTGAACAGGTGTTAGCCAATCATGGCACCTGTTGGCTAGATCGCACTCTCCAGGATCGGTATTCGCCACGACTGTACCTTCAGCAGAGTGGCTGAAATGCAGAATTGTGGACTGCCAATATTTTGATCATATGTTAAAATCCACACATCACAATGAGAACTTTATCTTCAATATTCTAGCAATAAATTTGGGAATTAGAGTGACAACACCAGTAGACATCAGAACCAGGGGAGTTGGCCCATAGCAGCTATTGGTGTAAAAAAGAAGACTGGCATAAGAAGAATTGAGATGTGCACGCTACATGCCTTTGTTCGGTAGTGTTCCACTACTTTGGTGCTACAGTTAATGATCTCGAATGAGTTCAAGGAGCAAGAATTTAGTCCAGAAAAAAATATTACGCATAACAGCTGTACCTAGTTGTGTCATTTGCCTATGCTGCTGTATATAACCCTGTCCACACTGCTAGGAAGGCAAGCGTAGCAGAGGGCGGCAGAAAGTTGGGTGGGCGGATGAGGTTAAGAAATTTGCAGGGATAATATGGCCACAATTAGTACATGACTGGGGTAGTTGGAGAAGTATGGGAGAGGCCTTTGCGCTGCAGTGAGTGTAACCAGACTGATGATGATGATGTCCACACTTACCTAAAGCACATGAGTGGCATCCTAAACAAAATTGAGCTTTTGATATTGCTTTGGAGAAAATTAATCTGTTTCAGCCTAACAGTATGTATACATACTGCGCATAACTGCATTCGGTGTACCTTATCACCAACTGTTAAGTCACCTTATTACCTCATCAGCGAATCACTCCTGCAACCAAGTGTGCTGGTCCGGGTTTTACCTGCATTTGCACCTGTGGAGTTGGTAAAAGTCTTTGGCTGTTTACTATAACTTCATATTCAAACATATGGTTGCATTAGAGGCTTTCACTCCACTAATGACTGGGCAGGCTTCACGAAAGGCCACCAGTACCTCCTCATTGCAGACTGTGCTCAACATCCTTCTTGGTTGGACTGTGACTAAGAACCCATACATCTTTCCTCCAAAGCGGCTGGCATTGACGATGGTTTGATGCAGAAAGAGGCTATTGTCTTTCCCAGATGCTGGTTCAGCCTCGCGAGGCACATTCCTTCAGTCAATATGCACACTGTCAATGTGAGTGAGACTGATCAAAGGTTGTCTATGGTGTCAGGTTTCTTGCCTGGTTTCGGTAGTGGCATCATGACCAAGTGTTTCCACTCTGTGGGGAATTCCAATATTCCAGATTTCATTGATTACAAGCAATAGTGCGTGCTTCCTTGTTTCGGCAAGATTCCTCAACATCTGAAAAATGACTCCTTCTTTGCCATGTGCACTTTAAGTGTTGACATGCTTGAGAGCAACAACAGGTTATGCCATCGTATACAGAGGCTTTCCACTCCTTCCTTGGCAAGTGGTCATTAAGGTGCGTACAACTCAGGTGATGGTCAGTCACTGTGAGGTGGTCGGGGAAAGCATCTGCCACTTGTTCCTCAAATTTCTCAGATGTGCACTGAAAATCGAGCAGCATGTTTTCAATAGTATTACAGTATTTGGTGCATCCTGTTATAGCCAAGAATGTGTTACAGCTTACTGAGGCCTATATGTTTAAATGACGCGCCCAGTAAGCTCTAGTTAGCATGTCGCTCTTTGCAGTAAGTAAAGGATGCGTGTTGCTAGCGATTCTTCAACACCTTCACATTCTGCACACTCAAGTGCATCACGGAAATGGTCCCAGCCTGAAACCCCGATTTTATATGTGGCACATTTTCACCCCTACATCAAGTATTATATCACATAATGGTCGCTTCCTCTTGGGGCAGAGTCGCATTGACACTCTGGATGAAGGCCCTAGTTGCCCATGCTAGGTAAGTGTACTGCCCTTCTGGTTTGAATGGAGGGTATACCAGTTGGGATAGTTGGTGTCATTTGTTAATTCGAGGTCTGTGGTGTCTGCTTCGTCAAGGTGGCATCCTCTCGGCCGTATGTCTTTGCATCCCCAGTGTGGGTGATGTGCATTGAGCTCACCTCGACTGAGTATTACGTGCTTGTGAAAGCGAATTTGAAGCTGTCAAAGCCAAGTGAAGTCGCCTGGTTTTGGGACAGAGGTAGACCAATGCCAAAACAGCTTTTAGCCTGCAGCACACCACCGCAACTTTCTGATGAGACATATGTTTATTCAAGCAGTTTCTTCCTTGCCCTAATTCAATAATAGCCAATTTTAGCAGCTGCAAATCAAGCTGACTTCAGAAGACTGCTGATTTTTTAGCCACTTCTAGTAGATTATTGAATGGTTAATTTTCTAGTTGGGCATGACATGCTTCATGCTTAAAAAATGAACTGTTTAAAGAATTATTGGAGTAATATTAGGACAGGCAACTCTGACTGAATCATCACTGCTTTTGTCGCAAAATGTGGCAATGAGCTAGGCAGATGCTGTCACGAAACCATAGGTTGTACAAGTACAGAAGAAACAAAATTGGAGTTGTGAAATTCAAAGCCATATTTTTACAGCCTCTCTTTATACTGCTGACATTAGAGAGCTTTAGATTAGTGGACGCAAGCAGCGTGTGTAAACAAGCACCATGTTTGGGTATTTCTGGCACCCATGTGGTTTGCATAACCAAGCAGCACACGAGTCGCTTGCGTCCTCTTATGCAGTACTATTATTTTCATTGTAAAATAACCAATGTCAAAGTAAGTCTGATCAGCCTGCATCAATATGCTAGAAATTGTTAAGCACTTAAGGTGTGTTGGTTGAATGTTTAAAGCACTTCACCACAACCTTGGTCACTAGACTTGAACTTTCCAGTGTTACTTGCTAATCAACTCTTGAGGTGTTTACGTTGCTTTTCTGTGCTGTAAGATTAGTTTGACAGTCCTAATAGAATTGTTAAAGTGAAGGTGTGAGCTGTTGTATTGGCCATGTCATTCTATAACTGTTAGATCTGACACTGTCAAAGCACTTGGCAACATTAATCAGCTTCACCTCACTATATATATGTATTGCGGTAGGACCATTCAGCACGTGAAAATAAAGATACCGGCAAATTGAGAGTTCGAGAGCACCTGAGATTATAGTAAAGCGGGCGGGGCAGTATGTTCAGGGTAACAAATGTGTTGCGGTGAAGTTATTGCAGACGTATATACACATTCATTCGTCCCAACTTTGCACCGAACCCTGCGTCCCGTTGCTAAAACTAAGAGCGCGAAAAACGGGCACAGATGCAGCTGAAGATTACAGGGCACACTATTAGGCTCCACCTCACTGTGCTTATCGCGCCCTTAGCACGAATAATATTAAACATCGGCTCTGCATTTCGTGGAATTCTGGCAGATCATGTGACATCACTAAAGCTCCGTTATGCTCACAGCACTACGCGATAATTGTCGTGAAGCCCACGATAAAAGTAAATCACATGAAGTGACGGATAGTGCACTAGCGCTGAACACGATTGAAAACATGCGCTGCCCTATTTCAAGGACGCGTGAACAGTTGTGAGCAAACACCACCTTAAGCATTATATTACTTACGCAAGTCGTGGCGAAAAACACGTGCAATACCTCCGCCTACGAGCACCGTCAAGTAAAAGTGCATGTGCGATGTGATGACGCTGCCGAAAAGGGGCGAACACGACGACGCTGCTGCACAGCGCCGGTTCGCAAATTGCATTGCCGAGGCGCTACGCCACTTGAATATTTCAATCGTCAGCACCAATGCATTCTTCAGAAATACGGATCTCACACCACCAGAGTTCACCGAGACTTAAAGCCGACATGCCACACCACTACTACTGCGCGACTTTTAGCCAACAAATACTGAACCCACTGCGGAGACACACGACCAGCGGTCGGCGTGGGCCGGAGATTCAACGCACGCCACGGCATCGCGGTTCGCAGAACTTCGCTGCCGAGGCGCTAGGCCACTTCGACATTTCAATTGTCAAGGAAGCACGGGTCACACAACGCAGATTCTATACTGCCAGAGCTCGCCGAGGCGAAAGCACAGATGGCGAAAGCCGCACTGTCGCATCACCACTACTCGCGGCTTTCCCGCTAAGTACCTACAACCAACACACAAGCAACGCAAGCACAATCACATAAGCAACGCTGAACAACGCGCGGTCCGCGCGAGCCGGTGAACGATCACGCCGAGAACGAACACGCCACGGCGTCGCTCGGCGCAACCATCATGCCTTCTCAAAAGTCCCTAAACGATCCTGTCCCTAGGCACCTAGGATCAGGTCACGTGATGGATTTTTGCACGACAATTAGACGCACGCGAGCAGCTATGCTCGCCAGTGTTTATTGGTGCGGTGACCAACGTTGCTTACCGAGTCTGACAGACCACCAAGCCTGGCGGGCCAACGAAGATTATGCCCAAGGGTGCGTCATATGCTTGTTACATATCCCATTAACCCCAGTTTGGTTGTTAACTAAAAGAAACAAACGTCCATGTTCAGAGCATAAGGCTTTGCCGCCATCCTAGCCGGGTCGATGGTGCCTGCTATCCAGGCGAGTAACGGTCCGGCGGCCTCCGCCGTCGAGTACTCCGCATGTACACCGGTGTTGACGGGCTGGGTGTGGCAACGCCGGGTGCTGCCTGAAACAGCCTCACTCCATCCGTAGGGTCCGCAGTGGTCGGCATTGTGAGTGGTGCCGGGCTCGACACCGGCCCAACGGGCGCCGCAACACTGGCAATGCTTCCCGCCTCCGAGGTGGGTGGTGCGCTGCTGGAAGCGACTGGTGTTGCCGCTAGTCCTCCTGCGTGCTGGAACTATGAAGTGGCAGTCGAGGGCGCTTGTCAGGTCCTTAGGTGAGGCCTAACATGGTTGGCGTGAATGTGCCACGTGGCGCCATCTAGCATGCGGGCGAGCAGCGACGAGGCGCTGGCAGGAGACACCATCTGTCCGGCAGACCACGGTGCACAAGGACGGAAATTCCTGGCGAAAACTGGAGCTCCCGGCTCCGGCAAAGGCCCGGAACGGCACCCTCGGTCAGCAGCCAGCTTCTGCATTAGCTGCTTCAGGAGCACTGCGCATCGAAAACCCGAATGCAAGACCTCCAAGGGTGTCTTGACCATCCAACCCAGTAGGAGCTGGGGCATGGCAAGTGACATTGTGGGGCGTGGTCAAGTACTGGAACAGTATTCGGGCAATATGCGTCCGGAAATCCCCAGTCTGGCTCTTCTTGAGCTTGTCTTTGATGGTTTGCACTACCCACTCGGTTGCACCGTTTGAAGCAGGCGGGTATGGCAGAAGCATCATCCGGCGGATGCCGTTCTTCATCAGCCAGGCCAGGTACTCTGTGCAGGCAAAAGCAGGACCATTGTCGTACACGATGACCTCCGGCAACCTTTGGGCGGCGAAGACCTGTCGTAGCACTGCAATAGTCGCGCTTGCTGGTAGAGTGGTGACAGGTAGAACCTCCCCCGAGTTCGAAGAGGCATCCAACCTTACCAGGAAGTAATGGCCTTTGCAGAGTCCCCCAAAATGCACATGTACGTGGGACCATGGTCTCTGTGGGAACGGCCAGGGGGTGATTTCCACTTGACGTGAGGCCCGCGGATGCTTATGGCAGATTTGGCAGCACTGCACCATACGACCGATATCCTGGTCCAATCCAGGCCACCGAACGTGGGACCGGGCCACCACCTTGGTCTTTTCCGCGCCAGAATAACCCGCGTGCAGCAAGTGCAGGACCCTGGACTGGAGACTGTGGGGTCACTACCCTGGAAGCCCACAGTAGGCAGCCCTGCTGCAATCTCAGCTCAGCGACATTGTGGCTATAAACCTCCTGAACCAATTACTCCCCACGGGACACCGCCTTGACCACCTGAGACAGCACTGCGTCCCGGCTGGTCGCTTGCTATACCGCCAATCTGGAGAGTACCTGCGGCTGCACATGCTCCAGCATGAACACTGCCGTAAGTTCTGGAAGGGCATCAGGCACCTCAGGCAGGTGGAGGCGGCTCAGGGCATCAGCAGGTCTCAGGTGCTTTCCCGGACGGTAAACCAGCTGGTTACTGTACGCCGCCAGCCTCAAGGCCCAGCGTACCACTCGAGGTGATGCCTTGTCAGGCCCCAGCAGCCCCAGCAGCGGCTTGCGGTCCGTGACCGCTTCGAACTTCCGGCCCCACATATACTGGTGGTAGCTTCGACACCGAAAATAAGGACCAAGCCGTCCTTGTCCAGCTGGCTGTAGCGTTGCTCTGTAGCATGAAGCCGACGAGAAGCAAACGACACAGAGCGCTCCTGGCCATCCCTGTCCTAGTGTGCCAGGACGGCTCCCACGCCATACGGCGACGCATCTACGCTCAGTACGACAGGCTTGCCAAGATTGAAGTGCACCAGCACTGGAGCCTTCCTGATTAGATCCTTGCTGCGCTAGAAGGCTCGATCCTGCTCATTCTTCCAGACACATTGCTGACCATCTCGAAGCAGAAGATGGAGCGGCTGTAGATGCTCCGACAGGCTCGCCAGGAAACTCATGTAAAAGCTGATCAGGCCGAGGTAGCTGTGAAGCTCCTTCTTTTGCTTGGGCTTAGGCCTTGAACACAGTATCAACCTTGCGGGGAACAGGGGCTAGGTTAGCCTAGGAAATTATATGTTCCAAGTACTGAACACTGGAGACCAGGAAAACGGAACCAGGCTGCTGCTGCTGTTTGATCTTCGTCCTCCCCCATCGGCATACCCATGCCAGTTGCACAGTTTTCCCGCACGTGAAGCATTGTGCTTCATAGAACTGGTACCGTGAGGGGGAGGGGGCACCACCACAGCGACCGCAGGCACTGCCCCATGTCGCCAACTTGTTGACTACCGCTTCCACTGACGGTGAGTCCGTCGTTGGGGAAATCTCGCCGGCGTCCTTGGCAGCGGTTTCCATTGCCAGCGCTGCCTTAACGGCGTTGTCCAGCGACGGGTCGGGAAGATCCAGGAGTCGCGTCTGCATGGCGGGGTTGTTGATGCCGCAGCGGAAACGGTCCCGCAGCAGCGAGTCCAGCTGGTCCCCGAAAACGCAGGTACTCGCTAACCCTCGTAGCGCAGCAACGAACTGCCCGAGGGCCTCTCCTTCCAGGCTGCTCCCGTTGTTGAAGCGGAAATACTCCATTAGTGTGGATGGTGCTGATTTGAAACGTGAGCGCAGTATGGCGACGAGCTCACCCATCGTCTGCACTTGCGGTGTGGCTGACTTGAGAAGGTCAAGCAGCAGACTGAAGACGCGGGTCCCGCAGCTGGCCAGGAAAATGTACGGCTGTTTGGCCTCAGGCGTGTCGTTTGCCCGGAAGAACACGTGGACTTTCTGCTCGTAAATTGGCCAGGCGGACCCATCTCCCTTGAACGGCTCGAGTCTTCAGTACAGCGACATGGCGGCAGCAACGGGGGGTGGTGTTTCGCCGCTCACGGAGGCGTGGGACGATCGGTGGGTACTTGTCGCCATCCTCGTCGCCAGTGTCATGATCCGCCCGCGTTCGTTAACAAGTAAGGGCTCCAGGCACCCTCCGTTAGACAGACGATCCGCTGCGTGGTGGTGATGAACGATGACTGACCGCCGAGCAGCTGTGCTTGCCGGTGTATATTAGTGCCGTGACCAATGTTGCCTACCGAGCCTGACAGGCCACCAAGCCTGGTGAGCCAATGAAGATTATGCCCGAGGGGGCGTCGCATGCTTGTTACAGTATTATTATGGTCAATATGGAAGGTATAGTACAAGCAGCCGAATAATTTTATAGTGACCTGTACTGCTGGCCCAGAGAGCCAAGATACCTCTATTCGAAGTAGTGTGGAAAAGCTTACAGAGACTCCTTCTATAACTAGCGGAGATATTAAAAGGGCCTTGGAAGACATTAAAGAGGGAAAAGCGGCAGGAGGAGACGGAATAACAGTGCAGTTAATCAAACATGGAGGAGACATAATGCTTGAGTAACCGTAGGCCCTCTCTACGATCTGTCTATCGATTTCAAGGGTCTAATAGAACTGGAATAACGCAAACATACTAATACACAAAAAGCAGGTGTTGAAGAATTGAAAAAATATAAACCCATTAGCCCAATCTCAGTATTATGTAAAATGTTCACCAAGATAATTTCAAATAGAATAAGGGCAACATTGGACTTAGGTGAATAGGCTGGCTTCAGGAAATAGTACTTTTCAATAGATCAAATCCATGGCATTAATCAGGTAACCGAGAATTCCGCAAAGTACAATCAGCCTCTCCCTGTGGCTTTCATAGATTACCAAAATGCATTTGATTAAGTTGAGATACCAGCAGGCATAGAGGCATTACGTACCCAAGAAGTACAGGTCACTAACGTAAATAGCTTGGAAAATACATACAGAGATTCCACAGCTACCTTAATTCACCACAAGAAAACTAGGTAGATACCTATAAAGAAAGGTGTAAGCCAAGGGGACACGATCTCTCCAATACTATTCACTCTGTGCTTGGAAAAATTATTCTAGCTAATAAACTTGGAAGGATTCAGCGTGAGGATAAAGGGTGAATATATCAGCGTTCATGCCTTTACAGATGACATTGTCCTGGTATGCAAGAATGCAGAGGAGTTACAACAAATGATTGAGGACAGAGAGAGTGTAAGAGTGGGGTTGCAGATTAATCTGCGGAACAAAGATAATCATGAATAGCCGGGATAGGGAACGAAAGTTCAGGATCGACAGTCAACCTCTAGAGTATGTGAAGGAGTATGTTTACGTAGGTTGATAAACGCATAGGAAGGACTGATCATGAAAAGTAAATTTACAGAAGAACAAAAATGGGCTGTAGCGCATCCGGCAGACGATGTCATCTCCTGACTGAAAGCTTACCATTAAGATTGAAATGAAAGGTGCACGATAAGTGTACTTTACCGGGACTGACATACGGGGCTGAGACTTCGAGAGTGACAAATAAGCGTTAGAACAATTTAGGAGCCGCGCATACAGCAATGGAAAGAAGAATGTTAAGCATAAGGTGAAGAAACAAAAGGAAATCGATTTGGATCTGAGAGAAAACGCGCATAGCCGACATTCTAATTAATCTCAAGCGAAAAAGATGACACTGGGACGGTCAGGCAATCTGCAAATTAGGTCACAGTTGGGGCATTAGGGTGACATAATGGGTACCAAGAGAAGAGAAGTACAGTAGAACGCGGCTGAAGACTAGGTGGTGCTACGAAATGAAGTTTGAGGATGCTAGATTCAATCGTTTGGCACAGTACAGGGGTAATTGGAGATGGCAAAGAGAAGCCATCGTCCTTCCGTGGGCATGAAATAGGCTGATGATGACGATGATGTAACAGGCTGCTCGGAAATGGAATGTTTTTTGAGATCCTAAGGTCCTTAAACTTTTGTGGTTGACTGTACATCATCATCATCATCATAATCATCAGCCTGGTTACGCCCAATGCAGGGCAAAGGCCTCTCACGTACTTCTCCTACTACCCCAGTCATGTAATAATTGCGGCCATGTCGTTCCTGCAAACTTCTTAACCTCATCCGCCCACCTAACTTTCTGCCGCCCCCTGCTACGCTTCTCTTCCCTTGGAATCCAGTCCGTAACCCTTAATGACCATCGGTTATCTTCCCTCCTCATTACATGTCCTGCCCATGCCCATTTTTTTTTCTTGATGTCAACTAAGATGTCATTCACTCGCGTTTGTTCCCTCACCCAATCTGCTCTTTTCTTATCCCTTAACGTTACACCCATCATTCTTCTTTCCATAGCTCGTTGCGTCGTCCTCAATTTAAGTAGAACCCTTTTCGTAAGCATCTAGGTTTCTCTCCAGGTTCCAGGTACAGCGAGGTGACTGTGGAAGTCTAAAGCTCCGGTTAGAATGGCATTCAACTCTGCAGAAAATAAACACAAACATGCTTACGTGCTTCTGACCAGAGCAACTTCCTCAGAAACTAATTGTGTAGATCTCGAACTCCGCTCGGCAAAGTCGTTTGTTGCTTTCTTCTTTTAAACACTTAGCGCAATTGTCGATGAAAACATTGTGCATGAAACATCGACTATTATGGTCGATGTACGCTAAGTGCTGCTGGCTTCTATAAAGCTTCTGCTTTATTAATAAAGGAATGATGCGCTTAAAAGCACATAATTGTGGCAGTCAGTCGCAAAGCCAGGAATTTTTTAAAGGGCACGCATCAGACTAATGCGCACCCGCACTCTGGCCATTGGCTTGGTGGCGATGAGGACATTTGACGTTTACACTCGTCTAAAGGCAGCGCCTTCTTGCTCACAGTATTCACAATGTCTGGTCCCCACGTGGTACCGAACCCGATGGTTAAGATTGGGCCCCGCAGACTTGTACACTCTCCGGATCGTCGGGTCTACCATTGCATCAGAGGACAACGCGCAGCTCTCGCAATTTAGTAGCGGCACACGGAAGTGCGCAGCACCCCAAAATTCGCAGATGTCCGCGCACAGCAGTGTGGCACCGAACGCGATGGCTTCTCAGTCGGATCTCTCCCCCGAATTTTGGGCTGGAAGGTCTATGGCGCGGCTCTTACACGAGCCCCTACGAATTGCTTGTCACATTGCATAATTCCGCGAAAAACAGAGCAGGAACCAGAGTCCTGTACTGCAGCCGCGATATAGAGAGAGGATGGCGATAAAAGAGCATGCTTGTCCTACCCGAGAGCTTCTCCAGACCACCTAAACCTTGCGACGCCACTGAGGTCTCATGTGACGGCTCGGCCAGCAGGCCCGGACATTAGTTTGCAGACAGAGGGCGTTAGGAAGGCTCATCTACGAGGTGGTTATTTTTACGCTTCTGCAAATTTAAAAACTAGCCTGTTGCTCATATTTCTAGCCGTTGAGTTGAATAATTCCGTGAGGCGGGCGTATGGAAAACATTTCGACAATGTTCACTAACGTCCTTTTTATATACAATGTGGTACATATTGCAATTTTAGAAATTATAGCCGGTGAGTCAGGAGTGCTAATCATGCTAGTTGGAATGTTGAATTGATGGCTACGAAAAATTGAGCGTTTGCAAGGCGTACACAATCGGAATTATTTTCCAGAATGGTACCATATTGGAAATAGGCCTCTTCAAACTCGCCGTAAGAAATCACAGTGGTTTCACTTACTTTTTTAGGACAATTTTATGCATTCAAGCACAAACGAAAAGGAACACCCATGTATTTCTTCCCAGACTTTGAGAAATATCAGCATCATAGGTCATCTTGGATTTTAGCTTCAAGTGTATAAGCCTTCCTTGCTCACCGCATAAAATTTATGAATTGCAATAAGTTTCAACAAGTAATAAAAGAAGTTAATTGGTTTACTTTCTTCATTAGTTCAATATGCATCTTGGATTTCTCGTGTAGTATTGTCCGCTTCGCCGTGTAGTCCAGCTCCGGGAGAAGAATTTGGCTATTTGCCGCAGGCGATTTTTAAAAATTCAGGAAACGATACCCTTTACAAGAAAGTTGTGTTCAATCTTCGCTCTGTCGTCCTTTGCCTACCTTTACAACCTCCTCAGCAGTACTCAATGTTAAATAGTATGTGGCGAAATACTGATTTTGCAGTGCGAAAATGCCGTATGAGGAACACAACCGAAGTTTGCGAGAAATACGTGCGTATCGCAGGTTTCTTTTGATGTTGTGTGTATATATATATATATATATATATATATATATATATATATATATATATATATATATATATATATATATATATATATATATACAATTCGGTTGCCAGAGAACACGTGTCCTTTGAATCGCCGCCGTTGCAACTGCGGTGAAAGCCTGGCCACCAACCAACCCACCACGAAGCCGGCCAGAGAAGTGCAGAAGGCCATTATCTTTAACAAGCCGGCAGACCATGATATGACTCACGATCACGATATTTTATTATCAGTTGTCTTGCTGCCACCGGTTGAAGAGATAAACCAACAACGGCACTTTAAACTTTAACTCGTGAGCTCCTGTCTGACTGTATGGGAACAGGTACACCGCCTTTCTCGGCAATGACTGCATTAATTTTCTTCAGGATGATTCAATTTCAAAGCGGGTAAAACTGTAGTAACGAGAAGAAGTTTATTCTCATATGCACATAACATTTTAAATGCACATTTTCAAAATGTGAAATTAAAAAAAGTAATTCCCCAAGTCTGCAACAATGCAACTGAGCAATAAAAAATGATATGACAATTCTGTAAATTGCGCCTAATAGCCTATCTAAAGCGCACAAACATGATGTATATGTCACCACTCTGAATATACTCCTAATTAGCGAGGAGAGCTGTTGAAGAAACGCTCCTACTCACTGTAACACTTTTGCATTAGCTGCAATTTTTTATATCAAATTCGTTCACTTGGGATGCTCGAAGCGATGCATTTTACAAAAGTAACATATTCTTTTTTGGGGCGCTGAGTTACGGGTTCCTAAAGTTGGTGCTCCTGCTACTTTTAAAGTTACAAATTTTCGTGAAATTTCGCAAACAAGTGATTTGAGATAGATAGATAGATAGATAGATAGATGGATAGATAGATAGATAGATAGATAGATAGATAGACAGATAGTTAGATAGATAGATAGATAGATAGATAGATAGATAGATAGATAGATAGATAGATAGATAGATAGATAGATAGATAGATAGATAGATAGATAGATAGATAGATAGATAGATAGATAGATAGATAGTCTGCCTTCTATAGTTGTCAGTATGTGACTTTTTTCCCTCAAGTGCAACACATTTTATTCCAATTGGAGCAGTGGTTTTCTAGCAAAATCGCTTCCGCGTTCTACGTTCACTCGAATATGCCAGTCCGAGGTAACATACAGCTAAGTCGTCTTTTAATTCTTAAATCCACGTTGCTTCTGACACTGTGCTGCTCACGAATCTCAACAACTCGCAGCATGCACGAATGCGAGTTTTCGTGTGACCGGCTAACCATTATGGTCAACGGCCAAATGATGTCCCTGGGGACACTGCAACACCTTCGGGAGAAGTTCGGTCAGGGCTACCAACTCGAGTTCTTCTTCAAACCTACTGCCGCTGTAGACGAAGTCAAGCTCAAGCAAGCTATGGGGCAACTGTTTCCCGGCATTCAACTCAAGGACGCCCAGAAGGTATACAGGCTACATTAATTCGCTCGCATACTTAGGGCACCACATGCGCTTTTTTAGACTATGTACCTATCTGTGTACGTTTGTATCTATGCGCCTATATTTGTTTCTGTATTTCTATCTAACCGTTCTCCCGTCTACCAGCGTCACTGGTTAGTCAGTGGGGGAATGGGTAGCGCATCGGTCTGCTGTGGTGTGGTAACAGGGTTCGAAAGCAACGACCAGACCAACTTGGGTCACTCAGTATGTGTAAATGTGTACATACGTACCGCTCTTAAACGAACCTCTTTCATTCCGACATAAGTCACTATGGATGCCGCACTAGGCAAGCACTGAATCAAACCGTAAAAGAGGTAATGAATGGAGCCGAAACTATGCTGGCTTCAGAAGCAGCAATTGAAGTGAAGACCAAGGCAGCCACTAAGTAAGCTCTCCTAAGCAACGAAGGACCAAAGTAAGAAATGACAAAGAATGAAACAGTTCAATTCAAGAGAGAAGATAGAATTCGCGGAATTGTAAAAACTAATCAAAAAGAAGAAAATAATGGATGTTCTAAATTATATCGTAAGAAAGACTCAGGAAGCAGTGATAAATAGACGCAGCATGAAATCAGTGAGAAAGAAACTTGGCATAGGAGAAGCCAAGGTTTATTTATTTATTTAGTTACACATACTGCTGCCCGATTGGGCTATCGCAGGAGTGGGTTTATACACTGCATTAAACAAAACAGTCCCAAAACATTATTCTGCACAAATCGACTTCGACACCGTAGGAATCAGGATAACTTCAAAAGAAATGATACAACGAATAATAATAAGGACAGCATGCATCACGTTCACTTATACTAAAATTCCTGTAAAACAATGACCTAGCTTCACCTGGTAGTAAGTTACATTTTTCAATTGTACGAGGGAAGAAGCTATACTTAAATAGGTGAGTACGCGGTTGAAATCGTGCAAGGTTTAATTTATGGCATTTCCTAGTAGGTTTCAATTTATCAGGAGACAGATAGTGGTCCTTTATTGAGTAGCGTGGGGTGTTAGGAGAATATGCAACAATTTAAAACATTCACGATCGCGCCCCTCTGACAGAGGTTGTAGACCTAGTGCAATAAGGTGAGATGAGGGTGAGACGTCCCAGTCATAACGGCAGTATATGAAACGGGTTGCTTTTCTTTTGAACTGTTCGTGTATGCTAATGCCACATACTTTATCAGGGTTCCAGTTGGGGTAAGCATACTTGAGAATGGGTCGGATGAGCAAGTTATTTGATAGCAATTTTGTTTCACGTGGAGCTGTTCGCAATGTACGTGTTAGATAGCCTATTTTCTTTAGTGCTGTATTGGATGTGTATTCGATATGCCTAGACCATGACATGTTGGGTGTGAAGATGAGGCCACCCAGTTCACATGACAGCAGAGGCTGCCTTCAGTACTACAGAAATTTCTATTGTACAACAGGATTTTTCTGTAGTAACTAGAGATTCCTGATGGAGTGACATACTTTTCTGATGTACAACAGATTTTTCTTGTTGTGACCACAGAAGCACACGCTGTCGTATGTCTGTTGTTACAACAGAAAGCTGAAGCCGTGCCACATATTTTTGTAGTACTACAGAAAAATTTGTCATCGCAACAGGCACCCTGTCGTCACAACAGAAATGTTCCTGAAGTAAGCCGGCAAACTTCTGTAGTGCTACAGAGAGCTGCTCAAATACTACAGAAACGTATTGTGGCAACAGGCCCCCAATTGTCACAACATAAGTGTTCCTGAAGTAATGCGATCAACTTCTGGTGTACTACATTGTACGAAAGAAACCTATCGTTGCAACAGGCCCCCAATTGTCATAACAGAAGTGTTCCTGAAGTAATGCGACAAACCTCTGCTGTACTACAGAGAACTGTTGTTGTACGAAAGAAACCCTATCGCCGCAACATGTACCCGATGATGACAACAAAAGTGCACTGAAATTATGCGGTGGGACAAGCTTCTTTAATGCACGATACTTGTATTCGGACATCCGTTCAAGGGAAGCGCCATTAAACGAATTGAGAAACAAAGAAACAGATGTGCGCGTACTAAATGTGAAAGTCACTGTTTTTTAAAAAAAATTATATTCATTTGCGATTTGTCGCACCACCTGCAAAATTGTGTAAACGAATGGTTAACTGTTAATTCATACCTACTTGAAAAACACATGAAACTTTCAGTCCGTCGTATTTTGGGACGTTGTTTCTGTCATTTTGTTGTCTGTAGTGTGACGTCCTGTAGTCGAAAGTTATGTACTTCTTGATCAATATTTAATTAAAAATTGACACAGACCTCTTTAAGAATATGTAAATTTATTATTACAAAAAACAAGAAAAATAATAAAAATTGCCGCCCGGGATTCTAACTTCGGACATGAGGATCCCGAGCCCAGCGTCTTACCACTGCAGCACGTCGAACATGTCTCTCGCACATTTTGGCTATGTCAACAGTAAGAATGGCTGTCTGCGTTGCTGTTTACATTTGCATTTTAAAAGCCAAGATGCGCTTTCACTGCACCGTGTCAACTGCCACATCTCAAGGAGAGCAAAAGTGTTGTTACCATCGACAGGTAGATCGTGGAGTGCTAGAACATAGATTTTGCTGTACGATGTGTATATTGAATAAGAAATTTAGAAATAGACAAGGGGGACTGTTAGGGTTGTGATTGCCAATTTCGACATTTGTCTCTTGCTCTTTCCACTTTTGAGCGCGCGTGTAATTCGTGCTTAAAATGCAAAATAGCTGCATAAACACTCGTGGATGAGTCTTCATTTTGACAGCATACCGGCTTCTCACAGCAGCGCTGTACCAGAATAATGAGACCCGAGCGAGACAGCATATCACGCAACTTTGTGGAACAACCTAAAGCTTCTTCTTCGCTTCGCAGAAGCTTGTGCAATACTTCTGGGAAATAACTAATGTGCCAGTGTAACCCCACATGTAAGTCTACAGGCCTGTGTGCCACATCTTACCAAATAAAACAAAACGGATACGCAGCCACTCCCGCAGATGGTATGATTTTGATCAGTGGCCGATTTTAAGGAGGCCGGTAGGGCGTTGTTGCTGCCGCGTCGTCAAGGCACAATTATAACCATTGGCCACGTCGAGTTTAATACCGGTGTCGGTGCTATCAGCATTGCCGGCTTCAGAGAAGCACGATTGAATACCGCGCAAGAGAAAAGTACAGTGTTCAGCACCGATGCGAAACTGGCATACAATTTTAAAGTGCCGCGACGGAAAGTGCTTCTGTTGCGACTTCAGAACTCTTGGCCGTCGCGACCGAATGTTTCTGTTGTGACGTCAGAATTGCTGTCGTAACGTCAGAGTCGCTGTCACGATAGAAAGCTGTTGGTCTGACTTCAGAACTGTGTTGTCGTGACAGAACGTTTCTATTTCGGCATGAGAACTCTTCGTCGTCCGGACAGCATCTTTCTGTTGCGACGTTACAATTTCTGTCGCAACGTCACAACCGCTGTCACGATAGAAAGCTGTTGTCGCGACTTCAGAACTCTTGTTGTCACGACAGAACGTTTCTGTTGCGGCTTCAGAACTCTTGGTCTTGGCGACAGAATGCTTCTGTTGCGACATCAGAATTTCTGTAATAACGTCAGAAACGTCTGTGGCAACTACAGAAAGGTCAGGAACTTCTGTCGTACAAAAGAAATTTGTGTAGTCGCGACAGAAAGTTTTGTAGTTGCGACAGGAATTTCTGTTTTCTTCAACTGGGCACTACGGAAGCTTGTCGGATCGCATAATTTCTGTGCACTTCCATTGTCATTATTGGGTACATGTTGCGACGATAGGTTTCTGTCATACAACAACATATCTGTATTACTACAGAAGTGTGTCGCATTACTTCAGGAACACTTCTGTTGTGACAAATGGGGGCGTGTTGCCTCAATAGGTTTCTGTAGTATCTCAACAGCTGTGTGTAGCACTGCAGAAGATTGTCGGGTTACTTCAGGAACATTTCTGTTGAGACATCAGGGTGCCTGTTGTGATGACAAATTTTTATGTAGTACTAAAAGAATCTGTCGTAGAGCTTCAGTTTTCTGTTGCAGCAACAGACATACGACAGAGTGTGCTTCTGTAGTCACAACAAGAAATGACTGTTCTACATGAGAAAAGTCTGTCGCTTCATCGGGAATCTGTAGTTACTACAGAAAAATCCTGTTGTACAACAGAAATTTTCGTAGTGTGGAAGGCAACCTCTGTTGTCATTTTCAACTGGGATGTTACAACAGTCGCGGTGCTTAAGTTACATAGCACACAGTCTTCAGCATGAAGGTGGATTTTTTCGGAGATATGATTTGTCAAATCATTCATATACAACAAGAACAAAACTGGCCCCAGTACTGAACCCTGGGTAACTCCAGACGTCACATTTACTACAGAAGAGCTTGACGAAATAAACGAAACTTAGTTGGAAGCGTTATGTAAAAACCTATCGATCTAGTCAACTAAGCAAGGGGTTTTAAGTGTAGCGCGAAGCTTTTAGATAAGTTTTTAGTGTGTTACAGTATCGAATGCCTCAGACAAAATCTTTCAAAATGGCATTTATTTGATTTGCAGTGTCGAGAGCATGTTGAATGCCATGCGATAATTCTCAGAACTGAGATATTGTGTTAAACCTGCGGCCAAAAAAACAGTGGGAATCACTCAAAATGTTATTATTTTCAAGAAATTCCATATTATGTTTAAAAGTTATATGTTCAAGAAGTTTACCTGATTGAGACGTTAATTAAAGCGAAAAATAGTTTAATGGTGACTGTTTGTTGCCGGATTTATACAAGGTAAGCATTCATGCCAATTTTCAAACTAAATGGACTGTCTAAGTAAAGAGTTTTTAAACATTAGAGCCAAATATTGAGTACCCCAACACAATATTTAACAAGAAAAGCTTTGGTAATGCCACCAGGGCCACAGGAGTTTTGTAGTTCCTGAGCCGAAAATTAAATTCAAAACATCTTCGTGACTCGGTAATATCACCAATTGAATAATGTAATGCATGAATGAAGGTAGGTAAGTCGAACTTTTCAGTTGTGAATACCAATTGAAAATATTCGTTCAATTCGTTAGTGATAGTTATTGGATCATTAGAAGGGACATAATTTATAACAACTGAATTTTCGGAGGCTGAGCTGGGTAAGATTGAAGCCCAAAATTTTGCACGATTACTTCTCATTAGGTCTTGTATTGTAACCCTGAAGTAGACATCATTTGATGAATTATTTGAAGGCGAAGTTCCACCTTGGCTACGACAAATTTGACTATTTTAAGGGGATCACAGTTTCGTTTTAAATGCCTTAACCTTGTAACACGACGCGACAGGTGAAGTGTCTCACGCGAAATCCAGAGAAGATTCGTTTTTTTTTCTTTTTGTAGGAACTAACCGTTGGATACAGCTTGGCCCAATATTTTCAGAATAAGCCACTAAGAAGTTTACATCACTGGATGTGTTGACTGAAAGATAAGTAGGTTAGTATAGTAAGCTATAGTAAAAGCAGTGGAGGAATTATATACTGACCTGTACAATACCCAGAGCAGAAAAGATACCTCTATTGAAAGTAAAAATGAACGGGTTACACGAGCTCCTTCTACATCTTGCGATGAAGTTAGCAGGGCCTTCGAAGACATGAAACAAAGAAAGGCGGCAGGAGAAGATGCCATAACAGTGGATTTCATTAAAGATGGGGGAGACATCATGCTTGAAAAGCTTGCGGCCCTTCTTACGAAATCTCTCATTATTTTAAGGAACTTTAAAGTGGAAGAATTTCATTACTATACTAACCCACAAAAACAGAGACGGTAAAGAATTCAATATAATAGGCTTACTTTAAGTATTGTATAAACATTCACCAAGTAGTTTCTAATAAAATAAGAGCAACAATTTACCGCACATAACCAAGGGAACAGGCTGGCTTCAGGAAAGGATGCTGTACAATGCATCGCATTCATCTAATCCATCAGGTAATCGAGAAATCTACAGAATACAAACAGCCTCTTTACATGGCTTTTATATATTATGAAAAAGAATTTCATTCAGTACAGATACCACCAGTAATAGAGGCATGACGTAATCAAGGAGTACAGGAGACTTACGTAAATATCTTCGAAAATATCTACAAAGATTTCACAACTACCTTAATTGTCCACAAGAAAAGTAGGAAGATACCTATATATAAAGGGGTTAGAAAAGGAGACACAATCTCTCCTATGCTATTCGCTGCGTGCTTGGAAGAAGTATTCAAGCTACTAAATTCGGTAGGCTTAGGAGTAAGTCTCTATGGCGAATATCTCAGCAACCATCGGTTTTCAGATGGCATTGTCCTGTTCAGCAACACTGAGGGTGAGTTACGACAAATGATTGAGGACCGTAGCAGAGAGAGTGTAACAGTTGGGTTGAATAATAATATGTAGAAAACAAAGATAACGATACATAGCCTGGCAAAGGAAGAAGCGTTCAAGATCGCCAGTCAGCACCTAGAGTCCCCGCAGGGGCGTCTGCGGTAGCAGGCGTTCGGTGCGTTGTGACACCACGTACCCGAGAACACGAGGGATGAACCCTCGAGCGTTTGACCGTGCGTTGCTTAGCCGTGTTCATTGAAAAGGGTATCCTGGGGGTTGCACCGATGCTCTGTGTCAAGGCCTTTGAGGCCCCTCGGCGGAGGCAAGAGACCCCTTTGGCCTCGGCTTTACGTAGACGGCACCCCCGGATTGACCCACCCAGGGGAAAATCGGTAGTTGCCTTTTCGTGTCTCTCTCTCTCCCTCTAGCCTTCGTCTTTCTCTCACTTTCCATCTTTACTGTCTTCTCCTGGCTTCCATTTACTGGGAATTTTTCCAGGCGCCAAGGGTTAATCCTGTCTGAATAGCCAACCTAGGTTATTTCAAATTTGGTTATTGAGATAACGTACAGCTGGCACTTACAGGACCTGTTTTTACAGACCCCGTAGCATCCCCTTGTAGGGCTGCACGATGGGTGGCAGGCGTCATTGCCGAAAATTTTATTCTTCTATGGCAAGTTCTTCCCCCCCCCCCCTTATCTCCCTCAGAACAGAGTGCACACCGAAGATGTATTCCAGTTGTTTGGACGTCAAAGACACTACTTCTCACGATTTCACGTCATTCACTCGGAAAGATCAGATAAGCATGTACGAACGATCTCCCCATTTCTAATTTCGAAGTCTTTAACTGACGCTCTTGGTGCAGGCTACAAGGCATCAAGGATGGCCAGTGGTAGTCTCCTCTTAGCGCTCCATGATCTGAAACTATTCGAAAAGTTACCCAGTATAGTATCATTTGGGGACGTTCAAGTGACAGCAACTACGCACCGAACTATGAACACTATCAGCGTCGTTGTCTCAGACGATGTTTTGCTTCAACTAACAGAGGCAGAGCTCCTGGAGGGCTTCAGTGAGCAGAATGTTGTCAATGGGAAAAGAATAAAGATGAGGCGGGATGGTAAGGAAATCGAGCTCAAACACCTAATACTCACCTTCAATTCAAGTCTCCTGGCCGAGTCCATAGAGGCCGAGTTCATCAAGCTCCGTGTTAGGCCATACGTGGCAAATCTGCTCCGATGTTTCAAATGCCTGCGTTTCGGCCACATTCGCAGAGCTGCCGAGGCCGCCAAACTTGTGCGAAATGCCGTCACGATGAAGATACCTCTGAAGCTTGCGAGAACGCTCTCCGCTGTGTAAACTGTGATGGAAAGCACGTCGCATACTCGCGGTCGTGCCCATCAAGGAAAAAATAAAAATAAATTGTAACAATCAAAGTAAAAGACAATATATCATTCAAGGAGGCACGCAGGCGGGTTTCATACCTGCCCATGAACACCCTTGCCGATTTGACGCATCAGGGGGCAGCGACACAACGGCATCAGGGGGCTGTCCGACCCACAAGCAGTGAGTCGTTATTTACGCCATCTGCCCCCGCGGCGGTTGCAGCTAGCGCTGCTCCGCCGACCCAGCAGAAGGGGCCATCCACCTCCAGGCAGGTGGCCTCAAAGTCTCGTCCAACGTGCTGAGGCCTTCACGTAAAACAAAGCACTCGGAAGAACACGTGTCAGCGCCTCGCAAGAGGCGATGGACACAGCGACTCGCCAGACAGCGCCGCCAGCGCCTAAGGAGCGGCGAGCCTCGTTCGATTGCTCCAAAAAAAAAGACAAAACCCGCATCATGGTGCCTCCAAAGGACCCGTGAAATAACCTCAGTCACCTAAACACACAGCACCAAACAGATTTCTCATAATTAAAACACAAATGCTGCAGTGGAATGAACGAGGATTTCTACATAACCTCGTTGACATTAGAGAACTACTACACAAACACCACCCCGAGTTGCTCTGTGTGCAAGAGACACATCTCAAACCTACTAACACATTTATCTTCGAAACTACACCATCTTCCGGAATGAACGTCACGAGGCTAATGCCTTCGGTGGTGTAGCAATAGCAGCCGACAAGGCGGTAGCTTGACGACACGTCGCACTTCGGACACCCATTGAGGCAGTGTCAGTTCGGGCCATTGTTTTTAATAAACTAGCAACTGTGTGTTCAATTTATATACCGCCTAATCATCATCGCAAAAAAAAGAGTATTTTATAACCTCATTGATCAGCTTCCCGAGCCTTGCATACTCGTGGGAGATTTCAACGCTGTAACACGATAAGGGGAGACTCAGGATGCGACGAGAGTGGTCGACTCATTGAGAACTTTATCTTTTCCTCAGGAACATGTAAAATTAATAAGAACGAACGAACGCACTGCAGTGTGACACATAGCATGTACTCATCCATAGACTTAACTATAGTTTCGAGTTTACTAATTCTGTATCTTGAGTGGACGGTTCTGAAGAACCGCTTTGGGAGCGATCACGTTCGTGTTATTTTAGACCTAACAAAACAGGTTAGATGCTCTCCACATTTCCCGCGATGGAACGAGAATTAAGCCAACTGGGAACTGTTCTGAGAAGTAACGTATTTAGGCGGAGATAACATTGGTGGCTTTGATGTTGACGATGTTGTGGCATATCTAACAGGCTTCATTATTGACACTGCAACTGAATGTATCAAGCAAACTAACGGACTGGCAAGTAAACGTCGCATCCCATGGTGGAACGACGAATGTCGGAAAGCACGACAAAATCAAAATAAATCTTGGAGATTACTTCGAAATCGTCCAAGGGCTGAAAACCTTAATAATTTCAAACAAGCCAGGTCACAACGCCGGGGAAGAGGTCGACGTGCAAAGAGAAAAAGTTTGGATACGTACATCTTCACTATAAATTTGTACACTGATGAAACAAAAGTATGAAAAAGGGTAAATAAGTTAATAGGTCCGTAGTCACATCCCCTACCATTAGTAAGTAGCCAATGTGATAGCTTGGAAATCAGGCGGATTGTCTAGGCGTAAACTTTCAATATATCTCGAGTGCATCGCACTATACAGATACATTTCTCAGACTCAAAGAACGTGAAGAGCGACATCCCCTAAACTGGAAAGGTTCATCGAGTGGTAATGACAATTGTCCAAATACTTTGGCGGAACTTAAGGCGTCTCTCGTTTCATGCAACAACTCCGCACCGGGTGGCGATCGTATCATTTACGAAATCATTAGGCACCTACACCCTGAAACACTGGAAACACTCCTATCTCTTTTCAATACCATGTGTGCTGTGGGGTATATTCTATCGTCCTGGAAAGAAGCTGCAGTCATCCTCGTACTTAAACATGGGAAGGACCCGGCCTTAGCCAACAGCTACAGCCGATATCGCTAACAAGCTGTTTTCCGCAAAATTTTGAAAAAATGGTAAACCGGCGCTTAATGTGCTTCCTAGAAAGTAACGACAAGCTGAACCCTTTCAACGTGGTTTCCAAAAGGGAAGGTCGACAATAGACCACCTTGTCTGCCTTGAGGCAAACATTAGAGCTGCATTCATTCATAAGCAATTTTTACTTTCAATATTTCTAGACCTAGATAAAGCGTACGACACGACATAGCGATTCGGGATCCTCCACGATCTTTCCGCGATGAGCCTAAAAGGTGGCAATGCTTTATCTAAATCATTCACCCAAGAAACTGGTGTTCCGCAAGGGGGCGTACTTAGTTGAATACTATTTATTGTAAAAAGGAACAGCCTGCACATAGTCTTTCCGCGCGCAATGTTTTATTCGATTTAAGTCGATGGTGTACAAGTAAGTATCAAATCATGCAATATTGCTGTCTGCGAACAACTGTAGCTTGGGATAAACAAATTGTCAAAATGGGCGGATGAGAAGGGTTTCAAAGTAAACACCCAGAAAGGTAGCGTGTACTCTGCTCAAACAAGAACGGGGTAGCACCAATGCCTAGTATAACGATCAAGGGAGACCAACTCTATGTGATCAGCCAACACAAATTCCTGGGAATCACTTTAGACTCAAAGCTAACGTTTATTCCCCATTTTCAAAATCTCAAAATAAAATATCTTAAAACAATGAACCTTCTCAAGCTTCTGTCACGCACTACATGGGGTAGCAATCGAAACGGCCTTCTGAACTTATATAATAGTCTTGTCCGCTCTCGCCTTGATTACGGAGCAATTATTTTCAATTCCGCAACACCTTCTGCTTTGAAAATTCTAGACCCCGTCCACCATCTGGGTACGCGTCTCGCGACCGGTGCTTTCAGGACAAGTCCAATCCAGAGCCTTTAGGTAAAGTCAAATCAGTGGTCACTTCATGTGCAGCTGTCAAATAGCAGTTTCACATATTTTCTCAGAGTACAAGCGAACACTGAACATCCTTGTTACCCAACCATAAACGATATCAGCGCTCCTACGCTCTTCCATAACAGACCTGCAGTGAGTAAGCCATTTGCTTTGCGTGTGAGGAATCTCAATGAAGAAATGAGTGTTCCAGTTCTTGAATATTGTCCTATGTCTCAAGCGAGAATGTTACCGCCATGGAAGTGGCAGCTCATACACGGTTATATGTCATTTGTTGATGTCACGAAGCATGCGCCAGAGGCACACATCAAAATTCAACCCTTGCACCGAGTTTTTAACAGACGCTTCCAAGTCACATACAGGGGTTTCTCACGTAGCCATATGCCCATCTTTCTCGGAATCCGGCACACTGCATCGGGAAACAAGTATACTTACGGCCGAAGCTCATGGACTATTGTCGGTAGTAAAGCATATATTGAAATCAAAGCTTCGAAAAACAGTCATATTTACAGACTCCCGAAACGTCGTAAAATCCCTGAAGTCACTGTATAGACACAAAAACCCTGTACTTATTGAGCTCTATTCCGTTCTGTGTAGTACGTACATATCAAACCAGGACATCAGTATATGCCGGATATCTGGCTAGAGGCATCGAGGTTAACGTTCTAGCAGACGAAATGGCCACATCAATTACATCACAAGCTACTCTTACCGCTACAGTCCCTGCAACAGATCTGAGGCCTCTCTCACGAAGGAAACTGCGGAACCACTGGCAAAGTTTGTGGGACGCGGAAACAAATAAGCTGCACCTAATCAAACCACAGTTAGGTTTCTGGCACTCAGATGTCCTATTCTGGCGTCTCAGAATAGGGCACAGATTTGGCACCCATAATTTTTTTTTTACTTACTGGTAATGAAACTCCAAGCTGTGGTAGATGCGGAGAAAGGCTGACCGTCCTCCACGTCCTGCTGGAATGTCGGGAAGCCGAAGCTGAGAGAAAGAAACACTTTCCTCTGGCATACCACTATTGTGTCCGACTTCACCCGGCTATGTTTCTTGGCAAAGAATCACTTTTTAACACAAAAACAGTCCTTTGTTTCTTGCTGTCCTGCATGTTATTAGTCCCATACATTTGTAGCGCTTCCTCTCTTGAGAGGATGCCGCTGCAGTAGCAGCGTTGTATAGCACATGCCTCCAGGCCCTTTTGTCTCAAGGGTTCTAACGAGGCAGTGGTGCTCTATTAAATTTTAGCATCTCACATATTCTGTATATCGTATCATTCTTTCGCCATCACATGAATGCTCATAGTACACGTCATGTGTCATCGCCATAACCTTATTACACATAGACTTCACGCACTTTAGAGCCACCATTTAAGGCCCCCTTTACAGCCACGTCACATCAACATCATAGAACTCATAACTACACTGCGAACTCTTTACCATGGGCATGACGCTCTTTGGCCATACCTGGCCCTTGCGTCATTAAACGTCAAACATTCATTCATTCAGCCTCTAAAGTCTGCGAAGGAATACGTTTACCTAGGTGAATTACTCACAGGGCACCTTGGTCATGAGAAGGAAACTTGCAGAAGAATAAAATAGGCTTGTAGCTCATACGGCAGACGTACTCAGAACCTTACTGGAAGTTTATCATTATCACTAAAAAGAAAGGTGTACAATCAGTGCATACTGGTGATGCTAATATATGGGGCAGTAACTTGGAGACTGACAAGCTCAACAGCAAGTTAGGAACTGCCCAAAAGGAGATGGAACGAAGAATGTTAGGCCTAAAGTTAAGAGACAAGTCGAGAGCGGTTTCGATCAGAGAGCAAACAGGATTAGTAGATACTCTGATTGACAATGAGAGAAAGAAATGGAGCTGGGCAGGTCATCTAATGCGTAGGTTAGACAACCGGTGGTCCATTAGGGTTACAGAATGGGTGCTAATAGAAGTGAAACGCAGTCGAGGACGGCAAAGGACTAGGTGGGGTGATGAAATTAAGAAATTCCCGGGCGCAAGTTGGAATTGGTTGGCGTAGAACTGGGGTAATTAGAGATCGCAGGGAGAGGCCTTCTTCCTGAAGTGGACTTAAAAGAGGTTTTGATGATGATGATGATGATGATGATGATGATGATGATGATGATGATGATGATGGCGGCGAAACTGCTTGAATTGCATGTAGATGTCTGATGTGGCGAGCTAAGCATTGGAGTCACAGCCCAGCGTGCTATGACTCTTGAGGTTACGGTCAACGATCATGCCATGACTCTTGTGGTTACGGTGGCCATACTCGCGACTCTTGCGACGGCATGAATGCTCTCAACACGGGTTTACTGCCTGACATCTAGAACAGGCAGTTTAGAACAGAATGGTGTGTCGGCTTACATACGCTCAACGCAAGCACTTTTGCAGCATGATGCGGTGCGCGTCCCTTCATGCCAGAGTTTAATGAACGTGAATGCAAACATAGGAAGGCTTTCTAAGACAGGGTGCCGTCCGCGGCCTCTTGCCAAACACATGCAAGCCAACACAATCTATTAGTCACTATGCTGTCATTTCTATCCAAGGAGGTCATATACATAAAGGTCTTCACTGGCAGTCCCAGCCGCCGCCTAGGAGAGAGTGAGGCTGCCGGCGCCATACCGCTACCATGAAAAGGAGTTCGCGCCTCCAGCACGGGTGACCGTGGTACACGCGCAGCGCTCCCGGCATTTGCGGTTCCACGACGAAAAATAAAATTCAACGGCTTTAGGACTTATATCCGTCAGGGCATGTCTGTCGCTGATGTGAAAAAAAAACACACCTGCAACGATTGATTCCTGAATGCTTTGAGGACGGTATCGGTGAGTCGCTTCGCCAATCGGTCTTCGTTGCTTGGTTATAATATGAACGGTCTCACCATACAAAATAAGCTTGTTCGATGTGGGTGCTTAATGAACATTCACCGCTGTTTACTCACTAATTGCCGTGAAAAGTTACCAGACACCTTGCATAAATATTCAATGCACTTACCATCCGTCAACGTTTGACTAAATTAGGCCACCACTATTTCAACTTCCGTGAGCGCTGTAGCGTGGTAGTTGACATGTGGAGAAACTCTACTAAATATATCGTATGCCTTGCAGGTAGTTCTAAAAAGTCATTCACATCACTCGAGGCCTTGCCCAAATGGCTATATTATATTGCTGTATTTACGCAAATATAACAGGAGATTTTCTCGAGGTTTCTGGCCCACAGAACGCACCTCATTGTTTATTCCGATGCATAACACAAATATAACGCGGCTTTCGTTTCTTTTCTTTTTATTGTCGCCTGCTCTCTGTGCTATATAATGGGATTACACCGCGTGTTACCTTGCCGAACGCGAGAGCAAAAAAAATCACTTCTTTCGAATTTTCCAATGAATTTCGCGCTTTTTTTTTTATAGCCAGGAGGGCTATAAAACGGCTTAGAAAAATGTTAAAAAGAAAACGTTTCAATACGAATGGAAATATGCATGAAGCCGAACAAGATTCCCGGCACAATGTAGCTTGCACTATAGATCTCATGTCTACCAGGTTTTCCACACTTTCTGCTCTGGTAAAAAATGAATCTGCGAATACATGTAGCATCGCCAACGGGACACAGGAAAGTCTGGCGTTCAAGTTGCGAAGATCGCACGGCTATTAAGTGCATTGATACATGTGGGAATTCTAGAGACAAATTGGAGCAATGGGACATTTCTTGTAAGCCTATAGGTATAGCGTAATAATTGGCGCGCTAAAATCAGCCTCTTGCTGGCTACCAACGTAATTGTTTCAAATCACATTATCATGTAATATTTCGAAAGATTTGGATATTTGCGTGTAAGTTTATTGTGTATGAGCAGTACAATATTGCTTCATTATATTGAAAATGTCATTACTGCTCGGACGAGAGTCTTCTCGTCCGAGAGTCTGTTTTCTCATTCAGCGCGTTGAAGTGCGAGTTTTTTTGGGCGGAAGAAATTTACAAGGAGCAACAAGCAGCACTACTTTCACCTTTGGAGCGTTCAACCTGCACTCGGCGCCACTAGTTTGCTTTCGGACACTCAGACACTGCACGCACACACCTAAATTCAATTACAAGAGATTCAGTTCGTTTCCTAGTCAGGCAGCTATACTAACAAAAGTTACTTGGCCCAAAAGAAAACCCATCGCTAAGTTTTGGAAAGCTGTTGGGAGAAATTCAGCGTTGCCCGATTGGTTGTTATCCACTTCTCGCGTTTCACTAGACTTTGACAACTCGAACGGGCGTTGGTTGACTGCTGTGTTAACAAGTCCGGGTCCTACCTGGGTCCCTGAGCACTGCAAGCATGAATAAGCACCAGTCATCAGACGCAGACGACCATATCACACGTATGAGCTTACCATAAAAAGAATGTTGTGACCCCGAATCACAAACTCATTTGTTTTTATCCAAGGCAGACTGACCAGTAAACCTGCCTGATTAATGATGACCAGCTAACTATGACGGACCAGCCTCGTTCTATCGGTACAGAATACCGTTTTTAGCCTCGGATAGCAAGACAGGCGTTACGGCCAACGTTTTGTGAGATGGTATATTTGTTATACAAAAACACAAGTCGCAGTGCGGAATCGTTTGTGAAGGTCAAAAAAAGTCGAGTATCATACCTGTACCAGTAGAGCAGTGCCGCGTAGCGAGCCTCAGAAAGGTACAAGCACCTTTCTGAGGCTCGCTACGTTCAGACACCTTGTGTGTTTTTTTTAACTTCCCGCTCGCTTGAAATGCTCTTTGTCTTTAAAGAGGCATCTGCTCTGGCTCGTGACGCCAGCCGAATGTTGGACTACACCGCGCAATGATATCAAAGGCGTTGTCGCTGGAATCCTTGAGACCGATCAAAATAAGGTAATCAGCAGCAAGGACCATTTTGGCTTCGACTAAACCCCTCGATTCGACGCCACGAACAAGGAACGCGCGAGCGCAGCACAAAGCGAAAAAGCCGCCGCGAACAATTTTGTTTATTTGTGCAGTGTTGCCAGCGCACGTAACGAATTCCGGAGTTTCAAATATTACTTGTTCCGTAGCTTCCTAGATTGCGCGCGCTGGCAGTTTGGGCTACTGCCGTCCCAATTGGTGCGCTTCCCACAAAAAAAGGAAAAAAAGGAAAGGAAAAGAAAAAAAAAACATAAATTTGGATGCGGTGCGCGCTGCCCACCGACCCGGATTAGCGCTCTTAGCCGAGGGCTCTGGCGCGCGCGGTGTTGGCCGTAAATGCGGACCGCGCGTGATCTCAACGTGCGCATTGCCTTAATTGTTGCACTGGATATACCCAGGCAATTTTAAGCTGTGCCTCGGAAATTACTGCTTCTCACTCATGTTGTACTCGGGCACCATTATTTTCTGTATCACTTCTCTGAAGGGTGTTATAAACGCGCAACTTTGTTTGCTAACCTCACCGGGTTTGTGACCGTGGGAGCTGCCGTGCTATGCTGTCACTGAATAGCTCAGCCAATCACAGCGGAGCTCGTGCAACGCGCTCCACTGCCTTCCTTGCAGCGCCACCAGATGGTGCTCTCCTTTTCGAAACGCAGGAGACTGTTTGAAAGTGCAGTTGTTTATTTGAAATTATGGTTACAATCAAGGCTCGATAGCAGCAAAACTTCAGGGGGACGCATCGCATTGTTCGCCCACGGGAAGACTACGAATGAAGCTGTGCAGAGTGATATGGCCTTGACAATTTTGAAATGAGGGCACCTCAGATTGATATACACATTGGAAAATGACCGAAGATTATTGAAGAAACTATGTGGTTTGCGAGAGTGTTCTGACATTTGTGCAGCAAGAGCAATCACTCACATTGGAGGGATAGAACTAGGAAGCTTACCAGCGAGTATGCGACTGGTATTGTGAGCAACGTGGCAGCAAAGAGCGTCAAGCGGAAAGTCAGAGAAGGTAAGACAAAGTCATGGGCTGCGGCGATGGAAGAGAAACCTGCTATGAGCAACTACTGAAGAGTGTAAAGCAAAATCAGGAGTCAAACAATGTATAACAACTGGAAGGGAAGCTCTTCACTTTTCGAAGCAAGATCGGGATGCCTTAGAACACGCACTTATCAAGCGAAGTACACCAAGGAAGAATAAGCATGTGCTTGCTGCGGTAAATCCAGAGAAGCCATAGAACATGCTTCAATCTAATGTGAAGATATGTTTCCAGTGATTGTTTTAGCCTCCTTGGCCCCCTTGAAACCTTTAGGTTCAGTGAGAGCAGTGGGAAAGCAGACATGTCCGCAATAGCGATCAATATAAGGCGATTGGATGTTTGGAGTCGGAAACGTCGGGAGACAACAAACAACGGAGACGTACAATAAACAAAATACCCAATAGAGTTTTAAACGGTGTGATGCTAAAATTTTTTGCACGTTTTTTTTTATTCTACAGATAGGTAGTAGATTAGGCAAAATACGAGCTTGGTGGCGCACCCCACCACCCCGTTTCAAAACGGACGCGCATAGCATCCATCAATCCCTCCATCCGCGGTGGTGACAGCGTCTGCTTAGCTGGCGGAAACACAGAATGCTCACTTTCGCACATCTCCGGCTGCACGATAATGCGGAAATGAGCGCTTCTTGCGTACCGAATGCATTCATATTGCGCTACATATGCATGTGCATGCTGCGTCTCAAACCATGATTTGGCCAAGGCGTCCTTCGCAGTTGCTGGTGGTCTGCAAATCCGCTAAACAAAAGTCTTGGTATATCTTGTGTGTGCCCTTGTTTGTGTGTTTGTTTGCGTGCGGACGTGCATGCGTGTACTCGTATTTCTACTCTTTAACCACTCAATGTTTCGCTGCATATAGATTGCGAATCGCTGCATCTGTTGCAATAATTGTCAACTGCATCATTATTTTTTAACTTGCCGGCGGCAATTAACGCAGCTCAATTTCTTCCTTGTAGTGACTAGATTAGGCAGCCAATATTTCTACGACAAAAAGATGCTCAATTCAATGGAGGCCATACTTATGCAAACTATTTTTTTGAACTGTTCACTTTACATTACACAATTCAGTCTCGAAATTCTAGCTACCGAGTTCGTAAAGCATATCCAATTGGCACGAATTGTCGCGACTACAGCAGTTTAGAGATATCAATTGTAAAATTTTCCGATGAAATGCAATGTCGTTGCATTTATTTTTGTGATTCAACACATCAATAAAGTGTCCTCTAAGAAACTAACTGGACTAACCTTGAATTCTTGCCGTAACTTTCACGGTGCATATTTCGAAACTGGTGCCATCCTTGCAATCCTTTCCAAATGGATAACCTACAAATTCACTAGGTACAATGCTCTGATTCAGATATGTGCCCCAGCGTAATTAGTTAAACCTAATTACTGTACTTATGTTATTATTCAGTCAACTACTTTAATCTCTCGTGGAAGTAATGACTGCGTCATGGAGTAAACTAGATGAAGTATTACAGTTGTGCTATTTGTGACCAGCAATTTTTAAATATTGATGCATTTAGAAAAAAAAACAATAAATCCTTATCGATTCGTTTTAGAAGAAAAAATTTATTTATTCACTCACGTAATAAAAGCAGAGTAACAAGGTATACAGAAGGAGGTACCAAAGCTCAAGGCTATAAGGAGACCTCCTTTTGTAGTATTTATGTTTCTTTTTAACAAATCATGTGTGGGTTCACACTTCATTCATTGTCTCTATACATGCAGCTTATCGCAGATAGCACAGTTTAATTGTTGTTGCCTTGTCCTAAATTGCTTGTTTTCTATTCGTTTCCATTTAAAGAGTAAATATTTCTATACCTACCCAACGAGGAAACCTGTACGTCCATCCGTCTGTCACCTAAGAGAAATCGCTACAAAAAAATTAATGCATCAAAGAAAATAAATTTGACAGTAAAAAAATTCCCCGACGATTACGATACCCCCTATTGGCGAAATTGACAGCTCTATAGATTGAGTACTTCCATTTCGCGTGTCAATACTTTGTATTATGATAATGATTACTTACACGGCTTATATTAGGAAGACAACATCGCGAGTAGTAAAGCCAGCTCGGACAATCTGTTTCGTGCGACACATTGCGAACGAAGCGAAGTGCGGTGTGACTGCCGCGCAAATCGTGAGATCGCAAGCGGTAGTGCGGGGTGATGCGTTGCCGTTGGGTAATGTGTTGGATGCACGGCAGCCGATGCCGGCCGACCTGCGCTCATGCGGCGTTTATTTCCTCTACTGATGACGTGCGCTACTCCGGCGCCGTATTAACGCGACAGCGTTAAGGAGCTCGTGTCGCAGAAAAGCCGGTGTCGTCGGCGTCGGCGGCCGTGAGCGATAAATCCCGGGAGGCACTTCATAAATAAAAAAAAAACAACTTGCATGGTGAGCTGGGTGCGAATCGAACCACGGTCTCCGGAGTGTGAGACGGAGACGCTACCACTCAGCCACGAGTTCTTTTTTTCCCGCTACTTCCTTTTATTTTCTTTTTTACATAGCAGGTACCATGCACTGAAGCGTTCTTTCTTTACAGCTTTTCTAACACACACACACACATACACAGAGAATTGCACGTCTAATAAGTATGCGTCTTTGCTGCAGGCGCTTCTGCCACCCCTTACATCACTTGCTAAACTCATCTTCGCCGCCCAGCAGCGAACTTGTATACGCAAAAGAATCACAAAACTGCTTCGACCCAGGTTTTGTGTTTTCTAGAGCTAGGACGTAATCAGTTCGTGATCTCCAAATTGCATACAAACCTAGCAATAACAGGGTTCGAACACTTGTTATTCTTGACATGTCAGAAACTTTTCGTTATCCCAATTTGGGTATATCTGCACGTCAAACACAATTCGTATGTTGTGCCAAAATAGTACAGCGTTTGTACAAAACAAAAATACGTGCTGCAACGATTCTGGATAGGGACAGAGCGGGCACTCCGTTGACCACGGCACGAAAAAACTGTTGTTACGAAGCCATGTTTTTACAGGTAGAACTTAGACAAGTAACCTAACAAAAGTCCTTAATCGCTGTGTTTACAGGATATTTTGGTAGACGCTTGAAAACGTCAGACTCCAGCTGGCTTCCAGCTCGAGACCAATATAGTGGTGGTGGGAATAGCATATCTATAGTGTTCCAGTGCAGACTGTTCCGTTTTACATTTTTTTAATACTCTTGAGAAAAACGCTGCTCGAAGAAGCGAGCTGCCTGCTCCGCCTCCCTGTAGAATTTTAGAGTGCGGGCTCGTGGGAATCCTTGGGCACTTTCGATCCATTCGCCTAAGTACCTCCCTCCTAATTGTTTCAAAGAATGACGTATAATAGGATGGGTTTGGTTTTTGAAAAAAAGGTACCTGTGTGAGTTCTACCTCTACGTTTACCAGCCCTAGGCCTCCTTTTGCTTTACTTAAGAATAAATTACTGCGCCTGATGCGCTCAAACCATGACTCCGAAATATAAGTTGCGCAAAATCTATGCACTCCATTCACCTGAGCCGGCAAACAGGGCATCACCTGCGCTGAGTACCATATAGCTGGAACGAACAGTGTTACACACAAAGGCTCTGTTCAAAAGCGGGACCGTTCTCCCGTGCCACTGTTGCACTTTTGCCGCGAGGGTACCACTTCGAATTGTATTTTGTCCATTCTGTAGGTTGGCAGTATCAAAACACACACCGAGGTAGCTGATGATTTCAGACGTCCACTTCACCTCTAGGAAGGTGGTTGGTTTTAGGTCTCAGGTACCTAGCCATGCGCCCGCGCACTATTCTCGATTCAATTTAGCACAAGAAACTTTACAAAAGTCCATGACATGCTTCACTCCTTGGCGGATTTCCTCTCTAGAGGCACCCACAAGCGTAAGGTCGTCGGCGTAGGCGAGGACTTTCAGAGTAGTGTCTGCGAAACGGAAGCCTGTTATGTCGCTGTCATTCAGAATTGTTCGGCAGAGGGGTTATGTCGATTCTGTCTACGGCGTTAATAGACATGCAGTACGCAAGTAACCCCAAAGTGCTCCCTTGTGGAACAGCGGCTGTAAGTTGCTTTCTTTTTGAAATGTGAAGCTTACTATATACTTCCTGTTTGCGATGTTCAAGGTACGAATATACCAGACCCGAAAATACCCCGCGCAAACCATATTGGCTAAACTTTTTGACTAATATAGCATATTTATTTTATGAAAAGCCTTCGAATAGTCTACGAATACGCCTCGTGTACAAATTTCACGCTCAATGGAGCCTAATATAGTTTCTGTAATAAAAGAGCGTCTTCCCTAGAAAACGTTTCCGGTAACCTAAGTGTGTGCGTGTTGCAATGTGACGTTTTTTTTAACAAAAAATCATCCGTTTGTTTTATAGTTATACAAACCTTTCGTAAACAAGGGGAGCTTGAATATTGGCGTGTAGTTGGATGTTCATGTCCAAATTTTTATTTAAAACAAATGCTTTATCCTTTTGTGAAAGCTCCGGGAAACTTTCAACAAAAATACAAGATATAAACCATGTTCTAATATAGGGGCTAATGTGTCTAAGACTTCTTTGGCTGGTTGCATTTGGCAGGGCATTGATATGAGAACCGTCATTGCTAAGCGATGCAAGGACGTTAATTATTTCATTTGCACTGGTTAGAGCATGAAAAGCAGTATAGTTCGAGGGTGCGGCCAGGTACCGCAAGCACTGTAGACTATGAATACTGGTGCTTGAAAGAGACGTAAAATAATCATTAAGGATATTACCTAAGCCAGCTCGGCAAATAATTGTTGGCCATCTGAAATGATTTCTGAAAATTGTCTTTTCCACTACTTTTGCAATATAAATATTCATTCAGTCTTTTCCATGTAAGAACCAGCTTTTTCATTATGTCTATGTCAAACAGGTTATCTAAATAACCCCTTCTTTCACAGCGCTCAAAGAAAGCACCGATGTACGAGACGTGATGGCTCAGTGCACAGTATTTGCTCGGCGAAATGCGCACTGTCGGTGGCACCGACAATGAAGCCAGAATTTCCGGCCCTTGAAAAATTAGATGTGTTTCCGACAACGTTCTGACTAATCGGCTTAGTTTTCGAAGCTCTACGAGCAAAATCGAATGCGGCGCCGGCAGCCGAAAGCATTGCCAAACAAACCAGGGCATTCAGGGACTGATATTCGTAAAGGCCCAGTGCATCGCGCGCTAGCATGGGTTGGCTGCCCTATTGCTGGCATAAAGTTAGGGTGCAACCAATAGAGTGGGCAGAGCTTGCGCCTTCCTCAGAAGGAAAAGCGCTCGCTCACCGCGCCGCTGTGTGCACGCTTTGCGGCAGCAGCTGAGCGTCACGCTATTGCTGGGCATGCTCGACGAGCCGAACTGTACTGGATGCAAATTTCCTGGGAGCCAGCCAACAAGGCGGCCGAAGCTCGCAAGGTGCAAATCGCCCAAATGCGTGATACGTATCGTGCCTGTTAGAAGCCGAATGACGTCGAGCAGCGTTTTGGCGCCCAAGCGGAATGTCATCTAACACAGATGCATGGCTTGGGATATTTCTGAATAATACAAGCATATATCCTAGATTACAGGATAGTCAAGACGACCTGATCGGCTTCGCTTAGCGTCGACACTTGGTTGACACATACCTCTTTCTTCTTCGATCTTTCTACCAGATTAAATATGCTCATAGGGCATTGGTCTGTTCGGGTGGTGATGTTCCGTGTCGTTTGTCACCATCGGGCACACAAGCTTTAATCTTAAGTCTTAAACTCGAAACAAATCTAGAATGTGTGCATCCAGATGGCACTCTTTGTTGTCGCGGGTAGCAAGAAGAGACCGTTGTTGTATTCTTCAGTCTTTCACTCGGAGTAGATGTGCTCATCCGGCATGATTGTGCTTCGACGACGATGTTCATAATTCAAGGAAACAACCAGGTACCCGTTTTTTTTTATAGTAGGTCACTCGCAAAAGATATGCCTAAATGGCATGTATATATTCGAGGGTAACGTTAAATTTCTTTTTAAGATGCATGTTCCTCAATTTTACTGTCTTTCACGCAAAACACGTATACTTATCGAGCATATATGTATTTGGAGTGTAATGTTCGGTGTCCCTGGAAGCAATTATGCTTCGCCGTTTTTTTTTCTATCTTTCAATTGAAGCCTTTACGCTTCTGGGGCATTAATTTGATGGGGGGAGGGTGATGCTCGCTGTTCATGGTAACAACCAGGTACCATGTGCCATTCTTGACTCGTTCAATCACAACCGATGTGTTTTATAGGCATGTTTGTCTTCGAATGCGAATGTTTGGTGTAGCTGGCTAAAACCATCGTTTTCGTTCTTCAAACATTCTGAAGGAACTGATATGTTTATTCGAAATGTATATGCCCACCCGGTAATGTTCGGTGTCCTTGCTTAAAACAAGGTTCCTCTGTTTTCTTTTTCAGTCTATTCAGTTGGGTTAGAGACGCTTATCAGGTATGTTTACGTTCCCGCGGTAGCGGTGGATACCTCTGGTAGCTATCAAGTACACGGGTTTTATTATTCAATGTATCAGTTGGTTGCGATCGGCTTTTTAGGCTTGTTTCCAATTTTTGCGGTTGCCGGCAACAACCAGATATCACGTTTTTTTTTTCTTAAATGTTTCACTCGGGACAGATACGCTTATGTGGCATGTTGTGTTTGCGCGGTAGTATTCGGCGCCCTTGGTAACAACCAGGTGCCTCGGTTATATTCTAAAGACTTTCACTTTGAACAGATATACTTATCTAGCAAGTATTTGTTCGAATAGTTAAGTTAGCCTTCCCTGGTGACAACCAGCCACCCCGGTTTTATTATTCAATCCTGCACTTTGAGCAAATAGGTTTATGCAGTATGTATAATTTGAATGGTAACGTCCGGTGTCTATGGTAACAACCAGGCACCTCGCTTCTATTATTCAATATTTCAATGAGAGCCGATGGGTTTCCTTGGAATCTGTGTGCTCGGCCAGTAATGTTCGGTGTCCTTGAAACAACCGGTTACTCTTGTTGAGTGTTTAATTTGGAACAAATCTCCTTACCTGGTGAGAATGCATTCAGATTGTAATTTTCAGTGTCTTCAGTAGCAACTAGGTACACCCGTCTTATTCTTCAAATTTCCAATTTGAACAAATACACTTAGCTGACGTGTGTGCTAGGATGGTGATGTTGTGTCCCTGGTAAGAAGCAGCTCCTCTTCATTTATTCTTTATTGTTTCGCTACTATCTGATGTCCCTATCGGCATATAAGTCTGTGTTTCATAACAATGCTTTGCCATGTGTACGGGATAGACACGCGGAATAGCAAAATGCCGTATTTTAACGCCCCGTATTGTTCCATTTTGCCACTACTTAATAGTTTGACATTTAGCATAACAATAAAAATATTTCTGACTAATTTTAACTAATTGGCTGCAACGGAATAAAACGTTGTCTAGAGTTTTCTCACGCGACTTTATAACATGGCTTTGATTACATTCCTCTACAATAATCCCTTTGTTTTAACTTGGAGCGTATTAGCAAAGACAACCCTATGTTATGCAGCATGATTCATCCTCCTACATTTCGTTCAGAAAGCATGTAGTGTCTTTAGGGCAAGCGGTTTACACGCAATTGTGAAATTTCCGTTTCTCTTATTTCGCGTGGTGCCCACTCGTAGTACATCATCAACGGGTGTTTTCTTTCCACCCAGAACGTGCTTAGCTACCACTTGATGGAGCGAATTCCGTGGAGCGAGCTGTTCACCAAGGTGGAGTACCTCCAGAAAAAGTTCCCCCTCGAATACGCCCTCGTCGGCGAGAACACCCTCCAGGACATCTTCTTGAACTTCGCCAAAGCACAAGAAGGTCACCCTCTTCCCGGCGATGCCGTTGGGATAGACGTTGGCTCAGCCTCCGACACACGTGCTCCTGTGACTTCTTCGGCAACTACGACAGCTACCATGTAAACCGAACTACGTCTTCTGCAAATTGCTTCACGCGCGAAGTAATAAAAGCCTTTGTAGCGTCAGATGCTTTGATTTCAGCGTTTATTCAATGCTTGCTTACTCTATATCACAGCCCAGCCTCAGTTTAATTTGCTCGTTCATCTATGCCAAAATCCGCTAAATACGACCTCCGATTCCGTTCTTCTAATTCTGTAAGATTTGTCTGCAGTACTATAAGTGTTCGATGAAGTTCAACACCATAATTTATAAAAACTTGAAAATGATGCACCATTTGTGCTCTTTCTCTGACATTCCTTGCTAGTGTATTTAGTTATGCCGATAAGAAATTCATAATTTTCACGGCGTCCTCAGGCGCTTTTTAGCGTATGACAAATCCTCTCTAATATCCAGCTGGCTGTGTGTAAGCATTTAGAGCATTTCAAAAGGGAAAGGAACCTTACTCACTTCCACATAAGCGCAAGGTAACAACTTGCACACATGAAAACACTCGTACGCTCAGGCAAGGAAACTCCTTGGGCACGGCATAAAAAAAATTCTTGCGTCGCTGCGTTGTGAGTATGCTCAGCTAAACAGGAAGAAAAATGCCGGACGAATGGTTTACGCCCCGCTTGCGTTTTTGCCGGGCGCACTGAAGAACCCAGAATAAAGTGGCTCTTTTACAACTGTGGGATTTGCGGATGTCACGCATGTGTTGCCCATCTGTTGTCGAAGAGCGGGAGTCAAGTTGTCTGCAAGGGGGTTTGACCTATCGCTTGTTCCAAAGGTATGGGAAAAGTTACTATGAGTCGGCGCTTTCCAAGAAACAGCCACACTCGCCAGCAAAGCTACCTGGTACAAGAATGTCGGGCGCATGATTTACTCTATATACGAGTTCTGTGTGTATATATATATATATATATATATATATATATATATATATATATATATATATATATATATATATATATATAGGGTGCAGCGGTGGCGTAGGGGAAGAGCATCCGCCTCGCGTGCAAGGGAACCGGGGCTCAAACCGGTGCCGCGCAATTTTCCACCAGATAAAAAAAAATACGCGTGTTGATAAAATTGCATAAACAGGACTGCAGTGCGGCCTGTTCCCGGTGATGAGAACCGGTAACGCACCCCATTACCAGAGCAGGATTGGCCGCTCTGGTGCAATACTTGGCCACAACCTCATATGTGAATACAACAATCAAACCCCGGCCCTCAGTCCCCAGCAGCTGCGAAGAAACTGACCACGGCGGCGGTCAGACCTGTGACGCAGTAGAAGGCACTAAGAATCCCTGGGCTGGGTCCGGACAGGCCGTCATTGGAATCTGAACCAGGCAACGCTTAACGCTAGAACGTTATCTATTGACGCGAGTCTAGTAGTGCTGTTGGAGGAATTAGCTGGCAGCAAATGGGATAGAATAGCGCTCAGTGACGTTAGGAGGAGAAAAGAAGCATATACGGTGCGACAAAGCGGGCACTTTCTTTGCTACCAGGGCTCAGCAGAGAGACGAGAACTAGGAGTCAGATTCCTGTCTAATAAGGATAATAGCCGGTGACATAAAGAAATTTTATAGCATTAACGAGAGCGTGGTAGGTTTTAATGTGAAAATAATAGGTAAAATTGAAGGTCGTACAGGTCAACCCCCCTAAATCCAGTCATGATGACCAGGACGTCGAACGCTTCTATGAAGACGCGGAATCGGCGATGGGTAAACTAAAAACAAAATACACTATACTGATGGGCGACCTCAATGTCAGGGTAGACAAGAAGCAGGCTGGAGACAAGTCAGTGGGTGAATATGGCATAGGTTCTATGAATAGCAGGGGAAACTCATTAGTAGAATTTGCAGAACGGAATAATAAGAGGATACAGAATACCTTCTTCCGCAAGCGGGATAGCCGAAAATGGACGTGGAGGAGCCCGAATGGCGAGACTAGAAATGAAATAGACCTCATACTCTGCGCTAACCATGGCATCATATATATACAAAATATGGACGTGCTCGGCAAGTGGCGCTGCAGTGACCATAGGCGAGTAGGAACTCGAATTAGCCTAGACTTGCGGAAGGTAGGAATAAACTACTACACAAGAAGCCGATCAATGAGTTAGCGTAAGAGGGAAAATAGAGGAATTCCGCATCAAGCTACAGAAAATGTATTCGGCTTTAACTGAGGATGAGGACCTTAGTGTTGTAGCAATGAAAGACAATCTTATGGGCATCACTAAGGAGTGCGTAATAGAAGTCAGTGGTAACGCCGTTAGACAGAAAACCAGTAAGCTATCGCAGGAGACGAAAGATCTGATCAAGAAAAGCCAATGTATGAAAGCCTCTATCCCTACAGCAAGAATAGAACTGGCAAAACTTTCCAAGCTACTCAGCAAGCGTAAGATAGCTGACATAAGGAAGTATAATACGGATAGAATTGAACATGCTTTCAGGAACGGAGGAAGCCTAAAAGCAATGAAGTAGATAGTAGCAATAGGCAAGAATCAGATGTAGGCGTTAAGAGGTAAAGCCAGCAATATCATTATTAAATGGAAAAGATAGTTCAAGTGACCGAGGAGTTCTATACAGATTTATACAGTACCAGTGGCACCCACAACGACAATGGAAGAGAGAATAGTCTGGAGGATTTTCACGTCCCACAAATAACGCCGGAAAATTTAAGGAAAGCCTTGGGAGCTATGCAAAGCGGAAAGGCAGCTGGGGAGGGTGAAGTAACAGTAGATTTGTTGAAGGATGGTGAGCAGATTGTTCTAGAAAAACTGGCGACCCTGTATGCGCAATGCCTCAACACCTCGAGCGCGCCGGAATCTTGGAACCAAGATATAAACACGTATAACCACGGAAAGAAACAGTTACAAATAAACTAAATGCCACATGTACAAAATGATTTTCAATATATACAGTGCACACACTGGTTATATACAATGATGATGTGATAGAACACTTTACACAATTTTGAAGTGATGTGCACGAGATGTGTATATACAAAAATTATCATGTATACGAGAGGACACACACACAGAAATCACGGGCACCTGCATTCTATGTGCATTAAATGAATATTTCTGATGGTCTGGCTACAAGAACCAGGCTGGACGAAAATTCAGCCATACGCGTCCATCAGCCACCGACAGGAAACGACATGACCACTGTCGAAGGAACTCTTATTCTCCAAGGAAGAACAACTCCTCCGACAGAAACGACAATAGCTCCGAGTAGAGCCTTCCCATAAGTGGACATAGAGCGCGGTGACGACGTCCCATGGCAACTGCCTCGCACCGGTTACGCCATAGACAGAAGGCCCCCGCAGCAATTAAAAGTCGCGCGAAGCGGCCACGTGAGCAGCGACCAGATGTAATAAAGCGGTTAACTCCAAGGCCACGAAATCCAGTATGCACGGCCCTCCAAAATATCCTGGCAACGACGCATTCCAGCAGTACATGTTTATTGGATTCTTGAAGGGGGCAATTGGGACACTGCGAAGATGGGACAACGCCCCACCGCTCAAGCCTGTCCCGAGTTGGAAGCACTTGCCACCCTAGACGCCACAAGAAGTCGCGTAGGTGGCCAGGCAAAAATGACGCCATTATCGCATCCAACGACACATTATTGGAACGTGCGAGGCGCGCTGGGGGAACTAGAGGAACCAGTAAGGATGACATAGTACCTACTACACGGTTTTCGAGTACGTCTACATCAGGACATACCTGTTGTATGTGGCGATAAAATGCCGCGGCCGTACAGTAAAATGTAGGTGCGTTTAACACTTGTGGGCCGCGATTTAAGTGTACGCCCGGTAACATGTAGCGAATATTCGTGCCAAGGAAATAGCAAGCGAGTTCACGCGCTGGACACTGATCATGCTGTAACAGACGGAGCAGAAATCGCAGAGCAAGCAGCCGGCAGCGGACAGACACGGATGGGAAGGCGAACCCGCCGCAAGAGCGTGGTTGCCCAAGCGCCCCGCGACAGACCAGTTCTGTACGGCCCGACCAGAAGAAGGCACCAAGAAGGGACTGCAAGGACCTAGTAACGCGTAATGGTGGCTGTACGACGTGACAAACGTACCACACTCGGCCGCAAAATACAGACTGCGCTAAGTACCTTCTTTCCGATAGGGGTAAATCATAACCTTGAACATCTTCAATATTTCGCCTTACATCTTCAAGAATTGAGAGCCACACAGAGTCTGATATGCCATTAGAGGTGTAGTCAAGGCCTAAAATGCGAAGAGAATTGCTCTTTTGAAGACGGAAAAGGGGACTTAGGCGTGTCTGTGGTGAACCAATGAACTAATAACGACATATTGAAAAATTTAGCACAGCACCTGAAATATTTCCGTACTCAGTGAAAATTCGACGGCTACGGGTTAAGCTATCTTCATTCCTGAGATATAATGTGATGTCATCGGCGAAGGCTGTCACTTTCACAACACCGCTACCAGGCAGTAGGAGACCGCATACGTAAGGGTCTCTCACTATTGAGCGCAGAAATGGTTCAAGGCTGAGCACAAAAAGTGCTGGGGATAGAGGGTACCCTTGACGAACGCCACGAGTAACGGGAAACGGTGCACTTTCTCGACCATCATGGAACAATGTACTTGGGATATTTGAATAGGTATTCCTAATAAGTTCAACAAAATTTGACGAGAAGCCGAACGAGGTCAGTACATTAAAGATGTAGTTATGTTCAAGGCGATCGAATGCCTTTTCTTGATCCAGTGAAACTAAGAGACCACGTGCCGACCTGGTCAGCGTGTATGTCATTATGTCACGAGTAACGAACGAAAGACTGTGTATCTCTCTGCCAGGGACTGAGCATGCCTGATGGTGTCCTATTAGGGAAGGCATCAGGCCTCTCAAGCGCCGGGTGAGAACAGCTGTGAAGGTTTTGTAGTCAACGTTGAGAAGCGTGATTGGCCTCCATTCCTCTGAACGAACTGATGACGGATCGTGCTTAGGTATCAGCACAATACGACCGTCCCGAAAACTAAACGGGAAATCAAAGTTCTCAAAGCATTGGCTGATAACCGATACGATACGAACGATAAAATTACAAGTTTGTCTAATGCATATTCAGCGTACATCTTGTCAACGCTGAGATGCTTATAAGCCACATTCAAGTGAATAATTAAATTGGAATAAATACATTTTTTGATAACTTACTTCTGCGTGTAACGCACTAGGTGGAACGGCAAATGAAGAAAGGCGTCGGCCCCGCACCCACGGTATGATAACGTATGCTTCATTTTGTCGACCATCCATAAGGCAACCCCCAAGGGATTATAGCCACCCAGATTGAATCTAGATAAACCAATGAGGCTGGAGGCGTGCCGAGGGACAAACTTTGCGTTGGTACCATTAGTCCTGACATCTTGGGGCGTCTCCAGAGCTCATGAGAATCCTGAGTTTCGCCAAACTCGGCACATCTGGCGTAGCACCCATGTTCTAGTATTCACTGTTCCTCTGCGCGCTTTTCTACCCACTAAAGTGAGCTCATACCTGCCGAGGTTGCACAGTGGCTATGGTGTTTGGCTGCTGAGCACGAGGTAGCGGGATTGAATCCTGGCCATGGCGGCCGCATTTAGATGGGGGCGAAATGAGAAAGCACCCATGTACTTAGATTTAGGTGCACGTTAAAGAACCCCAGGTAGTCAAAATTTCCAGAGTGCTTCGCTACGATGTGCCTCATAATCATAAAGTGGTTTTGGCTCGTAAAACCCCATAATTTATTTAAAGTCAACTCATGACAAGTGAAGTAATATATGCAAGATAATTTGTGTTATATGTAAATAAGGGTGCACACTGTCTGCTAAAGAACGCTATATGCGTTCATAATTATTACCACCGTTTTCAAAGCCTCTAACAGCATTGTATATAGAAACCAATTATTTGTGTTAACCATGTTTATGTACAAAGGGGGGCGCGAGCAAAATATATACCCCGTTCACCTATTCAGCCAACCGAATATAAAGCGGTCACTAATAATTCATTTATAAAACCGGATCGTTCAGTGGCTACAATTTTATTATTTCACCTTGGTTCCTGAATCAGTTATAGGGGTCTGGCCAAGTAGACTAATTTTGCCTGGTTTCTGGCGAGCAGGTAAATAATAACATTTAAAGAAACTTCGCCATCCAGGCCCTGCGAATATTCATGTCCAGCGAAGCCCTACTAGAGCTGCTGAAGGTGGTATGCAGTGATTTATGGTTACAGAGTAATGGTAGTAGTAATATGTTAGAGAAACGGCAGGAATGAGGGTAATGGTAAGTTTGACTGCTTGCCACCGCATACGGGTATTCTGCAATAATTATAAAACCACTTGATAGACTGGTTATTTTGCATACCAAAACTAGGAATGTCGCACTCCATGCCTGAAGTTGGCTTCGCTGCGGCACCTTGCGTAAGTGTAATCTTTAGCGGGCACGTATGCAGGGAGAGGTACGTGCTTCTCATTGCTATCACTAAGCGCCTTAAAATAAATTATGTGGTCTGAATGCGTTTTAGCTTGTTTCGTTATTGAAACGTATGGTGTTGTGTTTGTTGTATGCTCGATTTCAGAGAACGTATGCACTGTTCGCTGCACTTTGCCATTCCTTACGGTGGTTTGAGCCATTCATGACGACCGTTTTCGACATGCTGTTCTGCATGTTGTATAGGCAGTTTCCAAAGAATGTGAGTGGTGTTCACTTGACTTTGCTGAGTGCTTGTGCCCTGTGCCATATGGCCTATGATCGATTCTATTTTTTAGAGCGCAGCTCTTTGGCGTCCGTTCCTGGGTTTCGCGTCGTCGTCGGCGTCGGCCTCGTAACCAGCTCCGCCCCCCTTTCATCCCCCCAGCGCTAGCAGCGACCGACTGATACCGCTGGATGCCGCTGACGCCGCTAGAGAGTCAAGATAACGTGACTGCATAGAACACCGTCACCGCCATGCAGAAAGAGTATCAGTCAAAGGCATCAGTCAGTCGCTGCTATCTCTTCCCTCCTCCCTTTATCGTGTTGTGCGCTTGCTGCGCGCGCTTCTGCCCCCATCGTTTGCCGCTGGGTGTACACGCCGCCCCCCTCCGCTTCCGCTTACTGCTGGTTGCTCTCGACGGCGGCGATGAGCCTCCGCTTCGGCGGCGCGAACTGCAGGGTCTTCTCGGCGGCGGCGATGAGCTTCTGGTTCAGCCTCGCTTACTGCTGGTTGCTCTCGACGGCGGCAATGAGCCTCCGCTTCGGCGGCGCGAACGGCAGGGTCTTCTCGGCGGCGGCGCTTAGCCTCTGCTTCCCCCACGGCTGTGACAACCTCGCGAGGCACTTGTATAGATCTCGTCTTTGAGAATCAAGCATTGGTGTACCAAGTCGAACATATATCAGTCTATTTCTCCGACCACAAAGCTTCCTTCATGACTGTCAAGAACTGCTAGTGGAGTCTTTGTTAAAGGAATACGTGTGAAAAATAAAAAAAAATTCTGTGATAGCGCATACATGTGTTGCTCAATTTCTTTGCCTCAATCTATCCAAAAGGTGAAACAGCTTATTTGCTGCGCTCAAATTTCGCATTAGGAAGTAACGTTCTCGTCGGTAATTTTTTTTCTTTTTTGCTTGCTTACGGATATGAGTGCTTAGGGGTATGAGTCAATAATGATGACAGTTTGTTGTCGACGGACGTGGATGAATCCCTGGTTGCTAGCAATATATACCTTCACTGTAAAATGGAGCCCATCAGACGGAAGCATTGAAAGCTCACATCCTATGGCAGCAGCAGATTGACTCGCTAATCATTAGGCCAGAAACGCTTTATCGTTTATTGCGTGAAAACAGGACATGGAGCTCAGCAGAAGTCCAAGCTAACAATAGCTTAATATTCGTACGAAGCAACACATGCTTACAACAAACACTTCCTGTAAACATGAATCGCATATTGCTGTATTTGTCTTGGAAAATTTATTCAGAAAGGCAGCTTTATAGCTTCAGTAAATTATTCATTGTGGCCAATTCAGCTGACCCTTTCCGAGGTTGACCATTAATTTTACAGCAGTGGCTTTCTTTAATTCTAGTATTCAGTGTGTATACTGCTTCTTTTCAGATATGTTACCATCATACAAGTCTGCATTCCTAAGAACATAAACAGCCAGAGGCCACATTGCAAAGCCGGAGATCTGTGTATCAAGAAAAGAAATCAGTAATAAAGATAGCAAGAAGTACTCACAAGCAAAAATTTGTTGTCAGAGGGATACAAGGATAATACAGCCCATCCAGGGGGTGCATGAAAGCCGGATAATGGCCACAAAAAACAAAGCCTACGCATATGTCACAGCCATTTTAATCAAAAATGACATTTAACTCCAGTGTATGCATAATGCAGCCTTGCTAATTATGTAAATTTACTAGCACCACCGTCCAGTACTGCTATGCTACTGAATGGTGGCTCACATTTGCAAGCAGTAATAGGTGCAGCGACATCCATCATTCGTGCATCCCTCATTTTGGACAATACACGCCTTACTGCAAGGAAAAGTAGCCACAATATAGCTTTCTAACAATTACTGGCAATTAGTTTGAGAAAGGCATTTCCAACCACACCAGGCTAGACCGGCATTGCCTTGCAGCATGCCCTACACCGGGAACGTAACTCCTTGCCCCCGAACCCAACATTTTTGTTTACCTGGCATAGGACGATGTGGAGACAATTCTAACCTGCCCCCTGCCCTCCTCGACCCCTCCCCCCCTACACACGCACCAAAATATTCCTGGCTAACGGCACTGGTCCTTCTTACAAGAAATAGAAGTACGGATCCTTGGTCTCGATGTTCGCCAATCCGGAACAACATCAAATTGGCTAGGCAAAATAAAGAAGACACCAATGTCAACCTTCCACCTGATATAAAGGATTGCGTCCAAATGTGGAGAAGATTGTACCGAAATAGCCAGTAATGTTGTTTGGTCTGTACTCCAGCCACATATGATTTATCAGGCTCAGTTTTACTGGCCCTCACCGAAGGAGAGGGACCAGATTAAGATCATTATTCAGAACGTGATGAGGGCAATAGCTGCTCTCCCTCTGTTCGCTCAAGAACATGCCCAGGTGAACACCACGGCAGCATTGTTAATTCAGTGTGAATGAGGATGTGAAGTAAAGAGGTTGCATGTTGCAGTCACTTCTGATTGCTTTGGTGCAAGAACAGACTTAAAGCAATGGCACGGCTGTACACTGATGTTCCTTTGGACCAATGTATTTTGTACAGACGCTGCTGTTACAGGAGATGGAAGCATAGTATCAGTCAGCCTTAAGTACTTCCCTGTTTATAAAAATAAGGAATATACAGTGGATGTCTGCAACTCTACTTGAGCTTCATGCCATACATGACAAGAGTCTGCACAACGGGGCTGGTATATGGTATAAAGTCACACATGACACCAATGAGGCAGCCTCCTGTTTATCAAACATCACCCAAATACAGACGCTCCAATTCCTTGAGTGCCATTTAACAGCTGAAGCAACACAGTAAAGCCACATAGCTTTGTCAGAAGCTACACAACTATTCACTTTTAATGCTTGCTTACACTAGGTACAGGGACACATCTCTGGCCTTTTCCATGCCATGGCAGATAACAAACACAACAACATCAAGAACGTGTACCTACCCGCACCTCTTGTGCCAGGCTCACTTACCGTCTTTCTACTCGGAAAGTTTGGTTTGAGGCGACACATGCTTTTACGCTCAAATTTAACAGCCACTGCTGCATCAATTTTGCAAGCGCTGTCAAGGACGCAGTATTCTGAACTGCAATTTATCATCAGGAAATACATAATTTTAATAATGTGAGTACAGGCATCTTGACTCACTTATTATGAATGGAAAGAAATGTTACTGCTGCCTGAATGAAAAGAGTAATCTTCTGCAGTTGTAGAGAGTCAGTGTAGCTTCATGCAATACTGTTTCACAGCAAGTTTGTACTAAGTATCATTACAGGCAGGAGATTATAGGCCTAATTGTGCTTTTCACTTGCTTTGAATGTGACATTAAACAAAGCATTGGGTGTAAAAAGGGCAAATGTTCTTTGAAATGAAGCATCTATGAGCGAGTAGCATTTTGTCTTTTGAGACTTTTAGCATCCTTGGTGGAGAGATTAAATTGCCAGTGTATCTCTTAAGTCATGCCTCTAAAGATGCACATGACATTTAGGAAGGTAAATTTTTTTGAACCAGGGAGGGACGTACGGAAATAACTTTAATGAGAAAAGGATCTGCAGGGTTTCCAACGTTGGCTCAGGCCACCCGGGCATTATGTGCGTTGAGGCATAGCCTTTCCACCGCTGTCCGGCCCCACTGGATAGCCCATAGTTGGTCCTGTAGTTCCGAGCTAGTCAAAGCGCTTAGCTATCGCTCCTCGAGAAGGCCCAGTTCTATCTTGTCCTCTACATATATCGATCTGATATTTGTGCACTTCCATGAGATCTGTGCCATGTCTGCGTGTTCGTGCTTGCAGAGCTTGCAGCTCGCGTCTGGGTATTGTGTTGAATTTACTCTGTTTAAATGTATTGGGTTCCGGAATGTTCTGGTTTGCAACCCCCTTCCAATCTGTTTCTTGAAACCTGTCGAGTTGTTTGCGGGGTTGTTGGTATGTTTCTCCTTGTTTCGTATAGTGTGTCAGTATGTCGTAGTATGTGACCAGTCTGTCCCTGTTGTCTCGTATCGCTACTTCGTTGCCGTCGCCTCCCCGCAGTCCTTCCCCTTTCCCCGGGGGCTGCGGGGTGTTGGGCCGTCACGGTCCGAGACGCTGTGGGTTAGTTCTCGCGCGGCTCGGTCGGCCTTCTCATTGAGGTTGGGAGGGCCATTCATGGTTACTTCTCCCATACGTGCCGGAATCCATTTCAGGTATTTGGGTCATGTCAGAGAAACACAAATGTATTGTTCCAAAATGGTAACGTGTTACTCCGCTGTTAGAAAGGTGATTTAGAAGAGCTCTCTAACTCCATTGACTAAATTTTCAGAGCTGATTGCAATGGGTGATTCCCCTGTTACTCTGGTATTGCTAGTCTGGTGCTTACTGTCAGCGATATACACAGCATGCCAGTCTTGGAGCTCAACTTTCAAGTGCCAATTAAGAGGCATGTCATGGGTGATTTAATAAGTTTATTAGGCTTCTTTTTAAACAAACAATTAATTTATTCTTTATTTTTGCTGTCATTTTGATGGCCTGTCCATGCTTTTTGTTTTCAAAGGCCATATTATTGTCATAATTATGGCCTTCAATGTTTAATTGTAATATCCCTTATAATCCACCGTGATTACTCGTAAAAGAGAAATCAATATAGAACAAACAGTAGATGTGGGCAAATGTATGTGCATTGACTTGAACAGTCACCTGCGAAAGTTTAAAGTCAGGTTGCTCAATGGATTGAATAATCTGAGTTGGAAAGCAGCAATAAGTTTATTCCTATGCCCCTCACTCATCCAGTATACATAAATGTAACCAAATGCAATATGTAACCAACACACTCTCAGACTTTAGCGCAATAAGTTAATATGTTGTGTTATGCTGTTGAGTTGAGACTGTGAATGGAACCATTATTAAAATGAGCAAGCTAGAGACAACTATTGCAGTGTTTATAATTTGTGGTGTGCAGCATGATAGTGCAAAAGAACATAAATAATGCTCCTCTCAATGTTTCTATCTATGCCTTTTGTTCATCACTTAGTCTCTCTGAAATTAAGCAGCAGGGCATGGCACAAGCACTGCTGCTTACGTTTATAATGGAGTCATCAGTGGGTTTCAGACAAAGGCAGCTGCTGTCCCTTACGCACATATGCTTTAGTATTTTCAAGGCTGTTCCTGTCATACCAAAGCCAAGGCTCACTGGCCCCTCATGGTATTAAAGCTTGCTCAGCAATTACTTAGAGTGGATGATACATTTTCTGGATTTTGTCAGGTTCCATCTGTCTTGCCCTAATCATGGTATGAAAGGTAGGTCCTGCTGGTCCAGTGCAGCTATCTTAATAAAAAATATTATAATTTGCATGTTTCTTTTCTTGGCCACCGAAGTGCATTATCCAAACCAAACACAAACACTTTTCTTCTTAGGTGCACTGTTGAAAACAAAGGCTTGCAGCCACATGCAGAAGAAAGTACAAAACAGATTATGTAAAGGCTCTGCAGTGTGCAGATTATGCAATGTGTACAGTAACTAAGGGTGCACCTCTAATGCATTAACTGTATTCAAGATTATGCAAGGTTTTTGCTAATTAAGCTATGTTCTAAAATTGGATTGCATACCCTAGCTGCATATGTGACTAAAATGCGGTAGCTCAGTTGAAAAAGCTACAAGTGGCATTCCTGTGGGGTATGCATGTTCATTTGAAAAGCAGATTTTACTCAGTTGGTCATATGACAATAAATTTTGTTGTGTTCTTAATACTTTATTCCTACATTGCATATTACACTACACCCTAAAGGTCCACACAGGCCACATATATCATCATTAAATTAGTAAAATGTGAATACGATGTGCACATTTGTAATGTTCCTCTTCAGGCGAATATGTACGGTACTGTACCTATATGCCGCCCTCTTCATTCGTCTACACGGTAATAGGAAGTTCGTTTACATAGTTGTGTGCGAGAAAAATACTAAACAGCACTTCATCGGCATGTCGTCGGTGAGCATATCTCATGTGAGCCTCTCAACTCTACGTGCCAATTTGACCGAGTCATACATACATACATACGGTGCGATTCGGCAAACATTAACCTATCTTCAGGGCCAGTATGTCACATGGATTCCTTTCTCGGGGTTATCGTTATTATTATTACCTACCCTCCATATTGGCACGCACTAGTTAGGCTAGAGGTCGAGGAAGAAGAAGTGTGCGTGGTAGCTGCTGCAAACACGAACTGTAAACGGCTGTTCGCTTAGAACTGACTGGCTGGCTTTTCCTCTCGTGACAAACTGGTGGAGGTGCGGGGTACGCATCCATCGTATGCCTACGGGTCCTGAACCAGAAGCTACCGACGCCAGTACCTCGGGGACGGCAGAAATCTATCGAAGCAGCCGTCGCCTCCAAGGTCTTCCACCGCAATACAGTCCCCTGGCAAGCTCCGTGAGGAAGATGTCAACAACTACCGCAAGCCAAACCGAGGTGATCCCAAATGCTCCCGTACCATGCATTCTCAACGCGCCTCGCACGCCTAACCCGTTCCATGGCGACGCCTTTGAGGACGTTGAAGACTGGTTGGACCATTTCGACCGGGTCGCCGCCTTTAACGACTGGGGCGATCGCCGTAAGTTGAAGAACGTCTACTTTTCCCTTTTAGACGCGGCGAGAGTATGGTACGAGAACCACGAAGCCTCATTTACCAGCTGGCAGGAGTTTTACCGACTGCTATGCGAAGCCTTCTGCACTCCCGAAAGGAAAGAAATAGCCGAACAGGCACTGTCTTCGAGGTTCCAAATGCCAAACGAAACCGTCGCCATGTTCGTCGAAGACATGACGCGATTGTTCCGTCGGGCCGACCCCCTAATGCCAGAAGACAAGAAGGTGCGTCTGTTAATGCGAGGCGTAAAGGAACAGCTTTTCGCGGGCCTCGTGCGTAATCCTCCTGCAACAGTCTCTCAGTTCGTTCGTGAGGCAACAGTCATGGAACGTATGCTTCGGCAGCGGCTCTCGCAGTATGAACGCCAGACCACCATGACTGCTGCATGCTCTCTCGTACCTGCAAATGATGACAGGGAGTCACTTACCGAGCTAATACGACAAATTGTTCGCGAAGAACTGCAAAAGTCCTATGCATCGGCTTCGACACCTCCTAGTGCCGCGGTTCTTACGGATGTCATTCGAGAAGAAATCGGGAAAGTGGTTCATCCCTCGCCACCAACACGACCCGAACCTCCCACGTTCTCGTACGCGGATGCTCTTCGGGCTTGCGCGCCGTCGACAGGCCGTTTTTCGCAGCCGCCTGCTGGGATTTCTCGACGCTCCCAAAGTCCAATCCACCGCACGAATCCGCCAGCACCCTTTCATCCTGGTCCGCGCAAATCTACAGTTTGGCGCGCCCCCGACAACAGTCCGTTGTGCTATCACTGCGGGGAGGCTGGTCACATGTATCGCGATTGCCAGTACCGACGGATTGGCCTGCGGGGATACCATCCGGACGCCCGTTGCCCGCGCTATGGCGAACGCCCGCACGAAATCGAGAAATACTTAGAAAGTAACCGGCTTCCTCCTGCCCAACAGCGAAGACAGTCACGGTCGCCTTCACCTCGTCGGTACGCGTCACCTAGCCGTGCTCGACCCGCCTTTGATTCCGCTGGAGTCAACGGTGGAAGCCCGCGCCGGGGAAACTGAAAACGGCGACCTCCGGGGGTGAGGCCGCTGTCATGCGAACCGTCAAATATCCTCCGCCGACGCCATCCCCTCGCGACGTACCACTGACGCCTTCATTCGAAACTGCAAAAAAAACTTCTGCTGCTATTACTGCTTCAATCGACGGTTATCCAGTAACTGCACTTGTAGATACGGGAGCTGACTACTCGGTTATGAGTGCCTCACTGGCGACTCGGCTACGCAAGGTGCTGACAGCGTGCGACGGCCCACATCTGATTACGGCCGGAGGACACCTCGTGTCACCCATTGGACGATGCACCGCCGGACTTGCAATTTCTACTTCGACTTTCGTAGCGTCTTTCCTTGTGCTGCCCAAGTGTTCTCGGCTAGTTATACTGGGCATGGATTTTCTCCAGGAATATGGGGCGATCATTAACCTTCGTGACTTGTTCGTGACTTTTTCTAACTATGTTTCTTCGGATTCGAATGTGGCGGATGAACATCAATCACCGCGCGGCTTTACGCGTGGTCGATGACTGCGTGACGTTACCGCCTCGAAGTAGCATCTTCGTCCTCGTTGAATGCCCTGAAGAACAACTAGGAATAGGCATCGCCGAAGGTAACCTCCCCATATTGCTGGATCGCGACGTCGGCGTCGCACGAGGTCTCGTCGAACTCCAACATAGGCAAACCACGATTCTAGTTACGAACTTCAGTGGCGAATACAAACACTTTGCGAGGCATACCACCATGGCCTACTTTGAAACGGTGGCCGAGTCCAACGCCTGTGCTTCGGTAACGACTATCTCGATTCCGGAACCCAGCGATGTGGACTTGACCAGTCACATCAACGTCAACCCACAGCTCGACCAAAACGAGAAGGAGAGGCTCCTTACTCCGCTATCGTCATTTAGCGACTGTTTCGCCACCACGTCGAAGGTCAAACAGACTTCTTTAATCAAACACAGAATCATCACTGAACCGACCGTCCAACCTGTTCGCCAACACGCTTATCGCCTGTCGCAAAGAGAACAGGATGCTATTCGTCATCAAGTGAAACAAATGCTCGACGATGATGTCATTCAACCATCGACAAGTCCTTGGGCTTCACCTGTTGTATTAGTTAAAAAGAAAGACGGCTCACTAAGATTCTGTGCCGATTATCGCAAACTGAACAAGGTCACGAAAAAAGACGTTTACCCACTTCCTCGAATTGACGACTCCTTGGATCGCCTGCGACATGCCCGTTACTTTTCTTCAATGGATCTACGTAGTGGGTACTGGAAAATTGAAGTTGACGAACGGGACCAGGAAAAAACGGCGTTTATAACACCCGACGGTCTCTATCAATTTAAGGTCCTCCCTTTTGGATTGTGTTCCGCTCCGGCCACATTTCAACGCATGATGGACACAGTTTTATCTGACCTCTAGTGGAACTCGTGTTTAGTCTACTTAGACGATGTAGTTGTTTTTTCCACCACGTTTGAACAACACATCCAGCGGCTTGAGGCGGTTCTTCAAGCTATCCGCACCGCCGGCCTCTCCCTGAAGCCCGAAAAATGTCACTTTGGCTACGAGGAGCTCAAATTTCTAGGTCATATTGTCAGCAGCACCGGTGTACGCCCTGACCCTGACAAAGCCCTGGCAGTTGCTCTGTTCCCGATACCGACGACAAAACACGATGTCCGCCGATTTTTAGGGCTTTGCGCGTATTACCGCCGTTTTGTACCCAATTTTTGGGAAATTGCCGAACCTTTGCAACGACTCATCAAGAACGACGTCACATTTGTTTGGGGCCCAGCACAATCCGACGCCTTCCACGACCTTCAGCGACGTCTACAGACACCACCGATCCTTGGTCACTTTGACACCGAGGCTGACACAGAAGTGCATACTGATGCTAGTAACGTTGGTATCGGAGCGACACTCGTACAGTTTCAAGCTGGTGTTGAGCGCGTTATTGCGTATGCCAGCCGAACCTTGTCCGTTGCTGAAAAAAACTACTCAGCAACTGAAAAAGAATGTCTGGCAGTCATATGGGCTATCCAGAAGTTCCGCCCAAACCTGTACGACACGGAAGGGGCTTCCGTGTCGTCAGCGACCACCACTCTCTCTGCTGGCTGGCGAATCTCAAAGATCCTTCAGGCCGTCTCGCAAGATGGAGCCTTCGGTTACAGGAATTTGATGTGACCATCGTCTATAAGTCTGGCCAGAAACACACTGACGCCGACTGTCTCTCCCGCGCCCCCGTCGAACCCGCACCACTAGATACTGACAACGATTCTGGTTTTCTTTGCACTCTTCCGTCTTTAAACCTTGCTCAACAGCAACGCCAAGATTCCGAGCTCCAGCCCTTGATTGAATACCTTGAAGGACGCCGCCCACAACCCCCACGGCTGTTCGCGCGCCACTTGTCCTCTTTCTGCCTACGTGGCGACATCCTATACAAGCGGAACTTTCACCCTACGGCAGCCGTTTTCCTGCTCGTTGTTCCCGCTACTCTCCGCGACGACGTTCTACGTGCATGCCATGACGAACCAACGTCCGGGCATCTTGGTTTCACGCGTACTCTCGCGAGGATCAAGCAGAAGTACTATTGGCGAAAACTCACAACAACCGTGAAGCAGTACGTCAGAAGTTGTCGAGATTGCCAGCGTCGCAAAGTTCCACCACTAAAACCAGCCGGTCTGCTTCAGCCTGTCCGACCTCCTTGCTCACCTTTTGAACAAGTCGGGATGGATTTACTTGGCCCATTTCCCAAGTCTTCGGCTGATAACCGCTGGGTCGTCGTCGCCACCAATTACCTCACTCGATACTGCGAAACACAAGCCGTTCAGCGAGCTACTGCTTCAGATGTTGCTAACTTCTTTATCAAAAATATCGTCCTTCGACATGGTGCTCCCGCTGTCGTCATCACAGACCGTGGTACCGCCTTCACTGCCCAGTTGGTCCGAGACATTCTGCAGCTGAGCGGAACTACGCACCGTACGGCAACTGCGTATCACCCGCAGACTAACGGTTTAACAGAGCGTCTCAACAAAACGATTGCGCATATGCTTTCCATGTATGTTGCCACGGATCATAAAAATTGGGACGAACTGCTCCCGTATGTGACATTCGCGTACAACACTGCCTTACAAGAAACCACCGGGTTTCCTCCTTTTCGTCTGGTCTACGGACGCGACGTCACCACTATGCTCGACGTGATGCTCCTACCAACTTCGTCTCAACCTACCACAACCTATTCAGACGCCTTTGTTCAGCGTGCCGAAGCGGCGCGGCACCTTGCGCGGCAACGAATTCTATCCCGACAAAGTCAAGATGCTCGTCGATACAACATATGCCATCGAGACGTCACATACAACCCGGGAGATCTTGTATGGGTTTAGACCCCTATACGTCAACGAGGCCGGTCAGAAAAATTATTGCGCCGATACTTTGGACCCTACCTAGTTTTGCGTCGTCTAAGTCCTGTCAACTACGAAGTTATTCCAGCCGACACTTCGCACCACTCCCGTAGACCACGTTCCTCTGACATTGTTCATGTTACCAGGATGAAGCCTTACCTTTCGCGCTGACTCTCATCCACAAACTTTGTGATGCGGCCCCTGTCGTCTCGTCCGTTGTCTTTCTCATTTCTTTTATTTTTCCTTGTGGCATTTAACATCTCCCCAACTTTATTTATTTATTTCTTCTTTTTTTGGAGGGAGGGGTAATGGCACGCACTAGTTAGGCTAGAGGTCGAGGAAGAAGAAGTGTGCGTGGTAGCTGCTGCAAACACGAACTGTAAACGGCTGTTTGCTTAAAACTGACTGACTGGCTTTTCCTCTCGTGACAATATAAACGACCTATCGGTGATAGTGTACAAGCAGCACGGCAAGGGAACGCCCTAGCGAGTACGGCACCTCGATCCGGCCTGCCTACTCTATCATAACGTAGCATAACCGTCGGAATAAAGTGATCGCAATCGCACCTATTGTGTAACACAATAAGAAAAAAAAAGGTGAATGCCAACAGAGCTGCGATACGGAAGCGACCGACGTTTCACGTACCATCAACACGCTAACTTAATTGTTGACAAAACATGATTTTACTACTAGCGTTGTCGGCCGCATATGCCAAACTCGGTCCAAGGATGCTCGGGGTGGGCAAGCAATTGCTGACTCGATCGGGCCCGGGCGGGGCTTGAGGAGCGTCTGGCTGGGGAACATTCATTGGCGACAGACGGGAAGTCATCGAGTCGTGGAAAGTTATTGCGCAAGCGAAACGCAAGCGAAATGAAAATATGTTACAATATCCACCTTCTACAATCGGGCAGCGCGAAGCGTTAGGCCGCGTAGCTGCTACGCAGTTAATCTAAGAATCCTCGGGCTAATCACAGGTCACATATCGGACCCCGCGTCGTAAGAATGGGCTATTTTGCATGCCCTCCACCGGCGGGGTGCCCTCACGCAGCGAGCCTAGGTACCATCCAAAAGTCAATCTATTATTGCCCGGCCGGCATCGCGTACGGCGGACGTGAGGTGGCACACAACAACGGGAACTTTGCCCAAGCCGGATTAGCAAACGTTAAGAAACTGCCGTATTGTAATAAGTCGTAGTTATCACTGCGTGAAATGACAAGGAAGAGCTCAATCATAACCTACGCTTATCCATGCCGGCCTGGTCGCTGTGGACGCGGATATAACACATAGCCTTACAGAAAAGTGTTCACAAACCATTAACAGCCCTGCTCGTGTATTTAATAACGTTTTCTACTCATCGTACCTTTGCGCTAGCTGTTACCAAAACTTAGATAAATCCTAACCAATTCGCCCACCTTGCTGTCTTGCTGACATAATATGACTGGTTAAAGTTATTCTAATGCATGCACATATCGTATTCACATGTGCATATATTGATTGTTTACTTCAGCATGAAAAAAAGGATGCTCCATCTGTATAATTTCACATAATTACGTTTTCCTTCCTTTCTTTCCTTTTTTTACTATTGCAGTGGGTTGAGTACAATATGTACAAATAAAATATGTCACTTTCGCACTACTCCATCATTTCGGAACAGCAAATAAGCAATCAGGATGACAGATATATTTATTTTCTTATTATTTTTTTAAATTTGTAGTCAGTATGAGACAGCTCACATTTAGCTTGCTTGATTTTTAACAAGCTCTTGGTCAACAACGACACATATGTTTGGGACTCGGAAGTAAACTGTGCAGTATGTCTATCTCAGCATGCTTTGGAATGACAAGCCAAACCTTCATCTTATGCAAGTGTGGAAACTGACAGCTTATGCAACCACACACCCATAATACGTCTACAAACCTGTCATTCTTATGCAGAAGCGGTTGAAGTGTGATGTCAAAATATATGTCACTTTCATCACTCATTGATTCATGCGTGACATCTCTTCTTGTACTAATCAAGACGTGGCTAAACGATACCATCTCCTATAAAATTTTTCTTTCCACATCTGCATACAACACTTCTTGTTGTGAATGATGCCACTGCATAGAAGGTGTCATGCTCATAGCTTTAAAAAATAATTTCTTGCAGTTCTAACTGGCATTCGTTCATACCTAAGCAAATTTTCATTTCATTTCAATGCTCAAGAAGAATGTTATCATATGTGCATACTACTGTCCTCCGGATGTAAATTGTGCATTTTCAAGCGAGTTTCAAAACATTCTAAACGAAGTGCATATGCTATTTTGGCATTCTACTCTGATAATTTATGGCAATTTTAATTTCTCCGTTATTAACTGGACAACAGAATCTGTCACATCTGCTAATGCTCAATGGCATATTTCCCTCATTCCTGTCTTCACTTCACTTTACCTCAACTCATTACTCTCCCAACCTGTTCATATGTACACTGGCCAATATTCTAGATCTCATCAGAGGTAGAAATAATTAACATTCAAATATGCAAAGCCATCAAAACTGCCCTGGGCCTACCATCTACGGCTATCACTACGAGACGTCTCAAGATGGGCATACACAACACCTGGCAAGAATTAGCTGAAGCTCATAAAGCCAGTCAGTTAGACTGACTTAAGCTCATGCCCACCGGGAGATCAGTGCTGCAACGGCTGAGCTACAGTGAAACCTTTATAGGCCACCACGGACCGAAAGGAAAGAATTCCTCTAAACATCTGCAAATCCCTGTGCATAGCACCAATTACATGCAACATGCACCTTACGCACCACAAGGAATGAAGACAAGCCCGAGTGGATGCCCTACGGCAAAGACACAGGCAAGATCCGGATGCCAGATACACCGGCACAGCCAAATACCCGCAAAGAAATGCTTACGCCCTGAACGTCATAGATTCTAAGGGCAGAGAGCTAGCGTCTCCCATAGTCCGTGCACAAAACTCTGAGACTGCAGAAGAGACGGCAATCGCCCTAGCAACTACCACGTGCATGGACGCAGCTGTAGTTTTTTCCGATTCTGAAGCAGCTGTCAGGAACTATGCTAAGGGTCTAGTTTCGACAGAAGCACTAAAGATATTGAAGCACGACAGCGCTCCGATCCTCTACACCTGCGTGACCTGGGTTCCTGGGCATGGCGGGCTGGATGCGAATGAAGCAGCACACGCCGTGGCCTGAGGCCACACCTGCCGCGCCAACCCTGCCTACTCTCAAGATGCCGGTCTGCATCAGCAGGGGCAGAGACTGTACCCATCACCTACTTAGCTATCCTTCAATATCACAGGCTGAAACGCAGGGTGCACCCACCACCTCACCCAAAGCTCACCGAAGAAGAAAGTACCACACTCAGAAGACTACAGGGTAACACTTACACCCACGGAATACTCATGCACAGACTATACCCAATGTGAAAGGATACCACTGCTCAATGTGCGGCTTACCAGTCACTTTGGCACACCTGATCCTCGAGTGTCCATGACATCTAGATACAGACGCATCGCCTTCACCGAAAGAATATAACGCCAGACAAGAAAGCGAAGACCTCATTGAAACGTGAGAGGCCAAGCTCGTCTCCGAGGGCCTGGAACAACAATGACACCTTGTCGCCAAGGCCAAGGAGGCAGCGAAGGCCAGAGGGTTCCCGGAATGAGGAGACCTCCCACCTAGAGTAAAACTGGGGCTTAACCCGGGATACTGTTTCAAAAATAAATGTTTATTCCTCCTCCTCCTCATCTCGATGAGCGATCCTCTAATCTGTTCCGGCATTACTCACATAGACGGGCAGTCTGATCATGCAGTTATAGTAGTAAGTCTGCTTAACTTCTTTTTAACAAAAAATAAAACACTACTAAAGACATTAGGTGCTACAATAGGGCCAACGTTACTCTTTAACAAAAAAGAAAACACTACTAAACACATTAGGTGCTACAATAGTGCCAACATTACTCGGCATAATCGTTAATTAGTCACCTTTGCAGACACTCGAGCTATTGAAGAGAACTAGGTTATCTTTAGAGCCACCTTTGCAAACCTTATCAAAATGTTCATCATTTTTCTCAGAATTAGATGCAACAAAACATTCAATAAAAGCCTGCAGCACTTCATAAATAAAATGAAGCGCTCTATAGAATGGCAAATAAAAAAAATCCAAGACATGGCAAAGATACATATTATGTGACAAAGAATGCCAGATGCTACTAAAATCCACACGTCAGCAGGTTTACAGCTATGATTTATTATGAATAACAGTGATTATGGCACGTAATAAACCCCTATTCACAGCCTGACATAATCCAAATTCTGGTGGTGACGTAGTTCCTGAGTTATAGTGTGTGCAGTTACTAAATGACATGCTTTGTTGAGTGTCCAAATGCGAAGACATCACTGCGTGCCCTGACTTCCCCATGCAATCTGACATATCTTAAATTGTTATTAGTGCGTCGGGCATTTTTACCTTACTAAACAGATTAAAAACTACATCTGCAACAGGTCACAGCGAATTTAATAACAAGCTACTCAAGAATGTGTCCCAGCTAGTGTCGCGACATACCCCCTGGGTCCAATCGAAGACTGGTGAGTGGCTAAAGTCATCCCATTCTACAAATCCAGCAAATGTTTCTCACCCCTTAACTACCAATGAAGATCATTAACCAGTACAATTTGCAAACTTATGGAACACATTATTAATTCACAAGTCGACTATTTCGAAGATCCCAGTTTAACATTCAACTACCAGCACAGGTTTTCATTTACATTACGACTTAACATGAAACCACCACACTTACTCCATCTTTGCAGCAGCTCATCACTCTCTTGGCATCATCAAATGAAACCTAAAGCATGCTTTTGTCAACATACATAAATTTGCTTACACTACACTAATCCACACAAAGCTCGAATACGCATAGCTAATATAGCACTCTGGCAGGTAAACATGGTTGACGAGATTGCATTTGTTCAAAACTGGGCTGCTCGACTTCACATTTTCCGACTGTTCATCTTACACTTTATCTTTCTTTACGGCCATTAAATATTGGAACAAACTACCACCCCATATTAAAGCCTGCCGCACAACATTGACATTCAGGAGAGAGACGAAGAAATATTTACTACTGGCTACTGATTCATTACTATAAGTATATATTGTGTACAAATCTATTTCCCAGTTTTCAATGATTCTGTACTTACCTACTGTATCGACAGGCTTTATTTATTGGTTATTCTATATCTTCCTTTGTCTTTTTTTATCCTTTCTTAGGCATTTCAAATTTTTTGTCGTATAGTCTATATAACATTTGTACCTTGCGTATTGTGAGCATATATTTATTTCTAATTATCTGTTACATTAACTCCGTGTTCTTTGACATATGTCATTCCTATGTTTCCATAACGTGTCCATTACTACATATTTATTTATTCACATGCTGTATCGGTTTCATTTGCTTGTGTTTTGAACTTCAATTATTGTTAGCAACTTTTTGTATTTGTTTATTTTTCATCAACTTCGTGTTTTCTGATGTCTGTCGCTGCTATGTTTCCAAAATGTATTAATTCATGCAATGTTAAATTACTAATAGGAGGTCCCCCTGACAGTTCTTGTAACTCGGGGACCTCCTTCTGTACTAATGATGAATGATGAAATAAATGCGTACATACTTACACTTGCGTGTCATCATTAAAACCACGTAGTGATTTGCAAGCACTATCCCTTCGCCACAAATTAGTGCGTCTTTGCTTGCTTGACAAACGTTATAATCATACTTCTCTTCACAATGATTTCTTTCAGTCACCACCTGTCGTCTTTTCATGCCGGGATCACCACCTCATATTCAAGCGTACACCATCTCACACGTTACAATATGCATGCTCCTTTATACCCTGCACCATCACTGAATGGAACTGCTTTCCCTCTGATATTGCCACAGAATCTGACACTAAAATTTTACGACGTGCTATGCACTGGTAATTAGTTGGCTTTTTTATTACATTCTTGTTTAGTTGTTTTTGTGAGTTACTAATAAATACTTGTATTATTACCGTAGTTTATGTGTGCATGCATATTTTCAACATTTGATTGTGCTGTGTTCATAACTTTCGTTTTCCAATTCTTATGATTTTTTACATTCTGTTTCCTAATACCTAAACAATGTTAGCATACTTTTGTTATGTACTTTGTCCTATTGTTTACTGTAACTATTTCTTTGTAATCTCATTTATGTTTGTACTCTCCCCTCCCCTGTTATGTGATGCGCGCAATTGTATGCCTTTAAGGGCACCGTTGAGCACTGCAACACTGCTACTTTGACGTAGCAGTGTTGTAAGGCATTTTGCCACACCGTTGAGCACTGCAACACTGCTACTTTGACGTAGCAGAGTTGTGAGGCATTTTGCCACCCCAAGTAAAGTCAAACCACGGCACTGCTCTCCGCTCTAGCACCAAATTTAGGTGCATCATATGAAGAATTTTAAGACACATTGTAAGGCATTATAGTAACTAATATGGGAAGAAAGTTGGTACACAGGTTTCCAGGCATCACTTCATTGTTTTTTCAAAAGTCAGTCATCCATAGTACATTTGAAATTGGATATTTTACGGAATCCAACAATGTCTTTTCCATTGGTGAAATGTAAATGTTAAAGTGGGGTGAGGAACGACTAGATGCGATGTGCCCATCTAGAGCTGCCAAATCTAAGTGGCCACTTGTTTAGCCTACATCACAATATACCTCTTCTTGGTTGTGTTGCTGGTCAGAAATATACATACAAAATAACAGAAGGTGCTGCTGTGCTAATATATTCACAAAAGTATTACATGATTATACAGGTGCCATCCATTAGCATAAAAACATGGCCTGCACAACAAGCACAGTATCTCCAGCGGAAATTGTAGTGTTACATCTTGCATATAGAAATGCAGAAAAATGTAAACAAGGCACACTGTGCTGAAATTTGTCTTGTGAATTCCTACTGTGCCAACTGTGTAGATTGATGACATATAATTTGATGTGGGAGCTAGCAAAATGCACATGTACACAAAGGAAAATGATTCACCTCTTAAATATGTGAAATGACGCCCATGTAGGCACAATAAATTTTCAGATCTCTATGCTTCAGTGTTATGCTAGAAGAAAACGTTTTTTTAGTGTGTTGCTGATTCACAATTATATACCAACTATGCATATAAGAGAATAATCTGCAATCTTTTAGGCTGCATGTTAAAATACCATGTATACAAACCCAGGGAAAGCACGGGGAAGATGGCAAATGGAAATTCAAGACGATGAGCAAATCGAGAACAAGGTGAAAGCAGGAGCCAACGTTTCAACAAGTGGACATGTCTTCTTCAAGGCGACATATGCTGTCCGCGCCACAGTTACAGATATTAAGAATCAGTTTGGTTGATGCCCAGACTGATACTCCGTGATTGTACTGATAAATATGCATACAATTGTTTATCCTTTTTCTTTGGATTGCATTTCACCTACTTACAATTGAAAGATATCAGTCAACGTGAGATGGAAATAGTGTTGTACTTTGCGGAAGGTATGTATGTATGTATGTATGTATATATATACATATATATATATGTACATATATATATATATATATATATATATATATATATATATATATATATATATATATATATATATATATATATATATATATATATATATATATATATATATATATATATATATATAGCACCAGCGATTATGTTACGACCTTTGACGAATCATGTGAAGCGCTTGACACACCATGCTCGCCGCTGGGTTGTTGTGCTTTGAGTGCCACATGTTTTTCTGAGCACAGGTTTGACCGATAAAGAGTTAATGCTGTGAAGTGTTGTTTCCAGCGTCTTAATCTACACTGTCACGACAATGCAACAATGCTCTGAAGTATAATTATTGAATTGACAGCAAGAATTCCATAGAAATTTTTTGTGGCTTGAAGGAAGGAGATGCAGATATGGTAGCAGATCTGAATCATTGTTATTATTATTATTATATATACATATTATTACTGTATTAATCATTAATATACATCGTTGTACCGTGTGGTAGTACAATATATAGTATACCGCTAAACACAGTCAGTGCTCGAAGTTAGCCAGGGCTCGAGAGAGTTCGGCCTCTGTTCCATTTTCTAAGCAGGGGTTCGGTCCCGTCTTTGCAGGTCAACTGTAGCACTGCGGCACCCATTCGACAAGCACTGTAGGTAATTTTATTGCCGATAGTGCCTTGTGAGGGGAAATTCCAACTCTCCAATTTTTGGAATAATGACTTAAGTAAATAACAAATCGGTTTACTATCTCTGTCCAAGCGGCGTGATCATGAATGCCCTAAATTGTTGCATAATTCAAATAACACCCCACACTACTCATTAAAGAACAACTATCTGTCTCCTGATAAATTGAAACCTACTAGGAATAGCCACAAGCTTAACCTTTCACCATTTCAACCGCATACTAACCTGTTAAAGTATAGCTTTCCTCATAGAATTGAAAAATGGAACTTACTCCCAGGTGAAACTAGGTCACTGCCTTTAGAAAAATTTTTGTATAAATAACTTGACTCATGCTTTGTTTATTATACTGATTGTATCTTTTATTTTGAAGTTATCATGTTTCTTAAGGCATTGAAGCTGATTTGGGCAGAAAAATATTTTGTTATATGCAATGTACAAACCCACTCCTGCGATAGCCCAATCGGGCTACAGTATGTGAAAATAAAAATAAATAAGTAAGTGATAAATCAGTTTATAGGGCATGAGCAAAGACAGAGCAACAGCTATTGTCCTACTTCTGCATGCACTTCCCCAAGGCATTGCGCATGACAGTCACCAACCTTAATTGCTCGACTAATTAAGATTCTTGGCACAGCTAGCATACTGTTTCATGAGTCAGTTGAGTGTCAACCTACCTGTTCGTGAATTATTGAAGGGTCACCTTGGTTTCTTAGTTTACCAATTAATTTTAATATTCGTTTATTTTTGCATTGTGAGTACAGACTTGTGCTATACCAAAGAAGCATGTACTTTTTACCCTTATGCAGTAAGCAGGTATGAAACGATGAAATATATTCTTGTAGTGCCCTGATGTTCTAGGTCCTTTCGGCTCCCCTTATTACCATCGGTACCCCTACATCCTTTATCTCCAGTGGTGCGGCCGGTATGTCGATACCGCCGGAGTGCCTTATTGAGCGATATATGTGTGAACCTGGCACGCGCGGCTTGCCCGTAAATCCGTTTCACTTGCGCGTACCGCGTCAACAGAAACACGGCGCTTTTCTTTCTTTCTTTTTCTGGGGGAAATGGGGCACAACATCGAATAAACGAAGCTTTGCACAACACGTTTACAAACGGACAAACACAAAATAACAACCAGTCTGACTCATCATTAACATGTCTAATTGACCAACGATTTGGCGGCTGTCCATTGTATTTGTTAGGTTGTTAAATATGCTGTTTCTAACTGGTCAACCAAGCGGGACTGTACTAGTAATCATGCAAGCCGTTCGTTTTCTTGCATTTCGTGACTTGCTCGCCCGGCTCCTTTTGCCGACAAGAAGCAGCCTATTTCTCGCTTTATCCCCAGCAGCAATACTCTACAAAACGAAATATTGTCCCTCCATTTAAACCCCATTCAACCAGGGTCAATGTCCTCAACATTGAGCCAAAATATGTAAGAAATATCGTTTAAAGGCCGCAGGCCAGCTGACAATGGACATAAATCGGAGGGGCCGAGGGGCCAAAGAAACTAAACTAAACATTGTTTGCCGTGAGTATTTTCTAAACAGCATGTGCCTTATATCTTAAATAAATAAATATAAAAAAATCTAGACGGACATATGTTAGAACTTTGTTTCGTTTTGTCCATATTCAAACTCTTTTAGGTGGCGCCCCAACAGCTCATCGAAATGCACGCGGCGCGAATTCGAATCCAAGGCGAGATTTGAGCGCGGGAAGCTGCTGTGTGCCGTCATGCCAGGGTAGGCTTGACAACTCAAAATTTTCTATTTGTACTTAAGAGGCAGCAGTATTTGACAGAAAATAATAAGACTTTGATGCTCTTCTCACGCCTACAAGCGAGGACGGCGTGATTAACAACACAGCGTAATGCGCAACGGTGAACGCCAACGAACTGCGTGCCGCCACCAAGCTGGACAAAACATTTTGGTAAGCTCGTATTTTATTTCTTGTTTGCAAAGTTTGTCGCAGGCAAACAATTTTTTTTCTTTATTTCTAAAAGGATCGCATTTGACTTCGCTATCGTGAGTTTCACACCGCGAACAACAGCTTCTGCGATATCCAGAACGTATTGATGTGCTCAGTGCGCATGCATCATGTAAGACGATAGAATAAGCAGAACTGTGTAACCTCTATATCGTACAGGGGCGAAAAGACGCGAAGATAATATGTCAGTTAAATAAAAGGACATGTCTCGTTTATACGCGCTCCTTTTGTTTTAGTTACTGTATATTTTGTTAATGTATCTCATATGGTTTACCAGCCATGGCCGGATTTGGTGCTCTCGTTCTCGCGTGCAAATGTCCCGGTTTGCTTAGGTGGCACTGTGAGCAGCGCCAGACAGGGCGCGATTCCCCCGGTTCTTGAGCCCCTGGCCAAAAACTTAATGCTGGTATAGGAAAAATTTTCACACCTGTGCACTGTACCCACCGCGGTTGCTTAGGGGTTATGGTGTTGGGCTACTAAGCACGAGGTCGTAGGATCGATTCCCGGCCCCGGCGGCCGCATTTTGAGGGGGGCGCATTGCGGGAACACCCGTGTACTTTGATTTAGGTGCACGTTAAAGAACCCCAGGTGGTCAAAATTATTTTTGAGTCCCCCCACTATGGCGTGCCTCATAATCAGATTGTAGTTTTGGCAAGCAAAACACCATGATCTATTTTGTTTACCTTTGCACTATGTGTTTTGATATGTTCTCCCTTGTTTAAGCGCTGTGGTACAAGCCTTTACCGTAGCTTTAGCTTTAAAATTTGACCATATTCTCTCGTTGCGTAATGCATTTATATACAACAACCGCGGATAGAAGCTGCGACTGTTTGAGATCGTAGCGCCTTTCCTCTAAGTTGTAGTGATTAGATATCATTGGAAATGTGTAAGGTTGGAAATGCTTGTTTTCATCCTTGACATTCTAGAATACAAGCTTATGCTAGGGTAATTAAAACTTGCAAAATGCTGTGTGAAATTTAATACTTAACTTTCTTTATTCAAAGAAAATAAACAATATATTCAATGTCCCTTTATAATAGCATCATTGTGCACTGTGGAGGTGAACTGCTTCGAAGGCACAAACTGACTGAATGGATTCTTGTCTTGCTTTAGCATAACTCAGTTTGAGTATGGAAGAAAAAGTACAGGTGACAGGATGAGCACTAACTTTTGACTGGTCTTATTTCACGACCTTACTGCACATTATATGCGCCGCTGATAGCACACATGAGAAAAACAACTGAAACAACAACCTTACAAGAAGTGGACGACTGCAGTTCACTGAAAACGTGCCGACCAACTTAGAAAGTAAAGCTCCTTGCCTGATAAAAATAAGGAGGGTGTACTCACGCACAACCTAACGTATTTTGACGATGGCGTTAGCCTCAGTAATCTGGCACATCAGTTGAGTGTGACTGCATCCTATGATGATACATTCTTTAAAAAAAGCTAGTTTGCATCCACAAGTCTTGCAATGCATGGCAAGGGACCTACTTCGTTAACTTTTATGAAGGTTGTAACTATGCTCGCCCAAGCAATCATTGATACTGCATCAGAACGGCAAGTTGGGCCAGTTGGTTGGGATCAATACTAAGGTTTGTTACCGCGCAACCTAAGACAAGGACAACAGAAGGTACAAAGCAGCGCTGTGTCGTCATTTTGTACCTTCTGTTGTCCTTGTCTTAGGTTGCGCTGTAACGAACCTTATTATGAATCATTGATACCCCTTCCCGTCTGTCTAATGTAGACGCCCTTGTACAACAAGGGAAATTTGTATACCACAGCTCAAGTGCAATCAACATGCCCGTTCATGTCTTTTTTCCAACCAGTGTGTCAAAACAGATCTAAAATACTGGCAAACATGCAATGACCAGTACGTCATTTCACATTTATTCTGCAATATTCTGCTATCTCAACTGCAGGTTGCCAAGAATTAAAAATTACCAGAAGGTACTACTCAAATGCTGTTCACTGTATTTTGATGACTGTTGTTCATGGCAGTCGCTGCAAATATTTCTCATTCATTGCGCACGAATATGATTCATTAACTAACTTTTAAAATTTACCTAATCGATGAGATGTCAGTGAAAAAGTTTTGTATGATGGTTACAAATGGCCGGTAACAGCATTTAAAACAGCCTAGGATTTGTGAAGACACGAGAATGAAAGCCCGTTAAATAAATAAAAGGTGAAAATAAACTGCCCTGACCATGACAATGCTTCTGCGCACTAACTATTGCATCAATCTTTTCAAAAACTTTGTCAAATGGGGGCACTGGGAAAGATCAGCTGCAGTTTTTTCTCGACATGTCGACAGTTTTTGGCGTGCAAGTACAGTCCCTATCAAACGCGAAGTAGCGCGATCTTGGTAACAGTTCGCTATGCGAACCTTTACAACACTGTGCCCCAGGTTTGCACATTCATAATATACGCAGTGCACTGATGACACTGTTTCCGTCTGAGACCACTTATATTACTGATGCGGAGCGCATTGTCACATTAATTTCTAAGGAAAAATTTGCTCTTTTGGTGTTCTTTTTTTTGTCGGAACAAAAAAAAAGACCACACATGACCTAGGTCGTAACGCTGTTATCGATCATTTCTCGGCGTATTCCACAACCTTTGCATAGGCACCGTATTCTATAAGTAAGGAAATAAACATTCATTACAAGTACATATTAATTGCTTGGTCACAGTGGAAAAAAAACTTGAGTAGCACAAACATAAACCTATCAACATTGAGAGGGTGATGTTCACGGAAAGCACTCATCAATTTATTTCTTGGGCACAGTTAGCTGTCACATCCAGTATGTAATTTAATGGTGGTTTCGAAGAAACCTGTACAGGTCTCCTTCGTAGCTTCATGCTAAAGTAGGGTGGGTGAAAATTTTTCCTGTCATGAATTTTACTTGCCTTGCAGGCTTCCACAGAACTGATCTGCCATAATCAAATAGTGTTCTGTAAAGTAAAATAAGGAACACCTTTTCTTCATATACCTGTATTTCACTCATTGACCTTTACCAAGCTACTCATGTAAACACGCATTTACTGCTCCAAAATGGGCAATTCATGTTCAGTGTGTCAAATTTTGAACTCCCAGAGCTGCTCCAAAACTTCTTTGACTGCTTCAATCCCTGTATGAGTGGCCCATATATTGTTTAATGAAATTATCACTGGCATCCCACAAACTTCAACATTTAACATCCGTCTGCAAAATGCCTATATCTCAACATTTTGGTTAGAACTGATCACTTTATTTGCTGCAGAACTGAAGCTGTGTTGATATCTACAATACATTGGAGACTACATGCAGGATTATGAATGGATACCTGAACACTACTTGAAGGAGCAAGCTCTACAGCATCACTTATGCTCCTTTCCATGGGTTGGCAAGAGGAACCGTGGCACGCAACTCTACAGGCACCTGTGCTCTTCACTACCTTGGGAGGAGAGATGCATTGGTATGCTGTACATATATTTGACTGTGGGTTCCAGCTGCATCTCTTGCATTGTCATTCGATGTGCAGGTAGAGAAGTTACTTATTGGGCTCGCGTGTTGGTGAACGATACAAAAAGGAAGGTGCTTCTTTAAACACCAATGACCTTGTCCTCCACTTATTTATTTTAATTTTCTTGTTACCTTATTTTTGCTGATTATATAAAGGTCGCAGGCAATTAAGCCAAGAAAAGCGTTGGTGTAATTAGTTGTGGTTGAAATTGAAATGTAGAAAATATTGAAAAATAGTCTTGAAAGCAGTCGAAAAGACCTTGTCTCTGGTGGTGACTGAACCCACAACCTTTGCAGTACACACGCGATGCACTACCAATTGTGCTAACTTGGGTATTTATGGTATTTATACCCTGGGAGTGTTAGCCAGCGCCATTTAGAGCCATGGTGGGCAGATGTGGCACATCTTTTTTTGCACGATGGTGTCGTGTAACACCAGAACTGAAGAGAGCAGGCATGTGGCTAATAAACCCATGCATGCTACCCAAAGGGATCAAGGCTAAGAGGTTTCAAACCCTCGCATGAATGAATGAGAAGGAAAATGGGCTTCATTTTTTAAAAATCACGACCGTATAAAGCCAGCAGGCAACGAAGCCAAGAAAAGCATAGGGGTAACTAGCTGTGGTTGAAACTGAAATATTGAATTGACTCTGCGGCCATCCATCCAATTTCACTGCAATGCATTAACATAACTCAATGAACAGCACGCTTAAAAATTAAATTCAGAAGACTGCCGGAATTTCAACAAATGAGCAGTTAGAAAGAATGCGAGTGTATGCCCTTCTAATATTCTTCGTATTTATGGCACTTATTCGCAACTTTTCTGCTGTGTTATATCAGTGTATTAATTCGAACCAAAACCGTGCTATAATGTAGCAAAGAGGTTACGATCTAGTGGCGTAAATGTGCATGTTAATAAGAGGGCAAATCGCCTTAACGTTACCTGAGAGTTGTTTAAACTTGGGCAGCCTTCCGAAATATACTTTTTTTGAAGTTGCTGTCCATTGAGTTACACTGTTGCACTGTGTCATGCGAGCTACCGCAACGAGATGACGCTATGTACACGGTCATGTAAGATGCGGAACAACGCATCTGGGAGAGTGGACCAGACCGTGTAAGCCGAGCCGGCATGTAGCCGCGCGTGTTTTGCATACACAACCTAGTAAACAGTTCCCAGTTAACACTTGACGTTTTGTCAATAACGTATGTTGGTCACCCGACCATGACATGGGGCAGCGGTGGGATACTCGACAACGCTGTGTGAAATGCACCACGCAAGTAGAAGTCTACACCTGCAGCGCACTGCGGTGAATACGAAACTTTGCTACCCATGGCTTCACCTACAGTGTCCACAGCGAAGCACGCAGCTCCGCTAAACTTGTTCGTCGTCAAACTGCCGGCAAAACTTGATTTTCGGCGACCCGAGGAGTAGAAACGGTGCTTCACGAGAAGGGTGTCCTATAGAGCTATCTCCAGACTAAAGAAGCAAGACGACGAGACGCAGGTGAACACACTCATTTATGCAATGGGTCGTGAAGCCAAAGACGTCCTAGCCTTGCCAAGGCTCTGTGATGCCGAGAAACTCGACTACAACACACTAATGCAAGTGTTAATAAAGTATTTCCTGCCACGGATGAATGTGATATACGAGTGTGCAAAGCTCAACAGCCAGAAGCAAGACGCGCATGAGACAGCCAATATGTTCATCACCGAACTCTTCAGACTAGCTGAAGCCTCTGAGTACAGCGCCCTGAAAGAGGAACTGATCTGTGATAGACTCGTGGTCGGTGCCACAGACACACAGGCAAGTGAGAAGCTGCAGCTTAAAGCTGAGCTTACTCTAGAAGCCGCTGTCAACGCTGCTCGCAACATGGCAACAATCAAACAGCAGCAAAAGGACCTACGGCCACAGCTACAACCACTTGAAGCCATAGACACCATGCACAGCTTCTCGAAGAGCGAAGGAAAGTCAAATAATTCTCGTAAAAACCAGCGTGACCAAACTGCGCTAACATGCAAGTGGTATCGTTCAACAGGACAGCTATGGTTCACCATCACACACTATGTGCACAGCGAATGGCAAAACATGCAGCGCCTGCAGTAAAAAGGAACACTGCTGCCATATGCTTTTCCACTTCCAAAAAGCAGAACAGAAAGCACATACCAAGCTGCTTTTGAAGATGTTTACTTGGACAATTAACTGACCAACAGGATGCTGGGCCAAGAAAAATCAATGTGATGGTCAATGGCTGCAAGGTAGACATTGGCGCAGATGTAACTGCCATGCCAACAAGCCTCTACGATGAACAAGTCATCGGAAACCTGAAGCAAGCAAAGGAACAGCTGCTCGGACCCGGCAGAACCAAAAAAGGCAACGGTTAGACTGCTACCCTGTGCTGAAATGGCTGGTTGTGTCATGAACAAATTTATGTAATAGACAAGCTGCATGACGCACTTTTTGACGACCCGCAATAAAATTCTTCAATGTCCTACCAAGTCTCCTAGAAGTAGCGGAGTCAACAGGCAAGGTCAGCGACCAAGTCAACATTTTATGCCACTACCTCTACCTGGCTACAGACCTGGGCCTGCCTTCTCAAGACCGATTACAAGATATCGCTTATCCCTGATGCCAAGCGGTGTGCTATTATGTACTCGGGGCGAGTACCTCTGCCCATGTTGCCGAGTGTCCAATGTGATTTGGAGAGAACGGAGAGCCTGGGTGTCATCATAAAGGTCGAAGAGACCACAGAGTGGCGTGCACATATGGTAGTTGCGAAAAATAAAGGAAGCGAGCTTCAAATCTGCAGTGACTTTGGAGGATTGAAATATAAAGTTCTGTGAGAATGAGGCTTAGTGCCCACCACCGATTATTGCCTGGCCAAACTCACCGGAGCTGCCTGGTTTAGCAAACTTGATGCTATAGCCGGATATTGGTTACTAGTTACCCGAGTCCCAGAGGCACAACACTTTCCTGATGCCAATTGGCCATCTTAAGTTCCTCCGATTGCCCTTCAGAATTTCCTCAGCAATTGAATTTTTCCACAGGGAAATGCTAAGACTACTAGAAGGCCTGGAGAGCCAAGCATGTCTGCAAGACGACATAATAGTGTTTGGTTCCGCGAAGGCAGAACACGATGTAGGACTGCACAACGCACTTCAGCACCTGCAAGAAGCTGGCATCACCCTAAACGCAGGAAAGTGTGTACTACACCAGCAGTCCAAAAACGGGCCCCTTGGTTAACCCCCTTCTCGTTCATTACATAACAAGGGTCTCAAGTCTGGCAACATTGGTGCCTTCAGGTACTACGTGTGGGTTTACTGACCAGTTGCCTTCCCCCAAAAAGATCACATACTCGTGATGCCTGCGACAGAAAGGATGCTCTACATCCATCGCCAAGGTTTGTGAGTGGTGGCACTGGCTGACAATCCCAGGGTTAGTTCTAGTAGTAACATAAATACCCCAGAAAATAGATGGGAAGACGGTGCTGTGGAAATTCGATCGGTAGAGCATCACCCGTGTAATGCGTAGATGTGGAATTGTTCGCCACCTGCGGGAAGTTGTTTCTTCATCCACTTTCAGTTCCATTAGGTTATAATTTCTTTATTTCAATTAGTAAGTACAAGTAATTTTCCCTGTGTTCTCCTTGATGCCTTTGTTTGTTGGCGTCTGATGATATGATTAATAAAAATCGGCCCCCTCGGTTAATCTGCTTTCTTCTCGTTCATTACATAACAAGGGTCTCGATTCGGGCAACATTGATGCCTTCAGTTGGCATGTGGGGCTTTATTGACCAGTTGCCTCCACCCAAAAAGATCACGTACTTCTGATGCCTGCTGCAGAAAGGATGTTCCACATCCACCGCGTGTGTGCCATGTTTTCTAAGAAAGCAGGAACTATTCATATAATCTCTCTGGAAGTTCATAAAAGAGGGGGAGGGAGGAAAGATTGCAAAGAAGGAAACAGGGTCAAACAAATTGAGGTGTAGCAACCTGTGTAAACTGAAAGCAAAAAACATTCATACACATACTTGTGAGAAATAGAAAAAAATAGATAATTACACAGTCACTCCCACTCTTTGATATTAAAAGAGCTTTTGATATCAGTTGTGAATTCATGTTTCTACTTCTGCCAAGAATATATTTCAAGTTGTGGATGACAAGTGCATGTGTTACAATGCTCACCTACGTTGTTGTTACTTTGTTTCTATATTCTGCAAATGTTCTCTTGCCCTTTCATTAGTGCAGCGTCCTATTTGGCTTGTGTAGAGCATACCAGAAGTAAGAGGTTATTTGGTAAACCATTCCAATGGCACAATTCATGAACGGTGTTGCATGCCTTTTGTTTAAAGCAGCTGTATTTTTACACTAAAGCGTGGTAAAAAAAAGCCTAGATGGCTTCTTCGGAACCAGCAGCACGAATAGGGCCCCATATTTGTCATTAACCTTCTTGAGTGAGTGCAACTGCTGTGCTCATGAGGCAGTGCCTCTGGCTGCTTCAAACTGCGCACTGTTGCCTTTGCTGCTTTCAACTCCTGAAGTTTTCGCAGTAGGGATTCTGAGATTCCGCCGATGATGAGAGTGAGGGAGGCGAGCTGTTATGAACCTGCCAACGTGAGCACAAAATCTATTGCGCATTGTGTTAATACACATTTTTAGAGCCTATTCAAGGCACATTGGGGCAATAGTGGCCTTAACATGGATGTGGGCTGGTTCATACAGTAGCTAACCTTTCTTTGCTATTAGTTGGTAACTTCGGGAAACATGTTTTAGGCTGAACATCAGATGTTTACATAAGATATGCAGCATATTGTCAATGGGTTAATGAGGTTGAGCCTGAGGAAGTCTTATCTGGTTAGAGAGTGTCGAGGGGAAAAACAGAACTGACACCGACCAAGGTGAAAAATTATTTCAAAACACGTGGGAGCCTTGCTTACAATGCTTTCGCCATGCGTGTCTCATCTGTAAAGGTTAGTCCTTTTCCGTGCCCATTAAAAACATTTCAAATGTTATCTACTGTATTCTCATGTGTCATATTAGAGTTAGGTTGTAAAAGAATTAAGATATCAATGTATCTAAACACACTTAGAACCACGGCGTTGTCAAATACCTAGTGACCTAATGTCACGAAGCACAGGAGCATTGTGATTATCATATCTCAAAACCCCTACCGCAAAAGCTTAAATTCCAAATGCAATGAAATTTCACTTTGGCTATATTGGTAATAAATTAGTAGTAAATACTACTGTTGTGATCTTGGCAAAGTTGCGGGCCTGTTATCTAATTTTCTTTTTGATATTCTTTTCATACTGTCTTAGCAGACGATGCATGAACCTGGTGGTTAGTGGCTATGACGAGAGTCCACATCGCCTCCAGGTTTTTATCACACTGCAGGCAGCTGCAGGTGGTCGCTTATCTCGTAGTCCAGCCTAAGGAGCCCTGCAATCTGAGTCAAGCCTCCATGCCAGGAACTGACAATTGTGGCATTAATTTCAATCTCAGTATCAAGATTGCTAGCATGTTGTTTTGTATTCACACTGTTTGAATCATTTTATGCAGCCCTAACTTTTGTTGTAGTTGGGCTTTAGGGTCTGTAAAACAGCAAAAGCCAGCAGTGCACACACTTTAAAGCAGCTGAAGCAGCCAGAAGTACTGCCTCATGAGCACGAAGTGATGCACTCACTGCAAAAGGTTGCTGACAAGCATGGGCTCTGAGTTGGGCTGTTTGATGTTGCGCTGCCTAGCCTGATGGTGGATGATCAAATTGTAGCTGTGGCAGCTGCATTTCGATAGGTGTGAAATGCAAAAACGCATGTGTGTTTTGCACTGTATGCACAGTAGAGTAACCAAGGGGGTCAAAATTATTCCAGAATCCCTCGTACTTCATGCCTCATAATCATATTGTGGTTTTGGCACATAAAACTACAGAATTTGGTTCAATATATTAGTTGGTGCCCTTTGATGTACCAGTTCTCTCATTTTCTTGCTTATAAAAGCTCTGTCCATGCAATAAATGATAAATTTGTTATTACAAAAGGCTAAACATTAATCAAACTTAACTCATTATATTCCTTTAGTGTCCCTTTTCCATGCATTTAAAGCATGGAACACTAATACTTTCGCATTAATTTTTATTTGACTCGTGCTCAACAGCTAGATGCCATAGAAGATGAACTACTACCGTGGGCTTCAAGTTGATAGGTTGTCGTGTAAAAGCTTGTCTTTTCTTTTAGAGATAAAAACAGCTGAGCCTAGTTTTCTGTCTTTATATAGACTGTTTTACCTAAGGCAGCTGGGCGCCGCCATATGCATCATACTAACACCACCTGTCGGCTTTCACCGGAAGCGTCATTGCCGCGCCATGCTGGGCTGTTAACTGTGTGTTAACTGTGCTGGCAGTGCCTTTTGGCAACGTGTTTGTTTGAGGTGTGCCGACGTTTGTGTCTGTGAATTCTTGCGGAATTTTTGTTAGCGCGTTGCAGACGCATCTTTCTGCTCGCGAAGTCTTCATCGCTGCTAGGAAATGGCCACAGTGGCCACAACGAACAGCAGCATGCAGCCAGGAGCCAGCGGGACTCACACATTGTCGGCTGGGGATACGATCGACATCGGTGAGTGTGTGCGCTCAACTCGAAATGTTTTGCGCGTCAATTTCGCGTAGAATAACCAATGCATGCTGTGTTTCATCGTTCGCTGTGTCCGTGATCGCGCAGCCAGCAATTACATACAGGTGCATCTGTGAGTTGTACTTTGAACGGGAGTGTTAGCAGCAGCTGTCAGCTCGCACGTTTGTGGCGGCGCGGACACCGCATCTTCCCATCGCTCGCTATCCTGCTATGAACAATATCTTATCGCATGACTGGTCTGCAACCAAGCTGCTTAGGATAGCTTCGCGGCGGTGTCCTACCGAAATCTTCGTTCTCTGTTGCAAGTGCTTTCCACTCAGACATGTGCGGAACGACGCAGTTTGTACTGATCTGCGATCGCGGAAAGCCGTCTAGCCGTCCTAATAATCCGCCCGCATCGCTGGCGTGCTACGAAGCCTCATCTCGCGTAATAAATGGAAACGATGTGGGAACGAAGCGATATCTACCGTCTCAGAAAAACGAGCACTCCGCGGTAGCCCAGTGGCTATGGTGTTGCGCTGTTGGACTTAAGGCCGGCCGCAGCGTCCACTGCCGTGCGTTGTGTTCACACTAAAGGAGCCGAGCTGGTCAAAGTAATCTGGAGTACCCCACTACAAACAGCATATAATGTTTTAGTGAAGGGAATGTAGGGACGTTACAGTCTGAGCCACGGGCATGACAATGTCGCCTCCAAGTGCATCTCACAGTATTTTAAAATTAAATTATGGCGTTTTACGTGCCAAAACCACTCTCTGAGTATGAGGCACGCCGTAGTGGAGGACTCCGGAAATTTCGGCTACCTGGGGTTCTTTAACGTGCACCTAAAATTAAGTACACGGGTGTTTTCGCATTCCGCCCCCATCGAAATGCGGCCGCCGTGGCCGGGATTCGAACCCGCGACCTCGTGCTCAGCAGCCCAACACCATAGCCACTGAGCAACCACGGCGGGTTACCTCGCAGTGTAACCAAAGATGAGGCATTGGTTTAACACATATGAGATCGATGATCTCATTTCCCATCTCACATCGCATGTTCCCATTGTATTTGATAACCCACCGTGGTGGCGTAGTAGCTATGGCGTTGCGCTACTAAGCCCGGGGGCGCTGGATCAGTTCTCGGCCGCGGCGGCCGCATTTCGATGGGGGTGAAATGCTAAAATGCCCGTGTACTGTGCATCGGGTGCACGTTAAACAAACCCAAGTGGTCAAAATTAATCCTGAGTCGTTCTCTACTGCGTGCCTTGCAATTAAATCATGGTTTTCGCACGTAAATCCTCAGAATATAATTTTTAATCATTGTATTTGTTGCTGCAGTATATGCAAATATTTTTAGCCTGCATATTCACTCACTGATTGATGTCACCTATTTTTCAGAAGGAGTGACTTACGTGCACCCAATGTTTGTCAAAAGCTGGGTGGACGATGTCAAGGCGTGGCCAAGTGTGTCTAGTGCCCACATTGTGTGCTACCTCATCAAGAGCAAGGCATGTGACCTCAAAGAAGCTGAGGCATACAAAAGCCTAGACTCCTACAATTTTGTACAGAGTGGCTGGGTGGGCCAGGTGCTTTGTCACAATGTTAACGCAGACTTAGTGTACCTCAAGGCGGATGTTCGACCATCGCAGGCCATAAATCAAAAGCCTTGGACAGCATGGGCTTGCGTAAGGCACACTGGACAGGTGATCACTGCTGGTTGCTCGTGTATGGCTGGGAAAGCAAGGGTTTGCAGCCATGTTGGTGCACTACTGTGGAAAGTCGATATGGCTGTCGCCTCGGGAATGACCGGCACATCATGTACTGACCAAACTGCTCAGTGGAACAGGGGAACAAAGAGGAATGTGGAACCTGTCCTGCTTGAAGATATGGACTTTAAGCTGCAAAAACGAACTGTGGACTCCGAAAACAAGGCCCCAAAACCCACACGAAAGTTTCATCACTTCGGAAATGATGTAGAGCTGATGAACCACATTGGGAGGAAACCATTTTCAGATCTCTTCAACATTCCTGGTGAGGGCACATTTCTTCCAACATGAAATGAGTGCAGTTGTGTTAAGTGGAATGCCTTAAAATTACAGCGGCGGTTGTTCCTTGAAACCCTATATTTTTTTGCCACTGTATGGCATCAGTATGTTTTTTGGCATCGACACGCATACGTTAGGAGACTGACGGGTTATTTGTTGCCATTTATTTAACATAATGGTAATGCACATTGTGATAGGTGTTGGTGCCTGTCAAATACAGTAGATATCATGTTTGGTTATTGCAAATCATTATATATACAAGTGGTGTTAGCCGGCACAGTGCAGTGTGAATTGTGTGTAATTGCCTTATATCTTGCAGGTACCATGCTTCATAGTACATTGAATGCGGCTGCTTGGGACCCACGTGCTACTGATCTGCCAAGCCAGCCTCGCCACTCACATACAGACCCTTTGGAACTCCCAAAAGGCTGCGACCCTTGCAGAGTATTTTATCAAAAGTTTGTTATGCTTTCGAATGAAGGACGGGCTTCCCTTGAATTTGCCACTAGGGAACAGGGGTGCCCGCTATGGCGCATGGCCAGGCGCCTTCGCATAACTGCATCAAATGTGAAGCGGGTTCTTAAAAGGGAAAGCACTGATCCCTCGAAAGCTGTTTCTGCGCTTTCAAATCCAGGCTTTACCGGTAATGCTGCCACAAAGCATGGGCTGAAGTATGAAGCCATTGCAAGAGTAGCATTTAAGAGGAAGACTGGTTTGGCTGTAGCGCAGTCGGGTATGGTAGTGAGCAGTACACATCCTTGGCTGTCTGCAAGCCCTGATGGCATCTGTGCTGATGATGCTCTAGTTTGAGATCAAGTGTCCCACGCTTTCAGATTGCACGGTATTAATTGAAAAGGGAAAGTACGACGTTAAGCTTGTGAATGGGGAACCTGTGCTTTGTCCAGGTGGCAAAAATGGTTACTGTGACCAAGTGCAGTTTAGCATGTTTTGGTGTGGCAAAAGCACCTGCTATTTTTATGTGTGGTCGGCTGAAAGTGATGTCATTGTAAATGTGCCTATTGACACACGGTACATTGAACAGAACTTGAAGAGGCTCAAAACATTCTACTTTTTGCATCTCCTGTCTCACCTTGAGGACCTACATTATAAGAAAAAGCTGGCTATGTGCAAAAAGTATGAAGAGATTTGCGATTTGTGATGAGCAAGTGAAATTTTATTTGTTCATAATGTCTGCTTCATTGGAGCCATCCAAGTATATTGAATGAATAAAAAAACATTCAACCACATTTTAACACCTTGGCTTCAAATCACTTCCATAAGCTTCACAGGTACGAAACCAGTGACGTTACAAAAAAAATGGCAGTGGCTTAGCTCGGCTATACGTAGCGAAAGCTAAGGCATAGCATGGTTAGCCTTGGTTAATCTTGATTGCAAGTCCAGGTTGCAAGTCCAGGCCAATAAAGCTTTCACTTTAAAACGGCATTAGTGAAGTTTACCCTACTCACTTCTCAGAGTGCTTAAGGCTAAATTAAAGTACACACGGGACATTTATGCTTTTGTCTGTTCGTTGATGAGCGGCGTTTAAGGTTACAGAGTCCTGCACAAACAAGGACAATTTTGCTGGCATACTTTCTTGACTTGATGGGCAGTACTTGCTTGAAAATTCTGTACGTCTTGATTCGGTTGATTGCCCGCTCAACATGAATTCGTAGCGATGCGATGCGCCTAGTTTCGGTGACTTCACTTTCAGGTAGCTGATCCTTTCCTGAGAAAAAAAAAGATGAAGAGGCAGTCATGTACGTGTAATTACTGTGTAGCTCTTAAGTTTATGGAGGTTATGAAAACACTATTGTGGACACCTACCTTTTGTAAATGCAGGCCTGTTCATTTTAATCCCTTCAGCTTCAAGATAAGGGTCAAGCTTGAAACCACGGTCTGCCATTATCTCATCACCTGGAAGGAGGTACTCTTCCACTCCACATGTCCTTACAATGTATTTGTCTGATGCCCTGCCTCCATACACATCTGACACAAACATTATAAATCCATTTGGTGCTATGACGGTAAGAAATTTCATCGTGTTTGCACCCTTGTATTGGCTGTAACTTTGGGATCTGGCCATCAGTTTCCGTGGCCTTTGCATTAGTGCTTCAGTGCAGTCGAATATGCATGTTGTATGACTGTACTCGCTGTTTCTGAAACTCTCAGGCATGCTTGCCCGCAACCTTGAGCGGGGAAGCCACACAACAACTTCTTGCATGATCTTCACCAGGTCGTCCAGCACTCTCGAAAATGTTCTAGAAACATAAGCTACAGAGACCTCGAACCGTCTTGCTAAATCTCCACAAAGGAGGCCAAGTCTAAGCCTCATGAGTGTCAATAACAGCTGGTCTTCGATGGTCAAGAGCTTGCGAATTGTCTTGTCTTGAGTCTTCAGTGCTGACACGAGCTTGTCAAATGCAGCCACAGAAATGCCAGTGTAAAAAAGAATGTCATCACTGGTCAGTGTTCGATAGGAAATAGTTCTCATGGTCATAGAAAGTCTCGTGCTGGTGTACGAATGGTCAGCTGGTGGCAGTTCCCATTGTGTGGACCTATCTTTAATCACCTACAAGAACGTGGAAAGGCATGTCATGATGTAGAACACGTTAACATTACAAAATATTACCTTTGTATTTTTCCTTGTCATGATGTGCTCGGTTTTGCTTACTTGAATCTGACAAAATGACAGTTTTGTGAGAAACTTAAACACGTCATCCGGCAACTCAAATAATCTGCGTGCATACTTACGTCAACTTCGTGATCTGATATTAAGCTCCCACAAACTTCATTTTCTGCAACACTGCTGTCTGGAGTAGCTACACCATAAGTGAAAGCCTGTAAACAAAGCACAGCAGCAATCATCATTGCAGTGTCACACAGGAAGTAGACATGATCATGTGGAGAGGACAGTGCCTGTACACTCACATCTGGTTCCTTATCCAATGTACATCTGACTAGTGAATTTCCGATGTGAAGGGAAACCTGCAGAAGAAATTGGCAGCTCAGTTCCACTTGAAGCAGCATATGAAAAAGCCTAGATTGTCCCGACCACTCACATCTGGTTCACAAACTGTGCCAGAGCTGGGAAACGTATCTTCATTGCAGTGAGCCTATGAAAGGAGAAACCATGTGAATGTGTGTACTTCTTAACAGGCACCGTGTTCAGAAGCCTAGACTGGCTGTGTGAGCACTTACATCTTCATACCCCAAAACATTGTTGAATGATGTGGTTTCCATGTGTGCTGCAGCCTGTTGAAGTTGAGTTACCTTTAAATATGACAACATAAGGAGGCAGAAGAATTTGCACGACTGCTTACTCTTTCATAATGTGTAAAGAATTGAACAGCACTTGTTCCAATAAGTGGTGCAGGAGGTCACTTACAGCTGGTTCACTTTCAAATGCATCAGTGAACACTGCAGACTCACTGTGGGATGTCTCCTGTTGAGAGAACGATAGCAACAGTTGGCATGATTTTATCGTGTCTGGTGTACCTGTAAGCTTAAGCTGTTGGCATGATTGCTTACTTCTGTTTCCTGACATGCACAAGCGCTGTCTAGAATTGTCTCGGCACTATCTCCAACCTGGTATGGGTAGGACACATAACAGTGAGCACATATTGTCAGTGATAGTATGTCAAGACAGTGAATGCCTACTCACATATTCCAAACTGTCCAAAAGAGAGGTCAATGTGGAAGCTTGCGCATCATAAGTGACCTGTAAAAGCACATCAATAGCTTTAAGCCTGTTGCATTGACAGAACTAACGCTGGCCTACATAGTTATGAAAACTTCACAGCGCGGGAAAGACCTAGTTGGGGCATTTCCAGTAAGTGAAGTTACTTGTAGGCAAAACATCAACTAGCTAAGTTCTTGTTCTCAAAGACAAGCTTGTTTAACAAACGAAATATGTTCCCGTATTGTGGTACGCAGCATACTTATATCTTTCTCGTGACTAATCGGCTACATTGTTCTTATAACGACACACACCGGCTATTTTCCATAGTTCAATTCAATGGTATGTTCAGATTCTGACAAATTAGACCAAAGAAAAGCCTTACACTCTGTGAAGGAACCTGACGTGACTCTTCATCTCGTGTGTCTCTGCTCGTTTTTCTCTGCAATGGAAATAAATCATTATCAGCCACACAGTGACAACAATCTGTACACTTGCCTTCCGCTTAGTTGGTGCTGGCGTATTTTCGTCACGGTTCAGGCGTCTGCGCCCAAAGATATCCTGAAATATTACGAAGCTTTTTTATTATCGCAGCTAAAGATTCGTGGGTTTTATGTGCCAAAGCCATTGACAAAATTATGAAACGCACTGCAGTAGAGACGAACTTATTATTTCTGACAACCCGAAGCTCTCAGACCACCCAAGCATTAGGACAGGAGCGTTTTTGCGGTTTGCCTCAATAGAAATGTCGCCGCCTCGGCTGCGTATCGGCACCACGACTTCGGCCTTGGCAGTGAAACGCCTTAACCGCTAGGCCACCGCAGCAAATCTATTATCGCAGGCAAGAACGGAGGCTTCGATTCAGCAACAATTGCTGATAGATCGCCACGGACAAGCGAAGCGACGAAGATGTAAAAAGTTAACGTATCACCAGTAAGATATCGTGTCCTCCGCACCGATAGCATGAAGCCTAGCTCAATTGTAAAATTTCTCAGCACCACTATCGAGCATGAAACTGCGGCACGTTTCCTATTCAGGTTCGGCAGAAATCGAGGGGCAGAAATAGCTACGAGCTACGGTACATGACTTCAAAGCTTTTTCACTAGAGCTGTAAAGGCCCAATGTCTAAGGCACTAATTACACGAAATGCGGTGCTTTAGAACGGGTCAGGTAGCGATGAACAAGTGTTCACTTACCTTTCGCTGGTAACCCAAGTTCAGCATCGGCAGCGGGTTTTGCTCCGTGCGTTTTCCATCAACGAAATGCGCAGAACACACACGTGAATTTCTGTTTGGCACGAAGTCTTTCCTGTTTATCAGAGAAGTCCACTGACGACCCAAGTCGACGTTCGCGGGGAAGCGGTGCAACAGAAACATATCGCAACCACATTGCTCCTTCTTCACAGCGTGTTTTTCGTACAAGCTATCCGCGATATTCTTTCGTTTTCGCTGGTTGTTGCCACAACCCACCACTACACAGTGCTGACTGGACGATGTAGGCGCGGTGAAAGGCATTTCTACTGTTAATTAGCGCATGCAAAAAGGAGAAAACACATTGAAACAGGCACGCGTCAGCTTCTGTCGAGCAAATTTAACAGCCCAATGCAAGAGGGCCACTCTGGGTTACCGGAAACGGAAACGGCAAATCGAACGCAGTGCTCCTGGTTCGAGAGTATCCCCGCTCTCTCCGTAAAATCGTGTATAGACTATTGAGATAGGCAAACACCACTTGCATGATAGATCAGTGATTAGTTATGTGTTCAGTCTTTGCCCCCGCCCCAACAAAAGAAAGTGAACTTGTGGGATCGTTCCCCACCTGTGGCAAGTTGTTTTAGAGCGCAGCTCTTTGGCGTCCGTTCCTGGGTTTCGCGTCGTCGTCGGCGTTGTCGTCGGCCTCGTAACCAGCTCCGCCCCCCTTTCATCCCCCAGCGCTAGCAGCGACCGACTGATACCGCTGGATGCCGCTGACGCCGCTAGAGAGTCAAGATAACGTGACTGCATAGAACACCGTCGCCGCCATGCAGAAAGAGGAGGAAAGGGTCCCCCCCCTGTTCTTGTGTGGCAGATAGGGTGCTCTTCAGTTGCCGACGCGCCGGTTATTTCACGTAGGCCCCGGCACGTCGACGAATACGTGACCACCTTCCCACGGCTAGACCTGGTTCTTAGCGCTGCGGAAGCGAGGGTATCATATTGTTTGTGTCGGCATCGGCGGCGTTGTCCCTGAAACCAACTCCGCAGCTGGGGTTGACTCACTATCGGCGTCAGCGGCATCAGTCAGTCGCTGCTATCTCTTCCCTCCTCCCTTTATCGTGTTGTCCGCTTGCTGCGCGCGCTTCTGCCCCCATCGTTTGCCGCTGGGTGTACACGCCGCCCCCCTCCCCCCTCTTCCTGCGAGTCTCCGGTTGTCAAAGCGCCGGCTCGAACTTAATTCCTTTCTTCGCTCCTCCTCCAATGAAACCCCTGTGCGGTGGCAATCAGAGAGCCAGATCGGTGGCGGCGGATCTGTATATGTGCACCGCCCGAGCCGAAATTGCCGCTGCCGTTCGCCACTGCGAAATTATCTGCCAGTTCTTTCTGAGCCATGAGCGAGACGACCGATGGAAGTCCTCCGTCTGCTGCTGCTGCTGCTGCTGCTAAACGAGCTGCCAGAGCAGAGGCCCAGCGCCGTCGCCGTCAGAATCCAGAGGTGCGTGCTGCCGAAGCAGAAGCTTACCGTCGCCGCCGTCGAGATGATCCAGGAGTACGGGAAATATAAAAAAAAATTCTGTGATAGCGCATACATGTGTTGCTCGATTTCGTTGCCTCAATCTATCGAAAAGGTGAAACAGCTTATTTGCTGCGCTCAAATTTCGCATTAGGAAGTAACGTAATCGTCGGTAATTTTTTTTCATCCACTTTCATTTCGATTAATTTATCATTTCGTTATTTCATTTATTAAGCTCAAGTAATTTCCCCTATGTTGTCCTTGGTGTTTGTTCGCTTCTTATGATATTACTAATAAAAATTGGGCCCCTCGGTTAACCCTCTTTCTTCTCATTTATTACATAACGAGGGTCTGGAATCAGGCAACATTGATGCCTTCCGGTAGCATGTGTGGGTTTATTGACCAGTTGCTTTCACCCCAAAAAGATCACATTCTCGTGGCGCCTGCGGCAGAAAGGATGTTCCACGTCCGCCGCCAAGGTCTGTCAGTGGTAACGCTGGCTAACACTCCCAGGGTTCTACAAGGAAACATAAATACTGAAGAAAGTGGATCGGTAAATGGCGCCGCGGTAGCTCAATTGGTAGAGCATCGCACGCGAAATGCGAAGGTAGTGGGATCTTTCCCCACCTGTGGCAAGTTGTTGTTTCAACCACTTCCATTAATTTATCGTTTCGGTATTTCATTTGTTAAGCTCATGTAAGTTCCCCTATGTTGTCCTTGGTGCCAGTGTTTGTTGGCTTCTTATGATATGACTAATAAAAATTGGGGCCTCTTGGTTAACCCTCTTCTCGTTTATTACATAACGAGGGTCTCGAATCCGGTAACATGGATGCCTTCAGGTACCATGCGTGGGCTTATTGACCGGTTGTCTTCATCCAAAAAAGATCATGTTCTCGTGACGCCTGTGACAGAAATGATAATCTACGCCCGTCGTCAAGGTCTGTGAGTGGTGGCACTGGCTAACACTCGCAGGGTTCTACAAAGAAACATAAATACCCAAGAAAGTGGACGGGGAAACGGGCCCGCGGTAGCTCAATTGGTGGAGCGTCGCATGCGAAATGCGAAGGTTGTGGGATCGTTCCCCACCTGCGGCAGGTTGTTTTTTCATCCACTTTCATTTCCATTAATTTATCGTTTCTATATTTCATTTATTAAGCTCAAGTAATTTTCCCTGTGTTGTCCTTAGTGTCAGTGTTTGTTGGCTTCTGATGATATGGCTAATAAAAATCGGGGCCCTCGGTTAACCACCTTTCTTCCTGCAATAACATGTTTCATGGAAGATAACAAAAGCAGGCTTGACATTCTTAAAAAATATGCTTCATGTAGACTGTTTCTGCGTCCTTGTCTGTTTGCAACCTAAAAACATGAAAAACAGCTAGTAAAAGGCAGCAGAAAATTTTAAACGAACTGCTGATATTGCAGTAATGAAAACTCTTCACAAAGAATAGCTAATATAAATATTTTGGAAATTTCAGTGTTTTTCTGAATATAAAATTGGCATGGAAAAGGTTAATCTCGTATGGGGCACTAAGAACAGCAGCGAAACAAATTAGTCACCTAATGCAATGTGTGTAATGAATCGAGGATAAGTGCTCTATAAAAAATTACATGTTTTTGATGAAAGACGGTGATTATTTTCCGACACATGTCAATCTTTATTTGCTAATGTGGAAAACCACAATCACTTCCCTCTCAGCTCTGTCAGGGCTCTTTGCAACAAACCTCGGTACTGGAAGATAGGGAAACACCCACGGCTCATATGTTCAGCCATGTGGCTACTGTATTTATTCTTTGTGCAAGTTCTGGGTTCACCCACTCCCTCATTGAAACATTGATAATGCTTACGGTTACTAATACTCGTTTCCATACAGGACCAAAGTCAGCTTGTAGTTGATGCTAGTCCTGTTGACAGGTCTTTATCCTTGTTTCTTCATGCTATCATACTTCTAAGAATAAATAGTCTTGCATACTATTGCTGAAAGCTCGGAGAGTTGGTTACTGGCATTAGGAAACATAGTTACTACACTATAAGATGAAACACGTGAAATGCACAGTATGAGCACTGCACATGAACTTGTTTTAGTACATGAGTGCGATTATATGCATGCATGAAAGGCTCACATTTGCAGCAAAATTTGACTATACGTGACATATAAGATGCATCACTCATTCTATTTTGCATGTACCATACATCTTTTTCTAGTAATCAATTTTTGCATTCGAGATTTCAATAGAAGGTGTGCTATTGCATTTATTGGTTTGTCTGGGAAGGCCCTTATATATCAGTGTGCACTTTTAGCCTTAAATTTTCTGAGTATTTTGTTCTGTTGTATTTTGCCATGTATTGACATCTTTTACAATGTCCTGCAAGTTTTTCAGGCCTTGCTAGCACGCTAACCTGCGCAGAATGCTCAGCCAGTCTTTGAGGCACCTTTGAATACTTTTAATGCCTTCAGTAGCAAGTGTTATACCCCAGTCACACGAGCATGCCAACGGTCCTTTGAAGTTAAGGAGCATTGAGCTCTCAAAGACATTAGTTCAACGGATATATGTCGGTGCTACATAGTCTCCAGGTAGCCTCCGTTGAAGCTTTTAAAAGAAACCGCAATGTATCCTTAGCGCTACCATCACCTCGAAAGTAATAAAAAATATGGCCCAATGCGTCTTAAAATAAGTTTGTCACATTTTTTTCAGCAACATTTATTTTTCCTAATTCATAGAAACATGAAACAAATTGCACACGTAGTAAAGGTATTACTTTATCAAAAACAGATGTATTTATTGTAATGATGGCCACCATGTGTACCGATTTGTACAACGCACGTTGGCGTCGATTACTCATTGTTGCCTTTGCTTCAGCTGCTTTGTTTCATTCGTTGTGGCTATGTAGCGGTAGGTACACATAAATGCTGTAAAAAATTACAAAACAAAAGTAACAAGGAAAGAAGATGCGCAGAAAAAAGCTAAGGAGACTGGGACGCCTAGCAGCCACTAACCAAAGAACCAAATCGCACATGGCACTCGTATTGTGTCGATGTTGCTGCTGACGACAGGCCGTGCCAGCGTTGCTGTACCAACGCTTTCATGATGGAGATTGCGGGTGTCCCGAAAGTGTTTAATACTTTAGTAACAGTATTAAGTACTTATAAGCTCGTTCTGAAGAGGTAAAAATTGAACTTCCATATTTTTAGATAATTTTTTCTGCTGTCAAATGCCTTCTAGGCTTGAGAGTATTCCCTTGAGGTTTCAAAGGACGAACGCGCACTCGTTTGACTCAAAGCCCCCTTCCAGTAGGGCTCCTTTGCTGTGCCTGTGTCACAGCGCACATTCTCCCTTGCAGTAAAGGATCTATGGTTCAAAGGACTTTGAAAGTGCCCGTGTGACTGTGGTATTACGTAGGATAGACCAGGATTTGTGGTAATGGCAGGCTGCAGGAGCATTGTGTACATATGTAGGTGGTAACAGCATCTGGATATCTCACAAAACATTGCAAAAGATGCCAAACTGTGCCAAAATTTGACTGTACACATGCACTTTGCAAATATAAGGCAGGGAAGTGCAGATTTGTATACTAGGTCTTTTCCATCCAAGAAACCAATAACTGCATTAACAAACCTTCTACAGGGGTCTTGAATAAAGAAGTTGGTTACTTGAACAATATGATGTATGACATGGGTGCATCATGAATCGCATAGTTTATATGTCGTGTATTGTGAAATTTCCTGCGAATGTGTCGTTTTTATGTATGCAATCGTTGTTTAGTGAGGTCGCTTGATGTCCAGCACCCATTCTCTGCATATCATGTTGGTATGTTGTTTTGTCTTAGAACTGTAATAATGTTTCATAAAACCTTACATTGCTAAAATTAGACTTTTGGGGCAGTTTGGTCTTTTCATCCACATTCTTGTTTTTTTCGTTTCCCGTACCATGTAGGCATTTTTCTGGAGCATTTGCAGTATTTCGTCATGCTCTTGCGTTTACAAGCCAGATGTCTGTCTCTGAACAGCCAAACCACTTGTAGCATGCAAATCTGATGCATCCTCAATAGAACTCCATATTGAACGTATTGCTAAAAATATTCTCCAGGGGATGAAGCACTTCTGTAACTGCCGAGTTTTGCAGCAATAAAGAAGCAGAATACTTGCATCTGTGTAATCTATATATAATATTTTCTTTGTGTCATCTTTTATCTAACTGTCTGTCAGCATGGTAACATTGGATAATATTTTGTTTCTTAACATTCATGAGTTCGAAATAGCTCCTATAACCTTTTTGTCCTCACTTTTTCTGCAATATCCTTCACCGAAAGGACAACTAGAAGTTCACCTGATTTACCACTTTTACAGGCAACAAATTAACCATAATAGCAGTGTCATGCCTATTGCTTAAAAGCTCCTAAACGATTTTGCACATCTGAAAGTTCCTCGAATTCATGCAAGCAGGTGCTGTTTATATGAGGGCTGCATGCTTATGTGATTGGTTTTTAGGCCAATGTGAAAGAAAAACCCCAGTACCTATGTGTTGCTTTATGATGTTGACCTGTATTTATTATTACGTTGGTGAACTGTGTGTGCACTCTGAAGATATGCGCATTACTGCTGGTGTTTTGTATAATCTGTGTATAATAAAACAACACATTGTATTATCAAAAACACATTCATTTTATTAGTTTTTGTAATGTGTTGTCATGATTTCCTTTCATTGTCAGTGCTACAAGGCGTCCTAATACCTAATTAAAGAGCTTCTGCAGATATAAAGAGTTGATTCAAAATTTCAGAAACTTTTAATCACTGCAGCTACAGGTTTTTTTAATATAAGCTCTTTCTTCACTACAATATGGGGGTTCTTAAATTGGTTATTTGCACCTATAAACCACCCTAGCGGGATGAAAATGCTTTTCAGAAATTGCTCGAAGGTCTGTTATACTTAAGTCAGAATAAGAAGATACTCTTTGCAGATAAAAAACAATAATGGTCTATCTCACATAATGAAACATTCTGGAAAGCCTTGTGGTCATTCATATAAACACTTATTTGTAGCGTTGTCAGTGCCGTGATGTTTCAACCTTAGCCTACAAGGTAACGATGCTCACACGATGTGAAATTTTCGCGAAGTATTCTGTTTGTGCATTCTGCAACTTAAAAGGAAGAGGTCCGGACACTGACCAAAATGGTTTAAAGTAGTTATTTGAATTTTGGCTACCCCACGGGAGCCTTGTGAACAAGGCTCCTGTGGAGGAGCCATAACGTAAATAACTATTTTAAACATTTTGGTCGGTATCTGGACCTCTTCCTTTTAGTATGTATCATCCCTACCAGACGGGCTTTCGTCATTCTCTTTACTTCATCCAGTCTGCAACTGTACAATGGGCTGCAATTCTTCCTAAAATCTGAGGTGGCCAAGATACACTTGGAGTGGTAGCATTGAATGGCCCAGCACTGTTGAATAATTCGTGATGCCATGTTTAAATATTCATACGGTGTCAGTTTGCAATACAATAGTACATAATCTATTTGCGTTTCGTTTTTCAGAATGCTCCCTATCATGCACTGCTATCTCAACAGTACCATGGCTTTTTGTGTGGATTCCTTCCCTTTTGAAGGCCACCACTGTTTGCACAGCGTCACCGCCTGCCTGCCTTGATCTTGCGGAAGAAGAAAATACAAAATGCCTATTTTTTGAAATGCATGCATGGCTCCATGCAACACCACCTGTCGTCGGGGTGTTAGGGCTTTTTGCAGAGAAAATGTTTGTAATGACGCCTTATGTGTGCCCTGGTGGCTAAGTGTTTGTTTCTTTGCCTATGTAAAAATTTCACACTTATGGATACTGTTAAGAGTTCCTGTATCATATCTTCTTTCACATCCTATAGAAATTTTTGTTTCATTATAAAACTAAAATTATAGTTAAATTGCTGCTTTGTGTGATATGCAATATTCAGCTGAAGGTGATCAGCAGAGGTCGAACAAGAGTTATATCAAGTGGAGAAATTTTTTTGAGAAGTGGACTTCCTTGTTAGGGTAACAACCGTTTTCCTTGGCAGTATTTATATAGTTCACTTTTCTCCACTCCAGGGATATCCAGCAAAATGAGTGAGGGCATAGAGAGGGTGAGGTAAGTTTAAATGCTCAACATGGGGGTTTAGTTGGGATAGCAAGGCGTGTAGAAGTAGGGGAGTTTTGCAGGTTGCTGGCACCAATTTCTATGAGTGATCTTGTTGTTTGTGTCTATGTCGGTTATGTAATGCGAGGCGTCTTCTGAGGCCAGAAATTTTGAAAAATCTTATACTTGTGGAAATTCAGTACGGGCCCCTGGGGCTACTACGAGCACTTGGGGCCACAGGGTAGATGCAGCTCTTCAATGAACGTTTTTGACAGAAGCTTGTGTATGTACACTCGGTGTGTGCCACTGCATATGTGCCACTCTTTAATGAACCTCTTTGATGCTGACTTAGGTCATGGGGCATCACAACACGAACCTACGTAGTGACATCTGTGTATGCATGTAAGTGTGAGCTGGAATTGTCTGCTCGGATTTTCTTTCCCTGACGACGACTAGTCCCCATGTTGAATTAACTTCAGCCTGAGATATCACCTGTTTGTCTATTGTTATCACATTATGCCCATTTTGCTGTGAACTCGTCATGTTCTCTAGCTGGCAAGCTTTAATTTCAGGTACTGCACAGCGCTAAGGAAATTGATTCAGAGTGGGTGGTACCACCTCTGCTTCTTTTTCTTTGTAGCTGTGTGTTACATGAGAGAATAAGTTGTACGTAGATGTCTATTAGAAATAGCATAGGTATTCAAAGGTACTTTCATTATGTTCTAGGTCATTGGTGCTGTTTGGCCTCCTTTGCATCATTTTTGTAGCATGCTCGTTTACATGCAAAAACAATTGTGGCCTGTTCTAATGCATGCAAGGACTGCCCAATAGCTCATGATGTTTTGAGCCACTCAATTTCAGTCTTGGCTGCACTTGTGGATTTTCAACTGTACTGAAGCTTGCAATATGCTTGAATTTCCTGTCAAACTGGTTTGCTTGTTTGTATGCAATTTATTGAATTATTTCACTTTCGTTATGCTAATAGTCATTGATTGTACTATCATGCTGGCACATTTGATTCCAGACCTGCAATAAATTTCCAGACATTTTATTGCATTCATGGTTTTAGCAGTCGTCAGACACAATCTACTGAGCATACACACAAAAAGAACTCCCTTCAACCTCGTAAAATTCCCAAAAGGCGCATAATAAATTCCCAGACCTACCTGTAAAAGCTCTAATAAAGAGCTGAAATGCACTCCCAAAACATCTGTTTGAAACTCCCTCAGTAAAACAGCTCCATAAAGCTGTAAAAATGCACTCCCAAACGGTCTTCTATATGTTCCCATAAAAAGAAAATATTGAACTCTCAAAACTATCCATAAGGGCTCCCTCAAGCAGAGCTCCCAAAATATGGGAACGGTTGCTCCCAGGTTTACACCTAAGCACTCCTACAAGGGGATAAAATAATTTCCCAAAGGTATCCTTCAAAACTCCCTTAAGAAGCCAAACGTTTCCGAAAATATGTACGTAAGAACTCCCATCGCTTCTCCCATAAATTCCCATAAGAAGCAAAATAAAATACCCATGTCAACTTGTAAAAGCTCCCAAAGCTCCTCATAAGAACTTCCATAGTGCTGGTGTTCAAAAGAGGAATGAAAAACTCCCAACGTTCCCCATATAGACTCCTGCAAGCACTCAGGGGTTGGTGTTCAAAGGAGAATTAAAAAACTCCCATAATTCCCCATATAGACTCTTGCAACCACTCAGGGGTTGGTGTACAAAGGATAATTTAAAAACTCCCATAATTCCCCATAACACCACCAAACACAAGGGTGATAAAAAAAACTCCGTTCGAATGGAGGATATTGTCCTCCCTTAAGGACTGAAGGTATGCAACGAGGCCAAAACTCCCTAAAAGAGTCAAACCTGTTTACAGTGTGCCCTTTATTGTGGCATTGCAGGTGATAAGCAAAATGTTTCTCTGCACTGGTTTGTTTTTCGAATCCCTAGGACCATACGGGAATGAGAATATTTCCTCAAGGTCTTGCTTAGAGACTCAGCCATTACACAAAAGTGATCGAAGTACCTGGCGCAGCACACATTCTGCTCCAGCTTCCAATATGCCGTGCTTGATGTCTGGTGGTAGCTGGTGAGTTACATCAAAATACGGGAGTTGAAGAAGGGCTGATACCTCATTTACTACATAAATACGGCTGTTAACAAGGCTGTCAACAGAAATTGCTTGAAGGTGCGACTGTTGTCGACTGGGAGTGCATTCTTGGCACATTACTTCACTTGGCAAGTCTGCTGTTTTGCCGAGACCATGCAGAATCGACAAATTCGGCCGCTAGTGAAGCAGCACGAAAAGCCCCCAAGACGATTCATTGAGATATTGTCGCCACAGAAGCTGAATACAAGCTCTTGGCTCTGTGTCACGGCTCCCCCCACATTGAACATGAACCCTTGATCATACATTTACTTTAAGTCGTCAACGAGTCACTGCGGTACAGCAGTCAAGCCATATTTCTTGACATAAGCATCACGAACAAGCGAAACCAAGTATATGTTGCGAAGCTGAGACCTGTACTTCACATGGATGTTCAGCAAGCAGCAGTACACGGCAAGAAGTTTATGCACACCTCGTTTAGCACCCAACGGATTGACAACTTCAATTTCTTCTGAATGAAAGAAAAGCATAATTGTGTGTGTGCTGCTCTCTGATATGAGAGATTGTAGGTGCTCTCTATATACAAGACCATCAGTGTAGTCTCTGTATAAAGCAGGCACGCCCGGTTCGAACTTGGGAGTTGTGAAATGAGAGGCAATGTCGGGAACATTGCAAAGTGCGTGGAGAAGCTTTGGCACAGGTAGATAATGACACTTTGCATTTTTGCGAACTATATGTTTCTCTGGCGCCACAAAAGGAAAGTTCTCCTTTGCATATCTCTCATGCTTGCGTTTTTCACTAAGATCCTTGAAAATGTCATGCAAAAATTCACATGTCAATAGATCATTTAACACTGATTGTACTTCTGACATTTTCATGGAGCGCACAATCTTTGTATAGGCCTTTAACACAATCTCGAAAACGAAGTGCAGTTCTGAAAAAAGCTTTTCTACAGCCGCATGTGGCAAGTAGTGACACTCGGTCACATTGAAGAAGAACCTCCATATAGCAGATTTTGCTTGCTGAACGAAGGAGCAAAACCCATATCTTGGGTAATCAGTCTCCTGAAGCATTGAACTTCCTTCATGATCGAACAGGGGACTGCCAATAGGCGTTGAGTTCTCTTCCACCATGGTGCTTTCTACCAACACTGAATCATTTTCCAAAGGTGCCAAAGACTCCTCACTTTCCTGTGATTGGTGCGCCCGTTGGAGGCTTGTGCCTTGCTCCTCAAGCACATTTTTGTGCTGACGGTACAAGTGTGAATGGTATGACGAAAAGTTGGTGTAGGTGTTGGCACAATCATCAATGCCACAAAATATTCGAAAATTTGGCTCCCCACTTTGTGCCACACCTATGTTTGTGACCACTTTTTTAGACTGAAATTAAATATATGGGCACCTTGGACAGTACTTAGCTTCCATTACTACATGTGCTATGTCAAAAATATATTCCTGCCACTAGCAGGGAAGCATATGCCCAGGAGAGCAGTCTGTGAACTGAGGGTCATGTATTATGTGCACATATAGTGCAGTTTATTTATTTTATTTATTTATTTAACATACTTTCAAGGCCCGAAGGCCTTATAGAAAGGCGTGGGTGAACATAACAAAACATTTGTTCAATATACAAGGACATATTCAACGTGGCGTTTCATGAATGCTGGTTTTGAAGGTGTCGGTATCCAGGATGGCTGCAATGGTGGCGGGAAGGTGGCTCCAATCTTTGCTCGTACTAGGGATGAATGCATTACTACAAAGTTTAGTACGTGAAGACGGCACACCAACTTTGAAACTGTGATCAGAGCGAGATGATATGTATGACGGTTGGGTGATAAGCTGTTCTTTCAACAAAGGGTTGTGGTGGTAGATATTATGGAATAGCGAAAGGCGGAAGCATCTATGACGGAAAGAAAGTTCTGGCAAGTTAAGTCTTGTCTTCATTGAGGTAATGCTAGCATGTCGGGAGTAGTTTGATAAAATGAAATGCGCTGCACAATTTTGAATGGCTTCTATGCTGTTTGTGAGTGTAATGCTAGCCAGGTACCAAATGGCGCATGCGTATTCTAGTTTGGAGCGAACTAATGTTTTGCACACTGTTAGTTTCAGTGACGGTGGTGCGGATGAGAAGTTTCGGCGCAAATAGCCCAACATGCGATTGGCATTGCTACATATAATGTCGACATACATGTGCCAGGAAAGGCTGCTGGTTATGTTTAGTCCAAGGTATTTGTACGACGAGACAACTGAGAGAGGGCTATTATTTAGGAAATATGTATGGAGATTGTTAGTATTGGTACGCTGTGATACCCGCATGCATTTACATTTGCTTAAGTTAAGCTTCATAGACCACTTGGTACACCATAACAGAACGTTGTTAATGTCGTCTTGAAGTTTACGAGAATCATTGAGGTCAGTAATTTTATTATATATAAAGCAGTCATCAGCAAAAAGCCTAATAGTTGAAAATTTCACACAGGAAGCAAGATCATTAATATAGATTAGAAAAACTAGAGGACCGAGAACAGACCCTTGCGGCACTCCTGACGTTACCGCGAGGGGCGCAGATGACGAATTGTTCGCGATTACGTAGTGTGTTCTATTAGCAAGAAAGTTTTTAATCCAGTCCAGCACCAGCGGGTCAATGTTAAGAAGACTAAGTTTATAGATTAGTAGATTATGGGATACGGTATCGAAGGCTTTAGCAAAATCGATAAAGATGCACTCGGTGTCAAATCCTAAGTCGGTGTTAGAAAAGAGGTCGTTAGGCAAGTTAGTTGCGTTTCGCAGGAGAACGATTTCCTAAAGTCATGCAGACTGTTGTTAAAAAAAAGTTCGTCTCAAGAAAATCAACTATGTGGGAATATATTAAGTGCTCCATAATCTTACAGGGAATGCTGGTTAGCGATATGGGACGGTAGCTTTCGAGACAATGTGTGCTACCTGATTTGTGAACAGGAACCACCTTCCCCACCTTGTAGTCGCTTGGTAGTGATGAGCAGTGTAATGATTGTTGGAATATCCTAGACAGAATAATTGATGAATACAGTTCGGTACACTTGAGTGGAGGAGGAAATAACTTTATTGTGTCCTGAGGAACCCCTCCCCACCCACTCTTGGTTTAGTGGCCGGCAGGGCTCGCGGGCCGCACCCACGTTGGGACGGGAAACTCGTGAGCCTCCGCCCTTTTGTGAGCCCTCTGGACGGCCCGGAGCTGGGTATGGTGGTGGTCGCTTTGCAGGGCGTCCATCCAGTCTTCTTCTTTAGTGAACGCGGTGCCGCTTAACGCGGCACCGCTAGCGCACATGCCAGAGCATGTGCGCTAGCGAGCAGTACGATTCGCCACAATCCGGACATTGCGGCTCTACTTCTGGTGAATAACGGCTCAGTCTGCCTCTCGAGGGGAACGACCCTGTCTGAAGCATTCTGAATATCGATGACTGTGGTCTAGTGAGTTTAGCGTGGGGGAGTGGGAAGGTCCTCCTCGACAGCTGATAGTGTGTTGTTATTTCGTTGAAGGTGAGCAGCGGGTCTCGGTGCTCCCCTCCCGCCCCGCCACTTCACTCGCCACGATCGCCGCGGTGCGTGAGTCCTCGCGCGCGTCCGTGCGCCAGCTCGTTGGCGTTGGGAAATTCGGGGTGCACATCGGCCCCCATGTGGGCTGGAAGCCATTTGACGATGTGCTGACCCGCGGCTCCCTCGCTGCCGAGGACGGCCGCCGCTTCCCGGGATATCGAGCCCGAGGCGAATGCTCTTGCCGCCGATCGCGAATCTGTGTAGACGTAAGGACGTTCGGGGTCTCTCATTGCCATGGCTATTGCCACCTGTTCGGCCACTTCGGACGTTACCCCATTGACCGATGCTGCGTTAATTATTGTGCCATCCAAGCGTACCGAGACCGCCGCGTACCGGTCGCTGCGCCCATACTGGGCGGCGTCTACAAATGCCGCCAGGCCCGGGCAGTTGGCGGTCGATTTCAGCAGTGCTCGGGCCCTCGCCTTTCGGCGCCCCTCGTTGAATTGCGGGTGGACGTTTCTCGGAAGCGGTTCTACCTTGAAAGTGCCCCTGACTGCCGCGCTGAGCGCAATCTTGCGTGCGTTGCACTCTGCCTCGGCATTTATCCCTGCTTCTTCTAGGATGCGCCTGCCGGCCCTGGTGGTCGACAGCCGCATGACCTGTGCCTTGGTCTGCGCTTCGATGATTTCTGATAGTGAATTAAGGACCCCTAACCGATTGAGCTGGTCGGCGCTTGTAGTAATCGGAAGACTTAGCACCCTTTTGATGCTCTTGCGCATCAGTGTCTCTATCTTGGCCGCGTCTCTCTTGGTCCATCTTAGCGCCGAGGCTACGTAACTTCCGTGACTCAGGAGGAAGGCGTGGTAAAGTCTGATGAGACTGCTCTCGCTGAGCCCTCCTCTGCGGTTGGTCACCCTGAGGATCAGCCGGAGCATGTTCTATGTTTTGGACGTGAGTTTCATGACAGTTTGTGTGCTACCACCTTTCGCCTCAATTAGCAGCCCCAGGATTCTTATAGTGTCTACTCTGGGAATCGGCTGGCCGGCACTCGTATGTAATTTGATCGGTATTTGATCGATCGGCGTCAAATTCCTCATGCCTTGTTTTGAGGGCCTGTACAGCAACAGTTCCGATTTGCTGGGTGACAGACGGAGTCCCGTTTCCTTCAGGTACTCTTCCGTTGTCTCCAGTGCCTCTTGAAGAGCCTGCTCGACTTCTGCGTCGGACCCTCCCGGGCACCACACCGTAATGTCGTCTGCGTACAGGGCGTGATTGACGTTGGTCACTCTCGTCAGGCGGTCCGAGAGCTCTTTCATTGCCAGATTGAATAATAGTGGGGAGAGCGCCGCCCCTTGTGGGGTGCCCCTCGCGCCTAGCGTGTACCAATCTGACGTGATCTGTCCTATTTTGATCGTGGCTTTCCTGTCTCTGAGGAAGGAGCCTATGTAAGAGTGGAATTTCCGGCCGAGCCCCATCAGCGAGATCGTTTCCATTAGAAATCTGTGTTTGACCGTGTCGAACGCTTTCGTTAGGTCCAGGGCCAGTATGCCCCTGGTGTCTCTGGTCATGCGGTCAATTATATGCTTCTTGAGTAGTAACATTACGTCCTGTGTGGAGAGCCCCGGTCTGGAGCCCACCATGTTATGTGGGAAGAGGCCCTCTCTCTCTACGTACCGCGATACTCGGTTATGTATGGCAAGTTCGGCCGTCTTGCCTACGCACGAGGTGAGCGATATTGTCCGCATGTTCTCCGCAGCAAGTGGTTTACCGGGTTTTGGTAGTAGTATGAGTGAGGCCTCTTTCCAGACCTCTGGTACTTGTCCCGTTTCCCACACTCTGTTGATTTCTTCGGTGAGCATCTCAACCGACTTTCCGTCTAGGCTCCTCAACAGTTTGTTCGAGACCCCGCCCGGGCCCGTATCGGAGCGTCCGTTGAGGTCTTGTAAGGCATCCCAAATTTCCTATTCCGTGAAGGGCGCGTCGAGTTCTTCGGCCTCTGCCCCTGCGTATTCTGGATAGTCGCCGTCGCCTGACGGGCCCAGTGGGAGATACGTCTCCGCCAGCTCCTTTAGGAACTCGCTTTCCGTTTTGCCCTGCTCCTTTTGCTTTTGTAAAATCCTATTTATTGTCAATCTCTGATTGCCTTTGGATTGCTTGTCGTCTAACAGTTGCTTTAGGAGGTTCCATTTGCGCCCGGTTCTCATTTGTCCGTCTACCGACGCGCACACCTCGTTCCACTGTTGCTTGGAAAGCTCGATCGAATGCGCTTCGATTTCTCGGTTGGTTTAGTGCCGCTACTTTCTTTCGCAGTCTTCGATTTAGTCTTTGCGTTTTCCACCTGGCCGTATTTTTGAATTAATTTCATCTGAACTCGCCGACAAAGATATTTTCAAATTACCGATTAGTTTTCCATTGCCCACCCAGTCTATAAGAATTGAATCCATTGGAGTATCATAAACTTTCGTTAAAGGTGGCAAAAGCATAGGTGCAGCGTCATGAAAAAAGGAAGCAAAGATATTATTAAAAATTGTGCAACACTGATCACTTTCAACAGGAGTGTTATACTGGGACAATTGTATTGTGGCTGGTGTATTACCACGAAGAACATTCCAGAATTTAGGTGGGTTGACATGTAAGTATGATGGTAATGTAATGTTGAAAAAGGTTTCCTTAGCTTGGGAAATGGCGCTACAATATTCATCGTTGATGCGGTGATATTCGGACCATCCAACCGGGTTGTTAGAGTTTTTTGCGGAACGAAATATCCGTTTTTTCTTGTTCCGAAGACGGCGCGAGGCGGCGGTAAACCAAGGTGACTGGTTGCATTTTGTGGCGGCCAGAAAGAGAAAAGTTGATGGTGTAAATTGCGCACGTGCCCACACAGACGTTGTCCGCGCGCGCGTCCTCACAGACACGCACACGAATTCTTCGGCGAAGTCTTATGCACATAAACATGCGCTAAGACGGCGAGAAGAGAATCGTTTACACCGAGTGTTGTTTTCGCGTGCTTTGCGGCCCACGACTACAGCTACAGCCAAGTGCAGGCACGAACACAGGAAGTAGAAGAAATAGCGGAAATAACTTTATTTCATTCGATCAACGCGAAGTTGGCGCAAGCAAATAAACAAAGTGAAACTAACTAGCCGCGTGTAAAACTTTATTATACGCACCATTATACGCTTCCAAATATTTCTAAAAATAAGAAATGTTGAACAAATGGCTTTTGTGTAGTTTATGGTGCTGCGATACTACGACAAACGTGAAGAATTAATGCATCACACACGTTGATATATCCTGTGGCACCCCAGTTCCGTAGTGAGCCAATCCCGCAGGTCCGGGGCCGGTTGGGATAGCCCGCTAAAAGTTCTACATTGCCCGCAAGGAACGCACGTCAAGTTACCGTGCTGCACGCTTCTTTGTGTTTGCGCGCTTTTGTCGCATATGTTCTTCAGACATGACCTCAAAATGCCTTGTTTAGTTTCGAGAGAAGAAGATCGTCGTTCATTTCGACGGGTCACTGACAGGGAAAGAGCTTATCGGAAACCTGCAGGCCTCCAGCGTCCTGGCGAATGTCGATACAGCGCAGCTAAAGCTCACGGTACGCATACACAGTGCGATTGATCATACATTATATTTTTCTCATTGTGGTAAGAATTCTTCATAGTATCATCTCGCGCAGTGTACTTAATTATTGACGAGCACAGGAACAAAGACAACGACTACGGACGGTTTGCGCACCATCCATTGTCATCGTCTTTGTTCCCGTTCTCGTCATAAGTACACAGCGCAAGAAGAAACTATGAACAACCAGCAACTAGCCCGATTCATCGCTCTTTCAACGCATTTTTGCGCTTGGTCTGGGAGGAGCGCCGTGTTGAGTTTGTGTGCGTGCAGTGTCACGGTCATAATCGAAGAAACGTCAAATCTTCAAAATACATGCATATAACAGCGCTCCAGCCTGTAACCTTAATTGAAGCCAATTCCAATGAAATTTGTTGCAGTGAGAAGGAAAAAGAGAGTCCTGTAGTAGCCATAAAAGGAACTTGAACCAAAATGTAGTGCTGAAGTATTTTATTAGGGTCTTGCAAAGGTTGGTTCTGTGATCGCCCAAAGAACGGTTACTTGCGTTTTCTTACGACGTCGCTGCGGTAAAGCTATTCGACAACAGTGCTATATACCAATTTAGCCTTTAGTGCTGCTTGAAGCTATTTCATGTTTTTTTAAGGCTGTCAATTGTATCGCGACGAGAACGCTATACTTATAAAGTTGTTCATGGTTTCATTTGAATTTCGCGCCGCATTTGCAACACTGAATGTCATTATTTCTCGTAACCTTTGAACTTCAGTTCTTGTTTGGAGTGATATATCTTTATTTATAAGGCCATTTTGCACGTGATAGTGGCCTATGGTTATCACGGTGCAAGGTGACCATGCAAGTGCAGGGATGCCTGGATGCGTACGAGACGTTCATTTGAGGGATCGCCAGCTGTTTGTGCGCAGGCGCGAGTAAGAGAGGACGCGAGAAAGTCTGGGGGCTTTTGCTCCGTGAATGTATGACTCTGCCTAGGCACTACGGAGGAGGTTTTTCATCATCATCATCATCATCAGCCTGGTTAAGCCCACTGCAGGGCAAAGGCCTCTCCCATACTTCTCCAACAACCCCGGTCATGTACTAATTGTAGCCATGCCGTCCCTGCAAACTTCTTAATCTCATCCGCCCACCTAACTTTCTGCCGCCCCCTGCTATGCTTCCCTTCCCTTGGGATCCAGTCCGCAACCCTTACTGACCATCGGTTATCTTCCATCCTCATTACATGTCCTGTCCATGCCCATTTATTTTTCTTGATTTCAACTAAGATGTCATTAACTCGCGTTTGTTCCCTCACCCAATCTGCTCTTTTCTTATCCCTTGACGTTACACCTGTTATTCTTCTTTCCATAGCTCGTTGTGTCGTCCTCAATTTGAGTAGAACCCTTTTCGTAAGCCTCCAGGTTTCTGCCACAGGAGGTTTTTATGTAGGGGTTTGTCCCTAGGCGTGCCGGTGTTGCGGAGTGGGTAGTTTGTTTACGCTCGGACGCTGGCTGCTGTCGTGGTAAAATAGGTGAAGCAGCTGGCACTGACGACGAATTTGGCGACCGCTGTGTCGGAGAGAATGTCCGGCACCTGCGGCACTCATGTTAACTCAATCGTGGCGGATCATAGCTTTCTCGCGCCTTACGGCAATGTACCTTGTAAATAACATCACAGATGTTTCTGTGGGAGCAGTAGCGACAGTAGTAGAATCCGGACCGCATATATTAAATCTCTAGATGGCCTTGGCAACCGCGGTTGAACGCACGTGGGTGAAAGGCCGCCGGTGACGATGATTGACTCGACACCAGCGCCGCAGGCGCGAGACTGTTTGTCCGACGTACCTTCAGAAGTGAAGTTCTGACTGATGCCGAAGTCGCGGGGTGCGGTAGTGCTGAACTTAGCGTCACAAGTTGGCGGCTGGACTTAATTATATTCACTCAATCGTGCTTTTTACTAATTGTAACAACGTGTCATTATTTCGCATTATTGGCGGCGCCTCCAGCACACCAACGCAGCAATGGGGACACCAAAGCTAGAAACCGGACTGGCCCGTGGGTAGGGCCTCGCAGAGGCCCCAACCCACGGGCCGTCCTGCTTCCAGCTTTGATACCCCGCTACCCCTTGGGTGCCCTAGCTTAATATCCTGCGCCACCTGCTTTATGGTAACCTCATGTGCTCTCCTGAGGCATCCGTTTGCCGATTACATTTGCCGTCCTGGAGCAGTGATTGTAAAAAATCCAATCTATCGCTTTCACTAGACGAAGCGCCAATAGTGATGGCACACAGGAATGAATACAGACAGGACAAGGCGCTACTTGGAACTCTTTATTGAAGGCAAAGGAGGTTGATTATATAGCCGTGAGAAGAGGGGAACGAAATAAGAGGAACACTGACTATGTGAATGCGCACATGTGAGAACACTGAAGATATATATGAAGGAAATCACATTTAATCTCAATCTAAAACTTATCTAAAACATGCTTTCCTTTGTATAAATATTCAGAGTCGCGGTGCTGACACAGTTGTCCCCTCTTTTCTTAATCTGGTTGGCCTCCAACAATCCACGCGCCACAGAATCTTTACTTTTAAACATGATTGTTGTATCATAAAGCCTTGCTTCACATACTTGTTTATTTTCATTCCCGCAGGCCTTGCAATGAAGCGGCAAGTTGGAACCATATCCATTTTTAATGAAAGGTTATGTTCTCGCAGGCGTGCAATAATACATCGGCCAGTTTGCCCGATATACTCTTTCCCACACTTCAGAAGTTTGCGGTATATGACCCCTTCTTCACGCTTAACAAAATGATTCGTATGTTTAATAGAACACGCTACTTTCTTAGAGTCATCTGGACCAATCAGGTGGCACAAAGTACCAAGTTTTCGGGGCGCGGAAAAGACCACAGTAATTTTGTATTTCACGGCGACGTGTTTAAAATTATGAGCCACTTTATGAGAATGGTGTATCACCACTGGTTTAGCTTTCTTTTCGACTGTTTGATCTTCTTTACTTCTTTCTCTTTCTTTTTTCACCTTTTTCAATTACGCCTCCGAAACTGCGCTTAAAACCAAGCAAGGAAAGCCAGGCGTCCTCAACTTCAAAATGTGGCCGTCAAAACTTGCTTGTGCCTTATGGCAGCACGATTTTTTCAGGGTGGATTCGAGGCACATAGTGGCAATTGCACGTTTAACAGTCTTGGAGTGTGTGTTGGACCGCATGCCACTGTAGGGTGGGAAAGAGTATATCGACCAACCTGGCCGATGCATTAATGAACGCCTGTGGGACCATAACCTTTCATTGAAAAATGGATATGGTTCAAACGTGGCGCTTCATTGCAAGGCCTGCGGGAATGAGAATAGACAAGTATGTGAAGCAAGGCTTCATGATACAACAATCATGGTTAAAAGTAAGGATTCTGTGGCGCGTGAATTGTTGGAGGCCAACCGGATTAAGAAAACAGTGGACACCTGTGTCAGCACCCCGTCTCTGAATATTTACACGAAGGAAATCATGTTTTTATATAGGTTTTAGATTTAGATTTAACGTGATTCACTTCATTTGTATCTTCAGTGTTCTTGCACGTGCGAATTCGCATAGTCAGTGTTCCTTTTTTCGTTCCCCTCTCCTCATGGCTACATAATCAGCCACCTTTGACTTCAATAAACAGTGGCAAGTAGCGCCTTTTGTCCTGTCTGTAGTCCTTCCTGTGTGCAGTCACTATTGGGGCTTCATCTATTGAAAGCTCTGCACCAACTCGCCCCACAACGTGTCTTACTCCAACCTAGCGTCGCGACGAAAAAAGCGACCCGTGATTTACATAACACCAATAAGAACCTTGCCCCTTCCGACACAGCGATCACTAAATGGGGCATCCGTACCAACTGCCTCACCGCGCGGGCAGCCAGCGGCGGCGCGTAAACAAACTCGACCGCCCTCCGCAATGCCAGCATCTAGGGGACAAACGCATAAACACGCGCTAAGAAACCTCCTCCGTAGTGCCTAGGCAGAGTCATATATTCAAGGAGCAAAAGCCCCCAGATTTTCCCTCTCGCGCCCGCTTTTACTCGCGCCTGCGCACAAACGACTGGCGATCCCTCAAATGATCGTCTCGTTGGATGCGTGGCTTCGTGTCGTTACATCGTAGACGCTCGTCAGTCGGTGTGGTGATTTCAACCTCGCTTTCATCAGCATAATGCCGGCGCTGCCGGAGATAGCTAGCCTTGAACTTTTGTGCCGCATTCGAAAGGCTCCTCGTTTTACCATGTCGAGGCCGGTGATATATTGCGACATGCCAGCTTTTTGTCATCGCGATAAAAAAAATGCAGCATGCGAAACGAAGCCACGCTTTCAAGTATCACGTCAGAGTGTGCTTATTTAGTTGTGCGGCCACTGTGGCTACCCGTCGTGGAGCGCGGTAATTTGCTCCCATTGGCCATAATCGCCACTGTTCCAATCACCATGCCATATCCGAAGCATTAAGAAAAATCTAAGTGACCCGTAATGCTGCATTAAACAATACTTTGCGGTTGAATGAAGAATAAGTAAAGCAGTATTCTTTTCTTAACCTTTTACAACAGGTGTATGATGAAGACTTCGAAGCATTTGTAGATGTCACAGACAACTTTTTCATTATCGACAAACTTAAATTGCAACAAAAAGAAGTGAGCGAGTACAGGTAAGTTCAACACAATGAAGTACCGGCATGACATTTTTGACCTCATTTTATGTTTGCAATAAAGGTTTTCAATTTTGAAACCCTAAAGAATTACACAAGCCTCGAAACAGCCTAAATAATTTCCCATGACAGCATTGCTATGAACAAATTTTGGTTTCAGTTCCAAGGATGTAGGTGTATGTGTCATGATGCACATTGAGACATTTCTGCACTTTCCCAAGCTTGCTCAATTGGTGGTAAAATAATGTAGGTGTTCAACCGTAGTAGCGTAGCGCAATATGGCAGAAAAATACACAAACAAAAGAGCCCAGCACGGTTGCCACAATCAACTGTTTACTGGGAGGCCTTTCACCATTTGGTGGGCATGCACACCTTCGCATCACTGGGAGAAAATCTACGACACAAAAAGCTTGTGTCAAATAAATAGCATTCATAAAATCGTGCTCGAGATAGTGCAGGCTTGTGGATGATTCAATGCCGCAAATAGCTAGAGGCATTCTTGATAAAAAATGCCTCCTGTGCGAACGGTGACGTGCTGTTCTACTCCTGCCTAGAATCGTGTAACTCTCTCGCATAATGTAGTTATGAAGGAACACCTGTGGTTGTTTTATATCCTCATTTGCTTTCAGCACACATCTGGAAACAGTAAAATGTATAACAAAATTTAAACTTGACAGAGCACTAATATTCACAGAATTTTGAGACTTGTAAAGGCATCAATTTCTTTACAAAAGCATACAAATCCTGTTTTCATTTAACTTCACTCACTCTTATGCAACAGCTATTTGTCACACAGACATGTAATATGCTGGGTACCTGGCCATAGAGGCATCGAGGGTAATGTACTAGCTGACGAAATGGCCACATCATTCACATCACTAGCTATTCCTACAAGGGCTGTCCCTGTCACAGATCTGAAGCCTTTCTTACGAAAGAAACTGTGAAACCACAATGAGGTTTTTGGCAATAAAGCCACAATTAGGTTCTTCGCCCTCCGCCACAAAATTGCGGGGAACAGACGTTCTATTCTATCGTCTCATAACAGATAGATATTCTATCGTCTCATAATAGAACAGACAATTGGGACCCATAATTTTCTACCCATGGCACATGATTTGTGGCCGTCGCCACAAGCTATGGAGTCCTATGCCACGCCTCCAGCGTCACTACACCCACTGCCGAGACGGCTGAAGAAGTGGCCATCGCCCTGGCCACTCTAGATCCCACCTGTCACACCATCGTGTGTGACTCTGGCTTAGCAGTCACTAACTTCCGCAACTTCCGTATTTAACTTCCGTATTTCTCCGCAAGCTTTTCTCATCCTCTGCCAGGCAACACGCTCTATAAAGACGGCACGATCTCCCTGGCATGAATCCCAGCACATGCAAACCCTGTCCACCTACGGCACCCCAGCCTCAATGAGGTCGCCTACACCATTGCGCGAGGCCTAGTCAACCGCGCCTGAGTCACTGGAGACGAGTTGGATACCAGGGACAATCTGACCTCTTATAACAATCTCGTTAAGGCCTTTTACCTCAGTCGCCGAATCTTCCCCCCAGCTCCCTCCAAGTTCAGCCGTGCGCAGGCTATAAACTCTTTATTTCTTTCCCCTTTGGTGGACAGGGGTAGCCTTGCTGGAGCCGGGAACTTGAAGGACGGCCGTAGTAGGTCCGTTTTGAAGGCTTCGTGGGGTTCCAGTTCACCTCTGTGGTAGTTATTTGCTGTTTCGTTTGTCCGCTGGTGGCTCCAACAGGCTTAAGAAGTCTTCCTCGGATTACTAAATGAAAAAAACGTAGTAGTAACGACAAAAGACACAAAAAGTAAAGCATGCAAGAAAGAGGGTTAAAAGGACATGCCGAAGAGACTTGTGCATCGGGGCGATGCTCTCGCACAGTTGGCAGAGCACCGGAGAGGCAATTGTGCACTGACGAAGAAGTATTGGCCCGCCAAAAAGTTTCCCCCCGACCTTACACGGTTCTGTCAGGGCCGGGCGCCCTTCCCAGGACCTTTGCTCATACTGGGTGTGGCTCGGCATGTCGACCTACCGAGCCACATTCCAGGGCGGGGTCGCTAGTCAGAGCTATACGTCCTGTGCCCATTTACGTTGGGTCATCGTCGGACCGAAGTCCTACCTTCGAGCGTGACGGCCCACCCTACTACTGTCACCTCGTTGGTCATGTTGTGGGCAACCCACGTACTCGAGTAGGCGGGGGCGATAACTCCCCGAATGCCCCCCATGAAAGGCACCTCTGCCAGGCGCCGAAGCGTCCTCGAGCTTGGTGATTCCCTTGTACACCAGACCTCTGGCTGAGAAGCCATCTCTCCCCACATTTATATAGCGGATGGGTTGACTGCCGGCCCTTTCCCAAAAGGGCCAGTTTCCTGGTGTCAGGACTCAGGCCTCCTGTCACTGACATGAGAGGCCCTTTCCCAAAAGGGCCTCTCATGTCAGTGACAGGAGGCCTGAGTCCTGACACCAGGAAACTCCCGATTGTCCCCTTATGGTACTACTCCCAAACTCGAAGGCGTGGTTTCGCTTCCTCGCCCTCTTAGCCACTTTGCAGTGTTGCCCGAGGCGCCCACGAGGAGGGGGGGCGAGGTAAGACACAGGCAGCGCTTCCTTGATCGAGATCACCGGCTTGGATTACACGAGAGCGCCACCTCTCGCAGCGTAGTCACCTGTGACCTGTGTGGATCTCCTGCACCTCGGTGCGGCACCACACATGCAACCTAGCTCGAATTCACTCACGCAGCCTCTAATGAGCTGGATTACAGGGGCTCGCAAGGTCCCCCGGCTTTAGATGGCGAGGTCGTCCTGACACCTGGGATCTAGACGTACCTCGCCTCTCATCCCGAACCTACCTTTCGGATGGTTGTGTCGGCCTCCATGCTTGGATTACAAGGAGGCGCAACCCTCCCCGGCCTTAGGCACCACCTCTAGCATTGTGCTACTATCTGCCATCGACCGACGTGCACAGCCTCCAAGCTGGATTACAGAGGGTCGCCACATCCTCCAGCGTCAATGCGCAACTGTCTGCCATTGACCGACGTGCACCGCCTCCAAGAAGCCGGATTACAGAGGGTCGCCACACCCTCCAGCGTCAGCTGCCAAGACGCAAGTGTACTCCTCACTAGGTCACACGGTTTCTGCACACACACCGTGATGCCCCATCCATTTGGACGGGTGGAGACCCACCTGTGACTGGACCAACCACCCGAGCTCCGCTTGGATTACAGGACGACGCTGGACGTCCCGCTCGTAGCATGGAAGTACCAAGCCACAACGCCTCAAGAAGTATTGGCCCGCCAAAAAGTTTCCCCCCGACCTTACACGGTTCGGTCAGGGCCGGGCGCCCTTCCCAGGACCTTTGCTCATACTGGGTGCGGCTCGGCATTTCGACCTACCGAGCCACATTCCAGGGCCGGGTCGCTAGCCAGAGCTATACGTCCTGTGCGCATTTACGTTGGGTCATCGTCGGACCGAAGTCCTACCTTCGAGCGTGACGGCCCACCCTACTACTGTCACCTCGTTGGTCGTGTTGTGGGCAACCCACGTACTCGAGTAGGCGGGGGCGATAACTCCCCGAATGCCCCCCGTGAAAGGTACCTCTGCCAGGCGCCGAAGCGTCCTCGAGCTTGGTGATTCCCTTGTACACCAGGCCTCTGGCTGAGAAGCCATCTCTCCCCATATTTATATAGCGGATGGGTTGACCGCCGGCCCTTTCCAGCTCACTTCAAGTTCAACCGTGCGCAGGCTACCACCCTGTGTCTGCGACAAACACGTACACTTTACCCGCCCGCCTCCACCTTATATTCCCAGACGTTTACACTACCCCCAACAGCCGGTGCTGTGGCAATCACCTGGCTACGCTTCTGCATATGCTGTGGGCATTCCCAGCACAGTACATGCACATTAACACCACAACCCTCTCGTCGAGGTCCCGTGAGGCTGTGCGGAGCTCCGCCCTCGACGACCAAACCACGGCGACCCAGCACGCCCGTCAAGCCGCGGCGAGGCAAGCCCTCAACTTCCTCTCATAGGAGGCTTAGGTGTGGCCATCATAAAGTTTATTTATTTATTTATTTGAACCTCAAGGATCCCTGGCGGGACATTAAATGAGGGGTGGGCGTAAGAATGGTGGTTAACAATGAATGTTACATGAGAATCATGACGATGACATGACTTCCTCGATGGAAGTCTTGAAATGGGCTGGATCAGGGATTAGGGCTAAGTCGCAGGGAAGGTCATTCCAGTCGCGAGCTGTGTGTACAAAAAATGGGTTCTGAAATGTAGTTGCTCGGGAACGATGCGGGATGACGCTGTTTGGATGGCCTGTACGGGGTGTTCGACGGACTGGTAGGATGAGCTTGCTGTCACGGGGCGAACAGTGGAAAAACCTGTTAAAGGCAGATACGTGAAATTCGGCAAAGGCGAGCGAGAGAAAGAAGTTTTATTTGCAACTTCAAGGTGGATATGCTAGAGTATCGCGAGTAGTTTGAAAGAATGAAGCGAGTGGCACGATTCTGAACAGATTCAAGGGCTGAGATAAAGTTAGACTGATGGGGGTCAAATATTGCGCAAGCGTATTCAAGTTTAGGTCGCAAAAATGTTTTATAAGCAAGTAATTTTAAGGAAGAAGGTGTCATGCGCAGGTTACGACGGAGATACCCAACTGATCGATTAGATGAATTTATTATGTGGTTAATGTGGCAGGACCATGATAAGTCACTAGCAAGGTTAATGCCAAGATACTTAAAAGAATTAGTGGAAATAATGGCAGTATCGTTAATTTTATAAGTAGGCGGAGTATAATTTCGGCGGCGGTAAAAAGAAATTTGTACGGTCTTTGTAGTATTTAGGGACATTAGCCACCTGCTGTATGTAATGTAATGCTGTAATGCTGTAGGGACATTAGCCACTACTGCTGTATGTTATCCAGGTCATTTTGGAGGATGTGAGCGTCCTCGGCGTTAGTTATGGGGCGGTAGAGTAGGCAATCATCCGCGAGAACGCGGATACTAGATGTTCCTGTGGAAGGCAATTCGTTAATGTATATTAGAAATAGCAAGGGGCCGAGAACTGTGCCTTGAGATACTCCTGAAAGAACATGTGAGTAGGATGATGAGAAGCCATTGGCGGAAACAAATTGCATGCGGTCAGTTAAAAAGCTCCGAATCCAGTTCAAGACACTAGGATGAATGTTTAACAGAGACATTTGAAGTAAAAGGCGGAAATGGGGTACTTTATCGAAAGCTTTCTCGAAATCTAGAAATAGCGCGTCAGTTGGGATATTGCGGTCACGATACGAATCAATGTCATGCAGGAACAAAGCTAATTGGGTTTCGCATGAGTGGCCTTTCCGGAATCCGTGTTGGTTTGAATGAAAAAGTTGTCCGATTTTGGAAATGTGGCAACATTAGAGTAAATGACATTTTCCATGATCTCAAAGCGTACACTGGTTATCGAAATGGGTCAGTAATTGCCTGGGGATGATCTGTCACCTTTCTTGAAAACTGGAATGACCTTCCCAATTCGCCAGTCATGTGGAACTGAGCCTGTATCAAGTGACTGTTGAAAAATGAGGGAAAGAATAAGACTGCACACATGTTTAGTATTTTTTAGGACTTTGGAATTAATTCCATCGATACCGCGGGAAGATGAAAATTTTAGCAAGTCGATAATATTAACAATACCATGTGCGTTGAAGGTGATGCCGTCCATTGGTGGATGCGGCAAAGGTGCAGGATCAGTGAAATCACGAGTTGTTGCATTAGTAAAAACTGAAGAGAATGCATGGTTCAAGACATGGGGTACATCGGATACCCCTACTGGTGAGCCAGTGCTGTCAATGACAGAAATAGCAGTATCTACATCAGGAATAAATTTTTTCCAGAAGCGTTTACGGTTGCTTTGTAGCATTTCCGGGAGGGTAGCGCAAAAAAAACCGGAGCTTAGTTTGGGTAGCGAGATCGGAATATTGCTTGGCAGTGGTGTGGTATTTGTTCCAGGCACATTTGGTGTTAGATAACTTAGCAGAACGGAAAAGGCACTTTTTCTTATTATTTAAACGCTTTAGTGTATGTTTAGGTCTGTTATGCTGATGGTAGGGATGTAAAGTAGAATCAAACGCAGCATGTATGACTTAAAGAGAGACCAGTTAGACTCGGCAGAACGTAAGTGGTAGGTAGATGCAGAATGGTTATGGAAAACAAGAAGTTTACGATCCATGCTAATGTAATCTCCTTTGTCGTACAGCGTTAGTACTTTTTTGGATTTAGGACTTTTGGTAACGCTGGTAGAAAAGGTAGTGTGAAGTACAACGTGGTCACTAAGGCCCGTAATGTACGAAGGAGCACAGAATTTGTCAGGGTGAGTGGTCAAAATAAGGTCAAGAATGTTTGATGTATGGTCAGTCGTGCAGGTGGGCTCAGAAACAATTTGAGGCAGGGCGATAGTTAAGCATGTGTTTAGGAATTCACTAGATGCCTGACTTTTTGTTAGGTTGCGGGACATATCATTCCAATCTACGGACGGAAAGTTGAAATCGCCGAAAAGCAAAAGGGGGTGCGCGGGTAAGATGAGATTAGCGAATCGAGCGTGTCATGAAAGAGCGTTATGAAGGAACTGTCGGTATCAGGTGGTCGATAGCATATGCAAATGAGTACGCGAGGGGATGAAGCATGACAGCACAACCAAGTTATTTCCAACGAGGTTACTACGTTAACAACTGAACAGTTTACAAGGCGCTTGGCAGCGATAAAAACACCCCCGCCACGGCAGCCGTCAGGTCTGTCTTTTCAGAATATATCGAAGTCAGGAAGTTCAGGCACGATTTCGGAATATTCGGGCAGTCAGCAGCAGTTCGGGCAGTCGGCAGAACGACGTTACTGGATGATGAGCTGATAAGACTACATAAGGAATCACGCTTGGGTATTGTACTGCGAATGGTAGTGTAAAAAAGGGACAGATGATCGTTTTTGGACCGTACGTTACTGCTGGGGGGAATCGGTGGCTGCTATGATTTACGTTCGAGCACTTTCTCAGCGGTGTGATCAAAGATGTGCGTTTTACCATCAGAGATTAGCCTGTTGTGACGGAGCTTGTAGGGCATGTGGTTAGTTTTCGCAAAGTCAATGAGGCGTTTACGGGTGAGCCGGGTGTTAGGGGAGACGTCTTCGCTGATTGCGTAATCAGTCGATTTAAGCTCATAAGCTCGTGATAAAACGCGTTCTTTGTCCTTGAACTGCAGAAATTTACCTATGATTGTGCGGTGCTTCTCTCTTTTGAATGTGCCTAGACGATGCGCTCGCTCGATGGTATTGCTTTCGATGTTATATACAGGTTATCCTGGCAGTGATTAACTATTAGTTTTTCAGAATCACTCCACCTTTCGTTTTCCGCATCTTTGAGCCCATAGAACACCAAATTGCTTCGGCGAGACATGTTTTCAAGGTCATCCATTCGGGCAGTCAAAGTAGATACTTGAGCTGAGCAGTTGGCGGTAATGCTTTGTATACTGTCAATTTGAGATCTTACATTTCAAATAGATTGGAAATCTGTCTCAATTTTCGCAAGCCTACTGTTTAGGTGCGCAAATGCTTTCTCATGCTCCTCAAGGGTGGACTTGATAGGGCCTAGCTGCTCAAGGATTGTTGACTGCCCGGATTGTAAAACTGCAAGCGCGGCAAGTATATCATTGGAATTGTCTGCAGCAGAGGAGGGAGGAGGACCGGGATTAGTTTCCACATCCCCGGCCAGCAATAGCAGTTTCAACAACATGTTGGAACACTCGTAAAACATAGGTATAGATCGCCGTGGGCCCGGCAGCACAAACAGACAACGGTTACTGGAGCGCTTGGCGTAAAGGCTGAGATAATTCATTACCTACGTAACGAAGAAACGAAGGCAGTTAGGGCGATCTATGTCTGTGGCGCCCCCGAGCCCATAGAGTTTCTCACTACATTACCTAGAGGGAAATCTGGCGCTGCTGCGCTGTGGTATGCATGGAAATGCCGGTATATTGTGGATTCGGATTGGCATCGTTTTCGTAGAGACAGGACACCTTGTAGACGCGCTTGGCAAGTACTGTTCCGTCTGTCGCAATGATTCATTTTCTACTAGAACAGCACGTGAAAAGCTGTTTTAGCTTTATTATTACGCGAAAACATGTTTTCTTTAACTATGAGAACTTGTTATTGTGTGTACGACTACATGTTACGTAAAAAGTATCAGCGGGCCGCTAAAGTTGGAGGACAGACGACAAGGTTCGCGCTAGCTTTGAAACAGTTGGTCGTCTGTTATTACTTTTCTTCGCTTGGTCATGCATTGTGGGTGAGTAAAGATGTAATATGCGTGAATGAAAACATTTCATGAAGATTTTACTTTGAGAACGCGCTATTTGCATAGCCATATCCACGTTTTAGACGAAGCCTCTTACAACACCAGCCAACACGAGCCTCGTAGACATATATACCGTCATGCCCATGACGGCACGGTGCCCCCTTAAGAAACTCCCATAGACGGTGGCGCCAGATTACCCTCTAGGTGTTGTAGTGAGAAACTCTATGCCCGAGCCCACTAAGGGCTATGATGGTTTGGTCGGCCTTTATGTAGCCGAATCCTGGGGAGGGCACGGCGATTGTCGCAGATAGCGATGACGGCGTCCAGGGGTTACGAAGATAATGCAGCGGAAGCAAAGCACCCGTAGTTGCATGTGGAGGCTCGCGCTTGGCTGTCCAAGGTTGATCTTGCAGCGGTTGTTCCATGTCGGTATGGGCATGCGCAGAGGGAAGCACAGGCAACGGAACGACTGTCGATGATGTACAGGCGGACAGCACTCCGAGAACAGCGAGCAGATGGGGCCAGGAAAGTGGGGTGAACTGCGTAACGAAGAAGCGAAGGCAGTTAGGGCGATCCATTTCTGTAGCGCCGCCGAGCCCACACAAAGTGCTGGTTCTTTAATAAACGTTCATTCCTCCTCCTTCTGCTGGAAATGAACTTCAAAGCTGCGGTAGATGTGGACAGAGGCTGACCATCCTCCACGTCTATACTGCAGTGTCGGTAAGCCGAAGCTAAGAGAAAGAAAAATTTTCCTCTGGCATACCGTTATTGTGTCCCACTTCACCGGCAATGTTTCTTGGTAGAGAACCGCTTTTAATCAGCAATGCAGTTCTCAGTTTCTTGAATGATGTTGTCCTACATGTTATTAGTGCCGTACATTCGTAGCACTTCCTCTGTTCAGAGGAGGTCACTGCGATAGCAGTATTGTATAGCACATGCCTCCAGGTCCTTGTGTCTCAAGCGCTCAAACAAGGCAGTGATGCTGCAGTCAATTTTAGCATCTGACATTTTTTTGTATAGTGTATCATTCCTTCGAAGTGCATCTTAATGCTCATAGTGCACGTCATTTCTCATTACGCATGCCATGATCCTATTACACATTGAATTTGCGCACTTTAAGCAACCATTTTTAAGGCCCCTTTAGAGCCATGTCACGTCAACTTCATAGAACTCATAACTACACTGCGAACTCATTACCACGGGCATGGCGCTCTTTGGCCATACATGGCACTTGCGTTAATAAACATCAAACATTCATTCACACAACTTATTAGGGTGTAAAATAAGCTGACGTTCATCACGGCTGCCTGCATGAAATCCCCTGTAAATTCAGCATGACCTCTGGGCTCTCCTTCAAGCATTCAGACAGAGTCCTTTCCTTTCCAGCCCCACGTTTCGCACTTTCAATGAAAGACTCAGCCACAGCAAAAACTACCGTCATAGGGAAGCTTGCTGAAAAAAGTCGGCCTGCCTGGAAATCAAAGGTATTGTATATGTGAGCGCAAGTTCCAGAGCACAGATTCCATGCGCTACCATGCAAGACACTTTTTCTCAATCTTCGAGTGCGCAGGATCAAAGGCACAAGGCCTTTCTTGGCAGTGTGTAAAGAAATGTATTTCTGTAGTTTTACGTTCCAAAACCACGATCTCATTGTGTGGCATGCTGTGGTGGAAGCCAATGGATTACTTTGAATGCCTGAGCTTCTTTGTTGAGCCTATATGCACATACACAAGTGCCTTCACATTTCACCCTATGGAAATGCAGCTGCCATAGCCAGGAATCGGACCCACAACTTCACGCTTAGAAGAGCAACGCCAGAGCCACTGAGCCACCATGGCATGTGGCAGGCCGGAAGGATAGATCGCAGCTTCTCTATTTGAAACTGAAATTGAGTTCTGCTCATGTACGTTGTGGGTACTTTCCACGTTGCCATAAAAGGACTCCTGCCTTTTGATTATGCCCACTGGATGATTCTGAGAAGTGTTATGCATGACTGTGCATAGAATCTGGGCTCTGGAAGTAGTGCTCACATCTCGTAGAATACATATTATTTCCAGGTAGGCCACCTTTTCTTCAGTGGGCCTCCTTATGGTGGTTTTCGTTGCTGCGGCCGAGTATCTCTTGCAATGAGCTAAACTTGCTGCTGGAAGAGTAAAGGCCCAACCTGAACGCTTGAAGGAAAGGCCAAAGGTTGTCTACATTTACACAGGATTTCATAACACCTCAAAAAAGTTGCAGGCAGACATGTTGACCCTCTCGTTTCTTCAGACCCTAATAAGTTGCAAGAACTCTGCTCCCGGGTGCATGCTGAAAGCAAATAATAAGATATACGAATATAAGATAATTATGGCGAAACAGCACAAATGACGGGCTGGGTGAAAAACGAACAGGACAATGCGCTATCCAGCACCTGGCCGTTTTACGAGTCCCACCGTCTGCACTGTTTTGTCATAATGTACTTAAACTAACAAACCCTGCTAAGGATACTTGCGCAATATAAAACAACATGGGCGCCCCTTCATAACCACATCATGCAACAAAGTTTACATTGTCCAAACACAACTATGCGCAAATGAGTATTTAAGGAGGACGCTGATAGAGCAAGGAAGAGAATAGGTAAGCACATTCGGCCATGCACTTCACATGTGAATGCGAGTCACTTCAGTAGGCAAATTGTAGGCAGAAGCAAAAGCGCATGTCACAGTACGCATTGGAGGCATTTTTCAACAAAAACAATGCTTCTGTTTGCGGCAAAATGAAGCATCCACAAGCCTGCACCATTCCGAGTGCAATCTTATGAAGGGTACTTTTTCAACACTTTATTGTCGTCGCATATTTTTCTTGAGTGCATGCTCACGAGTGCAATTCTCAACAAATGGTACATTTGTTGGTGCCCGTGCTTGTTATATTTTATTGTCTGTCTGTATGATCCCTGCACTAAACTTCCATAGAATTTTACCCATGTTTTTCATTAAAAGAATCGCCTATAACGCCATGAACGCAGGTGTTCATAATTTCCCTACTAATATACGATTAAATTTATTTGTATGCTTTTCATTAGCTGCAGAGAAAGAATCTTGCAGATTGACTACCACCTCCTTTATTCACTATAGAAAAATTCTGAGGTTTGTGTTGCTGTTTGATAGCTGTGGTTATTTTGACTTACTATTGCAGGGTTGTGGATGTTTTAGATGTTGAAGTAGCACAAATGCCGCTGCATCTAGCACCTACACACACTCTCACCAGTACCGCTGGACATCCAAATGGCTGTTGAGAAACATCGTGCTGGGATGCACTTTGAAAAGAGGCAGCGACTCATCCAGTGGTTGCTTCACGACCTCTGCTCATATGGAATGTGAGAGGCAGTTTATAGACTTTTGCGCTCCTTGTTTCTACAATGCTGTTATCTTGTTGTACTGGATGGCCTTACCACAGTAAACGTGCAATAATTCAAACTTGGATATTTTGTACTCTCAGTAAATTCAAGGAAATTTTGTATTTTTGTTTGACCCGCTATGTTTTTAAGGTACTTGAAAGCCGCTTAATTCAAACTGCAGCATTTGGGTATTTCTGCTAGTTGAACCTTATTTTTCTTGTCCGTACTGGAAATATCAGCTGCCTTTGTAACTTCAGCTGAACATTTGAGTGCATATATCTTTCAAACAGCTGAAAATGAGGCCGATTGCCTGCCTGCAGTAGTAAAAGCTGTCAAAACCATGAGGAGAACAGAGTTGGTTGCCCTTGCTGGAATAGAAAACTTAGTTTTGAAGTCACAAGCTGCTAGAAAGCAGTCAGCAATTTGCAGTTGATTTTAAAAGAGCGCATAACTCAATATTTCATTACCAGTATAGGCTAATATGTTTCCCCAAGTCATATTTATGCTTGCATCTGATAATTCAAATGAAATTCTGGGGTCCCCTCGAGTAAGAATTATCAAGTCTACTGTATGGTGCTAAACAAAGTGAGCCTCCTGTTTCATTTTTTGTAGTACACACTGTTCCTTAGCACGTATGTGTGCAAAGTATTGTCAATGCAATCATGCAATGTTGCTCATTCAGTTTTGGCCAATGTGCAATAATTGTAAACTGACAGCTAAGAGAAGTATGCTTGCATGAGTATGCATGTTCACATACAGCCTGTTCCTACTTAGGGACTATCTAAAGCAGTGCAAAAGATAATCATGATTCAACTAACTGATTTTGATCATTAGGTGTCAGCTGTGATGTAAAAGTTAACAGCACAGTTAAAAGTTCAGCAAAGAACTTAAGGTATTTTAGGACACATGCTGCTTGCATTTGTATACACATCCTTGGATTGTGCCACAGACATGCACTTGACATAGCCAAGTCACGTGAACAAATTTAGTGACACTTCGAGCGAGTTCACCTCGCCGAGTGTCGCTTCGGTAGCATGGTACTCGAAATCAAAATTATTTCATCATTCGGGATTGATCACAATGACAATCTACGAAGCCATGGGGTGTCTAAAATGAACATTTCCAGCTTGATTTGGTTTTGCTTTTCTCGCAAAGGAGCTCGTAACATTTGAAATCATCAAAACAGTTATTTTAGAATTAGTGAACTCTTCAATGAGAATTTATTTATTTTTACAGCACAAGACCACAAGCTGTGATTAGTCACTTTTTCACAAAGTAAAAATGCATGGCACTAATATACTCAATTTTGGGGCGTTTTAGGAGCAACAGGTCTTCAGGCAAATGGAAGTTCCACTTTCAACTTTCATAGCCAGCAAGTCAATCTGTGACATCAACGCCCAAAAATCAGTCCTGTAGCACTGTAGCGTTTCTGCTATTACTTTCACTACCTCAAATAAGTCAGCAATTTGTGTTCTATGAGAAATGCCCATTGCCTTTATCAGTAAGCACACTTGATTATACTGATTTTACACTTGCCTCTCTGTGTGTTACTTGCAGTAATTACATTATATATAGAGATTGCGTACATTTTCTTCTTTTGAATTTTGATACAAATGGCTCGCTGACCTCTCTGGTAACACTGGTTTTTCTTTAGGCATCTAGGAAAGCTGTACGAGGAAGCAAGAAAAGCGCTTGTAGCAAAATATCCCAGTTTGGCTGACATAACTGGAACAGGATATGTAAGCTTTACCGCTGTTTACGTATTGCTCATTTCCACTAAGTAATATCCGCAGCAGTTCGTCCTTTGATCAGAATTTTTTTCATCTACAGCAAAACAAAATAAGGTAGATGGAGCATGTTATGTTTACGATAAAATCTTACTGTCATGCGCAATGTGCATGTAGTACTGCCGCAGTGTTTTTGTTAGTGGCACAGCACTTGATCTCTTTGAATAATTACGGCTTATCAGTGACTGCTGTGCAATATTGTTTCATCTGTTGCATTTGGTACTGCACAGAAGTATGCCTTGGCCAAATATATTTAGCACGTAGCTTTAGTTCTCCCATAACTGCCGCGATTACTAGCAGGTACACTCACATGTAGGCTTTTGATTAGCGAGCATGTGCACTGCCAGCACTCAACACGGCTGGTAATCAGGTCTGTGTTGTTCATCTCATGCGCGTAATGTGAACACCTGAGAGAGTATTTGCATGTTAAAGTGACCCGTAGCACCTTGCACATACCCTAACCACTCTGAACACTAATTTGCGTATTTTAATGTCTTGATGCGTGCTTTACAATACCCCAGTAAGCAAAACGTTATTCAAAGCAGCACAGTGCTCTAGAAAAAAATGCACATTTTGTCTTACTGTTGCAGGATGCTTCAAAGCAATGCTATAAACTGGCAGATCTGCCAGTTACTAGCTCTGCTTTGCAGTAATAACCAAAACTTATTAGTAACCATATTGTGAGATGTAATGTTGACATTTAAAACTTTCAGGATTCTTGGAGGGAATCTTTGCGCTTCAAGGCGAAGTATGAAAGAAGAAAGACAATGATACAGCGTGGGGAAATTGCGCCTACCAAAAGGACTCACACAAGTACATTGACAAGTGGTGAGACAACAGCAAAAAGAATGAAAATACCTGCTGCTGTAAGCATCAGTTGCCGGGCGTTGGCATGTAACAAATCATTTAATTTGAAAGGTGTCAGGTACATTTTTTTTCTTTCTTAGGTTGTTGTAGTGTGGGATGGCGAAGATGAGAGCAGCATCGGAAGCCACATTGCTTCCATGAAAAAGGAGCTTCTGAAACCAAAGGCTTACTTTTCATACGTCAGAGATTGCATGTTACGGACATTCAGAACTCGACGGGATTGGATTGAAAAGGAGTGCCCATCGATCCAGGCTATCACGGATGAATATCCAGCTCTGAAATTAAGCGCCATGGTAATTACTACTGTGTTTTTAAGTGTCTTGTTGTATGCTTGGCTACCAAATACATTTCTTGTATTGCGTGGGGGTGTGGCATGCTCCCATACGCATTCTGGCCAGGTTGGTGGACTCTCCTACAGTGTTGAAGCAGGAGGCGAAATAACACACAGTCATAAAAAAGCTCTAATGGCACGTGTTAAATTTTTCAAATCAGGGAATGCAATTATTGTGTTTTATTGTTTAGGTTTCACTGTAGCATCGGTGTTGCACTGTGGAAGTTTTACATGTTCGCCATAACTGCCTCTGAATAAGTTTAGGTCACAGTGCACTTATGTTCTATTTAGTAAGCATAATTGTATTTGGACTGTACTGTTTGCATTCATTGCGCTTTCATCAATATTTCATTAACAAATCGTGAGTTAAGCAGTTGCACGAATGCGCCATTTTTTAGAGTTCTGCAACACTGCAGTAATTGGGATGGCTACGCACATGGCTTGCTGCAATATGAACACAAGCTAGCCTTCTCGCGGAAATGGCTATGTGCCCTCCAAACAACTCTGTACTATGTCACAGCTACTTTGGGCAGCCGAACAAGGTTTATAACAGAAGTTTCATGACAAAAAAAAACTTCCAAGGACTCATGCTCACTGTTCATTTCTTAGATCCTCTGAGCTATTAGATAAAAGAGGAGAGGAAGAACATGGTGGTGCTTTGATATAGGGTATCCCTGAAATTTCCCCATAATTCATTGTCATGTGAGTGGTTTGCAGAACGGCACTGAGAAAATCTGTCTCTTATACTTTGCATGACATATTTGTGATATGGAATGCGATGGCTCCATGAAATGCTTGGTGATGCCATGACCAGTCTTTGTACATGCAATGGAGTCCTGGTCTACGCGAAGTTTATGTGTAACTATCAAAAGAAAAACTAAAGCTGTTGCCTGCCTCACTGCTTTATTGTATGCTATGCATAGCCTGCTCTTTAATTTTGAAAGCTGCTAGGGTATTTTGTGGCGGTATAATATTTTAGGATATTTCAGGTGAACGCTATTGTTCAAGTAGCCTATCGTCCAATTTGCAGCTTGTAAAGACTAAGTTGACCCACTTGTTAGCTAGCAGATAACACATTCCTAGAAGTACTTGCAGCATGCATTTATTTCCATCATGGTTAGTTTTGTGCGTTCGAGTTGTAGCGCAAGGTTTGCAATATAAATTTTGCTAACTGCTTTAGGCAAATTCTCTGCTTGTACAGCCAGAAAAACTGAAAACAAGCAGGCTGTGAGACCAGTGACTGCAATTTCTTCATTTATTTTGCTTTAGAGCAAAGCGCTAATGTAAGTACTGACCATTTTATTTTTTATTTTTCCTCCATCAAGCTTTACAACGAGTTTATGCTGCAAACAGGTGTTGACCTGAGTACAACACTGTGACCCTTACTGCTTGCTGTTGCAAAGAAGGTAATTGAGAAAGCCCAGAAGAAACGGCATCTTGAGGCATTTCTTGCGGACTTTAACAGCCTCTTGGAAGCTGCCACCGAGGACAAAAGAAATGGTAACCAGGCGGGTCTGCATGATGATTCGAAATCATTAATATATTTTAATCATGGTGATCGTGCTGAGGAAAGTGTACTTAATGAGTGAACTGAAGTAAAGGTATGGCGAATGTCATCCGTGTGGGAATAGTATAGACATAGAACATGGTAGCTTATGTAGTGGATCAAACTACTCACTGGAGGAGATATACTCGCCAGTTATACAGAAATCGTTTGCACTCCAAAGAGTCCTGTTGTTGCGAAGAACCTGCTCACTAGATATTAATGCCCAATTAGTGCGTCAAACAAATAACCCTTCATAATCTGCTATGTAATGATGACTGAAACTCGCTGACAAAAAATACTAGGATGTCCACATCGTTTTATAGTAATTGTGAGGACTCGTGTGTTTTATTAGAAAGATACTTGAAAAATATATTTTCTTCTGGCACTACTCTACTCATTTTCATCTCGGTCTCAGAAATTACTATTCGCTCACACCCACTGTTTAAATATCTTTTCCAAACATCTCCAAGTAGATGCTGCGGGTATAAACATTTAAAAGGCCAAAATTTGCAACGAAACAGAAAGGCATTCTTGAAATTGTTTTTTTTTAATAAGCAGTTTGAAGTACTGACATACGAATCCTAGATAGACATGCATTTAAGGTGCAATGTATCATTTGTCCGGCCTACTAATGTTATAGCTACTTATCCTGGCGGGGCGACAGTCTTACCCTGTTACACTGACAGGCTACCCTGTTCGACCCGCTTACATTTAGCACTTTTCCTTCCAGATTTGATGAAGACTGCTGCAATTTGTTTGCTTCCCTGTCTCGTTAAAGAGCGCAAAGAAACATTTCTGACAACTGTAAGTGCACCTGAACTGTAAGCAGTAGGTGTAGTGAGCTGTGGGATAAGCCACGCTACTTTAGCACGGATATGACTCAGGCTCAGGCTCAATTTACTACTTTATGGCAAGTATTTGCACCCTTAAGTGGAGCTGAAGGCCATCTAATTTAATTCAAAGATTGGCTGTTTCCTAGTCTTGTTTATGTATAGCTAGTGACAGGTCAAGAGAGTAGCAACGGCTCCTCAGATAGAAAATGTTCATGTGTGTCAGTAGATTGCCTTAAGGGGAAGCCTTAGTCTGAACATCGTGTCTAAATGCATGGGAAGGGAAAAAGTTTTTCTTGGCAACCACTGCTCCAATGTTAGTAAGGTTTGCTGCATTGAAAAGAAAAAGAGTGAAAATCTGACTAAGCGATTATTTTCTTTTGGTTGTTTATATACTTTAAACTTGTGCTCCAGAAGTTTACCTGGACCGGCTTGCTAAACATAATGGTAAAGACAGAAAATGAGAGGACATGTGCTGTACTCGCAAACAAACTTATTGAAGTGAAGCCTTATGTACATCCAAATGGATCAGTATGCAAGAAAAAGATGTAGTATGCAAGAAAAAGATGCCCATGTAGATGTACAAAGCCGGGTGATAAAAAAATGGGGAACTGAATATGTGAAACAAGACAAATGTAAAAAGAAAAGAAACTCAGGAGACAGGTTAAATAATGAAAAGAACACCTAATGTCACGCTACATTATAACTTGTGTGACCAAGGTAGTCAATTTCCTTGGATGAAAGGGTCACTAAAGCCTAGCTCATGCAGTATTCCTTTAAGGTGTACACATGGAATGCTTCAAGTATTTCTCTTGTTTGTTGCGATGACGTGAGAGCATAATAGTATAATTGAAGATTGGGTTACGACAGCATGAATGACAGTGACACTGCAAATGGTATGGCAGTGCGGACAAAGGGAATAAGTGGTGTTGCTCTTTGGTGGGGCACTGGCCACTCTGCAATTAAGGGACACTAACAGCAGATTTACCACTCAATCCTTCCATGCACTGTCAAAATATATGCCTCTTCAGCTGGCAGCATCACTGAGTTACCATCGTCGGTAACTTAATAACTTGTACGCAACAATGTAGGCATGATGAAGCACGTCGCTGGCGTTGCCTCTGCAGCATGACCTGGTCAGGGGGAACATGCAAGCACCCGCCGTGGTTGCTGAGTGGCTATGGTGTTGGCCTGCTGAGCACGAGGTCGCGGGATTGAATCCCGGCGACGGCGGCCGCATTTCGATGGGGGCGAAATGCGAAAACACCCGTGTACTTAGATTTAGGTGCACGTTGACGAACCCCAGGTAGTCGAAATTTCCGGAGTCCTCCCCTACGCCGTGCGTCATAATCAGAATGTGGTTTTGGCACGTAAAACCCCATAATTGAATTTAACATGCAAGGTATGCTCATATCATGCCTGAACATGCGTACCACCATACACAATACACACACATAGATAAGCTAAATGCCGACTGGAAAACGGTAGCACTGACTACCGCTAGAGAGCTGAGACCTCTCGCGTGTGTGAGTGATCATGATAACCATAATAATAAACAAACGGTGCTCTTCTTTAGCGAGTAGATGTGGGGTGCTGCTGTGTAACAGTGAAAATCGTGATGTAGAGGCGCCTTCAAGCACGGAGGGGCCTATATAACAGAGCCTATAATGGCGGCCTTTTCCGCGATTGCTGCAATGCCCACATGGCAAACTCTAGGAGCTGGCATCTGTAGGCCAAGACAGTGACCAAAATTTTGGAAATAAACAAGTCTTATACAAGAAAAATATGGTGCACAGCAAACTAGTTGGACATATGCAAATATGAATGTATGCAATGACATGCTTAATTCTCAAATGAAGCATGCTTTTACCACGGTGTATGCAACACTCGCTAGTGGGGACATGTGCGCGTTGCTTGGTATATCCAAAAGTTTAGCGATGACTTCCAGCGTTTTGTGCACCCCTTTTGCAAACACGCTGTCGAACGCCCAATAAAGGGTGAACAATGTTGTCAGGGCTTATGGCAACGTGTTCTCTTGAATTGCAATATCCTCAAGACAGACGGTAAAGGCTGTCGAACTCCATGCATCAACACTGCATATCACCTTAGGCACTCTGTGCGCAGTGCTCCTGTCCTGCGAAAAAAGAATTTGCAAATACCGAGTGACACAATTTGTTAGATGCACTGATTTTAAAAGAAATAGCAATAAGTGAACATACCCTTGCAAGTAAATGAACTCGCATATTAAAATATCTGCAAGGTGAAACAAGCATGACCTCATCATTTTTATAAACACTGCAGCACTTTATGTATGGCAGCAACTAATTCTGACGAGGCTCAAGAACATTTGTTGAATTATTACTGTATGGGCCTTAGTTCAAAGAAAATCTCTTGAGTATGCCGAGTTCAGGTGTAAAGGTTGCCAATGTGCCCCAATGCCATATGTGCCCCAATATGCCCAAATGCCTTCGCAGGACAGGAGCACAACGCACTGGATCGAACGATAAACGATTGAACTAAGGTGCCGTTGGTCTGGCCTGACTCCTTCTGTGGCGGCCGCACGTGGGGAAATGCGCCAGTAGTGATAAACCAAGGGTAAATCTAAATAAGTCATTGAAAATGGAGGACACCAAGGGTTCAATTTCATGTTTTGATGTCATTAGTTCATTCATCTGAGGGCGTCGGCGGAACTCCTGGTGGTCCCGACCTTTCCAAACTTGGGCATTCCTGCATAGAGTTCAAGGTCTGTGTATGCTTTAGTACAAAAGCCTGAAGTTTTCGCCCGATTGAGTGTTTCAGTCGTATTTTGATGATGATGGCGCCTTCTAAAGAAGAGAGGCGTCTGCCAAACTTATTACATCCTGCCACTTGCTGAAAATTTCTCTACAGCTTGCTCTCGTGCTTCCTTTTATAGAGAGTTCTGAAATGCTTGGTTCTAATCAACGAACGTGATTTTGTATTACTCAAATATAAGATCGAGCGAGGCAGATGCTCTGATAATTGCCTTTCACCGATTTTCGTTTACTAAGATTCGATTGTGTAATGGGTCCTGCAGTATTAAAACAGGTAGTTCATAGGAGCACGACATTGCACCGGACATGGCAAACTCATGCTAGTTACTCTTGAGAATTATTAATTTCAAAGCCGCGGCATTGGTTAGAAGTAGGAAATACTGTGTGCTAGTAGTGTGGTGCCCACCACAGCTTACTGGTTTGCTGAAACGGACGAAAATTCTGTCGTCTGTTATGTGTTGCCTTTTATCTTACCTTTTACTTATGATTTCTGGTGACGTTTAAACTAACCGTGGTCTCAGAACAACCCTGAAGCCGATGCATTTGCCTCGGCTGCTAACATCATACAGGAACTTGATAACAACTAGGAAACAACCAGGAAAACACTAGGAAAACAACCCGCGCAGTAAGAACAGGTTAGGGAAAAGCAAGCAGCAGCTTATTAAGCAGTCAACCAGCTAAATGCGAGTGCGGCCACAGTCGAAAATGCCTTAGCTTCGCTGGGAAATATCGAAGTTGGGAGAATTAGAGTAACTGTCCATGTTGTGCGAAACAAAGTGGCGGTATATTACATCCCGATGTATTGAAACAGAAAATAGATTGACGCGTTGGAATTTTCTTCTTTTTTGACTTCGATAAAGACCCTAAGGTGGATTAGGTAGTGTCCGAGCATCAAAAAAATTAAACTATTTTTTCAAGCAAGCTCAGCATTATAATATCAAATCAAGAATTTGAACGCGCGTACCGGCTTGGTAAATTTGGTAAAAAAGGGAGGTCAATAATCACCAAGCATACATTCCTTAAAGACAACGAATACACTTTGCCGCTTCGGCGAAACTTAAGGGAGCATCATTTTATACGCAGAATATTTCACTCTTAATTCTGCCGTACAGAAATAAGTTCATTGAGTTTGCGTTACCTCAGAATTCCTTTAAGCTTTCAGCGTACAAGCTCTGTATCGACTCCGAAACGTACATTTATGATAGCTTCGCTAACATCGTCATTGAGATAAAAGGGTAGTTAAGCCCTGACACATGTGCGAGCAATCACCTTACAGAAAAGCCTGTCAAAGGGTTCCTTCATTATTCCTGTAATTCTACTAATTAACAAATATACACTAAGCCAATTTTAACTAATTACCCCATGGTACATATTGCAATTTACGAATTGTCCTGGGTGAAACTGCTAGGCATATTTACTTGAAAGGAATTGTGTGGATGATACCATTTACAAGATATGCGCCGTCAGACTTGTGGCAAAATGCACTGTCGTTAAACTTACTTTCTTGAAAAAACTTCAGTTGAAGCATTGAAGCGCAAAAGTAACTTGAACGCGAATGTATTTGTCCGAAAATTCTGGAATTTGTATCTCGAAAGTAGAGTCATCCTCAGAATTGATCCCAAGCCTAGCGATCTCCTCTGCTAGAATTTGTAACTTCGAAGAAGTGCCATAAAATGATTAACGAAACTGTGAATTTGGAAAATTTTGGTAATAAGTCGATTTTGCATTTCAATTTTATGCGCAAGTATTGTACTCTGTACTAGTAAGTAGAGTTTGACTGGGCCAGCTCATGCACTAGAACTGCGCAGTTTGCCGCAGGCAGGGTTTAAGAAATTTTCGGAAGTGTTCGCTAAAACACTCTGTATGCAGGCGCGTTCGACTTCCCAAGCGGGAAGGCATTGTCTTGCGGGGCATTAACAAAAGTCTTGCGTCATTCATGTTAAATACTGGTGCCAATAACGAAATTGTTTGGGTGGCCATCGAACTGTATTTCATGATGATATTGACCGGGTGCAGTTAACGTACATCAGATTTGTACAGCTTTTCTAATAATCAATCATGCATTAGCATAAACAAGGCCCCTCACCTTTTTCTGGCGGACGTTGCTTCTCTGTTCACTGATGTGCATTTTCTTTATTCGACTGGGCCAAGCTTTGATCTACATATAATATATCAATTGAGTTCGTCAATTTGACCTTTGACTGCAACTCCTTCCAAACTGTATCGCAGCGACCAAGTAGCTTCAATATGTTAGACCTTATAATCACGACAGCTCATGAAGCTTTAGGTCACATAGAATACCTCTACTTGCATCTATTTATTAATTTACTTCAGCTCACCTTCTATATTTTTTTCTAATATTGCTGATGTGATAACGAAAGAAATTCGCCGCTGCAATAAAGGTCATAACATTGGTAATAAACCCTGTCATCACCGATGAACAAGAACTTTGTGGTGAGAATCTACTACTACCACTCTATTAGCGATCATCCGAGGAAGCGATCATCCGAGGAAAACTGTATTTTAGTTGAGAAAATATGTCCGCGTCAGCGGATAAGTGCATCGCCTGCATTAAAAAGCGCAATAAATCTAAACCATCGTCTACAAAAGCTCTTCAGCGCATGAACTATAAAAATGACTATACAGAAACGCTCAGCGTGTTAGGCACAGCTTCATCGTAAGATAAATACAAAGTGAATGCTACATCGTCTTGCATTGCCCTAAGTGCCGCAAAGAAAAAATATTTTTTGAATGACTTGCCACATATACTGAGTTCTGTGAAAGCATGAGCCTACCTGAGAGAGTAACCGCGTTTTGTCAAACGAGGATAACGCAATCGTTCTTTCTGACAGGCAATGTTCAAGCGTCTTTAACTATTTTTTCACGTCCGCATTCACAAAAGAAGATAGCTGGAACGTACAATTTCTTCGTGACTTCGGCTATGAATAGGTCGCTAGTATAAACAACGTGGTGGGGGGCATAGCTGCAATAATATTCTTAAAGTATCGTCTTGTGGCACTGCTGACATCAACTGGACGATAATAAAGAATATCACTTTCGTTTGTGACAAAAAATATTGTGACAATGAATATTGTCTGGTATGCTTGCTTTACCTGAAAAAACAAAACAAAAGCTGTACTGGCCTACAACAGTGGAAGTAATCATTCCTAAAAAATTATGGGGTTTTACGTGGCAAAACCACTTTTTGAATATGAGGAGGATTATGAGAATTATGTAGTGGAGGACTCGGGAAATTTCAACCACCTGGGGTTCTTTAGCGTGTACCTATATCTAAGTACACGGCTGTTTTCGCATTTCGCCTCCATCGAAATGGGGCCGCCGTGGCCCGGATGCGATGCCGCGACGTCCTGCTCAGCCGCCTAAAACCATAGCCACTGAGCAACCACGGCGGGCAACCATTCATATGAGATCTTCAGGCCCATCTTCTTTACTTGCATTTCCTGGAAGAAGCTTTAACATGTCACCACTTCGCATATTGGTAACCATAATAAACATAATTTCGTTTCACACATAAAAACTGCATCAAAGAAGGCTTTTGGTGTGAGGCATGGTTACTGGAATTTACAACAGACATGCAATTAACATGGGCGTCAGTTTACAGGCGGACTGCTTATTTCTGAACATTTCTAAACCATTCAACCGTGTTGCTCGTTTCAAATTGACAACTGAAATTTCTGTGCTGAAACTTGACTACCGAAGTTTGTTATGACTGCACAATTTTCGTTTTAATCGTGAGCGATATACCTGGATTGATCCCTTCAAACCTTCCCCATCTTATGTTACATCTGGTGCGCTAAAAGGCAGTGTTCTCGGGCCTTTTTATGTCTATTCAGGATTTATGACCTTTTGGATAACATATCTTCTCGCGTACGAATGCTTGTGGAGAACACCATATTCTATCACGAGATAAATCGCACTGATGTTCATCTAGCGCTCGAGGGATACGTCGAGCTTGCTATTGAATGGTGTAAAACGAGGCTCATGACTCTAAAGAGATCAAATTTTAAAACGACGTCGTTCACAAGTGAACCAATCATATCGCAGTTTTGCTGCCACCTTGACAACAGTCTTGTAACTAACACTATAAATTATAATGATTTAGGCATTTACCGCAAACAGAAATTAACACTCGCTTAGCACATTACACGGGACTATGCCAGTGCGGCCAAAATATTGGGATTTTTTTATCGGCATAACTTGCACAGTGCACCTTTTGCCTCGAAAATTTTTCTGGCCTACTTAACGTTGAATCGACCGCGTGTGTCCGGCTCTCCAGTCTGGTCAGCATATTATCTACCACGTTGAAGTGCTTGAACAACTTCAACACAATCATCAATAAAAATCCAATTCTTTGTGTACAAAAAGTCTTCAGCGCACGAAGAGCAGGAAAAAATGGCTCTATGGGAACCTAGTTAGCTTCCTTCAGAGCTTCGAAAAGCATGTGAGGCGAATAGCAAAGCTGATATCTCCAGCATATCATTAAAGCTCGTGTTCCTCTCCGTCTTGAAATAGGGCAAGTCACCTAGTTCTTGTAGTCACAGGGCTCAGTCAAGCATGCCTACAATCAAGTTTAAGCTATCGCTACAGACCTTAAACACTTGACGTGACATCGCATTGTTATCATTACTACAACAAGTCATTCACTCTGACGATTCATCCCTACCACGCATCATTCTGCACGATAGCCATACCGCGTCTTCACAACACGCAGATTGCCAAACTACATCGGTTGTGCCCACATATTCAGTGTGACACAGATACTTTTTACCACTGCCACATGCTATCCGCCTCTGGGACAATGCTCCCTATGATATTGCTTCAGTTACGAATCATACCGCTTTCCGCAGTAACTTAGCCAAACATTTTTCAGCTCACAAATAGTAGTTATTTCTTCGCTTTTGGTATTCCGTGTGTCTTCTTTGGACATACTTTGTACATATATACTTGTTTACAATTCCGATACGCGTCACTTGGCCCTTTTGTGTTGTTTCCAGTTTTGTTGCTTTACTGTTGTTAATATTTTTATGAAGATTGTGCCAACATCTTTTAATTTTGTTTTGCCGGTGAAGAGATATTGGCGTCTTTGCGTTTATTGTTCATTCTGTTACGTTAGTTTGCGAAAGTTCTTGCATACCACTTAGTAATACTAGCAGCGACAAACTTGATTTCTCGCACTTTCTTTTTTGTTTGCGCTTTGCTGTTTTACTTTATCTTTTCCTATAATTTGTCAGGCTATATGTTTAAGGTTGCTTGATCGTTTGTTTCCTTGACAATGCTTTGTAGCGGAACTGTCGGCAAGTGTAATTGAGCTGTACCACTCACTCACCTCACTCAATGTCACTCTCGAGGCCGGTGAGGTGTTTCTAAACAAATAAATAAGTTATATTTTTATCGTTGTTACACTTCACCGCTTCTACAGTGTTTCTCCTTGAACGTTTGCTCTTTTCAAATTTTAGATTGATATGCATCTGTTCTAGTTCATCTTGCTCAAAGCGCAAATGGTGTTGCACTTTCACTATCCGAGGCGTTTCTCGAATCTTTCGTCCGTTTTATGTTGCTACCCTTCTTCAAAAGCGTTTCCTGCTCTCGAGCTGCAGCTGCCAGAACTGCTGCCATTTCCTCTCCGCACTTCCATTAGCTCAGGTTCCCCACAACGGTGTTTATAAAACTGTGGCGTTCCAACTGTAGCCATGGGACGTTTTGTTGGATGCGCAGCTGTTTTTACGTCTCATTTCCGGCACTTTGCTCTGCAGCTTACCTCCAAATGTGCTCAAAACCCGCGTCTTTTATGAAACAAGAACATAGCAAATTATTGTGTTGACTTTTGTTCTATTCCTCTGGACACGCACATGCTAAATTGTGGCATGCAAAAATAAAAATCAAGATACTGCAGCGGGCACTGCTTAATAGATGCGTGCCATCAACTTCAATCAATTTTGCGTCAGTTGGTCACTGACAATGTAAATACCTTTCAATTTACCGACTCCTTTGCCGCACTACATGAACAGCATCCATAATTATTATTTTTATTTTTAGTCTGCTTCCTAAAGAGAAGCAAGCAGGCATTCTGCCCCTTTCGGAGGCGGCGGCCATTCCTCTTACTAAATTTTTTCTATTTTCTATACGTCTCTAAGCCCAATAATATTATTTATAACAATAGTAATAACTGAGTTGAAAATGCTTTCTCCCAATAAGCTTACATTTAATGTTCCCTTGAATTTCCGACAACAGGACCAAAGAATAAATGCTCTTGTTTAGCATATTCCATTTAGGAAAAGTGGAATGCTTGCGACGAACTAAATGCGTTATTTAGCAGCTGATGAAACGTCGTCTAAATAGGAAAAATAAATTGTACTTGCTTCATTCGGTCGAATACAATATATGGCCTTATTCATAAACGCATATAGTGCCTGCACGGTACGCACCGATGTGGTTATTATTGGGTCTTACAAGAACGCTCAAGGATTTCAACAAGCGTGTTAAGTAGATCAGTATTCTTACAACAGTGACAAAAGTAAGGTTACGGGAGTAGATTTCGTTGACGAATAGTGAAGGTAAGCAGAGTGCGCAGTTTGATACAGAAGAATGATCGTCTTTTGCATGAAAGCTCAGCAGCTCGACTTGTGGTTCAGGAATGGTTCTGCAACACTGCATACGCTTGCTAAGTTTTTTTTATATCTAGATGGGGGGCGAGGGTTGGTAGTAGGCACATTGCGCTGAAGTAGCGTCGACCTGAATGCGAGCGAACCTTTATGTGACAGCATCTAGCGAAACGCCCAACAGCACAGGGAGGCTTTCCTAAGTGTATAGCTGTCACTGCTATTTGGCCATTTAGGAATTGCGTCGCCACACGCAATATCGCACCAGCTGCAACATGTGCAGCAATAGCGGATGCGATGCGAACAGCAGACTCCACAATCTCTCGTAGGTTTTACATTGTGGAATGCGTTTTTGAGGGCTTTGCGCATCAATCGCGCACTGTGCAATGGCCTGCCTGAGCTACAGAAGCATTAGGCGAGTGTCAACTTGGTTTCCCGTAATTGCCCCTAAAGCGGCTGTGGTCAGCGACGAGATGCTAGCCAGCGTGGCTGGCCTGGGTAAGCTCCACATTTTCTTACAGTCAGAAGCTACACGAATAAGTAATGAATGCTATCGCGTGGCTGGCGCCTTTCCTGAATTGCTGCCTGTGAAATATTGTTGCCAGTTGGAAGTACAATTGACCTCAGCATATTTCTTGTCAATGAATTCTACCATCGTTTCATCTGAGATGAAGGCTATAGTGACGTGCCGAGAGCTTTACAGATCGAACAAAACATTGTACAGTCTTTTGATGTATGTAAAATATCTAGTGAACGGGAAGTAAAAAAGAATATGCAAGATGCAGTCCTTATATAGGTGACCTCATCACTCCACTGTATCTGACACATTAAAGTACCCAAACAATAAACAACTCACCTTTTCAGAGTGGCACTCTGTTGAAATCAGCGGGTAATAGCCGGCGTAAGAACGATACGTCGTGAAAAAAGTTTCAGGCGGGAAATGTACACATATTGAAAAGGACTGCGGCTTCATATGCGCATTTTTGAAACGCGCGATATTTCTCGCCGTACTGGTTAAAGCATTTCCCGCTAGAAAAGTTGCGCATGCTGCGCGTTTTCTCAAGTTCTTATTATGGGAAGTTTTTGATGTGCTATACATGCAATTAGTGTTATTTTTTCCTGGCATAGAGTGAAGTTGGAATGAGTTTGTGTGGTTAACCAGACCTGCTATAGAGCATAGTAATTCCGCTACCTACTAATATAGCATGAAATTCAGCCTCTGGCACTATAACAGACCAACATACCGTTGTGCATTGATTGTGAGAAGAAAACAGCATGAGGACAATGAATTATGCTAAGCCCACACAAACAGCAGGTTGCCAATATCCCTCAAGAGAAAAGTGTATAACAGCTGTGTTTTACCAGTGCTCTGGGCAGAAACCTGGAGGCTTACGAAAAAGGTTGTACTCAAATTGAGGACGACGCAACGAGCTATAACAGGAAGAATGATGGGCGTAACATTAAGGGATAAGAAAAGAGCAAATTGCTTTAGGGAACAAACGTGAGTTAATGACATCTTAGTTGAAATCAAGCTGCAGCCATGGCGTAGAGGTAGAGCATCCGCCTCGCGTGCAAGAGGACCGTGGTTTGAATCCCGGTGCTGCGCAATTTTCCACCGGATTTTTAAAAAAATCCGCGTGTTTATAAAATTGCATAAACAAGGCCTGCAGTTCCGCCTGATCCTGGTGACCAGAACCGGTAACGCACTCCCTCACCATAGCAGGAGTGGCCACCCTGGTGCAGTACTCGGCCACAATCTCTTATGACTACAACAATCAAACCCCGGCCCTCACTCCCCAGCAGCTGTCAAGCAACTGACCACGGTGGTGGTCAGACCTGTGACGCAGCAGAGGGTGCTAAGATTCCCTGGATCCGGACAGACCGCCGTTGGAATCTGAACCTGGCATCGTTTAAAGCTTGAACGTTATCTAGTGAGGCGAGCCTAGCAGTGGTATTGGGGGAATTAGAGGGCAGTAAATGGGATATAATAGGGCTCAGTGAATTTAGGAGGACAAAAGAAGCACGTACAGTCCTAAAAAGCGGGCATGCCTTGTGCTACCGGGGCTTAGCGGAGAGATGAGAACGAGGGATAGGATTGCTGATTACTAAGAATATAGCTGGCAACAACAGGAATTCTATACGATTAACGAGAGGGTGGCAGGTCTTGTTGTGACCCTAATAAGAGGTCCAAATTGAAGGTTGTACAGGTCTACGCCCCTACATTGAGTGATTATGACCAGGAAGTCGAAAGCTTCTATGAAGACTTGGAATGAGCGATGGGTAAAGTCGAAACAATGCCAAAGTAGGCAAGAAGCAGGCTGGAGACAAGTCAGTAGGGGAGTATGGCATTGACACTAGGAATAGCAGGGGAGAGCTATCAGTAGACTTTGCAGAACATAATAGTGCGCAGATAATGAATACCTTTTTCCGCAAGCGGGAAAACCTTAAGGTGACGTGGAGGAGCCTGATTGGCGACACTAGAAATGAAATAGACTTTATGCTCTGCGCTAACCCTGGCACCATACAAGATGTGGACATGCTCAGCAAGGTGTGCGGCAGTGACCATAGGATGATAAGAAGTCGAATTAGCCTAGACTCGAGGAAGAAACGGAAGAAACTGGTACATAAGAAGCCGATCAATGAGTTAGCGGAAACAGCGAAAATAGAGGAATTCCAGATGAAGCTACAGAACAGGTACAGCCGCCCTGATTTTTAATAATATAGCGCGAGCGTCGACTGAACTGCTGGTGAGGGCCTTATAACGGCGATAAGCGTGCAACAAGAGCGTGCAACAAGGCGAGTGCAACAAGGCAACAAGGCTCGTGCGCGAACTCTCGCCTTGTTGCACGCTTATCGCCGTTATAAGGCGCTCACCGGCAGTTCAGTCGACGCTCGCGCTATATTAATAAAAATCAGGGCGGCTGTACTCGGCTTTAACTCAGGAAGAGGACCTTAGTGTTGAAGGAATAAACTACAATGTTATGGGCATCATTAAGGAGTGTGCAATAGAAGTAGGTGGTAACTCCGTTAGACAGCATACAAGTAAGCTATGGCAGGAGACGAAATATTTGAACAAGAAACGCCAACGTGTGAAAGCCTCTAACCCTACAGATAGAATATAACTGGCAGAACCTTCCAAGTTAATCAACAAGCGCAAGACAGCTGACATAATGAAGTATAATATGGATAGGATGCAACATGCTCTCAAGAACGGAGGAAGCCTAAAAGCAGTGAAGAAAAAATTAGGAATAGGCAAGAATCAGATGTATGCGTTAAGAGACAAAGCCGGCAATATCATTACTAATATGGATGAGATAGTTCAAGTGGCTGAGTAGTTTTATAGAGATTTGTTCAGTACCCGTGGCACCCACGACGACAATGAAAGAGAGGATAGCCTGGAGGAATTTGAAATCCCCCAAGTAACGCCGGAAGAAGTAAAGAACGCCTCGGGATCTATGCACAGGAGGAAGGCAGCTGGGGAGGATCAGGTAACAGCAGATTTGTTAAAAGATGGTGGGCAGATTGTTCTGGAAAAACTGCCCACCCACTATACGCAATGCCTCATGAATTTCAACATACCGGAATCGTGGAGGAACGCTAACATAATCCTATTATATAATAAAGGGGACGCCAAAGACTTTAAAAATTATAGACGTATCAGCTTACTGCCCGTTGTCTAAAAAGCATTTACTAAGGTAATCGCAAATAGAATCAGGGACACCTTAGAATTCTGTCAACCAAAGGACCAGGTCCTTAGACTACTACTAAGACTACTAAGGTCCTTAAAGGCTACTCAACAATAGACCATATTGACACTTAGGTGTAATGTTGTGTTGAGTACTGTGTTTTCAATGTCAATATTTTGTTGTATTGTGTATTAGATATATCCTTTTGTAACATCAATCATCTGTATTTCCATCATTTGTATATTCCTTCCCCCTGCTCTAATGCCCAACATTGGGCACTGTAGGTATGTAAGTAAATAAATAAAATACATAAATAAATCAGGTGATATACAAATGTGCGTAATATAACCAACCCTTATACAGTAAACTCTCAGTTGTACGAACGTAGGTTTATCGAATATTTCAGAACAACGAAAACAACTTTTTTAAAAATCCCAGGCAGTTTTTTTTATAGAGTCTATGCAAAAATGTTTCACTTAAACGAATTTCGGAACAGTCATTATTTCAGTTTAACGAACTCGCTCAGAGAACCAAGGCTTATTTTTACGATCAGAACCGATGCCCGCCCTCATCAAGCCACTGCTCCAGCGCCAATGTAAAGTAGCTGGCGCTACAGTGCCCCTGGGGAAAAGCGGCGGTGCGGAAAACAAACGGCAACGAGGCATGGCACGAGGCATCGCCCGCACGAAACGAGCAAGCATGTAATCTCGGAGGCCATGAAGGAAGTAACATAACTGGCGCTTACAGCGCCGCCAAAGCAAAGCAGCGATCTGTCACACCACAAACCACGTGGTGTGTGTTTTTTTTCCGACCGGCTAGTTGTGGCATGGTCGTCGTCTCTTTCTTTCGAAGAAGAAACGAAGAAGACAAAGAAGAGGCAACTGCCGAGCCAGTTTCAAGCCCTATAACTTTAGCGGAGGTTGTAGGGTACATTGGAAAGTTGAGGGACCTTGTGTCTCAATAGCAACCTGTGCCAGGAGAAGTGTACAAATACATTGACTCTTTGGACAGTTTTGTTACTTCCTGTGCTTTAACAGTACAAGTGCCGAAGATTACACTTTCTTTATCTAAGTGAGAAAAGCAGCATTATAACTGTTACGAACCTTGTAGTTGTTGATATGTACAAATTTCATTTCACACATTTCTTACACTATGGATGCCATGTCTTTTGCTGCATGAATTGCGCTTCAAATTTTCGACTCTGTATGCCATGTCTCATGTTGGTCTAGTGAATATTCAGTTTAGTGAACCTTCAGTTAAGTGAACTATTTCCTTCGGTCCCTTGAAGTTAACTCAAGAGAGAGTTCACTGTATATAGCTTTCATTGATTACGAGAAAGCGTTTGATTCAGTCGAAATCTCAGCAGTCATGGATGCATTGCGGAATCAGGGTGTAGACGAGCCGTATGTAAATTTCCTGAAAGATATCCATAGCGGATCCGCAGCCACCGTAGTCCTCCATGAAGAAAGCAAGAAAATCCCCATAAACAAAGGCGTCAGGCAGGGAGATACAGTCCCCCCAATGCTATTCAAAGCGTGTTTAAAATAGGTATTCAGAGACTTGGATTGGGAAGAATTGAGGATGAAAGGTAATGAAGGATACTTTAGTAACTTGCGATTCGCTGATGATATTGCCTTGCTTAGTAACTCAGGGGACCAACTGCAATGCATGCTCACTGACACGGAGAGGCAAAGCAAGAGGGTAGGCCTAAAAATTAATCTGCAGAAAACTAATGTTTAACAGTCTCGGAAGAGAACACCGGTTTACGATAGGTATCGAGGCACTGGAAGTAGTAAAGGAATACATCTACTTAGGACAGGTAGTGACCGCAGACCCGAATCATGAGACTGGAATAATCAGAAGATTAAGAATGGGCTGGGGTGCGTTTGGCAGGCATTCCCAGATCATGAACAGCAGGTTGCCGTTATCCCTCAAGAGAAAATTGTATAACAGCTGTGTCTTACCTGTACTCACGTATGGGGCAGAAACTTGAAGGCTTACGAAAAGGATTCTACTTAAATTGAGGACGACGCAACGAGCTGTGCAAAAAATGACAGGTTTAACGTTAAGGGATAAGAAAAGAGCAGATGGGATGAGAGAACAAACGCGAGTTAGTGACATCGTTGTTGAAATCAAGAAAGAGAAAGGGGGGGAGGCATGGGCAGGACATGTAATGAGGAGGGAAGATAACCGCTGGTCATTAAGGGTCACAGGCTGGATTCTAAGGGAAGGCAAGCGTAGCAGGGGCGGCAGAAATATAGGCTGGCGGAAGAGGTTAAGAAGTTTGCAGGGACAACATGGCCACGATTAGTACATGACCGGGGTAGTTGTAGAATTGTCGGAGAGGCCTTTGCCCTGCAGTGGGCGTAACCAGGCTGATGATGATGCTGCTGCTGCTGATGATGATGATGGAACAGACTTTACTTGACCAGAGCGTTACGTATACCCGCACTTTATTGGAGTACTCTCTCTTCTGTTGAGCACTTGAGTGGCACCGAAATTTCCAAAATGTTGTGGGGGAGGACGTGACCTGAGAAAAATTAAATGTTGTGCCTAATCCACAAATGAGACAGACCTAACATCTAGACCCAGTGCAGGATGATGCACCGGTGTCAACTAGCCTGGAGACAAGGTCTTTTTCGAAATTTCAAATTTATTTCGGGTTCGCCGATGCTAAGCATCTGTCTACTTTTGTACCATCAAATAAGGCAGTTGGAGGTACTGTAATTCACGCCGGCAAAGAAAAAAGACGCCAATATAAATCTTGGAACAAGAACGGTGAGGCAAGTTACCGCAGGGCTATGTAGAGCAGTAATAATGCAGAATTAGCAAAAGAAGACAGAAACTAAACATAATTACGCATATTCAAACAAAACCGGAACAAACGCTCCACCAGAAGAGTGGCTTCACTCAAAAATATATATGGGCCGATCTCAAAGATTATGCCTTTCAAAAATGTGTGCTCTTACCGAAGCTCGTGCAGTGTTAAGAGCAAACCGTATCATAGGCAAATGCGCCCAGTATATTGGGTGTGAACGCTGTCAAATTTATTTTTTTATTATGGACGGTAACGTCCCTACTATACTAAAAAGTTGTTTTTATATTTTTGCTGATATGCAAAAAGTGCTGACCATGGTCGGGCGAGATAATTCTATCATTTCCCTAGTGTTGTTTAACTTCGAATTTCTCAATAATATACGTGCAACTAATGGAGAAAGAAATTAAAAAACTTCAGGAGCTGCAAGCTGTTTCGCAGCTTGCCGCTGATTGAAATATAAAATTGTCCCGCAACCACTTAGTCTTTTCTGATTTTGAAAAGCAACTACTAATTTGTTGACATGGGATTGGTACATCAAGTAATCTGAAATATTTAACATCTGAAGAAGCGGTTCAACATATTCCAGGTCACGTCCAACTTTTAGTACAGAGGCCCTAGAAATATTTGAAATGCTTTTTTTACAAAGACATCCTAGAGCGCGAATATGAATGCATGTTCTACAGTAAAATCCTCTTTTCGCGAGGTATCGCTTTAGGCGTACGAAGCCATCCGTAATTTTCATTCCAAAATTGTCATGAACCCGCAGACGTGCTCCGCCGTGGAGGCAACGCTGCTGACGCGGCGCTTGCCATGGCAGCCTGCATGCAAGTTCTTCAGCCATATGCCACCGGCATTGGAGGTGACTGCTTCGCCCTGCACTACGACGCCCGCACAAAGAGCGTTCGTTGCGTGGATGGATGGTGAGTGGAAGGGCAGAGAGTGCACAGCTGTTCAAGCTTGACATTCTTTAGTTAGTTCTTGTATAATCCAACGGAACGTCTTGATTCAGAATGTGAGAAGCGTTTAGACCCTGAAATTAACGATAAAAACAGAAACTGATGGGTGCGACTTTCGTAATTCACGCGCGTGCTAAACCAACAGCATTTGAAGCCAAGGAAAGCATAGTAGAGTGGAGGTTAGGTTACCGCAGGCAGGAAGATATATGTTTTGTTCATTTTTTTTTCTTGTCACTACTACACTATACATAAGCAATCGATAGATAGTTATTTTTTCTTTTTCCACGATATTTATTATCTACAGGCTTCATGTTGTTTCTGTCATGCAATTGCAAATCAGACGCGACAAATAATATTATTGCAGATTCTTTGCAGTACCGCGCGGCAGAACTGCGGTGGCAGGCTGTTCATTCCGCTCATTAATTTACTAAAACTTCACTGGCTTTGTGAGCATGTACACTTTAAAAGACAGTGCCAACGCAACTTCGTGCGCTTCACCTAGCTACATCACTGTCACTCTGGCGGGCTCACGTATTGCAGCGCTTACCTGTAATTTAATACAAGCAGTGTACTAGAACTACACAGCAATAATATTCAAGAAACGTTTTGCAGAAATATGCTTTTGGCTTAGCGGCTGACTCAACGACGTATTAGCCCTCACGCGAATATAGTCTTGTCCGTAGCTGTTATCGCGTTGAGGGGCACATTTATTCGAATAAAGTAGTCACAGTATTCACAGGAAGCATGAGGTCGATGAACAACAATTTGAGCTGTGATGAACGCTCTCCCACCGATCACTGTGAGCGAACATCGTCTCTGTCACTCAAATCACATAGTGATTTTCGTAGGAAGGATGTTTTTTGTTTGTTACAGCAGTACGCGCCTGGTAAAGTTCAATATGGCCTTACTGCATGTACCAAATTAAGATTGCGGGTAGTCCAGCTTCGAACGTGTGACCATACCTATTTTTGCACGTTCACCTTTATTGCATAATCTGTCCTACTTTCGCCTTGTAACTTATGGCACTTATATTGTTGTTCAAATCAAGTGCTAAAGTTTCTTGTTGCTGTTGTTGTTTACTGCTACAGAGTTGTGAATTAGGGATCATTCTTCATAAACTTAGTTTTATTCATTTGCCTCAGAAATTTTTTAAAGAAAATGTCGCAAAAACATGTTCTTCGAAAAGCCAAGCAGAAAACTGACCCAGCTGTTGAACGGTAATTGCATGGTCGCGTTTATTAGGGCTCTATATAATGCATAAAATAAGTTAAGGGATTATCACATAACTTTTATGAAAACACTTTGTGCGAACACAAAAAGCTTGACATCCTGGTACGGCACTCAACTGTCACACACCTACTTTTTTTTGTAAAAATTCCAATTGTAGAGTATATCATTGTGCGTATTCAGCAATAAACCAAGGCAAAATATGCGAAGATACCTTGTACCAATGTCTTTAGTTTACCTAGTTTAGTTCACGGATGTTTCTTGATTCGATAAGATTTCTCCTTAACAATCTCTAAAAAAGATGTAGCATGGAACAAAGTGAGTACTACAAATTTTGCGCAGCAAACCTAAACTTAGTTTTTACGCAATATAATTAGTCGATCAGTTTCAAGCGCGCGTTTCTTTCTGCACGCCATCGCTGTCCATGTTCATTCCCGGAAGTCTGCATGGTTGTAAAATACTCGGTTCCTCTCATGTAAGGTAGATGTTTAAGTCTTGATTCCGAGACTCTCTTCCACTTGTTATTACAGGTGTGGAGTGCACTGAACCATTGTAAGTTTATTGGGGCCACGGACGCATAAAAATGCTTCACAAACCCACGTAAACAAATAAATATTGTCGGTAGAATGACATCAACAAACACTTTGTGAATAAAAGACACGCATTAGCTGGGGACCATTCACTAATTTTCCGCACTTCTGATTCTTCAAACTGCACGTCAACAAAGTACACGAGCCTTTTCACATTGCGCAAGTTGAAGGAATGGAATAAACATAGTTTGGGAATTCAATGACTCGATAGGGGCTGTTGGCTGAAGAATGAAATTTTAAGCTATTCAAATTTCCAGTAAATGATAGAAAAATCATATTATATAGATTCAGCCATAAATGTTTTTAAGGTCATAAACGTCAGACAAGTCAATTCGCGTCATGAAGTCGTACCTGGTTGAGTGTGCTTGGAGCGTGAATGGTGAACTGGCCAATTCTGCTGTAAGACTGAGTGTGCATGCACACGACTAGTGCAATTCGACTTCTTCACGCAGTGTGTGACGATAAACTTTTCTATCCAAATCAGCCCGTACTCACTACGTTACAACACGGAGTAGGCTAGACAACAGCGCTGGCATAGCTTGAGGACGTTTGATGAATGCGGTTGGTATGGTTAGGTCTTTCACGTTGCTAGTCTTTAACACTGATGCACTCGATGTCAGTAATGAAACAGGATTGCATTAGGTGGTCCTTTGTGGCGTGTTATGCTATACTGCCCTGTTTTACAAGAGCTAGATGTTGTATTGAGATAAGGCCCAACTCCCAAGAGAGATAGTGTAAATATTTTTTCTCTGAATTCAATGAAATAACATAAGCCAAGCATCGAACGCTTTTACAAAGGGAAGTGACGTAAATCCTGAAGTGTCCTGGTTTATTTCTTCAATAGTTAGCTTCGCATCCTGTTAAATGAACACATCTGGGTCGCTCTTGCAATAGGTTACAAGTGAGGTGGCCTCTTATCGAAGATTTTTTTAATGTTGGTATAGCGTGAAAATTCTTTGGACAGTGTGCCAGCGAAATCTGTCCATGGCGCGAAAAATGTCACACCCCTTGTTTACAAAAAAGAAATAATTATTTTGTGAAGTTAAGAGATTAAATCGTTATGATAATGTCAGGGTGGATAGTTTGTAGCTTGAAAGGTAGATAAGGAAACAGTGCAAAATAAAGAAACATCATCGTCATCATCATCATCAGCCTTTACATGTCCACTCCAGGACGAAGGCCTCTCCTTGCGATCTCCAATTACCTATGTGCTGGGTCAACCAATTCCACCCAGCGTCTGCAAATTTCCTAATTTCATCACCCCACCTAGTCTTCTGCCGTCCTTGACTGCGCCTACATTCTCTTGGTACCCATTCTGTAACAATAATGGTTCAACGGTTATCTAACCCACGCATTATATGACCAGCTCAGCTACATTACTTTCTTCCAATGTCAATTATAATGTCAGATATCCCTGTTTGCTCGCTGATCCACACCGTTCTCTTCCTGTCTCATGATGTTATGCCTAACATTCTTAGTTGCATCGCGCTTTGCGCGGTCCCTAACTTGTTTTAGCGTTTCTTTGTCAGTCTCTATGTTCCTGCCCCATATGTCAGAACCGGCAGAATGCAATATTTGTACACTTTTCTAGTAACAATAGTAATAGAATACGCTCCAACCCATCTTTATTTTTCTGAAAATTTACTTCTCATGATCAGGCTCCTCTGTGAGTAATTGATCTAGGTAAATGTACTCCTTCACAGAATGTAGAGGCTGACTGGCGATCCTGAACTCTTGTTCCCTTGCCAGGCTGTTGATCACTATCTTTGTCTTCTGCATAATAATCTTCAACCCCACTCTTACACTATCTCTCTTAAGGACCACAATCATTTGTTGTAACTCGTCCCCAGTGTTTCTGAAAAGGACAGTGTCATCTGCAAATCGAAATTTGCGGAGATATTCGCCGTTTATCTTTACTCCTTAGCCTTACCAGTTTAATAGCTTCAATACTTCTCCCAAGCACGCAGTGAATAGGATTGGAGAGATTGTCTCCTTGTCTGACCTCTTTCTTTGTAGCTATCTTCCTACTTTTTGGTGGAGAAATAAGGCAGCTGTGGAAGCTCTGTAGATATTTTCGAAAACATTTAAGTGAGCCTCCTGTACTCCCTGCTTACGTAATGCCGCTATGAGTGCTGGTATCTCCAATGAATCAAACGCCTTTTTCGGATCTGTGAAAGCCATATAGGGAGGCTGGTTTTAGTGTGTGGGTTTCTCGATAACCTGGTTGATGACATGAATGTGATCCATTGTACAGCATCCCTTTCGGAAACCTACCTTCTTTCTTGGTTGGATAAAGTCTACCGTTGCTTTTATTCTATTAGAGATTCTCTTGGAGAAAACATTATGTAATACTGGAAATAAGATAGTAGGCCTATAATTTTTTAATTATTTGTCTCCCTGTTTCTGGGTTAGAAAAGGAGAGGAAGGTGAAAGCGGGAGCCAACGTTTCCACAAATGGACTTGTCTTCTTCAAGGCGACATAAGCTTTCCTCGCCAGAGTATATATATGTGCGTATATATCTTCAAAAGGGGAGATAGCGTAAGGCGGGTGGGTGCAGAAGCGTGTAAAGGTGTGTTACTGACGAGGGTGTAGAATTGAGAATAAAGGAGTGCTGTGCACAAGGCCAGTGACAAGGCCGTCTGTCAGTCACGTGTCAACGGTCGTATGTCAGCCGGCGTGTCAACGGCGTGCACAGCACCGCTCTATTACTTGTTCCGCCGGTGATCGTGGGCTATCGTGTCTCTGAAAGAGGTAAAACAAGGGGAGCCAGAAACCGGCGCTCGTGAAAAAACAGTAATTAAAAGAAAATTCTATAATGGAGTAAATAAAAAATAAAAAGCACATGACACATAGCTCAACGGATAGTTCTACAGGCGAACATCCACAGCATTGCAGCAACATATAGTAGACATATCGCAGAGTCTAAATCCCTAGTAAATTGATCTCCTGAATGTGGTCCGTCGTTTTTTCCCGTAAACAACGCAGTAAACAAATATGAGCTCCACAAAGACATAACAGAGTTTTCAAGGCGCATGCGCAGCACGGATTCTTTTTTGATAGGCAAGACGTAGGAAAACTTTGATAGAGAGTCTCTGAGACCACCTAGCACGTAGAAACCGGAAAAAGAACAGTGCCCAGACCTGCGTTTATAGATAAAGCTTATCTCAAAGGAAATTCTAGAGTCAGCTCGGCATTGCTGGAAACGCAAAAATTTGTCCCCCGCTCAGCACCAAATCATTAAAGAACTCAGGGAATGAAATATTATTGTAATAAAACCAGCGCTCAAAGGCGGCAGTATTTGTAATATGGCCTACAGAAAGCACAAGAATGAGGCCTCCAAACAACTGAGCAACCACACCCATTACAGAAAACTCGACTCTAACCCCACTTCAGACTACAGCATTACTTTGAAAAACACAACAGTGGAGCTCCGGTTCAGGCAACTAATCATGCAATCTGAATATCGCTTCACCACGGCCAAGAATAAAGAGGCAGAGCGTTTTTATCTTCCTCTTCAAATACGTAATCTTGCTGTAGAAGAAATATTTGCAGCCGAAATCCCAGGTCAGTCTATTGTGTCTAATAACCCACCTACCAAGTCACTAGCTAAATTTTTAAATCACCGCCTCTCAAACACCTCCACCACCCTCCCATCTCATCTTCAAGACATGCCGCACTTCCTTCGATTTATCGACGGTATCAAAGGCAACGAAATCCTTTCCGACCTTGCTATTCTAGCCACCTTGGTCGTTTCTGCCCTTTACAATACCAAACACATGAGTGAAGGAATTGAAGTCGTTTCGAAATCCCTCGCAATCAATCGCCAAGCGCATGCTCCTGAAGTTTACCTGTCACTCCTTAGATTAGTTCTCAGTCTCAACTATTTCAGATTTCATTCTATTCACTACCTGCAAACTTTCGGCACTAGCGTGGGAACACCGTACGCTCCCACGTATGTGAACATTTTCATGGGACAGCTTGAAGTAGACCAGTTGAAATCCTGCCCTTTTAATTTCCACACCTGTTTTCGTTACATTGACGACATATTTCTAATAGGGGAACACGGCACAAGTGCGTTACCGACCTAATTCTCCATTTCAACCGCTTTCCCCTGAGCGCTAAATTTACTGCTCACCAGTCTCCTAGTCAGATCAACTTTCCTGAGACGACGGTCTACATAGAAAACGCAAAACTGAAAACGACACTTTACCGGAAGCCTACGGATAGCCAGCAATATTTAGACTACAACAGTCATCACCAGCGACAATGCATGCAAGAAATTTTTGCCGGACAATTGAAACGAATAATAAGAATCTGCATCGAAGATCACGATTATAGCCACCACTTAAAAATGACAGTAAAACAATGCTAGCAGAAAGAAACTATCCACAAGTTGCTCTCGAAAGCGCTTATGATGTCGCGTCAAGATTGGAGAGACAATCAGAATTAACGGAAAAAGCGCCTACACCAGAATCCGACAGACCGCCAGCCTTTATAACAAAATATTCGAATGCACTCCCAAACAAACAACATTCTACAAAAATGCCACCCAATATAATCAAGTAACGAGCGTCTGAGAAAAGCGTTCCCGGATGTACCGAGGGTTACCTATCACCGCAACAGGAATTTTAAGACATGTAAGTGCACGAAAAAATAATCCAACATCATTCCCGCGTAATACAAGCATGTTTCCCTGGTGCAAAACTTGCAGGCACCTTCAAAGTGACGTTAGAATTACAAGCACCTCTAGTAGTTAAACACAGGAAGTCAAATGTAGCTTTACTTGTACAACTTCGGATGTGATTTATATGCTTGAATATTCCTTCTATAAGAAACCATATATAGGCAAAACGGGACAATCAGTGAACGTCAGATTAAACTGATATCGCACGGGCAGAGCTAAAAAGCTTTTCAAAGCCGTCGTCGAGCATTCCAGCCAACCAGGTTATTACTTCGATGAATTTAAACTCTACATTTTACAGTCAAATTTCCATTCTGAACCAGAAAGCAAATACAGAGAATCATGCCTTATTCATAAATTCAAGACATTGGAAGTTATAGACATAAACTTCTCAAAGGGAGTTTTAGAATCTGTTTGTAATGCTAAATTTCAAGTAATAGGCAACAACACTTATTTTGGTTGCTTAGTGTTTTTTTATTTAGTTTTAGTCCATTGGTATATTTTCTTTCAATTTTTTTTTCGCACGGGCATCCGTTTCTGGCGCTCAATCTTTTACATCTTTCAGAGGCAACCTAGCCCACAACTACCAGCGAAACAAGTAATATAGGGGTGCTGTGCACGACGTGGACACAGCGGCTGACACACGGCCGTTGATACGTGATTAACAGACGGCTTGTCATGGGCCTTGAGCTCAGCACTCCTTTATTCTGGAGTCTACACCATCGCCGCGAACGCACCTTCCCTCGTTTCCGCGCCGACCCGCCTTACACCCTCTCCCTTTTAGTACCCCACCTATATATATACTGTGGCGAGGAAAGAATACGTCGCCTTGAAGAATCCAAGTACACTAGCCGAAACGTTGGCTCCCGCTTTCACCTTATTCTCGTTTTGCTCATCGTGTTGAATTTACAACTCCGGCCTTTCCCCTGTTTCTCCTTGATTATTGTGGATTAGTAGGACGTTGAAATTCTACCAGTTTTCTGGGGCCCATGAAGTGTATAGACAATTCTTATAAAGGGTCGCTTGTTTTTCAAGCATTATGTATCCTGCACCTTTGATTAAATCGACCGGTAGTCCATCTTGTCTTACAAGGCCTTTTCAACTTCATGTCTAGCCAGAGAAGGTGCCTCGGTAACCCGTTTATTGCTACTTCGAATGGAGATTCTGGGTGCTTTGGGTACTTACAGGTCAGTACGTAATTCTTCCACTGCTTGTACTATATCTGCGAGATTGGTCACAATATTACCCTGATTATCTCGAATTGCATACATCTTGATTTGTCCGATTCCATGTTTCGTTCACACGGATCTCAGGCTGCGTCCTATTTTTACTGCTTCCTCTGTCTCTCACGTTGTAATTCCGAATATGGCTTCTTTTCTCGTTGTTTGTCAGTTTTGACAGTTCTGCGAATTCTATCTGATTTCTTGAGTTCGAAACTTTCATTCTTTGTCGTTTCTTTATTAGGTCCTTTGTTACTTTGGGGAGCTCACCTACTGGTTGCCTTGGTGCCTTACTTCCCACTTAAACTGCTGCCTCTGAAGCCAGCCTAGCTACAGTTGTATTAAATGCCTCTATGTCACCTTCATCTCTCTGTACTAAACCTGAATTGGTATGCTTTCACCCTTACTGCGTTTACGTTTGCTTTTCTCTTCTTAACCAATTTCACTCTTTCTCCCATTAAATGGAGCTGAATCCTAGCCCTAACTAACCTATGATCACTGCTCTTTACCCTATCTAACACTTCTACATGCTGCACTATGCTGTGATCTGAAGAAAGTAAGAAACAATTTTATTTTTGTTACACCATTAAAGCTTTTGCAGGTCCACTTCTTGTTCCAACGCTTCCTGAATAAGGTGTTCATTATTTGCAGCTTGTTCCTTTCCGAGAATTCCACCAACATGTCTCCGAGTTCTCCTAGTATTTGCGCTGTAGGTTCCACGCAGAATCCCGGCCAATTGCTTCTTCACCAGCTGCTCTCCCCCCCCCCCTTTTTGCAGTGAAGTCGCCCATGACAATAGTATACTGAGTTCGCACTTTTAGCATCGTTAATTCAACATCTTCATAAAGCTATTCTATTTTTCATCCTCGTGAGTGGAGGCTGGAGCGTAGGTTTGTACTACCTTTATTCTATACTTATTATACAGTCTTATTACGTCTACTGCTACCCTCGCATTGAGGCTGTAGAATTTATCTCCGTTGCCCGCTATGTTCTTGTGAATTAGGAACGCTACTCCGAACTGCTTCTTATTTGGTAGCCTTCAATAGCAGAGGACGTCGCCACATTTCAGCACTGTATAAGCCTCACCTGTTCTTCGAATCTCGCTAAAGCCAATGATATCCCAAACAATACCTGATAGTTCCACAAAGAGTCCTGCTAGGTTAGGTTCACTCACTCCAGGTGGTTCGGGTTTTAAACGCTACAAGGGTCATTTTCCACTGGCGACCTGTTCGGATCCAGAGATTCTTAGCATCCTCTGCTGCATTGCAGGTCTGATCGCCGCCTATGTCCGGTGCTCCGCAGTCGATGGGGACTGAGGAGCATCGATTAATCGAATGAGTTATTTGGCAGGGAATGCGACCAATTAGGGTAGGCCATTATGCAAAAAAAGAAGTGAGGCGTGCATACAGAGCACAAGAGTAGAGAAGTGGACAACACGAACGCCGACTATCAACTGAAGGGAGCACTGCGGCGGAAAAAGAAAGAAGACACAAAACTCATCTGCGCATGCTCAGGAATGGTAACACCACGTGTCAGTTTGGTACACGTGCCGGACTACGTGAGAGATAGCTGTTAAGGCACTTAATCTCTTCCTTATGTAAAGTAATCAAAGGCTGACTCACGCACGCACTTCCACCACTTCTTTTTTGCATAATGGATCCTTACGAACTAGCTCAGCTTTCTGTCGTTCTAGGGTAGGCCAGCGTAGCAAGGGATCACAGCCGCATCTGTATAACCATATCTACATCCACGTGGCATGGCACAGACAAAGCAAGATGATCGCCATCAGCTGCCTGCAAGTAACCGTCAAAGTGGCACTCACGGATGAATTAGAAGGGCCCCTTCCTTTGAAAAAACACACAAGTTATAACGAATATATCTAGCAAATGCGACGAAGTACGGAACAACAAGGAATTCGCAGGAATACACGCGGTGGAGTGCGTTGTAAAGGACGCTGGGACACGGAAGTATAGATGCCCTTCGGAAAGGGCCAGACAGCAAAGGGCCAGCAGCAAAAACCAGCGCTGGACTGTCAGGGAACTGTCCACCGACAAACGCTAGGAGGCCTGGCAGTAATAGGTCCCATGTAAACAGACCCTGCAGGACGTTGTGAAAAGGAAGATCGCCGAATATGATCCCCGTCGGCTCCTTTCACGTACCTTGTCTGGTCACAATGGTGCACCAAAATTTTGGTCGTATGTGCGGATGCTCGATGGGAAAGATCCTCACCAAGAATTTAATGGCGAGGGCACCAGTCTCCCCGTCTCCGATTTCGAGGAACAATTTGCAAGCTATTAGACGCAACTGCGCGCTTCCACGCCTGCACAGCCGCCAGAGGCTCCTCCTGCCTACCCATTCAAGGGCGCCGAATACAGCGTAGAGAAGAGCAAATGGGTAAATACACCACTTGCGCTTGACGCAGAGTGTGTGGACATTGGGACTTATACAGCCCAGAGATTGGACAATATTCCAGGGGTGCTGGTCAAATGTCTCTCCAATGAAGCCCGAAAATGCCTTGCCGTTATATTTACTGACATCCTGCATTGTGAACCCGTTCCGCCCGACTGGCATAGCGGACGCGTTGCATTCCTGCGCAAGAGCGGTGGAAAGGAGGAACCGCTAAAGGACTACAGGCCACTCACCGTCACAAGTGTGTTATGTCAACTGGTCGCGCAAGTAGTCAAAACGTGGATTTGCTCATGGGCCGATAACAGTGGCGTTCTAACGGAAATGGAGAACGGGTTTCGGTAGAACCGCCGATTGGAGGACATCTGCTTGTGCTTAGCCAGACGGTAAAGCTGACGCGGAACGAGTCGTGAAACTCAGTGGGATGTTGCCTGGACTTTTGCGATAGCGAACGACAGCGTTCCGCTAGACCAGACGCTTCACTGCATGGCCGAGCACATGGATCAGCCTTCTTCGTAGCATGCATGAGAAAAATATCGTTGATTCCTTTATTGGGTTCAGCAGGAGACCGGTGGCGACACACAGAAGTATGAAGTAAGGGTGCCCTCTGTCGTTATATTACATGTTAGATGTGTCCTTTATGGAGGGCACGCTGCTCTGGAGTGGCCTTGGTTTCGAGTTCCAGTACACAGTGGGTGGTCAGCTGAACTCTTGGAGATTGCCGTGCCGCCTGTTTGCGGACTACATCGTGCTGCTTGCAGAGAATGTAGAGCAGAGGCAGTAGTTGGTCTTCTCGGCTTCTGCCCACCCCTGTCTGCTGGGACACGAGTTCGATACGAGGAAATCGTCGGTGCCGTCGATCTCCGGTCCTTGGGGCCACAAACCGATGATTTATCGCAATGGTACCACAATTCCGTGGTCAACGGAATACCGTTTGGTTGCTGCAACGGTTAGTGTGTAAGAAAATGTGGATTAACACGTGAATCAATTCAACCGGGCTAATTAGAGGGCATGGAGTTTGCTGCGCAGGCAGTGTATGTGAGGTTGCAGCCGCCCTGTGATGGGGCGAGAGCTATGGAAGGTAGTACACGTGCGTGGTTGGACGGGTGGAACACAATCTGCGCCAAGTTGGGAGGACATTTATGAAGTGCCATGGGCACGTCGCTGCGCGGCGATTCAAGGCGATGTCGGCTGGCCTTCTTTAGGTGCTAGAGAAGCGACCATCAAGATTCCATTTGATGGTCGTCTAGGGTCAATGAGCGAAAACAGGTGGGCCCGACGATTGTTAAGATATCTACATTTTAAGCGTGTTAAAGCTCAATGGAGTAGACGCCTACACGTTATTCAGCGTAAGTTTGTGTTCTTCGCTCGTCCAGTGCAGGAACACAGCGAACTCAAGTCGGCGAACGCAGTGAGTGCTGAAATTAGGAAAGAAAACAGCGCACTATGGCAGTCCGCAATGCTCTCTAAACCAAAGCTGCAATTATACAGGACCAAAAAAAACAATTGCTGTCGAAAACCTGTATGAGAACAGCAACGAGAGTGGTCTGCTCGTCCAGCCTAGCGCAGAAGCTCTACGCACTCTTGTGCATCGACATCGCTATGACTCAAAGCCGAAAGTGCTGGCTGCAAAGTACTGGGCGTGCGGAGAAGAGGAAGAGAAGACGGATAATCTGGTCCTCCCTGCAGGGGCCTCACACGAGCCTAGCCAGACAGAGGGCACCATCTTACTCCAAGAGCGCGCATCTCCCTTTCCCGTGGAAGCAGCCGTTCGTGAGGGAACCGATGGAACTACGGACGCGCTCGCAAATGGCAGTGTCCACCACTATGAAAACGCTGCATCAGCAGTGGAGAGTAACGAGTGCAACTCCTCCAACTGAAGTTAGATCATACAGTTGATATGACATATAACACTTTCGCTATTTTTTACTGCTTTGTATGTTTCTTTGCTTTTGCGACATTGTTATTTTATTGTTTTAATACTTGTTATCACGACTGGAGCGCAGCACTTTCGCCCGTCCATTCTAAAATGTCAAGTCACATCAACTCATCATGAAAGCACGAAAGTGGAGTCCCATTGCTGGACATGCTTCATACAAAATTCCTTTCAATGGCGGTAATAAGTTGTGTGGCTATATTTATTCTATCCAAATGCATTACCGTTGACAGTAATCATGAGATATGTCTTGCGGAATTTTGTTTGCGTCCTTGTCTTCTCGTGCTGCTCATCACATTATGGAATTACACCAATTAGCCGAACGTTTAATTGTTATGCAGTACTGCTTATTGAAGTTCTACAGGTACAGCTAAAGGTGATTAAAACGCACCGTCTGAATGAAGCAGCACCTTAGTATAAAGGTTACACTCTGCGGGCTGAGGGCTGAGCGCTGTAGTAAGTAAAATAATAAGCTTTGAACTTGATTGAGGCTTCCATAAAAGCGATTCAGAGATCAATTTTCCGAACACCAGCAAAAGAAGATGTTCTAAATGCGTGACTCAAAATAAATGATAGGAGAGATTTTTATAACATGCGTATAAAACACGCAGTGGCAGGAGCCCGGCTGCGCTTACACTGGAGATGGTGGAGTCCAAGAGCAGATACGACTGGACAAAAGAGAGGTACATGTATGGCTTGCAGGCAACGGTTCCCGGTGCAGCGAAGGCCTGGTTCTACATTGCTACTCGTTTTGGCTCGGGAAAGGTGCGTCTCGCTGCGTGAATGCTGTCAGCTTAGTGCTAACTATAATGTCAAACGCTATTACAATTCTAGAATGGTGATTTGAGCAAACAATTTCCCGGTTCACCGTGAAACTACTCTACAATCTAAAAACTACGGATGGTATCGCAGGAGTGAAGCGGCTGATTTAGTCTTGAAAGCGTTGTTTTACTCTCGCAAAATGTCGAGTGGAGTGCAATGCATTGTTCATTATGTCGGCAAGGAGAGGGTGAAATGTTCTTTTCACTCTGCCCTTCTGAGAGAGACTAGAATGCCCGTTCTACCGTTGCAGTAATAGAGAAGAAAGCATAGGATGAACTTCTGCTATAACCGTAGGCGGTTGGCACCGAACATGGCGATGTATCACTCACGCACGCTCAGCAAAGACAATACCGTTTAGCTTCTGAGAGAACAGGCAGCCACAATTCAAAGGATCGCGGAGCCAGCGCTCTACATTTTTACTCGGAGTTGCTCCGCGGCAAGTGCGCTCAATATCGCGGAACAGCACAGCACCGGAGAAAGGCGATCCGTCCAGCGAGCAGCAACGGAGGCCATCCAAGGGAGATTGTGTCTCAGCCATTCCGCGTGGCCGCGAAAATCCTCCTCGGTAAGTGAATGCTAACTTTGCTACATACGCAGAATGTGCACCTTGCTATCGCCAGGAAGTCGTCCAGGCGCTTAGTAGACGCAATTGACAACGGACTAGGCAAGCGCGCAGTGTCTCTCGATGTCAGTAGAAAAAGCCAGTCGTCGCATGTAATTTTATCACTTGCCGCTATCCGTAAGACCTTGGAAAATCGCAAACGCTTCCAGAACCATAGTGTGTTCAATAAAACGTGAGGTGACGGGACGCTTAAAATGGTTTGTTCACCAGCGCATGATTCGTAGCCTATGCGAAGTGTGCTTAGCCTTCGTTTTGTGTTTTCAAATTCATTTAGTCTGGCAGTTTACTGTGTACGGAATGCTGTTAAAATAACCACTCACATAACAGAAGGCGTCAGTTTGTTGGGGGCTTTGCTTTCCTTTTATATAAGACGCGTGCTTCACGGGGTCTTTCACCCATAGGTGATCTGCGACCACTGAAGTTATGTGCAGCGCCAGTGCTAGTTAGAAACATTGCCACAGGCATTCAGCTGCATGCTGCAAGAGGTCCGCTGGACGCGTTATCTTTAACTTACTGAAAGCGCATGAGGAATTCATGTCTTATGCTGAACAAAGTATACACCCCTTGTAAGCGACCTTCCGCGCTACAGCGAAAAATGATGCGATGGAGATGGCTGTCGCGTTCGCTGGTCGCCTACAAGTCGTACGCCGTGCGAGCGATGACTTTGAGCGACGTCTCCCCGGTGTTTCTGGTATGAGGGCTGCAAATATGCGTCGGAACTAGCGTGACGCCTGCTTTAGTAATTTGAGTTGATGTATTTTGCTGTAAAAAGCAACATCAAAGATTTCTCAAGGTCCTGCAGTAGCTTATTATCCTTGAACGTATCAAAATACAATCGTTTGCTCGTTCTGTGCAATAATCGGTAGTATTTGAATGATGTACATGGAGTTCCGGCTTCTCGCTATTGGCTACGCACTCATTGCACTTTCGGGCGACGACTGAGTAATTCTAGATTTCCAGAACCGAGCGATCTGTTCTCAACCGACGGCCCGTTTTGTCTCTCAAAGCCGTCGCTCGTCGCCATCGCGCACAAAATCGATTACAATTGCAGGGGCGCTTTACATAGGCTCATTGTTTTGGACATGTCTGTGCGCTTGCTAATATGAATTGGAGTTTGAGAGTTATGTGAGATGAACAGCTAAGTCACTCTTCCTCTGGAGCATAGAATCGTAATCTCTGCATCTTGCTAATGCATGGCAGATCAAAATGTCTTTATTGCTTTAATATTTTTACTGGAGAAATACCGCTCAAAATAAAACGTTGCTTTAATTCTGTGTTACCAGTCGTTTGTCGTACACAAAACAAACAGTTGGTCTAATAATCTAATAAATGAGGTCTAACTGCAACTTTTACATGCCTTCAACAATGTAAAATGCATGATTTCGAACTGCAGCAGTGGTCGAGTCTGTCAAAAATAGAGTCCATTGCGCACCTCATAAATGAAGATAAGTTAATGCCATTTAGAAAGCTTAGATGCAGGCCATAGTGAACATTCTTGTTAGTATGGAAATGTGGGTAAGCTTGCCATAACATCTCTTGTTGCCCTTTCTTATAGGCACATCCAGTCATATCCATTGAACTAGAGGACCATATTTTCATCCTTACTGAGAATCATGTTTGCAGCTATGATCCTCAAATTATGGCTTGAGTAGTGGCACAACCAGAGATTGTGCGGGGTGAACACTGGGCGGGTTCTGAGGATGTGTCACAAGTGGTGTTTCCGACACACCAGACTAATGACATAGTTACGACAACTGGCAATTATCAATGTTCTATTTGTTAGCAGGAGTATCTTAACATTGATACTGAACGGGGATGGACTGTGGGTTAATTATTTTTTGTTTAAATCTAAAAAGTGAAGTTAGTGTAGCAGTTGACTGTTGCAGTCGTTTACATCTTTCGCATGCATTTCAGCAGGAAGACTAAGAGCTAAGAATTTCTTTTAGTGCCATGACCTTACTTCTTCACTCTCCTGATGTTGGTTTACACCATATCCTCGTATTGACTTTTGCACACGATATTTTTCACGCACCCGCTTTATATAAGGCAAGAAGGCAGCTGCAAGGACACAAGGATTTCAGAGAGCCAGCCTCGCGCGACTCCACGCAGTGCAGATGAGCGCACGCTAAAGAATCAAAATACATTGCCGTGCGATTTGTACGAGAAAAGTAGAATGTGGGTATATTGGCTGTCTCCACTATATCTCGTCTTGACTATTGACTTGTGTTGGCTATATTGACTAAATGTCAACAAAACTTTCAAAATACAGTATGTCACACCAAGATGAAAATTATCACGTTCTCTAGGCAGTCATCATAACATGGTATATTTATTTGTCAAGATGTGTTACAGTTCAATTTGAAGAACCCTCAGGTAGTAGCGCACTGCATGGAAAGGTCACACAGATTAGGCAACACAGGCACAAGGCTTTCAACCACTCGTTGTAGTGGTCTTTCTCGAAGCAGTGCCTAGTGCTCGTTCTCCTCCAGTACAGTCGCCTCCCTGGGGAAGAGGAGCCGTCTCGGCGACCTACGGGAAAGATAGCACTGGTGGATCAAAATATGGATTGATGCACTGAACGTGCTCAATTTCGCGCCTTTGGCGGCACTTATCGGAAGGTGGCTAAAAAGGTTCTACCAAATAGTTCACAGGAGACGTTTGACTGACGACACGGTAGGGACGCTTGTACTTGGACACAAGCTTCAGTGAAAGTCCAGGGCTAGTAGCGGGAACCCAAAGTCAGACTAGTGAGCCAGGGGCACAAAGTGCAGCAGAGGACAGAATATCCCGAAGGTGCTTCTGTCGCTTGTGATCTTCTGAAGTAATTGTGCAGGCGAGTTTTCGGCTCTCTTCTGCGGGTGAAGCAGCTTCGGACAGGGTAGTAGCCTCCGTTGTGTCAGGGAAATATGGAAGGATGGTATCCATTGTTCAGGAAGGCTCGCGTCCGTAAATAAGAAAGAACGGGAATAATCCCGTAGTGGTTTGTGTGGCGGTATTTTAGGCGTACATCACGAAAGGCAGAATGACTCGCATTTTCGTACTTTCTAATAATTGGGCTAGCCTTATACTGGGGAGCGAGACTAGGCATCCGCGTCCAAATGGTTATGGCCAGAGCGGTACAGAATTTGAATATCGCACTCTTGGAAGCGAAGCGCCCATCAAGCGAGGCGACCTGAAGGATCATTTAAGGACGACCACCAACGGCGTTCATGGTGGTCCGTGATGACGTCGAACGTGCGGCCGTAGCGGTAAGGCCAAACTTATTTGTGGCCCAAATGACAGCCAGGCATTCTTTTTTCTGTAATCGAATAGTTTGATTCCGCTTTCGTGAGTGCGTGGCTAGCAAAGGCAACAACGTATTCATCTAAGCCAGTCTTTAGTTGTACAACAACAGCGGCAATGCCGATGCCACTGGCATCCGTGTGTATTTCTGTCGGTGCGCCTGGGTCAAAATGTCGGAGTATAGAGGGTCAGGTTAGAAGATGACGCAGCGTCGTGAATGCGGCATCGCAAACTGGTGTCCAGGCCAAGAGGTCCTGGTTACCCGCTAGAAGCTGCGTCAAAGGCGCTATTATGGTGGCGAAGTAGCGGATAAAACGAGGAAAGTAGGAGCATAATCCGATGAAGCTGCGGAGCTCTTTTTGGTCTTTGGTCGTGGGAATTTCGTGTCGCCTGGGAGTTTGGATATGAAAGCACATCATCTTTCAAAACAACGTGGCCAAGGATGACTAACGAATCGACATTTGTATAAGTTAAGCTGGAGTCCAGCATCGGCGATGCAAGTGAGCATGCGGTTGAGTCGGAGCAGGTGAAAAGAAAAGTCCAGGGAAACGATGACAATCTCTTCGAGATAACAAAGGCATGTTTGCCATTTGGGGCCCGGAGGAAGTTATCCATCAATCTTTCCAACGTCACAGGCGCATTACACAGGCCAAAGGTCATCATGGTAAATTCATATAAGCCGTCAGGCGTAAAAATTGCCGTTTTCGCGCGGTCTGCGTCAGCTACCGGGACCTGCCAATAACCGGATCGTAAGTCCAAGGACGAAAAGTGTTCAGCGCCTTGGAGGCAGTCCAGTGCGTCGTCGATACGGAAAATCTTTGCGGGTTGCCTTGTTGAGTCGTCAGTAGTCCACACAAAAACGAATTCTCTTACCTTTGTTTTTGACCAGCGCTACCGGAGAAGCACAGAGATTGTGTGATGACTGTATCACGCCGTGTCTGAGCGTGTATCCTCTGTGCTCATCAATGACACGGCGCTCCGTCACCGACACGGTATGGACGTTGGCGTAGAGGCGCGTGGCTTCCCGTGTCAATGTGATTAACAACTGTCGAGGTACGTCCTATAGATTGTTGTTGGAGGTCGGATGCAATTCGAAATCGGTTACGGAGGTCGACAATCTGCGTGCGCTGACTCGGAGTGAGGTTGGGAACAATACACGGAACAAACGTTCGGCCACATGCACGCGCCGGTGCAGAGACAGGAAGAGCCATGGCGCCAAATTGAAGAGTAGTCGAGTCACCAGGCACATCATAGACAGCGCTCGTGTCGAATTCCTCAGCAAAACCGAGGCACTCGCCATGATGTAAGCTTGGTGGACACGAAAACGGATTCGAAACGTAAAGTGCGCTCGAGCCCAGGCTAAAGGGCAGGAGGGCAAAGGGAAGCAAGAAGGGATGACGGCGTGCAGCAAGTTGAGATGGTGTCAAAAGAACTGTGGAATCGTGGAAAGCAGCACAGTGAACGGGCACAAGGGCCGAAGAGAATGGAGGGATATCAGCGTCAGTGGCGACGAACACTCGAGCAGAAGGTGGAGGCCAATGTGCGGAAAGGCTACCGCAAAATGGAGTCAGCTTAAGTTCTGCACGGGCACAATCAATAATAGCGTGATGAGATAAGAGGAAGTCCCATCCTAGAATGATGGCATGAGAGCTGCGGGGAAGAACATCAAACTCAATGTGCTATAAACTGTCTTGTATAGCGACACGGATGGCACATGTTCCTAAGGGCTCAATTGGCTCAGCGCTTGCTGTACGTATAGAAATGGCAGAAAACGGCGTCGCGACTTTTCGGAGCTTACGGTGAAGCTGGTCGGCAATCTCGGACACTGCGACACCCGTATCGAAACGCGCGTGAACGACAATACCTTCGGCAAAAACTTCAATGCCGTTCGTAGGGAATAAACGAGGGCTTCTGTAGTTCGAAGAGATCGCAGTTCTTGCCTCCGGAACTGCACCTTTTAGTTATCCTCCCCAGCTCTAAGGCGGTGAACGATGGGGGATAGGGAACGTCGACGGTTAGAAGGAGACCGACTAGTGTTGAAGCGTCGGTGAACAGGAAGTGAACGAGCGAACTGTGGAACTGGGGGAGAATAGCAGGGCTGGGAGTCAGGAGCGTTCCCTTGAAGTCTCGCAGTATCGGAAGGATACCAACCCCGCCGGCGGCAGAACAGTGTCACGTGGCCAGCAGAGCCACATGCCAAGCAGATCGGCCAGTTGTCTTGGGTACGCCACGAATTGTCAACAGGGGGCCTAGGTAGGGGTGCACAGTTCTGAGCTGGTCGTAGGGGCTGCAGGGGCGTGCAGAAGCCGCTTCGGGGCAAGTAGTTCGCAGCTGAAGAAGGTGATGCATAGAAGCCACTTGAGGCCGTGTAGTGCGCGACTTCAGGCTGAGGTCATGGTGTGGCGACGACGGCAGCGTAGGTGAGCGGAACCGAGGTTCAAGGTGGCTGATTAGCATGAGGTAGTGCGTAGCTGACTTGTTCATGTATGAGCCGTCCGAGTTCTGGAGACAATGAGGACTCAGACGACTGGGCAGCAGGCAGCAGCGACAGTTGGCGCGTTACTTCTTCGTGACCGAATTGCTTGATTTTGTCGAGGAAGGAAGAGCGGGCGGGAGCAGCACTGAAACTGTCGGTTAGATCCGAAGCCGTGTCGTCCAGCGCGGTAGCTCGGCGCGTAGTAAGGTTTTGTTTGCGGAGCTCATCGTAGCTCTGGCACAGGATAATGACCTCGTCCATCTTTTGAGGATTGTCAAGAGCATTTGGTAGGCGTCATCCTCTATGCCCTTCATGAAATTCTTGATCGTTTCACAGTCGGGCATAGCGGTATTAATGTGCCGGCAAAGGTCAACTACGTATTCAATGTAGCTGGTGAAGTTTTCACCCTTTTCCAGGTGAAAACTCCACCCGGAAAGGGTGAAGCTTGCGCACAGCAGAGCGACCGCAGACATCATTGAAACAATGTGTGAATTCTGTCCAAGTGGAAAAGTCGGATTCATGATTCTGGAACAAGACGTTAGCGACTCCAGAAAGATATAAGATGACGTTAGTCAGTTTATTTGTGTCATCAGATTTCTTATGCGCACTCACTCGATCGTACCACGAGAGCGAGTCCTCCACGTCATGGTCGTCGCTGCCGGTGAAGGGTGGATGATGTTGTTGGCGTAGAGCACCGGAGCAGACGACAGGCGATGCCAGGGGAGGATCGGGCTACGCGAAGTCCTCAGGCATTGCAGAAACAGTAAGCAGCGTCAGGCTGCGGAGTTCCATCTTGGTAAAGGGCGCAGCACATCCACCAAATGTCAAGGAGCGTTAATGTTTAACTGGTAGAACCCTCAGGTAGTTAAGCACCGCAGCGAAAGTCCCAAAGCTTATGCAACATATGCACAAGGCTTCCAACCTCTCGTTGTCGCCGTCTTGCTGGAAGCAGCGCCTGCTGCTCGTTCTTATCCAGTACAATCGTAGTGTCTCTGATGACATAGTCAAAATCAAATTCGCCCTCTGGAGACAAGCACATAGGAGCAAGTGTCATTGAAAAGTGAGAAATGTGTTTAAAAATGCTGATTAGTTTTGTGACAAGTGAGTGCTTTTTGTCTTGCTCTCAACAGATATATCCATGTGATAGAAAAGTAGTGGTACAATAAAATTGCATATTTGCTTAGTGACAGGACACATACTTGCTTGTGTTCACAATAAAAAGCAGCAGCTCATACTTGGTTAGGTGCTTACATACATTTAAATTTTAACAGCTTTAATATTTTACATTTAAAAGCGCGTGAATGGGAGGGTGCAAATACAAACCACTGTGATTCTGTATTTTAAATGCTGACATGAATCAGACAGATTTTCATGTGTTCCCTTCTATATATGTTTTACACCTAATTTTATAATCATGGCTTTCTTTTAGGCCCCAGAAAGGGGAAGCATTGGGGGAAGAGAATCCTATGTTTAGGAAGTCATTATCGTCTATATGCATGCTCACTAAACCAGTTCATCAGAACCGCTTATGCCTCACGAAGCGAAAGAAAGGAGCAATAAAGGCCTTTAACGGTGTACACCATGGTGCGTACCATATGTATTATAGGCCGTAGAGTCACTAGGAAATGAAAATTATTTTAAAAATGTAAAATTGTGGTTTCTCCTTCTGTAATATGTTCTTATGATAGTTTCTGGCCGGTATTTGATATATTTATTAGGTTGACTCCATGTATTGCCAACCAAGTACGCTAGTCGAGGTAGAGATGCGTTCAATTCAAAGAACTGAGAGCATCTCAGTAGAGCACTTGTTCATCAATTCGCAGATGGGAACATATAGCGTCAAGCGAAAACCTCTTACTTTCATAGCTTCTGTAGACATAATGTTATAAGGGAAAATAAAATTAAAGCATTTTCGCACAGAATTTTTAGGCTTAAGATTGAGTGCACAGTGAGACGATGTATTAATATTCCCAGACACATCTGTACTTGTTTTGAGACGAGAATTCTGTGAAGTGCGCTAATTTTTCTTGCTTTAGTACACGCTAACCTCTTCAGTAGGAAAAAAGCTTCGGTTTAAGGCAGTTGGTTCATTGTGCAAGTATATGAATAGTCGCAAGCAAACTGTGCGCTTGGAAGGGATGTGCGAAACACAATGGCGCCTTTCTCAATTTATGATTTGCTTCTTTGTTTGTCTCTTTTGTTGCATTTACCTGCCTGTGCTTTTGCTTATGTCACCTTTGATGCATCATATTCATCAAATCTGATTTTTGTCCACATCTGACCCTTTCTATACTTTAGTTGTATTGCATTGCCAACGAGTCGCAATATTTGATCATGTAATTCTACGAGCTTCTCCTCAGAAGCATAGCATTCATACCATAATGGGAATGAAAAGCTACCATATATGACAAGAAATTTAATGCACAAGATTTTAATGCCAATACACCTTTCAGTTTTGTACTCATTTGCTACACAATAGGTAATATTGTAAATATTATTTTATTTATTTGTGAGGAAGTGTAATGGATCAATTCCAACAGCACAAGGAAACTACTTACGTGAGGAGGCCAACAGAATAGGAAATGTGATACGCCTTTGTAACCCTTTGCTGCAGAACCACGACAAGACGTGCTTAGAAACAATGGGGTGCAGCCCATACATGAATAACTTTATGAGAAATATAAGCAAAGCTAGCTAGGCCTGCAGCCTTACATGAGAATATACAAGACATTTCTGAATGCACTGTACTTTCAGTCAGGAACATCCATACGCAGTATAGGACGTTATGAAATGAGCTGCTGTTTAAGAATGTGGCGCACAAAAAGTTTCTTCCGAAATTTATCTATATTACCAGCCCCATGCTTGGCAGCTCATCTGGTAACATCTGCCATATTGTCACGTGGTGGTGACGTAGAAGAACGCAGTAGCAATACTGTGAACGACAAAACTTTTATTGGGCGAACCTGTGCCCACAAGACAGGCTACACTCATAGCCCAACGATAGCGGCGAACACGGTCGGCGATCGTCGAAAATCTGATCAGCGGGTCAAGCGCGTCGGCTTTTATACAACAGTCGTCGAATGTTCCAGACTGATCATTGGGACCCGCGTGCCTTCCACAATGTTCTACACCATTCGCGGCAGGCGATGAAATCAGATAACATAAGGTTCGGCGACAACAGACAACGAATAGAAGCATCGATAACTTTCCAGAAACTTCGGATACATGCAGGCGCGACCAGCGCTGTGCGATAACATTTGTTAGGCGGCCAAACGCGGTTGCCCGATGAAGATAAGTACACGTGTCAATATAATGCTTGCGTTTTGCGCCAGAAATGCATTTTCTGGCCAGTACTGTGGTGCTTATTTCTCTTCAATAATAGTGTCATTACTTTGTGAGTTTGAACACGCTTGTTTATGTTTAACTTTCTATTGTACAGCTTATTTTTTAAAGAAAAATGCAATTGAAATTGAAAGACATTTCTACACTGTAATACTGATGAAACTTTAGAGAACATACCTATGTTTTATTACAAGATATGTTTTAAATTTTATGGGCATCACTGTAATCTGATTTTATGTGCTTGTCAGTATAGTTATCAAATTACTATTCTCTCTGTCTTGTCACTCAATGCAGATTTCGACCTTTGAAGGGAGAAAATGTTTCATTTGAATAACTCGGCGACTACAGAATACATACCATTCACCAAGCATAAGTGCAGGAGCTGCTTATGAAGGGATCAAATATTCGCGACATGCAACTGTGGCGAATCCCTTCTAACGTGACCATGGAGCTACATCGCTCTATCACACTATTTGCAAGAGTACTATCTCTCTGTCCTGAAGGAGTACAAGCACTCTGGGGGAAAAGAAACACTCGGCTTGGAGGAATAGAAGTACTCGGTTTGGAGGAGCAGAAGCACTTGGTCTGGGGGAGTACTATTACCCCTTTGGGGCGAGCATTGGCACACTGCGGAAGAGTACTAGAACTCCCTTGCGGTGGAGTAACAAAACTGTCGGGAGGAGTTACCCTACTCTCTCTCGAAGAGGGTCGGTCTACTCTCGAAAACAGAATAATATATGGGACAAGCAGATACTCCCTTGACGAGAGTGCCCGGAAGTCTCTTTGTTTTTAGAGTGTAGAAGTTTTAGGAAACAACAAAAAGAATTAGGTATAATTCTGCGAGAAATGTATTAGATAATGGTGGCGGTGCCCGAGAAATTTGCATCAAACAAGTGATCGCAAAGCAATCGCATTATTATGTTTTGCTAAATAAATGAGCAAAACGGCATCATTTCGATTTCGTGTTGGTAGTTCTTTAATAAAACAAAATGTAGTTATTTTGTGGTATGGGAATAGCACTGCGTACTCATTCCTAACGTGCAGACTTCCGGCGCTAGGAGCCGACATTTTCCATCCAAAGCGATGTGGTTGGTTGGTGAACGAAGACGCTAATTTACCACTGTTTTATTTTCAGCTTGAATTTGCAATAATTGTGAACAGTTGTAAGTCAAGGATCGTTGCATCTTCGCATAAAAGTAGAGGATGCATACGTCAAAGCTATGCAAAACACAAGGTACCTGATGACTGGCGTTGACTTCAAAATTGCTCGCATTCTAATTCGAAATTTTTCCTCGCTTATAACGAAGTCAATAATTTATACGTGCACTGTGGTAATAGATAAGATAAAAATTCGATTGCTCTTGGAAGTACTTTTCTACTGCACATCTTACACAGTTTATTTGGCAAAAGTCCGTTATCTGTCAAAGAAAACTTTTCTAAGTGGATTTTCATTTTGTGCACTCTTTCAAAGACGTACCGAATTGTAAATGGATGTGCTGAACCCAATAATACCATCAACGTTTATGGGGTTGTATCATTTTGCACATTGCAAGGATCACGCACGCGATCGGCAATATGTATCCAATAACGCACATCGAAGTCACTCTAGTGGCATCGCAGTTCCCACAAAAGCAGGAAATTATGTGCACACTTATGTTCTTGAGATCCTTCGTCAATTTTACTAAGTTTCTCGCCAGCAAAGAGCCGAGAGCTGCGTCTGTGATTTTATTTATGAAAGTTAATATACCGAAAACGCCATACTTACAAACAGCTCTTGCGTTTCACTATGGTAATTCCAAGGGGTAAACACCTATGCATATTGAAATTGCTGACGAGGCTCGGGCAAGAATTAGAGCTCAGTAAATGTATTCCTACAGTTCGTAATGTGGACACATCTTAGCAGCTATGCCATGGAGAGCATGATACTCTTTTGTTGAAGTCTACTGCACGGATCCCTGCACGGATCAAGTGTCAAGGACATGGTTGTGTGCTTAGGACACTTGGATTACTTCTACTAAATGCGTTGATCACGGGCATTGTGAAGCGGCAAGGTTTTTTAATACACACAGTGGCCTCACCTCGTGCTACCAATGGCGTCAGCTGTTGAATACTTGTGGTGGCATTCTACTGAATGTTTTGGCGAGGTCTTCTGCCATGAAACAAGATCATTAGCATGCGCGTTAGGGTAAGTCTTCCCTGTCTGAATATTGTATAACCTGAATGAAGACTATTTACGTGATTAACCACAAGTTCAGTTGTTATCAGTATAGCTTACAGCTTGGGCAAAGGGGTAAGTTCACTGTCTTACTCTTTGAGGCGACCGTGTGCATCGTGCAAGAAAAGCACGCTGAACGCGCCTATAAACAATATCCGGCAGCAATACCGATATCTTTTCGAGTGTAAATATTGGTGGTAACAGGTGAGTAATACAGCTTCAACCGTGCTACATGGATAACATCACCGGACTGCGGGGCAGATGAGGTAGTGAGAGTGACGGATGGGGCAGGCTGTAACAGTAGTCGTGGCCTGAAGCTCTCGGTGTGAGGCTTAATACCGAGCCAGGACATTTCCAGATACCACAAGATGGCGGGACGAGGCAACAGTACTACTAGAGTTCCTGGAGATAAGTGCTTTTCTATGTGTAGTTGATCTGGCGAACGTCAGTGGCGGGCGTGGGTAGCTCGGATGATGGCGTCAAGTGCGCATTCGCTGCCCAGTGCTGCAAGACATGTAAGGAACGTGCCAGTGGGTGTATAGATTCTCGCCAGAACAATACAAAAAATATTGACGAATAAATGACAGTGTCGTGGTGCAATGAATTATATGCAAACGTTACATAAAAAGGAGTATGGAACTGTGGTTGGAGTAGGCATACACTGAAAGAAGGTCTGTGATAGTTTCAATCACACGCTCCTACAGAACCTTTGATTGCTCGTGGTAAGACATCACGAGCTTCCTGTAGGTTGAAAACGACTGCACAGTGTTGATGATGATCATTGAAAGGCATGTACGGCCAGATTCAACAAGCAGTTAGTCTGGCGGTTCATGATCGAAAACCACGTCGTGCAGGAGAAAACGGTGACAAGTGCGGTGCCGCTTGTTGGAAGCGCCAGATTATTGAGCAGCACGTGGGCAATCTGTGGACGCAGCGACTCACTTGCTGATAGTTGATAATACAACGGGGTCAAGTAACTGCAGGCCTACAGGCGAGTGAGGCTCACGTGATGTCTAAAGTAGATAAAGTAAGCCCGTAGGACGCGTTCACTGTTTTGCGGCGCTGGCAATTCCTATAAGCAACAACTCCTCTGAAGACGGAGAGGGCAAGGTTTGGCGAAAAGAAGCAGCGGCGCATACGGTTCGAATCAACAGGGAACGGTCTTTTGCTTTACTTGTTTTCTGCAACATATTTCATACATCAGCGTGTTTTATGTACAATATTTCAAAGCCAAACTTCTTTTGCCCACTCCGCAGCCTTTGGTCTCAATACTGGATGGCTGAACTCAATATCTCCAACAATATGTTTTTGTGTTTACCTCTACCAAGATTACATTTGTGCTGAATGAAGGTGCCAGCAAACGGGCATACCCTGTTGAAAAATACCCCAGAGGGGATCAAGATATTCGAATAAGGGGGAATCCGACCCAGACATGAACCGGCGACCAAAGTTAACTATACCCAGGAAACCAGCAATCGCATCATGATTGACCCTGTCCCGCGAAACAACCACCCAGTCATAACGAGGGTAGAAGATTCGCGAGATCCAAGTCCACCCTTAAAAACATCAATCAGCACAAACTAGATGCCTTGTTTGTCGATGCTGCTAGATGTGACAGTGGGAATATGTTCACTGTCTCGGTGGTAGACGCGGGGGGGGGGGGCGACCTGGTCAATGCAGCCTCTGTTTATACGAAGTTTGCCCTTGTGACGGAACAAGCGGCAATCGCTCTGGCTTGTCAGAGCTCAAATGTTCCCGCTATCATCTTCTCGGGCTCGCGCACGGTGGTTAGATCCATCTCGTCCGCCTCGTAGCTGAACAGGCGAACAGTATTGTGAATAAAGCACTTCAAAGTTCTAGGTAAAGCAGCAAAGGAGGAAAGCACATCTCGTAGTTCCCAACCCATCTACATAGCTCAATTAACCCTCTTGGATGTAATCCCAACGAGCAGGCCCACCGGAGCGCGCGCGATTTCACGCACCGCACTGTCGCGGGTAGCCAGGCTTGGAACAAGTTCAACCTCCACAAAGATCTATTATGTACATTCAACGAATTATTTCCCATTATCGACTGAGCAGGAGGACATTTCCACCTCGTCACCCCAAATTGAACAAACCTCAGCCTAACACACTAAGACTCCGGCAAAGTCGTTAGTGTCCCACTCCTCGGTCCCTTAACAAGATAGATCCTCATCACTCACCGTCGTGCCCCAAATGTGGTCCTGACTCATGCTCTTTATTAAACCACATGGTCTGGCTGTACCCAGCCCTTAACGCCTCTCCACCCATCGCGAAATAACATTGGAAGGAATCTCTCAAGAGCAGCAATCTCCACATTCAACTCCAGGCTGCCCAGAGAGCCCTCTACATTGCGGCGGCACGTCATCTTCCGGTCCCATCGTGGGCGAAGCCACCTACTACTTGATCTTCGGGAGCCTTCGGTTTTGCCTCCCCAAGATCTGAGCCACTCAGGACTCAAATAAAGTTCTTGTCATGTCATGTCACTGGTCTGGTGTCTTTTGGTATTTTCTAGTGTAAGAACTAGCACGATCTGGCGTGACCTGATGTGTACACCTGTGTGGCCTGGCGTGTTCTTGTGTGCACACCAGTATGTCTTGGTACGTTGTGGTGTGCACACCAGAGTGGCGTGGTATGTTAGGGGGTCACACTAGAGTGGCTTGGTGTGTTCTGTTGTGCACACCACAGTGGCTTGGTGTGTTCTGGTACGCATATAAGAGTGTGCCCACCACAATATGGTATGTGGGACCTGGAGTGCACGTTACTGTAGGGGAGTGCTGTCTAACATACATGCTACGTTGGCGTACTGTGTTGTGATGTAACTTTAGCTTTTGCACACCTGCCTAGGTTTAGAATCTTTTCTCGTTTTTGTATGATTAAGGTTGTCTAAATACTACATTAGGTGCTTTGAAGTTAGCAGAGCTATAAGCTTGAAATTTATTTCTTTAATTTATTTCAACATACTGTAGCCACGAATGAGCATTGCATGAAGGGGGAGTACAAATTACCAATTTAGCAAAAAATAAAAATCGAGAACAATAAGAAAACAAGATGCAGTGCAAGTTAAGTTGTCAGCGCATCCAAGATCATAGAATTCAACGTGGTGACTAAAAACGAACATGAGCTTGTGAAGCCTCCCACAGTTGTATGTATAGTGCGAACAAAAACAGTGTTTAAATGTCTCCGTGTTATGATGAGGAAACACGTTTAGTGAGGATAGTGTAAAGTGTATGTAAGTCCACCATGCTGCTAAGTAAAGGAAATTGAGGAGAGGTAATCACATCACGGAAAATGTTCAGTTACTCAATGTAGCCTTAGGAAGAGAGAGCAACAAGCTGAAGATTTCAAAGATGGAAACCTTTACAATGGAAACCATTGCATGAGAGCTGTGCTTTCAAATTATTAAAGAAAACATAAGTTGAATTATGACATTGTACACATTACCATAAGAGGTTCAGTGAACACGAAGTTACGCGTTTGGTTGCAAAATTTTGGTACACATCACAAAACTGCTTTATAGAATTATGGTTATAGAATATATATATATATATATATATATATATATATATATATAGGTTTCAGGGGAGTCTCAAGCTACAATTATATTTTATTGCTTGCATCGCCTACCATTCAACCTTTACGACAAGAAAGGCAACTTCTCTGATCAATGTTTTCTCTGGCACCAGCAGGAATTCCACGAGAAATAATTAAATAACGGGAATAAACGGCATCTTTTATTTTATGCTTGCTTTATCCCAGTGCACCGCTTCCACATGGATGGCTAATATGAAGCTTTGGAAAACAATTAGCTTCTAAATATACTAGTGTAATGACTAAGACTACGAACCAATCCTACACTTCGTAGGAAGACACAAAACAAAGCGGTTATGATAAATGGAAGTTTCTGTCTCGGGCTTTCGTAAGATAACTTTCCTATGATGTGCTGAAAGCCGGTACTCATACCTTACATTTATGCTTCATATTGCTGACTTTTGCTTAGGTTATAATAATCATTGTGTGAGAACCAGGTAACTGCATAGGCAAGAGAATAAAAGACTGATATTCACGAAACACAAACGCTATGCTTACTGATGGCTTGCCAAATGTGCCACTCAGAAAACCACACATGTTCACTTACTAAATCTGCCATTTTAGCAGTAGTGTGACATAGGAGGTTACTTTCTAGTGAGCAGATCATGGCTCATGCCGCGTTCTGTGCCATTTTCCTGACAAATGGATCCACGTACACAATAGTCTAGAGGCAAAGCCAATTGCCGAACTCACAAGATTGTGTGCAATCATATTGTTTCTTCACAGGCTTAAATCATTTTTCGCTTCATGTCTTACAAGCTACACGCAATGGAAGAACATTTTGTGTGTTCATAAATACTTTCACGGAGTAACTATGCATGGCAATGTATATAATACTACTGATTTCATGTCGACACATTGCACCGTATACTCTTCAATAGCATCTGAAAGTGTCTTTTAACTCGAAAAGTGCGCATGAACCCATTTATACATTGTACTTGGAACAAATGGTGTGAAGAAAGGACGTACACTCAGCCGCAAACGTTTGCCGTTTCTGCAATGCGTGGCGGAGCTACGAAAAACTGAATCGCTGCGCCGTCTACCGACACAAAGCGTGCCGTCGAGGCTGCACAAATCACGCTTAGCGCAGAAGGACTGGCAACCTTGGCCCCACGCTAACCACGCTCTGTGACGCTAGACGGCGCAGCAATGAAATTTCTCGTTATCCGCCATGCATTGCAGATCACACAAAATTTTGCGACTAACTGTACATTACTTCAGATGAGTAGACATTTTCCTTTAACATACTACAAGGCCCTCAGCATTGAGAATATGCGGAGATACTGAAAAAATCATAGTAAGGTTCCCGTACTGGGACAAGCTTACATATTTTAACAGACAGGCTACTGCTCGTGAACCATTTACTACCGTGAAGGAAAATGACTGAAAGATAGCAAAAGTAGTACTGGCCTACAGAAGTGCAAGTAAAAATTCGCGTGAAAATTACAGGCCCATCTCTCTTACTTCCAGTTGCTGCAAAATGCTTGAACACGTCTCCGCTTGGCATGTTTATAACCATATTGAAAAATGAGTTTCTTTTTGCTCAATCAACGCGGTATCAGAGAAGGTTTTTGGTGTGAGACACAGTTACTGAATTTACAACCGGTGTGCGATCACCACGAACGTCTATTTACAGGCGGACTGCTGATCTCTCAACATTTATGAAGCATTCGACTGCGTTGCTCGTTGCCACTTATTATCTAAAATTTCTGCTCTAAGATTTGATTTCCCAAGTTTGTTATGGCTACGGGACTTTTTTTTTAGTCATGAGCAATTTACTTGTGTTAATGGCTTGAAGCTTTCTCCCTCTGATGCTAGTTCTCGTGTGCCACAAGGCAGTGTCCTCGTACCTATTATATTTTTAATCTAGAATAAAGACCTTCTGAACAACATATCTTCTCGCGTACAAATGGGTGGGGCGAATTGCATAAACTATCAGGAGATAAATAACAGTGATGATGTTCTAGCACTCCAAGGAGAGGAGAAATTTGCGACTTAGAGCCCGAAACATACGTGTAAGATGATGTTGTTCACCAATAAACCTGTCGTGTCAAAGTTTTGCTGTCACATTGACAACCGCCTTATATCCACGACTAGAAAATATAGCATTTAGGCGTTCACCACACACCGAAGTTAAAACTGTCTTACCAAATTACCCCCGTCTCAGCCAATGTGCCCAAAACTTTAGAATATTTTTTTGTGCCGCAGCTTGCACAGTTCAACTTTTGCTGGATTATTGACCTGGCTTAAGGATCGGTTGACCCCGGCTTGAGTACGGCTCTCCAATCTGGTCAGCACATTACGTATCGTTTTGAAGTGCATGAATAACTTCAAAAAAGTCACCAGTAATAAATCCAGTTTTTTTTTCACATAAAAGCTCTTCAGCGCCGGAAGAACAGGAAGAAATGGCTCTACGGGAGCGCGGTTAGGTTTCCCACAGAGCGTGGAGCAGCATCTAAGGCGATCAGCGACGCTAACATCTCCAGCATATCATTAATGTTTGTGTTTCTCTCTCTCCCAAAATGGAGCAAGTTATCTAGTTCTTGTATATAAGCCCTCAATCAAGCATAAATCAAATCAAAAGTAAACTATCGCTACAGCCCTTAAACATTTGTCGTGATATCGCATTGTTATCATTGTTACAGCAAATAATTCACGCTGATGGTTCCTCCCTGCGATTCTTCATTCGGCACGGTAGGTTTACCACGTCTTCACAACGCGCATATTTCAAAACTACTTCGGCTATTTCCGCGTATACAGTGGGATACAGACACTTACATTTTCACCACTGCCACGTGGTATTGGCCTCGGTGACAATCCTGCAGGTGATATTGTTTCACTTAAGAATCATGGCGCCTTCCGCAATAACCTAGAAAAATATATTTTTCCGCTCAGAAATAGTAGTTCTTTCTTGTATTTTGATCTACCTGTTTGTCTTCTTTCGACAAACGTTGTGCATATATATTTGCTGCTAGATCCCATTGCGCGTCATTTGGCCTTTTATAGGATTCTCAATGCTCTTGTATTGTTAGTATTGTAGTTTATGAAGACCGTGCGAGCATCTCTCGCTTTTTTTGTCATGCCGGTGATGTGTCCATTGCCGTCTTTGTGTTTATTCGTGTTTCCGTTACGATTGATTTGCGAAATTTCTTGAATACCTCTTAGTAATACTAGTAGCGATAAACTTCCTCTTTATGCACTTGTTTTTGTTGGCACTTTGCAGTTTTACATTATTATTTGCCATTATTTTTCATGATGTCTTTTTTAGATAGCGTGATCGTTTTTTTCTTTGACGATGTTTTTTAGCGAAGTTGCCGCCCAGTGTAATTGAAGTACACCACATGCTCACCTCAGTCAATGCCTCTCTGGAGGCTAGTCAGGTATTTCTAAACAAATTATTGGTTATATCTTGTGCTGATACATTCGATGGCTTGAACAGCGATTCTTTAACGATTTCCTGTTCTAAATCAGTGATTGATGTGCAGCTGTCCTAGTTCATCTTGCTCAAAGTGCTAATGGTGTTCCACTTTCACGGTTCCAGCTGTTGTTTGAAGCTTTTGTTCATTTTATGCTGTCACCATTCTTCATGAGCGATTCCCGCTACAGGACTGCCGCTGCCAGAACTGCAGCTGCTACCTCCTCTCCACGCTTCGATTGGCACAGATTCGCCACAACGGCGTTTAATAAAACTGCGGAGTACCTACTGCAGTCGTGGACCGTTTTGTTGAATGCAGCAACTGTTTTTACGTCTCCTTCCTGCCGCTTTGCTCTGCAGCTTTCCCAAAAATTCGCCTAAAGGCCCCCGTCTTTTATGAAACGAGAACAAACGAAATCATTGTGTTGGTTTTTGTTGTATTTATCTGGACACGCACATGCTGAATCCTGGCATACAAAAAACAAAAGCGGATAAAGCAGCGCGTACTGGCTGAACCAGGCCTGCCATCTACCACAGCCAATTTTGCGACAGTTGGTCCTTCACAATGTAGAAAAAAGGCATGCTAACTATACCAGCGAATGTAACGAGAAGCCACTTTGGATGTGCTGCTTTTTTATGCGCGCTACAGCTTCACCGTGCATAATCTGCCCAGCTTTCAGTTCTTTCATGCCATAGAGGAGTTGCGCAATAACTGTAGGAGCTGTCCACCATTCAAGCAGCAGTAACTTTTTGTTAGATGCATGCTAGAAAGACGTATTATCAATATGTGAAGTGCCGAACGGGATGGACGAGACTGAGCAACAGCTGAACGATTCTATACTATCGCTGGAAACTTCAGCGGTGCCATTATTACAATTTTCAAATACGAGAGAAAGATCAGTTTAAAGAAATGAATGGAACTAACACTTGACTAACTGAAGTTCTTGAATAGTCGTTAGTATTCATACGAATAAGATAGTAATAATTCAATGAACACCTCTACAGACCAAATTATAGACACACGTTATGATTTTTCCGTATGATACTACTAACCGGAGCCGAGAACGTTTTGATGAAAAGTATATAGCAGACCGAAAAAATGTTCAGCTAATTCTTATCATTTAAACTGGATCTCCGTGTTAATACAGGGGAAAATTTTGTATTCTTTATTTGAATAAAGTGACCTAATGCTTCGACGATATTTACATTATTGCATTTACTTATTTACCGTTTATACAACGTGACCAAGATTGCATTTCGTTGAAAATATGACATGATGCTCCTTATTACATCTTCAGCTTTCAAAAAATACTTCATTTTACATGTATCTTTAGATGTACTTTTCCCGTAGCTGATTACTGCCATAGTCATAGTGCTCCAGTTAAGATCATATATCAGTGGTTTCTAATTTACAAGCTCCAACGTTTATCGGGCGTCCTGTTCTAAACGGCATTGGCAAAATGAAAGAAAGCAAAAAAGAAATTTTTCTATTTATGATAAGTGGATGCCATGGAACTCTCGACTTTAAAATTGTTTAGACAGCGAACCGTTTGGTATTTGATTAGAATTCTGAAGGTCGCTTTTATTGAACATTTGGTTTTGAATGTATGCGAAACTCTTAGCAATAGTGCAAATTCTCCTTCACCTGTAGATGAGCCGCGAAAGATCAATAGTTATAGTTCATGACCTGCTACTATTTTTATAAAGGAAAGAAAACATGACTTTAAGGAATATATACCCACGCTACGCTTAACAAATAGGAAAGGGATGCAAGACCGCATCGATTTTTCATCTCCACCACTGGCTCACCCTAACCTGGTTTCGCAATCGCAACAATCCCCTTTTATAGAACTTAAACATGTTGCAGTTTTTTGTTTTGTAGGAACTTAACTATTCGCAAGTGCCATTTACCTAAAATTATCATTTTTTTCATGTGGCAACCCTTGTTCATTGCGCGATGAAGCTGTAATTAGAACTTTTATTCTATAAGTACTACAAAGGCAATAGTTTGCTGGTTAAATACGCTGTAGTTTGACAAATGACTGCACTCGTACAACACAACCTGTTTGAGTACCACTATCACTAGAAAAAAGTAAGGTCGTTTTGACAAAAAAAAAATTGTTTTGAATTTAGTACATGCTGTCACATTACGATCGCGTCCGCTTTATGTTTATGTTTTTCTTGGAATGATTATTTGTCAATATGTATAATTTCTGAATGGGTAGTATCGCTGGTGGCACATTAACTCTTATTTATTCATGGCATTTATAGCCGCAGAACACCATTGGGACCACTAATATTAAAAATTGGAGACATGCTGCTTCTTCTAAAAGCCTTTCTGTAGGAGCCATCCAATGTAGGGAGTTGCGATATGACGGTGATCTAATAAAACAGCTCATGGGAATCCGGAACTTCCGTTCCTTTAAAGAAAAGCATTTTTCTCCTGCTATCCTATGGTTTTGTCTCGGTCGGTCATTCGCTCGTTTGGGTTATCACTGCGTTGATTACTCCTTACTCGTATTCTTACTCCACGTTTGATGTACATTAACACACCAGCCTTCAAACAAAGAAGATCCTTATCCGGCCAAATATTAGGCATGCATCCGTTTTCTGGGTTTCAATTAGAAAACGCGGTATTAACTAGTACCGAGCACTACCCAAAAGAGCGAATTATGTGCAGTTGTTAAAACACTTGCAATGCGGTTACCATTTTTGGGAAACTTCATGCAGTTTAAGGTCTGTCTGTCTGTCTGTCTGTCTGTCTGTCTGTCTGTCTGTCTGTCTGTCTGTCTGTCTGTCTGTCTGTCTGTCTGTCTGTCTGTCTGTCTGTCTGTCTGTCTGTCTGTCTGTCTGTCTGTCTTTGTGCATACCTATCTGGCTGTCCTTGATTTAGGACACTCAGACCCATGGAAACAGTCTTTAGTCTATGGTCGAATGGATTCAGCATGCCAAGGGTGTTCAAAACCAACTGTGCGACCAACATGGGTCAATCGGTGTGAGACAATGGGCCTGAGACACTCATTATAATGCTTATTGTACACCAACTACGATCACATGGTATGTGATGACGTAAGAGATGTGCCTCTCTTTAATGAAGTATTACAATACAGTTTGGGTGACTCGATAACTGCCGACAGCATATACCACTCTTCAATAAAATGTTTCACGGTCACTTATGTAACTGTCTATAACATTGGGTATAAGCCAGTCTTCATATTATTCATTGAAATATGGAAATAGGGCATGTAGTGAGGAGCGAAAATAACCGATTGTCATTAAGGGTTATGGACTACATTCCAAAAGAAGGAAAGCATAGCAGGGGGCGGCAGAAAGTTAGGTGGGCGGATGAGATAAGGAATTTTTGCAGCAACAACATGGCCACAATTAGCGCATGACCGGGGTAGTTGGAGAAGTATGGGAGAGGCCTTTTCCTTGCAGAGGGCGTAGCAAGGCTGATGATTATGATGTGTCAATATTGCTTGTGACGTTTAAGGCTTAATAGATTATCAATGTAGTTTGTACAAGAAGTGGTATCCTCTTATAACAACAATAAATAGTGTACATGAAAGTGAAGTTACTTGTGTCCGTGATAGAGTGGAATTGATTGTAGTCATGATAATGAATTGTTTGCGGCTATGGCATTATGTCACTGATGGCAAGCTTTATCCAAAAGAATTGCCTTCTTAATACTAGTTACTTGTAAATGTGAAAGTAGACATTTTGACTTGTTGAAAGTATCGCACTGCGCTTCACAGCAATCTTACTTTTTCCTGGCGCTTGTATCACGCAGCTTAGCATGTCGGAGGTCTTAGCGCCGGCAATCAGCTACGCGGAGAACGGATTCCCTATGGATCACGTGAAGCAGGCCACCTGGCAGAACATGCTCAACGGGCTCTTACGATTACCCGGTGGCCGGTATTTCCTCAACGAGGACAACAATGTGCCCCCGCTCGGTCAGATATTGATAAACAGGCCACTGGCAACGCTTTTGAAGGCAAGTACACGGAAGTCAGCGCACTATTTTTTGCCTTTTTATCTAGTCCGTCAGCAGCACAATTTATCGGGCTCATGGTGTCTGACTTTCGATCCTTTATAAGGTGTTCTGCGTAATATTTTTCATTGTATCTGCGGATGCTACCTGTATCGCGCGTATACCACCTCAAGGTGTTATCGTTTCCCAAATATTGCTTCGCTGCATCTGTTAGTCGACCTACGTTGGTTCTTTTTGACATTGTGAGTGATACTCTTGAGTCTATTTTGACAAACGTTTTCAAAGCTCCTTCAGCTTGATATTTCAGTGCTCCTGCGTTTTAGGATTTAGCGCTTCCCGCAGTTTTACAAAAAGAAAAAGAGGACTCCGCGAAGGTATTTGATGTTCCTATTTGATGAACGTATTTGTGCCCAGATATAAAGTCAGAACTAGTCAGTAACGCTTTTATTTCCCGCTGTTACTGCGTGTAGAAAGCGCGTGGAGAGCAGAAGTTGTGATTAAATGAGGCGGCTATATCTGGGTTTCGGAAGGAACCGTGGGATTACACTGTTTCCTGTAGGGGCAGCATGAAATCTATCTACCATCGGTGGTGCAGCCGAGTCGCATTAAAGCGAAGCAGCAGATAACCGGCAAATGTACAAAACTCCTATGATGTCCGATATTACTACACATGAACAAGCAAATCCGATTCCTGTGGCATATCCTACGAGCAGTGATTGAAGAGGCAATAATTCCGACGTATACTTTCTGTAAAATAATTCATGTATAGCTAAACTCTTACTGACAAGCTGTAATAAAAAGTGCACATTGACTGAGCTATGCCAAGTATACGAACCATCCCTGAAACTTAGTATTGATTGGCCGTGGCGAAATACTCCACATATAATTAATAAACACTGCAAGAAAAATAAATTAGCTGTTTACCTAACTTTGTGCACGGATGAAAATGCGAGCACCACCTGAAGTGCACAACGGAAGGGGTTTCAAGGATGAAGAAAAACAATAATGCCGGTTGCAGTTGCGTGCTCACAAGTGAAAGATTGTATAAGCTGGGCAAGAGAGAATGCTCACACAAAAGCCCTAATAGTTGAAATATGCCTAACCTAGGGCACCAAGTTCATTTTCCACTGCACAATTAGCACTGCCAGTGAATGCCTACTGATGGGGTAAAAAAAATCTGGCGTAACGATTTACAGGTTGCATTCAATGCATATATAGGAGATGTTCGTTTCGAAAAACGCAGCATCATAATGCCAAATCAAAAGAGGGTTGTGCAGTTGTTAGTAATGCGTTACAAGATGAGCACAATGAGCGGGATTGACTTCGCCTGAGGCCTGCCCCAAGATGGGCCACAACACTTTCTGTTTTGCAAGATCTGTGCGATTTATTTCACAATCGGTTTCTGCAGTACTGCGCATTCTATATATCTGTCTGCACGGTACTGCTAACCTGACCTACCTTGGAACTATGCTGTATGATGTCACCCACTCCTAGTGTATAGGACCCGCTGGCTCTCTACACACGACGTCGCGAGACTGCTGCAGAAGCTGTCGCAAGACAATAGGCCTGATCAATAGAAACCGCATCAAACATTTACTGAAGACTCTCCCATTCAGACGCCGTAGGTAATTTGGCAGTTGCGAAATTATGAGGCGCAGTCGTGTTCTTGTCTTTAGCAAGGCTTGTATTGAAACACCACGCTCTGTGAATTCGCATCATGGATTATTGTTTCAGAAATCAATCGTACACCGGTTCTTCGCAGAGGCTAGGCCAGCAGGGTCCACAGGTGGTATACAGGGGATGTGTGGCTGATGGAATCGTGGACGCTGTGCGTCGAGCGGGTGGCGTCCTGTCCACCGAAGACCTTTGCGATCACTTGGAGTCTACTGAGCCCCTCGAGATGGAACCGGCGTCCGCAACGTACCGAGGAGAGGTCGAAGTGCATACGACGACGCTTCCGACACAGGGTGCCGTGCTCTTAGAGGCTCTTAACATACTCAACAGGTTCGATCTCAAAGGTATGGTATCGTAAATCTGAAGCAGCGATTGCGCAACCCCTCACTCAAATATGCCGACGCTATGTAAATATTAAAGAGAACACATTTACGACTATTATCTAAGTTAGTGCGGAAGCATTTAGCAAAGCAACATTCTCTATAGTTATAGTAAAGCTTTTCTTTAAGAATTTCTAGCGCATCTCGTTTGTGTTCTACGTCTAACGATGATTGCAATCGCAGTTCCCTGAATGCATCAGCTTTTGTGGCATCCGTACACATTCGACAGCAGCACGCCTACACTTCCATTCTTGAATCTCTGGGAAGGGGAAGGGCAGGGGGATGTTTTTCTAGGACCCACCCCAACTCCGGCGACACTCGGTGTCAGATTTATAGCGTCCCCTACCTACACTCGTAATACATAACAAAACTTCACATGCAACTCTAGACAGATAAGAAGGCAAAACAGGTACATCTTAGTGGGTCTGGGCTAACAAAGGGTTTTGCGTTAAACTCTGTCAGTTTCCCCTGAAGTGCAATGCTCCTTAAGAGATAGCAATGCTTAGCTTTCACTTAAGCATCCAGGGAGGTGTTCTAGGAAGTCACTGATTCTAAATGGTATGGCAGTGGAGTGCGCAAGGCAGCTGACGCTGCAGAACAGAAAGAGCACCAACACAGCTACTAGGCGTCTCATAACACTGGCGTGATGAGGAGTGCCTTGTAGGCGTCAAATATCAATGGTGCAGGAGATGGAACAAATGAAAGGGCATTAGCATTTGCAGTTGTAAATTTACTGCCTGCTCCTTTAGAACCACTTCACGCACACGGCGCCTCAGTAGGAATAATAATGCCTGTACGCAAATCACTGAATCCAATTAGGTAAGACGTAACACTGCCCTAGCTCTGTTGCAGAGCCGACAGAGCAAAGCGTTCGAAGGTGCCATTGCGTTCACTTTCTTTTGTAATTATTGCCGCCAAAAGCACCCACTACTTCTCTCTCACGTCTATACAAACCTAATACGCCGCGATCGGCCTATGCAAGCAGTATCGATATCACGCGGGAAAGACGGAACCAACGTCAATAGCGAAACGAAGAGTCGACATAATTGAAATTTGTTGGGATCCGTTAGAATAACTATGGAATTAAAACGAGATTGCTCTAATATGATTGTCTTCTGAAACTAAATAAGATACGTTTACTGAAATAAAACAATAAAGACAACGCGCGTTGACTATTAAATTGATGAATAAAACTCAGACTGTAAGAAGTGACAGCCGCTCTTGTAGTCACGATGTGAATATCAATAGTGTTTCGCATATGCTTAGCCTTTGACATCTGCGAGGGTCCATTTAATTCAGTAAGCGATAGAAAGAGCCCTCAAAGAGATTAAACGCAGGTAAGTTTGGCAATGTGGGGTAGGAAGGAAGGTTTAGGTTGGAAAAGACTTCATGTGCTGCATTGTTAGATGGTGGGGTCGAACTTTGGTTCCGCAGCACAACAGTCTCACCCTCTAACTATTAGAGGATGGACTTCTTTCTAATACTGGTCATCCACGAGGAAATATCAACCAAAATCTAAAGCCTCCAGGTGGAAATGCCCGCAATCTTCTATAAGTGTTCTTACTGAACAAGTGTGTGTGTGGTAGAAAAAGTGCGGTCGCGTGGCAGAAGCCTTCGTAAGATTCAAGTCGATGTTATATCGATTAGCATTTGAACAAGGCCGCCCTATACCACATAGCTGAACAAATCTTTATTTACAGTCCCAGGCTGCCATCCTCAGATTTCCATATTTAAGGTTTCTTACCATGTGCGTGCAGCCCATGCCGCTTTAAGAACTGGTATTCAGCGAAGCCTAATGCATATTTGCACAAATGATGAATCTATATATTGTCATGCAGTAGAGACGATGAATAATACAGCTCTAACACTGTGACTGACGAAACTGACTTTTTATTGAGCGAACTTAATTGGGCCTACAAGAGCGAGTTACAAGAGCAATAGCGGCGAACACGGCCTGCCATCGCCCAACATTTGATCTGCGGGTCAAGTGCGTCGGTTTTTACACACGAGCCATCGAACGTTCCAGTGTAATCGGTGGCACCTGTGCGTCTTTCAAAGAGTTGTACACCATTCGCTGCGCGCATACCTACAAACAGATTGCACATGGTTTAGTGAAAACAGACAATTTATTTATTTATTTAAATATACCTTACAGGCCTCAAAGTGAGGCATTGAGTAAAGGGGGCAGTACATAGAAAATACATAGAATACAATACATCTATAAACCGTATCTGTTTACAACCTACAACCGCAAGTACAGCTGAGATGAAAAAAGAATTATTTAGTTCGCGATTCACTAGGGAAAGGAAGAAACATAAAAAAAACATAATATAATAACAAGGAATAAATCACACAGATCGTTTTCAGTGAAGTCGTGTAATAAGATCAGTGTTAAACAGCAATAATGAAAAACAATGACAGAAACGTTACGGACGCGACATTCCAACGAAACGGTAAACACACCGACATAACGGTAATAATGCGACAATAAGCCGCAAGAGACAGTGCAAGTATAGAAAGCATTGTGCGACAAACATAAAACTTCACTTTTCTTTAGTCATGCATACAGTCAAGGCATCACGGAATGAATCGTAGTTGGACTGGCTTGCGATGCTGTCCGGGAGCGAATTCCATATTCTGATAGCACGAGGAAGAGCAGAGTAATGGAATGTTTTTGTAGACCCGTAAAGGCGGGCATAGCTGAAATAATTAGGAAGACTATGTGATGGGGAGTAGGGTCGTTTCAAGCATGCGGGTGTTCGAGTGGAGTGAAGGAATTCGTGGAATAGTCATAAAACGGCAATGTCTCGGCGAGTGCTCAAGGATTGTAATGAAAGCTTAAGTTTTATTTGTGTAACACTAGACTGGTAGCTGTAATCGTTTGTGATGAAGCGGCTTGCTCTATTCTGGATCCGTTCTAGCGTTTCAGCTAGGTATTTCTGGTGAGGGGACCAAATGGGAGATGCATACTCGAGCTTGGGACGAACGAGAGTTAGGAAAGCTAGCTTGCGAACATTTGAAGGAACATTTCTTAAGTTGCGTCGCAAGTACCCCAACGATTCGGAGGCATTAGCTGAAATGGACGTGATATGCTCTGTCCAAGAAAGATTCGATGTGAATAGAACCCCTAGATACTTATATTGTGTAGCGGTTGTAACAGTGTAATTTCTAATATGGTAGGGATACTGTGAGGTTGCCGATTTTCGGGTAAAAGACATTACTTTGCGTTTTGTGGTATTTAAAGTCATTAGCCATTTATTGCACCAGTTATTGATTTGTTGAAGGTCTTGCTGAAGAACGAAATGATCATCTGAGTTTTTAATTGGGCGATAAATTATGCAGTCGTCGGTGAATATTCTGATGGTAGAGGACAAAATTTGAGGTAAGTCGTTAATAAATATTACAAAAAGCAAGGGACCGAGGACGCTACCCTGTGGTACACCAAAAGAAACGTCTGTTACGGAGGGAGAATACTTATTTGCAATAGTAAACTGTTGACGATTAGACAGGAAATTTCGGAGCCATGGCAAGGTAAGACACTCCAATTTAAGTGCGGAGAGTTTTGATATTAGGCGACAATGTGCGACACGGTCGAATGCCTTCGAAATATCAAGGAAGAAGCAATCAATTTGTAAGTTATAATTTAGGTTAGTGTGTAGGTCTGTTGTAAATTCAAATAAGTGTGTATCGCACGAGAGGCCCTTCCTAAAGCCATGCTGATTATGAAAAAGGAATTTGTTAGTCTCAAGATGTCTGTAAATCTGCGAAGCGATAATGTGTTCAAGCAACTTGCAGGGAATGCCTGTCAATGAAATGGGACGATAATTCTCACAGGAGTTCCTGTTGCCATATTTAAATACAGGTGTAACTTTCACCATCTTCCAATCTGCAGGAAGGTGGCCTGTCGCAAGTGATTGTCTGCATATGTAAAAAAGAATCTTGCTTGATAATTCTACCGTATTCTTTAAAATCTTTGAGTTTATACCATCTATGCCACATGAAGAAGACATCTTAAGGTTATTTATGAGAGAAGAGAGGGCCTCCAAAGTGGCTTCAATAGGTTCCATGTATTGGTAGCGTAATTCTGAAACAAAAGGTATATTTGAAGTTTTCTCTTGTGTAAATACAGAGCTGAAGAATGAATTAAAGACCTCCAAACAGTCGCTGACTGGAATAGAAATATTGCTGCTATTTTGTAATGGCAATTCATCTGATTGATAACATTCCAAGAACTTTCGATACGTGCAGGCGCTTCCCGCGGTAAGCGATAACATTTCTTAGATGGTGAAAAGGGCTCACCCTAAAATGACAAAGAAGGTCAAGCCTCAATGCCCCTGCCTAGAAAAGCATCGTCCCTATGCCACAAAACACAACAGTGGCTCTATAACGTAAAGCTATTCCAAGCTTTTCTATTGCAATTCTGCAATAAGCCCTTTGCGATTGATCAAAATTTTTCTGAACCATCCCCACTTCGCCTGTCTGTCACGCGACGTCACGAAAACCGCGATTGCTCCCCATTTGATATGACGCATTCACACTGATTGTGCATGATTTGACCGAACAAAAGAAAAGTAGTTATTTCCGATTCGGCACTTTTCGCCATTAGCCCTCGGCTATTGGTCAAAAGTTTTCGGGCTGCACCCACTTGACCTGCCTTTCACGCGACGTCACAATATCGCAAAAACTCCCCACGTTAAAGTGGCGTGACTTGATTACAGATGCATTATTATGCGGAACAAAACATTCTTTTGTGAACAGCTCCAGGCTGCCCCATTCCGAAAGGAATAAAAGATGGCTGCCGCCGATCGCTCAGGCAGTGGCTACTCGCACCTGCTGTCAGCATTGGTTTGTTTGCGTACAATAAAGTCTTTTGCGTGGCCATGTAACGTTTTCGAGCACTTTCGGCCCATTTACACCCTCTCTCTGCCAACTCTTCTTTGCTGAGGATCCATTTTAGGGGCATTCTTAACCTTTCGTTGCATGCCGCCACGATTTTCGACCAGCCGCCTCAAGCTAAGTAAGGGAAGGCGGAGCAATCACAGACGCCGGCACCACCCAATTCGTGTGGTTGTCGATTTTCAATGCACTAGCCCCGCACTATCGATCCCCTCTCCACTTGAGCGTGCTCCTCTTCCCTTGTCAGCCAATTAGAAAAAGCCGCTCAGTGTAGGCAATGTTATTCGTTTCTAAAGCAAACAAAAGTGACGTCCTGTAAAGGAGGACAGCGTTTGATTATTCTGTTCAGACAACCCTGCGGGTCACCGCCCGAGTGCTTGCATCGGCGGTTACGCAAATACCACGTCAGGAGATTGGAATAAAAATATATTGGAATGGTTTTACATTATAGCGCCCCAGAAGACCGAAACACGAAAGGACACTTATCAAAGGAAGAAAGTCCGAAGAACACAGTCCCAAAAAAACCGCAAAGGTCAATTACGCAATGTATCAAAGTTCATTAGCCCTGAGAGAAGGGCTCAAGTCTCAGAATGTGCACTATTTCAGGTCGTGAGCGGGGCGCCAGTGTCCCACAAAATGCCGTCTCGTACAACCTCGCAGACGAGTTCACCAATGCGCCGAATGATCTTTTCGGGTCCCAAATTGCGGCATAAAATCTTCTCGCTAAGTCCTCGTCGGCGCATTGTGGTCCAAATCCAAACGCGGTCGCCGGGCGGGTACTCGGCGTAGCGTCGTTGAATGTTGTCATGCCGGCTCTTCGTCTACTGCTGGTTCTTGATCCAGAGGCGTGCGAGCTGTCGGACTTCTTCGGGGTGCTAGATTTAGGTGGCGGCGTCAAGATTCTCTTCGTCAGCAACGTGGCAGCACGGCATCGAGAGTCGTTGTCGCGTTCCCGACGTAAACCAGCCTGCAAGGCGGGATCTGTGTTGTTTCTTGCACCGCAGTGTTGTAAGCGAAAGTTACGTATGGCAGAACGGATCCCATGTCTTGTGTTCGACGTCCACGTATATAGCTATCATTTCGGTGAGGGTCTTGTTCAGGCGCTCTGCAAGACCATTCGTCCGTGGGTGGTAGGCAATTGTCCTCCTATGGCTTATCTGCCTGTATTGCAGAATGGCTCGAGTAAGCACAGCTGTAAAGGACTTCCTCTGTCGGTGATGACGACTTCTGGGACGCCATGTCGCCGCAGGATGCTCTCGAAGGAAAATTTCGCCACTTCGGCTGCGCTTCCTTTCGGCGCAGCATTCGTTTCAGCGAAGCAGGGGAGGTAGTCCGTCCCGGCGACGATCCACTTATTTCGGGATATTAATGTCAGAAAGGCTTTGAGCAAGTCTATCCCGATCTGCTGAAAAGGTCGGCAAGGTGGATTGATTGGCTCTATTAATCCTGCTAGCCTTGTCAGTGGGGTCCTCCTAGCCTGTGAGTGGAGTCGCAGAGTGTGTATGTCTTGACCTAACGGGCAATGTCGGCGGTCGGGCGCGGCCCGTATATACTTTTCCTGTATCCTCGATAGCGTCTGGGAGAATCCGAGGTGCCCAGTAGTCGGATGGTCATGCAGGGTATGCAGGGCATGCAGTACTTCTGGACGCAGCGCCGAAGGAACAACAAGAAAGCAGTTGGTGTGGACTGGGGAGAAGTTTTTTATGAGTAGGTTATTTCGAAGCGGGAACAAAGACAATCCTCGCTTTAATGCCCTATCGATAAGTTCGGTGCCTACTAGACGAGGCTTTTTAGCTCCAGGTCTGCTCGTTGTTGTTCAGAGAAGTCTTCCGCGCTTATTATTCGAAGGAAGGCATCGTCATCCTCGTCATCTTGCGGGGGCGGGTCAATGGGGACACGGGATTGCCAATCGGCATCAGCTTTTGCGGGCGGACTTGTAGATTGCAGTGATGTCATATTCTTGCATCCTGAGGCTTCACCGCGCCAGCCGTCCGGAAGGGTCCCTTAAATTCACTAGCCAACACAACACGTGATGGTCGCTGGCGAGTTTGAATGACCTGCACAGTAGGTAAGGGGGGGGGGCAGTTTGCTGTAGCCCAATGGAGGGCGAGGCAAATAATTGACTACCGCACTTCACAGCGACTGGCTAGCGTAAACTATCATCTGTTCAAGTCCGTTTTTCCTCTGGACTAGTACGGCACCCAGGCCTAGGCTACCGGCATCAGTGTGGATTTTGGTATCGGCATCCTCGTCGAAGTATGCAAGTACCGTCGGCGACTGCATGCGTCGTTTGAATTCTTTAAATGCGTCAGCCTGCGGCGTTTCCGATTTGAACGTGTCATACTGTTTGGTTAGATGTGTCAGCAGGTTAGCGATACGTGAAATGTCCTTGACAAAGCAGCTGTAGTAGCCACACACATGTCAAGGAATCTATGCACTGCTTTCTTGTCAATGGGCTGCGGGAACTTTGCGAAGGCAACTGTCTTCTGAGGGACTGAGCGTACTCCACATTTACTGATGACGTGGCCTAGAAACAGAACCTCATCGTAAGAGAAGCGGCACTTCTCCGGCTTCAGAGTGAGGCCTAGTGACTTGATGGCCTCTAATACTGTCGCAAGTCGCCTAAAGTGATTGTCAAAATTGCGGGCGAAGACGAAGACGCCATCCAAGTAAACAAGACAGGTGTGCCATTTCAATCCTGCTATAACCGTGTCCATTACGTGCTGGAACGTTGCAGGCACCAATCAGTCCAAATGCCATAACCTTGAACTTTTAGAGGTCGTACCGCGGGGTGAAAGCGGTCTTTCCCCGATCTGTTTCGTCGACTTATATTTGCCACTAGGCCGACGATGTCTATCGATGAGAAGTATGTAGCGTTGTGGAGCCGATCCAATGCTTCGTCTATCCATGGGAGGTATACGCGTCCTTCTTCGTGATGCTGTTCAGTAGACAATAATCGATGCAGAGACGTAGTGTTCTATCGTTTTTCTTCACCGAGACTACAGGAAATTCCCACGGGCTCTTGGACGGCTGGATGATGTCCTCGTGAAGCATTTCGTCGACTTCTTGCCTGATACCTTCACGCTCTAGCATCGAAACTCGATAGGGGCTCTGGCGGACTGGTGGAGCGCACTCTTCGATTATTGTGCGATGCTTTGCCACTGGTATTTGTGGAATCGTCGACGATGTCGAAGAGCAGCCTTTCTATCGTCGGAGAAAACTTCTGAGTTGTTGCTGCTAACTCAGGGGAAGACTTGCATTTATGTTGACGTCTGGTTCGAGAACTAGGGTCGTCGGGGTAGATGGGGCAGAATCCGAGATTACAAACGCATGGCTGGTTTCCACAATTTCCCCAATGTATGCAATCGTCGTGCCTTTGTTGATGTGCTTGAACTCCTGGATTAAGTTTGCTAGCACCACTTTCGATTTCTCTCCGTGTAGTAGAGCGATCCCTCTTGCGGCGCAAATTTCACGGTCGAGCAGTGAACGTTGGTCGCCTCGTTTACGCCGTCTACGTGTTACGCTTTCTACGTTTACGCCTTCTACGTTTACGCCTTCTACGAGAGGCTGACTTGGTCATCAAGTACACTCAAGGCACGCTCACTCGAAGGCCTCTCCATCGGTATCGCTTGGTCTGTGGACAGTGTTATCAACTTAGACCTCAGGTCAATGATGGTGGCGTGTTGGTTCAGGAAGTTAATACCGTGAATTACATCTCGGGAGTGCTGTGGGATGACGACGAGGGTTGAAGGGTAGGTTGAAGGGTAGGCCCTGAACTGCAGTTCTTGCCGTGCAGATTCCCGTCGGTAATACGAGGCGGCCTCTAGCTGCCCGAATTTAAGGGTTGTGTCATGCAGTCTTGACTTTCCAGCTTGGCCGCGATTATTGCACTGATGATAGAGCAGTCGGCTTCTGTGTCCACTAAGTCGGTGATTGCGCGGCCGTCGAGAAGCACGTCGAGGTTGGTAGTTCTTTGTCGTGCGTTGCAGTTAGGTTTGGTATGTGGCTGGCACGTCGTGTCGTCAGATCTTTGGTCGGTGCATTCTTTGCTTCCAGGCTTCGTCGGGATGACAGCGAGACGTTGTTGTGTCGTTTAGATAGTCTCTTTGGCGTCTTCGTCGCTGGCGGATGATCTTCGTAAGTTGGACACACTGCAGCCGCCCCACCATCAGTTGCTACTTTTAGCTTTCCGGATATGGGCTGAAGGACCACCCTGGACTAGGCCAGTGTATAGACGGTCCTGCGGCGACAGGTAGCGGCCTGATGACGGCGAACAGGACGGTCGCCAACAGCTCCACTGAGCTGGTGCCAGGTAATCGGCGATACCACATTGTTGTACAGCTGCTACGTTCAGGAATTGCACTTCGCCACCTATGGTTCAAGAGTATGAGATCCATATTTCGCGTTTTTCTTGTATGCCTTGTATCCGCTGACGATAACGGAAGGCCGTTGTTTCCGGTAATGCCTCTTGACCACCTACACTTGTGAATGCTGCGGCTCTTTGCATGCACATATCTGAGATGCTTTCGAGCACGGAGGCACCAGTTACGCATGCCCAATCCAAATATTCATTTGGTCGACTGGACAATCCTCGTTCCTACAGAAACGTGTATCTTGACTGTCAGTGCATTCTCGAGTTTTCCCCATGTCTGTTTAAGGTAGAGCTCACGGCTTTGCACGCGTTCTGGTATGTAACGAGTGCTTTAAATCAGGCGTTCGTGATCACTAGTGTGCACTACTCCTCGTTTCGAGGGTGGACGGAGTACGTTTTTGAACCTGTGCTAGCAGTAGATAACTGAATGGCGGCATATTAACTACCGCTCTTGTCGTGTAGCCTAAGCTTCAGCTGAAGAATCTTTTGCTCTTGCTCTAGCAGTCTCAGCTGCTGCTCTGTCATCTCTCGCGCAGCTGTGCGGTACTGCTCTTGTTCATTGCGCAATATTGCGCATACCTCCTCTATCCATTGTCTCAACTCTTTATCTCTGAGACTAAGTTCGCGACCGAGGTTCTATAGCTTCTCGGTTTCCATGTCTCCTATTCCTGCGTTCGAGTTCATTGTGGGTCGTTAAAGCCAATCCTGACAAGCTCGCCAAATGTTATAGACACGCGGCTTCGTGGGCCCAAGGCTCAGCACATAGCGGGAAAGGCGCGGAGAGCTGACATTGTATATATCCCTTTTATGCAAGGATTCGCGGAACATATACATGTTCACAAAACAAACGATAACATACAGCACTTGAACAAGTCTAGAACACGCTTCGTGGGTGTATTCTAGTAGTCCGTGTCTACGCCGCAAAGTTCACTGTCGTGAAGTGTCCGCTCTCACCCGATGGGTGTCTAACACACACGCAATCCCATGGCAGTGTCCGCAGCGTTCTACGAATGCCCGCAGCCGTGTCGTCTAGTGAAGCTGCCACGCGCCGGCCCCGGGAAAGAGGGCGAAGAAGACGCTCATCGCTCTGGGCTCGAGGAACGTGGCAGGTCCGTCAGCGGTAAACCCTGCTGGCTCCTGCCAGCGTAACATGACCGCAAGCAGTGCTGGCAGCCCCGTGACCTGCAGCATCGTTCTGTTTCGGCGGCGACTGTCAGACTGTACTTCAGGCACGGCCACCAGTGCGGGCCGTTAGCGGCCGGAGTCGTTGCCAGGTCCCCAGGAGTCTCGGATGGATGCCCGAGCGGAGCATTTGTGGCTCGTGCTTGGGCTGCCCGACTGTGAGATCGACACGGACCCGTAGACGACTCAATCGCTTCTGGATCAGGTCCCACCAGGTCATCGCCGTCCGGTGAGCGTTCGGCCGACCCGTCCAATTCTGAACGACAGTGGGCGCTCTCCTCGCGTGCCGTCCGGCACGCACCACCGCGCAGACTTGTTCTTCTTCGTCGTCCACTCATCACAGGCAAACACAGAAGATTCTGCAGCAATGTAGAAGCACTCGGAACTCCCACTAAAAATTCACAATCAGCTATAAGGGATGAAGATGGCAACATAACCGGGTTTCTGAAATACGTGGAAACAAGATAAAAGCCCGGAAAATCAAAATTGAGCCCAGAAAAATTTTTCTCGAATTAAACAGCAGAAAATAATCCTTAAAACACAGTCACTTGACACGATCAAATTCCGTTCTAGCTTATCAAAAAGCTCGGTCGAAATAACAAGGTCCTGCTTACCAGCGCCTAAGAGCACGTAATTAAGACGAATGAAATTACGGTTGTATGGTCCGACAGCATTAAACTCATCTGCAAGGGCATCGGGGATAAGACGACCTCGTACAGTCCGGTACAGCAACGTCGGTGATATATAGAATGGCAATGAAAGCCACAAAGTAGAACTTGCGAGGTGGATGGAGAAAAATTATTTACTGGGGGAACTACGGAATCGGTTCAGACCACCCATATGCTTAGAGGATTTTAAATTTGTACCAACGCTGCGCATAGAGATTTCAGTAGATCAGAATAGACTTTTATGTAAAGCATTTGTAGATGTATGAAATGAGCCTACGATAATGGAGACAGGGAAGTTTTATGCGATATTCTTAACTGCAAAGACATAGATAGTGGTTTTTTGCAGCTTTTGAGGAAGATATATGTGGTTCACTCCCTATATCTCCTACTTTGCATATCACATTCTACGGAAAGGCCAAAAATTTATTTACGTGGTGAAATTTCACCGAGTACTGAAGCAAGGCTGTCCTCGGTCCGTTGTTCAAGCTTTGTATCAAAGGTATAGAAAGATGACTAGAAAACCGTGAAATAGCGTTTGATTTATTCTATATGCGTAATGGGCAAATCATACAGTAGACAGTAACCGGAATGAAGTATGGAAACTACATAGAGCTGCTAGCGAAAAATGGAAGAGATCTACAGACACTTGAAAATATGTCTGGCAACACAGAAACCAATCTAGGCCTTATGTTCAACAAAAACAGATCAGCACCTATGTTCTCCATTGAAGAGAAGAGTAGGTGCTTGGTTTCAGTCCAACAGCAAGTCATACTCAAAGTCATGCAATGTAATTGGCTCGGCGTATACATCAACGAAGGAAAGTCATACTGAAGCATATGCCAAGATAATTTGAATATATATGGGAGACTGAATGTAAGGATAATAGAACATGTGACACATTGCGCCCACAAGAAATACCACGTGGTTCGTGCGATCAGGAAAGCAGTAAACATGCCAATGCTCACGTTTGAATATGTCATTAGGCGATTAAAATGAGATCTCTTGTCAAGGTTACAGTTAACCAAGAATAGGTACACCAGGATGGCTTTGGAAGCCCACGGTAAAACCATAAATGAGATAGTGCGCAGGATGTCTTTTGTTGGGCATCTTTTGAACTCACAGAAGCGCGGAGTAAAATTAGTATTGAAGAAACACATAGTAACATCAATCAAAATAAATTGACTACTAAAGTGTACAAGTATCTGTGCCTGAAACGCGTGGAGACACAATGGAGGTCGAGCAATTTGGCAACCAAGTACAGGGTACTTGGCAGAGTAAATAGACAACAAGCAGCCATAAGAAAGAAAATGAGGGAATTAGAGGAAGTTAATTGAATGCAAATTGAATAAAAACAAAACAGACAATGAATATTTATAGAAATGTGAATAAAGTAATTAGAAAGGAAAATCTGTACCATAATACAAAAGTAATTAATGAAATATATCATCATAATGATCCCAAAAAAATCTGGGCTAAATTTAGCCTAGCGCATGCTGCTGAGACACACAGATTCGCAGCAATCTTGTCGATCCCACTGGAAGTGGATGCGATGGAGCGAGCTGGCTATGATCACAGAGGCAATAAGTTATTAAGCTTGAACCGGTGCTCATCAGGAGTTATAGGGTCTGGAAGTGTGCAAGTTGTTGCAGAAATTTTACACTTTCTGGAATTTGTCGCCTCAGGGTTATATATTTAGGATCAATGAATTTCCTGCGAAACTTCGGCCAGCAAAGCAGTGGTATAGCCAACTCCGTCGACCATCGAAAATTGTCCGTATCTATAGGTAGCGCAAGTGCAGGAAATTGAACAATCTCAGAAGCTCAATCCACCTTCGACCGCGGTGGACTACAGGAGGTCAGGGAAATTTCGGGTGCCCCCAGCTGAGGGCTTATTTTCATCCTCTTCAAAAGGACAACGCCAAATACCTAGAGGGAGCGTGCACGACTGCAGAATTTAATAGTAAAATCGCACAAACTTTAACACAAATCAAGCAGGTGTGTCTTGTTAAGCGTGAATAAATCCAACTTTATTTTTAGGTACGCCATTTTTGTAACCTATTGCCCATTCTTCTTCTGCAGTACGCACAAGACGTTGCATGTATCATATTGTGGCTGCGCCCGCGGTAGAACCTACCAGATTCTTTTTTCCATTGGCTATGTTCAAGCGGCAACTCATAAACTCAGAAAGTTAAGAAGTCATCGTAAGTGATCAATCCCATAATCACTAGCCGTATACTAACCGAACCGTATAGCCTCAACGAAGGTGCAAACGAAGAACACGTAGTAGGGCTGCATGCCCTTCAGTTTAGTACTTTTCCCTCCTTCCTTAATGAGCCAAATAAAGGCTGCTCATACTGCCTTATTCTTCTTGCAGAGACGAAGCACATCCCTGGTCAGTTCGAACACCTTGTGGTTGAAGCACTTCGCCACGCCATCGCCGATGGTTTACGATACATAGGGGACCCTCGTACTGGTGGCTCACTGGAGGTGATGCTCTCACATCAGCGCGAACGTAACATTGCGACAATGGTGAAATTAGACAGGTACAAATGCTTGAAGACATAGAAAACGGCCACAATTGCGAAGCTGCATGTGCTAGGGATGTAACACGCTCTGACAACTAACACCAAAAAGAAAGTAATTGCAACAAAGAAGCGTCTTTGTGACACTTCTTAAATTCGGACAGTAATGCTAGAACAATTGCTTTAGTAACAATTTCTAGAACGAGACTTGTTTTGTTAATCCTTTACTCCAGAGGTACATAATTTAATAAAAATTTTCCCTCCCTCACTGAGGAACGGGGTTAACTCAAATTGTGGGCTACGGACTGAGGTTCATGTTTCCCATGGCCCCAACACATGATCATTATGTTGTTTCACATTCCTGCGACGCGCTTGCTTTTCATACCCGCATTCCGAAGTCTCGGGACACGCCGAGTGACACAAATTTTTACAGGAATTGTGCCTGAGCTATGCAAGCAACAGTTGCGAATGAAGTATATTCGTAGTCTTTCATGAAGCATCTTCACTCATATGCATCAAATTTTTTATAATCCATGCTCGATAAGGCAGCCTCCTCAAGGCCTAGATACCAATGTGTTTTTCTGAGTGCGCGGCCTGCCAATGCTAGAGTGCTGTTTTAAATGATATCAGCTTGTTCGCCAAATTTTTTTAATTTGCTTGCAAAAAAAAAGTGTCGCAGTGTGACTAGAAACATAGACATAGTTCACCAATACCAAATCATTAAAGATAAGATTGTTACGGTGTAACAAGTTGATTTCTTATACTTGAACTTAGAGAAACTGGCAGATACTGTGCGATTAGCTAGAAGTGGCAATTTGTGTATCTTTGTGCAAGCAGTTTCACTTTTGTTAACCTATATTACTCAGCTACACGATCATTCTGTGTGCATATACTTCCACTAACGCTGCCAAAATAGCATGTACAGGATCAATTGCCGTTCAGTATTTGCCTCAAGAGCAATGCGGAATGATATATTTCTACTCGCAGAAGAACGGAAACTGTTTATCCGGAAGCTGCACTTCCACTCAAACATTCAGGTACCACATTTGTGGCGGCTGCTGACGAAGCCGGAAACGTGTGTGGATTGATCGGAAGCATCTCAGTCAGTTTTGGATGTGCTGTCGTCGAAGAACACGGATTTGCCGTTCAGGTAGGGGAGAAATATGATGATTGGAGAACATACATCGAAGGTGTCCTTTCGATGCAAGTCGCAGTGTCCGTTTTATGCTGGCAGGCTAGCGATTATTTGAAACATGGCAAATGTTTTACTCTTCAGTTCCACTGAGATGACATTGAAGTACTTTTTGTTGGGGTAGCGAGAAAAAATATCATTAACGCGGCGCAGTCGCATTCAATTGCACCAGCTTTCTTATTCGCACGTGCACTTCGAAAGCGCGCTGTCCTTGCCGACAGCTTCATTCATAATGGAAGTAGTTAAACCACTGAACATTCCCTATCTGTGAAAATATCCTTATTCGAGCGTTATTCATGCGGTCTTTCTTACAGAGGCGGGGAGGCGGATTCAACCGAGTTTACGGGCACCCGAATTGTTATGGGCCCCGAAAAAAGCCCTACCACACACTCATGCCGGTTGTGGTGACCGATGCTCGCTCGCGAGACTGGCTATGCACGATGGGCACTATGGGTGGACTCATACAGACAAGCGTCCTCGCCCAGGTAAGTTCGTAAGTGATACCCTAAACCACACATCAGACATACAATGCAATTTATGTTGGGCTTATAAATCCCACTTCGCAAAAGTAAATTTTATAAATAAACAAATGTATTTATGTAGCTTTTGTTAGGGGTAGTCAAGTTCTTTTATAATTTCCTGAATTCGTGGTTAGGAACGTATAATAATCTTTGAGCGAACGATGGTCACCTCAACCCGAAGTCAATGTATTGAAAAGCACCCTCGTATATTTGAGGGCGACTTGATTTATTAGCCAGTGCTTAGTAGCGCAGATTTTTATCAGGAGCGAAGAACGGCAGCAATATACAAACGATTAATTCAACGGATTGGTGTGGCAGTGTTCAAAAGGAGAAATGAGTTTTTATAGTGATAAGAGGGGAGGGGGAGCGCCATGTGCTGTTATAATAGTAAGGCTATCGGGGAAGAAAGAAACGTAAATAACGATCATGCGTTGCTCACATAGTGGGCCAAGGTTCTCTAGAAAATTCAATTTAAGAAGATATTAGGTATGACAATTTGAAAAGGAGAACGAAGAAAGTAAACAACACGAAATGTTACGGTGATATTAGCAATTGAGTCATGTCAACTTGAATGTATTAAATTCAGTGGTAAATATATAAATGCAAAACTTATTTAGTGTAATGCTCCTCTTTGTCTAAAATTATAAAAGCAATGAAAATTGCAGACAGCTACCAATGCATAAATGTGCAGTACAGCTTAGAAGAAGAAAATTACAGAGCTCGATTTTAGCTCATTCGGCACTAGATAGTAAAGCAATGCCGTTTCTAATATCTTTTTTTCATTCATTCATAAGAAAAGAAGCTCCTGCAGCACGTAATTTCATCCCTGTACTCCTTACTGTCATAGCTAAACGTTGTTAGCTCGCTCTTCTTCAACGAGAGTATGTGAAGAAAAAATTGCAAACTAGGCATTACCTATGCCTATACATTATGCGTGAACAGAATATTCAACAGCCGCAAGCCAGTTTTGCAAATAGAAATAAAATGGACACACAACAGTGTGCGCTGACTTTTTACAGCATGTGCTAACGATCACCTATATTTAAACTCTAAATAAAATGCGCCATATTCTTCTATTTAAAATATAAAACGATTGATACCGCTTTGTGGTTAAACGTTTGAATAATTGTTATAGTTTCTAATTTGCTGATTTTTATACACTTGTGCTGGAAAATTGAAATTTCCATTCCTATAAAATGGCGGTATATGATTCTATTTATTGTGTATGCCAATATTCGAATTGAAATAAGTTGATATAATTGATCGCTCCTCGTGCATACGAAAAGTGAAGGAAGCAACCAGTGTTTCCGAAAGAGCGTAGGTTAGGGCGTGTTGGTATTCCATAACTGAGGTTTTTTAGCGCACGAGAAGGGACGAAAGACAGTGACGAGACGAGGACACAGCGCTGTGTCCTAGCGCTGTGTCCTCGTCTCGTCACTGTCTTTCGTCCCTTCTCGTGCGCTAAAAAACCTCAGTTACAGTGTTTGCGGCTGATAACCTTTGACTGCCACACGTCTCAATGTTGGACATTGTAATATAGATCGCCTATGACGAGTTTGGCATACTTAACAAGGCTAGGAAAGGGCAGCTGGAGTCTGAACACAAGACCTATTTTGTTCGCGTTTCCACTGAATCTCCCGCAGTTTCTCAGCTTTTATTTCTATGCAGCGTTTAGGTTTACGTGTGCCATTGTTCGATAGAGGTGAGGTGCCACCGCCATCGCATGAAATGTTCCTAAGCCGTTGAAGAATCGTTCGCAAAAATATTAGCTATTATTGTTAAATGGTCTAACTGAATTCACCTACTACCATATTTAAGAAAATGTTCTTTTCACTGATCTCATTACAGGTGCTTCTCAACATGGTCGAGCTTGGTCTAGACCCACAACAGTCATTATCCAAACCACGCTTTCTAATTGGGTCTAGCCTCAGGATACACCCAGAGTAAGAATTAAGTTTAGCCATTCTTTATGTCGGAAATATACTGCGAGTTTTTTTTTTTCTGAGAAGAACATAGCTCACGTCTTGCGGGCTGAAACTGCCACGGAAACACGATCCTACTACATACATAATCAAGAGTTCGACGAAAACCTGTCCTTCCTGGGGATGACATGATGAAATTGAAACCAAAACTCGCCAAGAATATAAAACACAAAAAGATTAAGATTAGAGGCACGCACGAGTCCCATATTCCCAATGACCGCAAAGGCAATAGCTGTTGTTTAAGTATGGATGCGATTTGCGCCGTGCTGTTTCATAGATTTCAGGCAGATGAACCTGGTCCTCTTTAACAATTAGCAAGCCGTCTGTATATGCAGTGATATAACAGTAATCGCGAAGGTAATTGCGTGTCCGTTGGTATAATGTACACGAAGTCGCAGTCTATACAATGGCCTCTCTTATCATGGTGATCAGATAATGCATTTACGGTCACACCTCTGGTCACCTAAGTTTATTTCATTTCATTTATTTAACTTTAAGGGCCTAAAACCATTGCATGTTGGAGGGTACATTTAGTTTATTAATAGCATACAATTAAAAATGACTGCTGTCAAAATTACCAAAAGAAATAAAGCAAATCAAAGTAGCGTAAGTAGCACGAAAGCATGGTAACAACGCGCTGTGCAGGTTGTAGTGCTTCGAAAATCAGGCGACATGGAAATTCTTCACCAAACTTTCTTCCGTCTGAGCATGAACCTACGCTTTTAAGGAGCGTTTTCTACGAGGGTATTGTATGCGAAAAGAATGAATTGTTGATTGGAAATCTTCAGCCCCTTATGCGTGCGTCGAGACTTGTGTGGGCTAATGTCAAGGATGATCTGAGTGGTGCGTTGGGTATTGCATCCTTTGTACGCAACTGACCAAACGAGAAGTGAAACCTGAAAATTCGAGTGATTATACGACGGGGTCGTAATGCGGGAAGCACTACGTACTGTTTTATATCAGTTTTACTGATGTACGGAGAATACAGATCTGTTATAAAACGTGCGGCATGAATTAGTACTTCTTCTGCTTCATTCACGAGATATGATTGTGGTGGATGCCATATTGATGATGTGTACTTAAGCTTTGGCCGCACGTATATGTAGGTATGCCACTTTCTTTATGTCTGCGGATGCGGATTTAAGATAGCCACGTAGGTGCCGAAGAATGCGAGATGCCTCAGAACGCATGGTTTCTATGTGAGACACGAATGATAGTGATGGAGCGAAATGCAGATTGGGCACTTATAGGCTTCAGCCGAGCTGATATGGCACGAAATAATGTGGTAAGTGTATTTTATTGAAGTGTGTTGGCGTGAAAACGATATCACTTTGCATTTCCACAAGTTTAAGGGCATGCGCCATTGGTTACATCAAGCAGTGACATTATCTTAATCATGTCCCAGAGTAGTGATATCATCTGAGTTCTGAATAGGGTTATAAATAAGGCAGCCACCGGCGAAAAGCCCAAATGTTGGTTTTATGTTAGCGGAAAGATCATTGATATACATTAAAAATAGCAGTGGTGCTAAACCTGTACCTTGAGGAACGCCGTGTGCTAGGTGAGCGAATAAAGAGTTAATGGCATTAGCAGTGGTAAATTGAACTCGACCTTTCAGAAAAAGTTCCATCCATCATATTAGGTTCTGAGGGACACCAAGGGAAAATAGTTCAATAAGTAAATGATTGTGAGGTACTAGATCGAATGCAGTCTCACAGTACAGAAATATGGCATCAATCTGAAAGAGTTTGTCCCTATAAAATAGCAAATCATGTGTAAATTGTGCCATTTCACTTTCGCAGGGCCGTTGCATACAGAAGCATTGTTGTAGCGGGTAGCAGAAGTTAATCAATTCGAGATGGGCCATTAGGTTGGAAGCAATTATGTGTTCAAGGATACTGTTCAAGGATGGGATACAATTCAGACAAACTTTTCTGTAATTGGGCACCTATTTGTTTCCTGCTTTAAAAAGGTGGACAATTTGAAGTATTTTCCAAACGTTGTTGAGGACCGATATTTTCAGGCATTCCTAATTATTAGGCGCAGTCTATCACTCGATATTTAAATGGTAATTTTTGTAGCCTATTGGTAACGTTGTGGAAGCCTGCTGCTGATGCTATTTTAAGGCTGTCTATTAGTTTCGATAAGCCCTCTGCGCCTATCTGAACATGAGGCATAGCTACGGAGCAGAAGTCTGATAAGGGTTCAAAGCCAAACTCGGAAGTGGCAAGGAAGATAAACAAGAAGTAATTAATAGCTTTTGCTCACTCAACAGGTTTTATGGGCTCGTTATCCTTGTTAATGCGCACAATTTGGTTTGCTGGTGGTTCAGTCAAAATAATACTCGAGAATTTCGGAGGGTTGGTATGCAGTATTGCGCGTAAATCAGAAGATAAAGTCTAGCTTTTGCGTCGTCCAAATATTTGCCCTAGTGTTTGGACTACTGGCAGTAACGATCCCATGATTTGGGGCAGTTTCTTGTCCTAGTTGATATGTAGAGGCAATTTTGTCTTGTTCAGGTAGATTTTCAAGCAATCCCTAAACAACTGCTTTTTTGTCAGGTTTTTTAAGGATTCTAGGTGTTTAATTATTCTGTAGGTTTATCATAACGTTTTTAAAAATGTGGCCAGTTGGTGGTTACATTGCCTGTTTCATATGTGCTCTGAAATTGTTTAATAGGTGCTCCAGTAAATAATTATCGACATTAATTACCTTTGTTATGCTTAGTCATTAGTTTCTATGTAGGAGACATTTTTGTTTTGTTACTGTGAGAATTATACGTAGAAAACCATGATCACTAGATCAATGTAGAGCCGTGATACTAGATATGTCCCCAGGGTACAAGTAGTCTGTAAGAGATCAAGCGTATTGTAGCCTCTAGTGGGATATGTTTGGACCTGGTGAGGGTTGAAGTGTAATACTAAGCCAAGCGACTGTTTAGATTCATTAGATGGGGCGCATTGGGACAGTGTTAGAAGAGGCCAATTTTGAGTGTATAACTGAAATTTCCAATGAGAGAGATTGGGTAGTCAGGGAACGTCTATTTTAGGTTGCGCAAAGAGTCACGACATCTATAGCAATAAGGTGGTTGACTGTCTCGCGATCAGTAGTAGAATCCAAAGATACACTTCTGGGGTAAATTATGCTCACATACCCATGTTTCCTGTACGTTGTTTTCATGACAAATGTGGGAATATTGCAAGTTGTTTTGATGCCACCTCCTCTCCTGCCTATTCTATCATGGCGGTATAGCGTAAAGTCTAAAGATAGAATTTCACTATTGCTGATGTCCTCATTCAGCCTGGTTTAAGCGGGAAAAATGATAGCGTCCATATCCGCGATATATCAGCAGAGGTGATGCCATTTAGGTAAAACACTTTGAATGTTAGTGAATGCAATGCCACGAAAGAAAGCATGTTTGATGGCTCGGATCAGAGTCCGGGGCGATTGTATCTTTAGCGCGTCAATTATTTCCTTCAATGGTGCGGATGGAAAAAACTCTGGATATTGGCTTGCAGTCTTTAAAGTGAGAGCACTCTTTCACGCTATCGGTTTTTTCGTAACAGAAGAATTTCTTTTCCCACGCGAAGATGATAAAGTGCAAGATTCAAAGGACCTATCTAGGCGTGGATAAACTTAAGCACCTTTGACCATGCATAGCGGTTGGCGTGTACAAAGTTTTTCCTTATAATATAGTGTACGTTAGTTGGCGGCCGCCGGCCAAGATTCTTTCTTTAGCCTTGAAATGACTTAGTTTTGATACACTTGGTCGCTTTTTGCCTGAACGGTAATTGCCAATACAATTTGTATGTTCAATATTTCCCTCTCCTGTTGTCATTTTAGATCGTTTTTTTTTCTCCGAGGCGTCGAATATTTAGTTTTCTGCCTCGCCAAGACCAGGAAATAGCAAGTTATTTCTGCGCAATCGTGTTCGCGTCGAGACCAGCAGCTTTGACTATTTCTATGCACATTAACAATTGATTTGCTCCTTATCGTTTATGGTGAGCTCAATTAAAGTATGCGTTTGTGTCGATTTCAGCAACGTTAAGCCGTCGTTTATTGATCATAGCACTTTGTCTTAGGTAAGCTGAGCACTCTTAAGGTCGACAAGTTCGGATCGAAATGTCTTTTTATCATCATCATCATCATCATGGTTACACCCACTGCAGGGCGTGTGCCTCTCACATACTCCTCCAACTACCCTGGTCATGTACTAATTGTGGCCATGTCTCCCCTGCAAACTTCTTAATCTCATCCGCCCTTCCAACCTTCTGCCGGCCCCTGCTACGCTTCCCTTCCCTTGGAATCCCGTCCGTGCTTAATGACCATCGGTTATCTTCCCTCCTCATTACGTGTCCTGCCCACGCCCTCTCCCCCCCATTCGTTTTTCTTGATTTCAACTAAAATGTCAATAACTCACATTTGTTCCCCCACCCAATCTGCTCTTTTCTTATCCCTTAACGCTAAACTCATCATTCTTCTTTCCATAGCTCATTGCGTCGTCCTAAATTTAAGCAGAACCTTTTTCGTAACCCTCCAGGTTTCTGCCCCATACGTGAGTACTGGTAAGACACAGCTGTTATATACTTTTCTCTTGAGGAATAGTGGCAACGTGCTGTTCATGATTTGAGAGTGCCTGCCAAAGGCACCCCAGCCCATTCTTATTCTTCTGATTATTTCAGTCTCATGATCCGGATCCGCGGTCAGTGCCTGCCCTAAGTAGATGTATTCCCTTACCACTTCCAGCGCCTCGCTACCTATTGTAAATTGCTGTTCTGTTCCCAGACTGTTAAACATTACTTTAGTTTTCTGCAGATTAATTTCTAGATCCACCCTTCTGCTTTGCCTCTCCAGGTCAGTGAGCATGCATTGCGATCGGTCCCCTGAGTTACTAAGCAAGGCAATATCATCAGCGAATCGCAAGTCACTAACGTATTCTCCATTAACTTATCGCCAATTCTTCCCACTCCAGGTCTCTGAATACCACCTGTAAACACACTGTGAACAGCATTGGAGAGATCGTATCTCCCTGCCTGACGCCTTTCTTTAAGGGGGTTTTGTTGCTTTCTTTATGTAGGACTACGGTAGCTGTGGAGCCGCTATAGATATCTTTCAGTATTTTTACTTACGGCTCGCCTACACCTTGATTCCGTAATGGCTCTATGACTGCCGAGGTTTCGACTGAATCAAACGGTTTCTCGTAATCAATGAAAGCTATACATAATGGTTGGTTATGTTCCGCACATTTCTCTGTCACCTGATTGATAGTGTGAATATAGTGTATTGTTAAGTAGCCTTTACGGAATCCTGCCTGGTCCTTTGGTTGGCAGAAGTCTAAGGTGTCCCTGATTCTATTTGAGATTACCTTAGTAAATACTTTGTAGACAACGGACTGTAAGCTGATCGGTCTATAATTTTTCAAGTCTTCGGCGTCCCCTTTCTTATGGATTAGAATTAATAAATATCTTTTGATGTTCTTCTATTTGTTTCCTTGACGTTATTATGGACTCTACTTTGCTGGCGCCAGCTGTGCCGGTGTTAAGTTCCACATCAACCAGAAAGTAGCAATAAAATCTGGCACAGAAATTTAAAGGCTACAGCTTCGCGACAGAGACCAATGGTGTGCTGCCATTTGATGTTGTAGGGGCACGACATCGTAACTAGCAACATTGCCATGAAATTCACTTAGGAGACGAATCACGGTAACCTGGAAAGTAAGCAGTGGGGTAAGCAATTTGAAGCTTGCGGTGTCGTGCTCCATCGGAGCTACGCATCTCGTCCGGGTATGTACGACTCACTGAAGTCCATTGGTTGCCGACGTCGTCAATGAAAATTGTGGCCATGCAGTATCGGTCGGTGAGCACGTTCGGCGGATCGCCTGGTGAGCGGATGAGGACGTACTCCACTAAATCCGGAGCGTATACTGACTGTTCCAGTGGGAGACCAACTGGCAGGGACAGGCTGCCTGGCAGCACGCCAGTCAGAAATTGTTACAATGCATCACAGGTTATCTTTGCTGTGTCTTGCGGCACACTCGCGTTGAAGTAGAGACATCGGTTCAGTAGGCGCTGTTCAGCGGAATGGGGAAAGCAGGATATGGAGGACTTTTCAGCAGTGCGTTGAAAGGTTCTCGCCACTTTTGTTCACACACCCAGTTTCTTCAGGTTCATCGGCGTGCTTTGCTGGATGCAAGTGAACTTTTTGAGAAAATCACGTATTTTTTTTTGCATTCCGATGGCGGTGCTGGTGGCATAGTGTAAATTAACTGCGTTTACCTGGCAATGTGTCTTGAAGCAGACTCCCCGAGAAGAATGTCTTGTTTTCCAGTCGCTTGTTGGTTGTTTTGGTTTCCTTGAAAGAAGCCTGCAGTAGATGCCATTCGGCTTGGGCAATTATTTCCTTTCCAAACGAAGTGTGTATCAATATTGGCAGCCACAGTCATTATCTTATCACATGATATACTTTGCAGCGGAAATTGATCTAAAGATGAGCTTGGAGGAAGACGAGTCTTCTCTTTTTTTGACAAAATTCCTAATTTATGGTGATGATGAGAGGGCTGGGCTACTTGAGGAGACTCGCATAATCAATAGTTTGACGGAAATACGCCTCGAAGAGAGGAACATGACGAAGGTAAAAGAAAATCCCATTAGGAGTATATTAGCCTGACTGAAACTTGATGTTTCGAGGCTCGTACGTATCCCATGCTCACAATGGCAGCAAACGTAATTGTTCTTGTTTAATTATGGGGAGATAGTGCTGTACGCGAGGGTATAACCTAGGCAGGCTGCCACGTGTAGTTTTCATCACTTGGCGCGTCGACTGAATACGCAGTCATACTAATAGTAATCGCAGCGACAATTGCTTGTTGGTTCCTGCAGTGGACGCTGAGTTCCCGTCTAAATTTACTAACTACTTCTAGTAGCCTTTAACATAGAAATTCTGCCCTAACATGCATGTGCACTTTTATGAACATATTCGTTCTTGGAAACAATCAATGTCTCTCTTTTACCGCAGCTATCCACTATTTTTGGAGCCGAGCTTTCCGCTGGAGGCACAGATGGCACTAAGACGCCGAGGGCACACACTTAACGTCGAACAGGAGGATCTGCAGTTTAACCGCGCTGGTCGCGCCCACATCCTGGCTCGGGCAACGAACTGGTGGTCCAAGGAACAAGCAAACCAGCAGTCAATACCCAATGGTTCTATTTGGTGCGGCGTGGATCCTCGCATCAACAGCGTTGCCCTCGGCTACTGAACAAGCTCAAGAATACAAGGGTGCAGAGGGTTGCAGCGGTAGTATATCATCACGGACGAATGAGGCGGAACCCCTCTGAAGATGACGGTGGACATTTGATTGCTATCAAAATTCAAGCTATGTAGCGATACTATGTATACTGTAACGTAGATTGAAGACGAGTCTTACACAATAAACGCTTCTCTTTAATGGCGGGCCAGAAGAAGAGCGTGCAGCTTACGCGCTTCGTCGTCTTCCATGGAGCCGGTCGTTAGGAGCCCCACATACTTGTGTCAATTGCCCCCCCATGCGAAAAGCGACCGTCTCCGTCGCGTGAAAAAATTATTTCAGCGACGACAAGAAATGGAGCTCCTCAGGTGCATCTCGGCGTTCACGTGCCCGCATCGTAGGGTTTCCTGCGCCCTACATGAACAACTTCAGCGCGAGGACGACGGGGCGCACCGGCGTCAGAACTGCAGAGGACGACTTCGCAGGTCACGTCACTGAGGCGACGTGTAACCTTGTAGGGACCAAAATCCCGGCGGAGCAACTTTTCCGAGAGTCCACGGCGATGGATGGGCGTTCAGGCTGACACGTAGGCGTCGGTATTGTAATGGGCATCGCGTCCACCCTGACTGTACCGAAGGGTGTCGGCATGCTGTTGGCTCCGGATACGATGCCGAGCTAGCTGGCGGGCTTCTTCAGCTCTTTGCACGAACTCTTCTACGTGTTCGCTGGTCAGGCTATAATTAGCAATAGGTAGCCTGGCGTCAAGTGTGGACGTGACGTGGCGCCCGTACACAAGGTCAAACGGCGTATACTGTGTAGTCTACTGTACATCAGTGTTATACGCGAAGGTCACATAGAGTAAAATCTCGTCCCACGTCTTGTGCTCTACGTCGATATACATGGAGAGCATAACAGCCAGCGTTATGTTCACACATTCCGTTAATCCATTGTTTGAGGGTGATACCCAGTCCTCTTGCGGAGAGAGCAATGCGTCAGCCGGAGAACGCCCTGCATAAGTTCGGCTGTAAATGCTGTACTGCAGTCGGTGATGACAACAGACGGTGCACCATGTCGTAGTACGATGTGGCGTACTAGGACATTACATAGGACCATTACAAACTTACATAGGAACATACGAAGATACATATTACATACGAACTTGGCCATTACATACGAGTTTGCTTGCGGAATAGCTTCGATTTCGGCGTACCGGGTTAAGTATTCGGTTGCGACGACAATCCATTTGTTGTGCGAAGAGGTCACTGGGAATGACCCAAGTGGATCCATTCCTATTTGTTGGAACGGTGCTTGAGGAGGGTCCACAGGGTGGAGAAAGCCAGTCGGTTTAACTGATGGTTTCTTGCGGCGCTGACAATCGCGGCAGGTCTTCACGTACCGTTTCACAGAAGAATAAAGCCGGGGCCAGTAATACTTCTGTCGTATCTTTGCTAATGTTTTTGCGAATCCCAGGTGTCCCGCGCTTGGCTCATCATGGCAGGCTTGCAAAATGTCTTGGCGCAGCACCGATGGCACGACAAGCAGCTACGTATTGGGACCGCTTCCGCAGTTTTCCTGTAAAGGACGTTGATGTGCAAGTAGTACAATGATAAGCCGCGCACGAGCGAGCGGGGTAGAACACCTTCAGCTCCTTGAAGGTGCTCGATCAGGGGCAGCAACTCAGAGCCAGCGCACTGGTGCTCAGCCATCTTTATGGCGTCAATAACGCCGACAAATGGCAAGGCATGGTGAGGGTCCGATGAAGTCGTAGGGAGTGGTGCACGTGACAAACAGTCAGCGTCGCTGTGCTTCCTACCAGGTCGGTAGACGACTTTTATGTCGTACTCTTGTAAGCGCATGCTCCAACGGGCTAGTCTGCCTGAAGGATCATTGAGGTTGGCAAGCCAGCACCGGGCGTGATGATCGCTTACAGCCTTAAAGGGTCTACCGTACAAGTAGGGTCGGAATTTACTAATTGCCCACACAAGCGCTAAGCATTCTTTTTCAGTGTTTGAGTAGTTCTTCTCAGCCTTGGTGAGACTGCGGCTTGCATAAGCAATGGGGCGTTCCGCATTAGCTTGCCACTGCACAAGAACTGCACCAAGACCCGTATTGCTGGCGTCAGTAAGGATTTCAGTGTCATCGTCTTCATCGAAATGAGCAAGTATCGGGGCCGCTTGCAAATGCTAGCGCAATTGACTGAATGACTGCTGCAGCTCGTCCGCCCAAACGAAAGGCACATCGTCGCGTGAAAGCTGTGTCAGAGGCTCAGCAGTTCTAAGAGAATGCCTCGACAAAGCGCCTATAATATGCGCACAAACCAAGGAAGCGTTGGACAGCCTTCTTTTCTGTGGGTGGCGAAAACTCGGCGATGGCAGCTAACTTGTCGGGGTCTAGTCGGACGCCTTTAGGACCACTGACATTGCCAAGAAATTTGAGCTCTTGCAACCCGAAGTAGCATTTTTTGGGCTTGATGGTGAGGCCGGCAGTACGGATCGCAGGGAAGGCACTCTCGAGTCGTGCGAGATGTGTGTCAAACGTGCTCGAGAACACGAGGACATCGTCCAAGTATCCGAGACAGGTTTGCCATTTGAGTTCAGCAAGCACGGTATCCATGATCCGCTGAAAGTTGGCAGGTGCGGAACAGAGACCGAAGGGGGGAACTTTGAACTCATAAAGCCCGTCAGGTGTCACAAACGCTGGTTTTTCACGATCCTGTTCATCAACTTCGATTTCCCAATACACTGATTTAACGTCCAACGAAGAAAAAGATTGGCATGTTCTAGATGATCTAATGCGCCCCCGATGCGGGGCAATGGATAAACATCGCGCTTGCTGACACTGTTCAACTTTCTGTATTCTACACAGAACCGTAGTGTGTTATCTTCCTTTCTGACTAACACTACAGGGGAGGCCCACGGGCTTGTAGACGGCTGGATAACGTCGCCTTGGAGCATCTCTTTCACGTGATGCTTGAACGCTTCCCTTTCCACTGCAGACACTCTATAAGGATGCTGACGAACAGTACGTGCAGACTCGTTCGTAATAACGCGGTGCTTTGTAATGGACGTGGGCCGTACCTTGGACGTCATTGAAATAAAGTCCGCAAATTCATTCACGAGACTCAGTAGACGGTCTTTCTGATGGGCTGGCAGAGCAGCGTTAGCGTGAATCCGTTCTTTCAGGCTGGGTAACTGAGATTGTTGTGACGATGTGATTTCCAACGTGGCAATGTCAGTAACATCAATGAATTCGTGAAGAAATGCGATTGTCGTTCCTCGCGGTACATGCCGATACTCGTAGCTCAAGTTTGTTAGCAAAATGACTGAACCTTTGTTTCGCACCTGAGGAAGCCCTCTGGCTATGCAAATGTGGCGCTCAAGAGGTAGGGAGATGTTGGCCTCAGCAATTCCTTCGGCGTCGTCTTCCATGTCGCGTCGGACAAGGGTAAGCACGCTGCTCTTGGGTGGCAACATGACGTGATTGTCAGCTACGCGAAACGCGATGTCACTGTCGTTGTCATTACTGTTCGCTATGGCTTGCGTCGTAGCGAAGGTAACTCTGGACTCTTGCAGGTCGATGATGGCACCGTTCGCCTGAAGGAAATCCATGGCGAGTGTAAGATGCTTTGAACATTCAGGAAGAACGACAAAGTCGCCGATGTACGTGAAGCTCCGAATGTTGACTCGTGCCGTGCACCGGCCCATTGGAATTATGAGATGTCCTCCTGCAGTACCAAAATGAGTTCCCGTCCTTTCAGTCGAAACTTTGTTGAGTGTGCGCACGAGATTCTGGCTCATGATAGACGTGTCCGCACGCGCGTCGTAGCGCAGTGACTTCGTGGTCATCTATGGTAACTGGTACGTCGCAAGATACTGAAACTGAACTACACTGCTTTCTCTCCGCCTCAATTACGTCATTTCGCGGTCGTCGTAGTGGAGGATCTTCAGAGTTCGCAACGTCAGCGACCTCACCTCCGCAGGTCGCTGGCCTCAGTTTTCCCGGGAGGCAGGGCTGGGTGAGCGACGCCTTGTTGCGCTCGGCGTGAAGACGGGGCTGGAAGACCTGTACCGGGCAGGTGACGGTGACCGGGGGTCACAGATTCGTGGGCCAAACGAGCTCCCGGTGTCCGCAAGGTAGGCTTCAATCTAGAGTGGGCGTTCACCATTGCGCGGGCACGGCGCATTCAGTGAAAATCCACGAAGCCCAGTTCTGCGGTAAGGACTAGCACTGTAGGGCTGATCGGCTTCGTCGCAATGAAAATACAAGGGTATCCGGCCTGCAGTACGCCATACTTCGCTCTTGCGGGGTGGTCGTGCTTCAGCCATGAATGGCGTGCGGCGAGTCCTGAAGTTGGCAATCGCTTGTTCAACGGCGCGCACACCATGAAAGTCCGGGACATCGCGCGCATCGTGAAAAGTCGGAGACAACGAACTTCGCGCAGCATCCGCATACGACATGCGAGGCCGTGGCTGCTGTTCCTCATGCTGTGGTGCCTCGCTTCGCTCCGGGACTTGTACTGCCTGCCTGATTTCTTCCCGGATGACCTCAGCCAGAGTGAGTCGCGGTACCGATACCGGAGCCACATGAAACTTTTGGAGCCCTTCTCGGACAACAAGCCTAATGAGCACCCGCAAGGCGTCGGTATTGTCCAAGGGTAGAGAGAGGCTCACGCGATAGGGTGGACACCTCGCGGTTGTACTGCCTTGTTCGTTGCTGCAGTGCCTCTTCCATTGATATGGCTCCCCCAAGAAATTCTGGACGGTCTTTGGTGGATCGCGTATTAGGCCACCGAATAACTCTTGCTTGACACCACGCATCAGGTGCCTGACCTTCTTTTCTTCTGGCATGGATGGATCCGCGCGTCGGAAAATTCGGTACATATCTTCGACAAACATTGCGACGCTTTCTTTCGGCCGCTGTACTCTCGCCTGAATTGCATATTCAGCTCGCTCCTTGCGATCGAGGCTGGTGTATGTACTGATTAGCTGTCGTGTGAATTTGTCCCATGTCGATAAGGCCGCCTCAAGGTTCTCAAACCATGTCCGCGCATAGTCCTGGAGTGCAAAGTAGTCGTTGCGTAGCTTGCGCTCTGGAGTCGAGCCGTTGAATTCTGCGACACGCTAAAAGTGATCGAGCCAGTCCTCAACATCCTCGAAAGTGTCCCCATGGAAGGATGTGTGGATTCACGGCTGGTTAAGGACGACCTCCGTCGGTGCAGTTGAGGAAGAAGACGGAACTGATGTACTAATCTTTCCGACTCGATTGGGTAGAGGCTCGTGTTTAGGTGGCAGTCCTTGAAGTCGACGGCTTGTCCGTACGTGAACAGGAGTCAGCTCGACCGGACTTCGTACTGGGCTTGTAGGCAGCGTTCGATCTGAGAGCGGTAGCATGTACCCAGCACCACAACCAGAATAATTTAACGTAGATTGAAGACGAGTCTTACAAAATAAAGGCTTCTCTTTAATGGCGGGCAAGAAGAAGAGCGTGCAGCTTACGCGCTTCGTCGTCTTCCATGGTGCCGGCCGTTGCGCGCCCTTTCCCGTGGTGCGGGAGCCCACATCATTGTGTCAATATATAGCTTCTTTTAAGTCCTTAGTTGTCATTCTGAAATTTTCATTGCTTCGGCTACATGCGAAGCAAACACTCACCGCAATCAGCCCAATTTGCTGAGACACTCACTTGCCAGAGACTGCCAATGCCATGAAAGCCTGATGACGATGCACTGACGCCAAGAGAATGACGTAGAAGGAATGACCTCCATGGAGCGGCGAAGGCAGTATGACGGCAAAACATACCGATATTCGTATGACAAATCTGAAATGAGCACGAAGGTATAAAGATGATTACAGCTGGACGACCCAGGCATCTGGGAAAGAGACAACGGCTGCTGTAGCATGATCATATAGTGGCTATGATAGCATGACGAAAGTTTGGTGACGAAACGGGAATGGCACGACCATGATGACATCACGGCCAGTGGCCCAAGCTTGTAGACTGCTTGTGCCACTATGTCTGCATGAGAGGCTATTTATATAAATAAAAGATAGACTGAAAATATCTGAAGTAGGCAAAGAATGCTAAGGGCACAGCTAACACAGTTGAAAGATGATTTTCAATATATAATAACTGCTAAATAAAAATCCACCAGACCTCACCTCACTATGGTTGTCGATAGTACTGGGATTACATTTTGATAAATACAGCCACACACCGCATTGACCGAGGACGCGGTAAAAATAACGATGACATAGCAACAGTAAAGGGACAATAGGAGGGATACGAGTGTATGAGGACGACGGCGTGAAGTCGACTTCGTGACGACGATATTATGGTGACGATGGCTTTAAGCAATGTGACGCGACTCTGATGACGAAAATTGAATGATGTCTATCGATAGAGTATGGCAGCATCTCGAAGAAGGTACAACAACGAACGCGTACAACTCTAAGACGACGTTAGCGTGAAGACGAGGCCGTGGAAAGAATCGCATGTTCAAGCTGCACATAACGACGATGCCACGACCACGATGGCACGATGATTCACGAAGCGGCCATAATAAATGACGCAAGTTATCAGACTACCAGCGCCACTAGATCAGCGCAATAGCGGTGACGAAGACCGTGTGACGAGAGTTGGGTGAAGAAATTTAAATTACAGTGAGTAAACAACCACAGCCGCCTCACGACCATGAGACCATGCCTAGTGACCTTAAGCTAGTAGGCAACATTAGTTGGTGGGTGGCTTAGAGGCTAGACATATAGATAGCTTTATACATAAATAGATATAAGATAGATAGATAGATAGATAGATAGATAGATAGATAGATAGATAGATCGATCGATAATTAGATAGATAGATAGATAGATAGATAGATAGATAGATAGATAGATAGATAGATAGATAGATAGATAGATAGATAGATAGATAGATAGATAGATAGATAGATAGATAGATGCAGCCGCGCGCAAACAGCAACTGCGTGCACAGGACCCGGCAGCCTGCGAAGCCGTCACGTAACAAACCGTCGGCAATAACCTATTGATGAAGTTTTTCTTGTAGTGCAATAAACACGAGGACGGAGAAGAAAGAACAGATCCACACAGGTGCTTCTGCGTCATCGTGTTTTTTACGCTACAAGAAAAACTTCAAAATGTTACACCAACAAGCCCAAATATCTACACTAGTGATAACGCCGGGGCCGTGCGTTTTAGCTTCGCTGGATAAAAACCAGTACGGAGGGCTTCGGTGATGATTTTTTTTATTGAGTCTAGGGAGCTGTTCCCAGAGGCGCCTTGACAATGCGTGATCATATGAGGAAGGTGCTTGTTGTCTCCATTATGGCTGCTCTATGTGAAATCACGCTGGTCTCTAATACAACTATTCTGGAGAATGCAGTATATCTTATACATTTATCAATACAATAACGGCATTTGTTGCTACACCACAATATCTCCTATAGCTACCCTTTTAGAAAGTTTACACTGTTTAGCACAATCAAGATGCTGAAAATGTTCACTCAGTGCTGGCAAGTTATGATCACCATGAAAATAAAACAAAGGGGAGGCCGGGTAGGGACAGCGCATCGACACACAAGTCACACATTTCTTGTGGGAAAATCAGGGTGTGCAGCCTGAAATTAAGCAACGGTTAATATTTACAATTTTCTAGGTCATGTTTTTACAGCCACAAAATGCACCCTGGAGAATGTTCAGCTGAATCGAGTGTTCAATTTTCATATGCGAGTTAAAGGCTGACGTTGCGAAGAATGGGGTTGGGTTGGCAAGGAGGTTGTGTGAACAAGGTGGAAAATGTACTATACCGTTTCTGCATTTCTCACTCAAATGTTTGCTGCATTTATTTGTAATAAGTGAATATTCCTATAGACAGGCATGTCTGCCCCCAATACCGGTATTTGAGCGCTGCGTATGCCAAAGGTTGTTCCGTAAGCGGTTCGACAAATCATGACGAAGAAATTGGTCGTTGAACGGAGTTCTCAGGGGTTGCATAGCAAATCATTTTGCCGCAATCCAGAAATAGAAAGCCCGAAACGCACATGTAGCAAAACTAGAAAACATGTGGTACGTTAAAATGAGTATACAGAACTCCAGTTGTTGAAAATATTTTAGAAATGGCTTTAGGCACAAAAAAATAAGAAACAGAACAAATAATAACAGACACAAACAGGCGCACATCTGGACCGGCACACATGCGCATGTCCGTGTCTGTTATTATGCTGTCTGTGTCTATTGTCAAAGAAAAAACCATCAGCCACTTTTTTTTTACTTCGGTACGCACTGGCATTTTTTCAGTGTAACTTGATTGTGAAAATTTTGTGAATTGTGCTTATTGAATATTGTACGAAGGTTTACTTTGTAAAGTGGGCTGAGCTTTTATGGGAGCGAAACACGAAAGTTGTGATAGATCTTGAAGCAGAGTTTTAACATAATCGGTTAATTTCAATGGTCAAATTATCTTTCGCATGGGTACGTATGACGGTCTAGTTGAAACATTTTCATCTTAGTGAGAATCATTCGTTGTGTGGTGGGTGTTTTTACTCGTCAAGAATCCTACATACGATGTAGGTAGCCAAAAGGAATGTACTTGCTGTGGTTTTCCCTAAGTTACGCAATGCTAGTTTATTAATTCATACTGATGGGTACGTTATATTGCACGCTGAACTAAGGCGTACAATAGCAGAGCATTCATCACTTGCTTTAATGGTGATTCAAACATTCAAGTTAATGGTGACCTCTCTTGCGTCAATATTGGATTTTCCGTATTATAATCCTGTTGCAAGATATTCTTGGTGGTAATTTTGCTGCAAGACTGTGACCTATCGTGCGAAAAAGACCCGCCCACGGTTTCCGAATACGGGATCCGCTATTTTATTCCATAACTCAGCTCGACTGGTAGGACTATATATTTCGCCTTTGTCATTTTCTGTTCCATCGTACTTTGTAATTTCCCATAAGGTTGACATAAAATATATTTGTTTCTATCAATTGCAATAAAATATTTATATTCTTTTCAGTAAATAAATTTACTGACACATATTTATATATTTGGGGAAGGCAAACAAAAAGCATTGTCATTTTTGTCAGCAGCCACTAAGGAAACGACCCAAAAAACAGCAATGTTGACGTTATCGCTATTTTCGATATGCATGCAACCACCTGTGAATATTTTTTGGCCAGCAGAAATCTTACGTCCCAACATAAGTGAAAATAATGATGCATACTTTGAGAACCAACACAATTTCATAGCATATACATAGGCCTAGCGTACCTCATAAACTACACCTGCATTCACTTTCATTTGACGTTACAGGGAGGCACAGTATACAAAATATTTTCACTTGTTGGGGACACTCACCAATACAGTAGCAAAACTGTATATTGTGAAACTAAATAATCAGCCAACCCGTGCACAGAAAAAACAGGCTAGACTCAAAGCACAACGGCCGCGGCGAACACAGTCGGAAATCGTCGAAAATTTGAACTGCCGGTCAAGCCCGCTAGCTTCTATAGATGACTCGTAGAAGGTTCCAGAGCAATCACTGGTACTTCCCGTTTTCTCCCGTTATTCTTTACCACTGGCCTCTGCAAGCACGCGTGGTGCTAGTTTCGTGCAATACCTTGCTTATCTGAAACACTGCCCCTCCCAAATTGGTGTCCAGTTCATTCAGCCACTTCTCATTGTAAGAGGGCAGTAATTGCTACCCGGCTATCTTTTATTGTTCCTATTACAAAAAATCTCATATTGCTATATTCTACGCTGCCGAAAGCGTGTTACGTCTTTTATAATAATCTCTCTCTTCAATAAAATATTCAGATCAAGTCTCCATGCGCCTTCAGTGCCAGCAGACACGCACCGATTTGTCACGGTACTGAAGGAACACGAATAAATTCACCGACGATTAAAATATTCCCTAACGGGAATTCTAGTGCAGCTCTACACGTGTTTTCATTTCGCGATATATTGGCAGGAACGGACAATCTTTCTCATGCGCCATGTTGGAAAAGAAGCGACGTCTGGCGCGACTGCCGCGCTACTCGGGAGGTGGCGAGAAGCAGTGCGTGGCCGACACGTGGGCGCGATTCACAGCAGCTGCAGTAGACAAAACTTCCAGACTACGCATGCTACTCTGGCGCCATCTCGCAGCCATCATCGCATCGTTGCGTCTCGTGTGTAGCACTACGCTTTTCTTCTCACGCTTTTGCCACATCCTCCTCCGCTTTCCACCTCGTGCCTCCACTGCACACTCCGCTTACACTTTGCGCCTGACGCTCTCTTGGCTCTCGCCGCTTTTTAACGCGATCGCATTAAGGATACGTGTCGCCAAAAATCCGGTGCCGGCTTCGGCGTCCAACGCCCGGAATCTGATGCCGTTTCGGCAAAAGGATTTTTGAACCATGCAGGCCCAGGCCTTCCATGTCACACAAAGAAATTATTGAAGTCATTGAAGATTTCAAGCTTATATAGGTGCACAAATTGCAAACTAGTACTCACACACAATCTAAACACACGACAGCTTTCCAATTGCAATTTTAATATACGAAAAAACATAATTCTGTTAAGTGAAAATTCAAACAGTCCCCTTCTCCAGCCTTTCTCCAGTGCCTGACCAGAGTCTACGTCCGAAATTTGTGCGCGCCGGAGCGCAAAAATCTCGGAGTTCACAAAGCGGTATGCCCGCTTTCTTGCAACACTTCCAGATGGCACTCGCCTCCGCCGCATTGCGACCCCTGCAAGGTGCCGCATTAATACCCGACAGCCCCCTTTCGTGCATAGCGTTCGCCACAAGCGTTTCCCGGCAAACGGTACGGTTACATACGCTGCAGTTGCCTGTGAGTGTGAGAAGCAGTGAGTGTATATTTTAATGTTGTCACATTGCACTCTTAAATGCGAAAGCTTAATAGACTTGCCAATTTTTTATCCCTGGCTACGCTCTGCGCTGTTATTTCAAGCGCTGCACTCGTTCGTCCAAGTACACCGAAGCTCGCCGCAAGAACGGGTGCCTAAGAGGTGTGCTCTAGAAGGTCATTTCTAAGGACGCTGATACGCACCTTGTGCAACCTTTGTGCTCAGACATTATGATGGAGTCAATTTAGTTGTTTATTCAAATGCCGGTAAAATCAAGGATGTCGTTGAATACAGGGAACTATGCAGTAATTCTAGTAGAAGTTTTTTGGAATAACTCTAATATATAGATCGAGAGTGAGAGTGAAAATTACATTTAAAAAAGTACCGATGACAATCAAAATTTTATTTGCAATGGCCCCGTAAATTGAACGCCTATATCAATGCTTCCCAGCTTCGGAAGAGTACCAGCAAGGAAAAGTAAGTTTTAACCCTATATTCTTCGCCAAATCTGATAGCAACTGGATAGACGCCATTCTGAGAGCTATAAGCAACACCATACGCTGTGTCATATTGCTCTGGCTTGCACTGCAAGCGAGACAATTACCATTTGAATAGTACAAGTTTACAGTGATCATTTCATCCGATAGTACAAAGTTTCAAAACACTATTTTTTCAGCCTGCGTAGACTATTTTTTAAGCTGTGTACGGACGCCTGCAATACTGACTACTTCACGCGATTGCGCTACCAGGACACTAAAGTGAGAAATTCAAAGAACACAGACTCTCCACAAGAACAGTGACGGTGAAGAAACAGAAACTATTGCCCTAATTGCTGTCTTGAGCACGTAATTGGTTGGATAAGGTATTGGTGCGTAAGCATTCTTTGGCCAGTACACCAGCCTCTTCACGTAAAAAAGTGTCACGTCTTGTATCTGCACAAAAATTCAGTGCCTTTCCACTGTGTGAAGAAGGATGACCAGCGAAGCTGTGTGTGTGGGCCCCTTAATGGCAAAGTGCCCCTCCGCCGCGGTTCGGCCCTGCATTGCATTATCTTCGGGATCAGCCCACGTACGAAAAGTGCTTAACGCCTGCTTCACCTCCATGGCGGAGCTGATGCAGGCTCCACTGGACTTTATCCAAGTCCACTGGAGCCCTGGCATTGCAGTATGTTCGGGAACGGCCCACGTATCGTGGGTGTTTACGTCTGTTTCAGCTCCGCAGCATGTGGGCCCAGCATTTCACAATCTTCGGGATCGACCCATGTAATGGCGTTTTTTCGAGCAGGGCCGCGTCACTTACGGCGCGTGCTCGATGGCACAAACGCAGGTGGCGTCTCATACGGACGGCAGAGGAGAAGGCTCGAGTTTGGTGTCGACACACGGATATCGACCTGGGGAACTAAACCTAAACAGCTTCGCGCTTCACTGTAAAATGTATAATTGGCAATATTAAGATATCTAATTGTTATGTTAGCTCAGTGTACGATTGGTAGCTCTATAAGTGGTCAGGCACAATTTACACCTTCGAAATAGTGAAAATAAAACGCGCGTAGGGATACGCAGGGCAATGCACGCACAGCTCCTCCTCTGTGCTAGGAGAAGTTCAAAAGTAGGCCTAAGCCACCTAAAATTTGAGATTGGGCAAACTTGAAATTTGTACATTGGCCAACTTAAATTTGGGGATGGGTATACTAGGAATCTGGTGTTGGGCCAATTGAAATTTGGGGAAGGGCCAACTTGAAAGTGGGTGTGGGCCACGACATACTTAGGGGTTGGCTAAATTGAAATGAGGGGTGTGCCGAGGTAAACAAAGGGTTGGGTCAACTTGAGAAGGGTGCCTTGGCCAACTTGAAATCTGGGGGCGGGCTGATTTAATTTTGGGGTTGGACCAACATGAAATTTTCGGTTGGGTTACATAAATTTGAGATTATGCTTGCGCATTTTAGCCAAGTCGAGTGCAGTTTCTGCGTTGCTTTTACCTTTTAGTTCCCTCTAACCTAACCCCTTGCCTACCAGCGAAATCTGAGTAGTCTGTGTCTCTCCGTCTGCACTGCTATCAAAATTCCACGCCTTTCAGTTGAACGTAGTGGAGACACAATGTTATAAGTAATGCCTTCGCTGCTGTTTTGATGACGCCTAAACGCCTTAAAGTCCAATGAGTTTTCGGCATCGCAACTACACAATGACTATCGCAATACTTCCAGTCATAAATGTCTTCAGGCGAAGTTGGCAGAATTCATCACTTGTTGATGCGCCACTCAGATTGTCTTGGCTAAGGCAGCTTCGACTTAAAACATATCATAACTGTAAATAAGAAGACATCACAATATGGCGCAATCGCTGTTCAAAGATACGTATAAATTTTCGCTTTAGATTATCAATCGATGTATCAAATCAATGTGCCTCTCCTCATGCTCGTTTTATATACGGTTACAGTAGGATTTGCATATACTTACTGTTGGGCGTGTTGATAATTCATACTCAAAAAAGTATGGCGCAAACGAACAGGGAGAAGATAGAAAACACGGACAAGCGCAGGCGAGCAATAATGGTTTATTTTGAAAAACACGACAAATATATACCCTGGTATCTGTGCCGACATTGCAAAGAATGTAAGTGCAAACCATTGTTAAACGAAACAAAGCTGCTGTCAAGACAAAAAGATAGGATAGCGATAGAAAATGCTAGAGAAATCTTTTATTCATAAGTCCTTCGACATGTGCATGGCGAGCCCATGAGCGAGTCTACACGAACTAGAAATTGACTTTTAAACGACTAATCTTGAAGGTGCCACACGTGTTTCTGGCAGGGTATATAATTGGCGTGTTTTTCAAGATAAACCATTCTTGTTAGTCTGCGCTGGTCCGTGTTTCCTATCTTGTTTCCTGCTCGTTTGCGCAATTCTTCTTTTTGTTGGAAGTACGAATCTTCGTTCATGCTGTTTATTCGGGCAGTGACCCTACATATCATATTTGTGCCCATTTCTCGACTCAAATTAAAAATATAACTCTGTCCATTGAACAACAAGTCACACTTTCGGCCTACAGGCGAAGCAGGGATGGCAACAGCAAACAACTAGATACTTCAATGAGGTAACGATAGTCGTTTTATCAGCTGTATAAAGTTCTGTAAATATGGTGACTCGTGTTTTACATATTCTTTTCATAATCATCATCACCAGATCGGGCGCCCATTTTCGAACTGGTTGTGGGTAGAAGGCGAAGTGGACGTTGTTGGTTGTTGCGACAATTTCACTAAAGGCGCCATTCGTTGCCCGTTGACTTCTCTCACCTTTTCTCACGCGACAAACTGGTGGAGGTGCATGGTAGACCTAGGCTGCACCTAAGGCGATCTGCACCCAAAGCTGCACACGCCACTAGGTTTCCCACCCCCAAGCCGCCAGAAGAAGCCGTCGCCTGCAAGGGCGGCTGCCTGAGTTCGATCTACTGGCAAATCTATCGAGAAGAATGTTCGCCGCTACTGCAGGCAAGACGCAAGAGACCCAAACTGTTCGTGCCCCACTGACTGCATATGCGCCACGCACGCCTTGACCTGACCGCGCCGACACATTCCAGCACTTTGAGGATTGGTTGGGTGACTTCGAACGAGTCGCCAGCCTCAGCGATTTGCCAGACACCAAAAAGATCCGGTAGGCTCGTTAGCACTTGCGATTTGAGCACACACACGCTGAGTGTACCACGAATGTGCTCTGACGAGCTGGCTGGAATTTCAGCGACAGCTTCGGGACACCTATAGCAGCGCTGAAAGAAATGAACAAGATGAGCAGGCCCTCGTTTCGCGAATTCAGAGGCCAAACGAGGACGTTGCGATGCTCGTCAAAGAAATGTCTCGGCTGTTTCGACAAGTAGATCCCTTCATGTGCGAGCAGGAAGAGGTGCGGCTCTTGGTACGTGGAGTCAAAAAGCAACTGTTTGCTCCCCTTGCCCGTAATGCTGCTACCACTGTAGCCGAGATCGTTCGTGAGACATCGACCATAGAGAGGATGCTTCGGCACCGGTCATCGCAATATGAGCGTCGTACAGCCACCACCTGCTCCCTCGCGACATGAACCAAAAATTAAAGTCTCGGATACCTTGAGTGTTGTGGAATAAGGGAAGAACTCCGAAAATTGCAAGCAGCGGGACGCCGGCCGATTGTTACAGCAATTACAGATGTTGTTCGTGACGAGATCCAGCAAGCAATGTAACCATTCGAGCAGCCCATGATCACTTACGACGAATCGTTGCATGCGCCAGTGCAAACACAGTCAGTTTCTCGTCTTTAATGGGACATGGAATATTCTGAGGTGCACTGCGGAAGGGTACGACGCCTCGGGAAGGTGCCATGGTGCGCACAGCGATTGGTCATCTTGTAACACCAACGGGACGATGCACGGCCTCAATTGAAATACGCAATTCTATATTTATTGGCACTTTCGTTGTACTGCCTAATTGTTCGAGGTACATAATCTTGGGGCTGGAGTTCATTCGAGAGTATCGAGTTGTCATTAATATGCACGACCTGCTCATTACATTTTTCAAAGAACGCATCCTAACGCCGGATGAATACCCCACAAAATCATCAGCATTGCGTGTCGGTAATCACGCAGTTACAGCACCACTACGGAGTACGCATTCGTTGTCGTCGAGTGCGAGTCCAATCAATATGTCCCCCGAATCGCCGATGGGAACGTTTCCGCCCCACTAGATCAACAACTCTGCGTTGCAAGACGTGTTTTTCACCTCCCTCTCAAGCAAACGGCTATCATGGGGACGAATTTCTGTGGAGAGGTAAATCATTCGGTTCAGCACAGTGCGATAGCGCACTATAAACACCTCGATGCTTCAGAAGAGTGTGCGTTTTTGCAGAACCGCCAATGAGCAATACCGACGATGCAAATTCTATCAGTGCTTTGATGATAGCGCGCACCAAACGCCGGGACAGAAGGGGTCTCCTCAGCCTTCTGCGCTCGTTGAAACATTGTTTTGCGTCCATTTCTCAAGTTAAGCAGACTGCGCTCACGAAACATCACACCATTATTACGCGGACTGTTAGGTCCGTGCACCAACACGCCTTCCGAGTTTTCCAGAAAGAGCATGGCCTGCCAAGTCGAGCAGATGCTCGAGGGCGACATTAAGTAACCTTACATTAGACCATGCTCATCACTGGTTGCGTTTATGAAAAAGAATGACGGAAGCCTCAGGCTTTGCGTTGACTGCAGGAAACTCAACCACGTCACAAAACGACGTAATCCCGAATAGCTCATTTCTGAGATCGCCTTCAGCATGCCTCTTACTTTTTGTCCATAGACGTGCGCAGTGGCTACCGGCAGATTGAAGTGGATGAGCGCAATCGTGAAAAGACTGCCTTTATTACACCGGGCAGCCTGTATGAGTTTAATGTTCACGGCTTGTTTTCTGCGCAGACAGCTTTTCAGTGACTGATCGACATGGTTTTGGTCTAATTTAATATTCAACAAGCTCTAAAGTGGCAATCTTGTCTCGTGTAGTTAGATGACGTCGTAGCCTTCTCTGCGACGTTTGAAGAACACATGGAGCATCTTAATATGGTCCTTCAGGCCATCGGCACGGCTAGTCTCCCTTTTAAACCTGAAAAAACGTGACTTTGCCTACGACAAACTCAAATTACTTCGCCACGTTGCCAGTAATGCTGGAACTTCACCTGACCAAGAGAAAACTACGGTTGTTGTATTTTCCCGACGCCTACAAACAAGCCCGAAGTCCGATACTCTCTAGGGATTTGCCCCTACTGTCGTCGCTTCATTCAGAATTTTTCACACCTCGCTGAACCAATAACTCGGCTTACAAAGGCCGCCGTCCCTTTTGTTTTAGCACAAGATGCACAAGACGGCTTCCGCGAGCTCCTTACTCGCCTGCAGTCTTCTCCATTTGTGGGCTACTTGACGCGGATGCCAATACAGAACTACGCATGGAACCAAGCAACCTTGGCATAAGTGATGTTCTTGTGCAGCTAGAGCAAGGTGTTGAACGAGCTACTGCATACGCCAGGCGCACTTTATCATCTGGGGAGAGAAATTCTTCTACTAGTGAGAAGGAATGTTTGGCCGTTGTGAGCGCCATCAGGAAGTTTCGACCTTACTTGCACAGCCGGTCTTCCATGTGGTAAGTGACCAGAATTCTCTGTGTTCGCTTGATAGGGTCTTCAATTGTAAGACTTCCATTTAGTAATTGTGCCTAAGTCAGGGCAGAAACATTGCAATGCTGACTCTAGGTCTAGCACTCCCATCGGATCTGGCAGCACCAATCTCGAAGAGCACTGCGGTATTCATGCTGCTCTGGCCGTATCTGAACTAGCCCAAACGCAGAGAGAAGACATACAGCTGTGACTACTCGTCTCCCAGCTTGAGTTCATTCCATAAACATCATCCTCAGTAGCGCTCCCATTACTTCGGGTGTATTTCAGGTTCACCTCATAATCATCGTCACCAGATCCGGCCCCCATTTTCGAACTGGTTGTGGGCGGAAGACAGCGGACGGACGGACGGAAAAACTTTAATGGGAAAAGGACCTGCGAGGTTGCCAGCCCGGGCTCAGGCCACCCGGGCACTATGTGCGGTGAGGCATAGCCTTCCCACCGCTTCGCGGACCCGCTGGAGGGCCCATAGTTGGTCGTCTAGTTCCGAGCTAGTCAGAGCGCTTAACCATCGCTCCCCGAGAAGGTCCGGTTCTATGTTGTCCTCTACATATATTGTTCGGATCTCTGAGCATTTTCATAAGATGTGTGCCATGTCTGCGTTTTCGTGCTTGCAGAGCTTGCAGCTCGCTTCTGGGTATTGGGTTGAATTTACTCGGTTTAAGCGTACTGGTTCTCGGTACTTTCTGGTTTTTAACCTTCTCCAATCTGTTTCTTGAGACCTGTCGAGTTGTTTGTGGGGTTGTGGGTAGGCTTCTCTTTGTTTATTGTAGTGTGTCAGAATGTCGTGGTAAGCGACCAGTCTGTCCCTGTCGTCTTTTATCGCTTCTTAGTCGTCTTCGCCTCCTTGCGTTCCCCATCGGCTCCGCCGCAGTCCTTTCCCCTTGCCCGGTTGTGGGGTTTGGGCCGTCGCTGTCCATGCTGCGGTGGGATAGTTTTCGCGCCTCGGTGGGCCTTCTCGTTGAGGTTGGGAGGAGAATTTGTGGTTACTTCTCCCATATGTACCGGGATCCATTGGAGGTATTTGGGTGCAATGTTGCCGTTCTTAAGGTTTTCTGTTCTGTGGTTCAGGATTTTGGCCGCCTCGGTGGAGACCCAGTCCTTTGTGATGTTCCCAATAGCCAACATGGAGTCGCTGATTATTGTTGATGTTGATTAACTGATGGCGCAAGTGCTGGGAGATTGTGGGGTTTTCAAATATCATAGCTAGCTTAATTTTTAGGAGTATATGGTTGCTAATACATTCAAGACGGGGGTCCTCTTGCCAGCTGACGCAGCCAAATAGTGGGCTCGTAGAACCACCCTCATGTACTTATGGGTTTCTTGAAGTGAACCTCATGCAGAACCATAAACACCATGCTCTCCTGATGGTCAATGAAATTCAGCTCCCTGCGGGCCTCGCATGCTACCAAATTACTAGTATTGTCACCGGCAAAGCCACAATACTCTTGGTAGATGGGACTCTTTCACCTATTGCAATTGCCACGCACGGCTTGTTTTCATGTTGTGGGTGTGACACCACTTTGGAAACAGACAATTGGCACCATATGAAGGAAAATTCGTTTAGTACTGGTACAGTCAAGTCAATTATTAGTGAAATAATCAAAGATTTTGAGACAGAAGGTGTGAGAATGGATGCAGCAGTAAGCAACATGAGCGGGGAAAACATGCCACTGTGGAGGTAGTTCGGACTTGTTGGCGAACACTCGGCTCGTACAATATCTTATGTTTATTCCTGTGATGCAGGCCGTAAACTGTATTTTATAGCAGACGTTTTACGCCTCTTCAAAAACCTGGGGAATCATTTGACCCGAGGACTGTCCGTTTTTATATCACCTGACACAGTGCTAAATACAAACTGCCTTGTAACGAGGTCAGCCTTGACCACTTCTAGGAGCTGGTTGAGATTGATTCCAAGCATCAGTTAAACATTGCGCCCCACCTGAAGGCAACGTTCTTAAATCCAGGCACATTTAAAAAAATTAAAGCGGGTCTGGCGTTCTCACGTTTGAACCATGACACCGCAGCTGTTTATGGTTTCTTGTGTAAAAAAGAGACTTGCCTCAAGCTGCACTGACAGCAGCATGGTTCTATAACTAAATTTTTAAATTTCAACATAATATCGTCTTGAACTACCAAGCTTGCAATTAGTAAGCTAGATGGCCAGAAGTATTAGCATACAGTGTCTTTCCTGAAACAAGTAATTTATTTTTTGGAGAAGTCAATAGGGTGGGCTGAGAAAGTTGCGTGGAACCCACTGCAAGCTGGTATAATTTTGGTTTGCAAAGTTTCCCTTGAATCGTAGGATTACAAGCTTAACGTTAAACTTTTTTTGTATCTTCTTTAGCCGGTTTCGTCACGATGCACTTGAAAGATTACTTTTTGCCCTACGGTCGAAAAGCCCAAAACCAAGGCCAGTTCACTTTCGCAATACAATCAATTCTGCTACACTGTCACATTTCTCTAAGCTAAGCAAGCGTGGCAGCTGCACTCAAGCAAACGCACCTTCCATTCTTTAGCTAGTGGCTGCACTGACCAATAAAGGAGGAAATGTCACAACGCGCTTGGCACCTTCCCTGATGAGGTGGTCGACCTGAGTTGTTTGTAATAGCAGTCTTTTGATTACCTCGCAGGGTATGTTGTGCGCAATGTGATAAAACACTACTTTCTGCGATCAGTGCAGACAAGCCATAACATGTGATAAGATCAGCATATTTGCTCAAGTCGTACACTGCAACTATCCATCTTTCATTACGCTACACATGCTGTTATTGAGCTACTACAAGTGGCAGAAAGCTTCTTTCGAGGAAACACTGACAAGGTTTTGCTCAATACAGTAAGCATTCCCCATCTTGAGGTTTCAATTCGAGCAAGTCTCACATCCAAGAAGTGTTTTCCTGTATGCTACGAAATTGAAGAAACGTTATTGAAGATGATCTTTCGAACAAGGAGGCGGATGGTTTGGTAGAAAAAAAGAACTAGTTGAGAACTGAAAACAACACTACAAAGTGCGGTAGTCACAGCATTGGCAAGCAAGCTGTAATACTAACGTAAAATAATTCCACTAAAAAAGGTCCTTAGGCGGAGGGCACATTCATTTTATGGGTAAAATAAGTGGTCCTTTCTTGTGGGCGCGCGTTTTCCAATAAAAAGTTTATCAGCGTACTGCTGCATCTGCTTTCACTACATTGCAAAAGTTAGGGCTTGTGAATTCACAATGTGTAAACGATTTCATGCGCACGTTTACACTGTATTTATCTTGCGATTTATGAAGCCAGTGTAGGAACATATGTGTGTTCGCAGTCCTTGCAGTGGTCGGCTTGCACTTTAATTCATAATAATAATAATAATAATAATAATAATAATAATAATAATAATAATAATAATAATAATAATAATAATAATAATAATAATAATAATAATAATAATAATAATAATAATAACAATAACAATAATAATAATAATAATAATAATAATAATAATAATAATAATAATTGGCCTGATTACGCACACTCCAAGGCAAAGGCCTCTCCCATACTTCTCCAACTACCCCGGTCATGTACTAATTGTGGCCATGATGTCCCTGCAAACTTCTTAATCTCATCCGCCCTTCTAACCTTCTGCCGGCCCCTGCTACGCTTCCCTTCCCTTGGAATCCAGCCTGTGACCCTTAATGACCAGCGGTTATCTTCCCTCCTCACTACATGTCCCGCCCATGCCCCCCCCCATTTCTCTTTCTTCATTTCAACTAAGCTGTCATTAACTCGCGTTTATTCGCTCATCCTATCTGCTCTTTTCTTATCCCTTAACGTTACACCTGTAATTTTTTCCACAGCTCGTTGCGTCGTCCTCAATTTAAGTAGAATCCTTTTCGTAAGCCTCCAAGTTTCTGCCCCATACGTGAGTACTGGTAAGACACAGCTGTTATACACTTTTCTCTTGAGGGATAAAGCCAACTTGCTGTTCATGATCTGAGAATGCCTGCCAAACGCACCCCAGCCCATTTTTATTCTTCTGATTATTTCAGTCTCACGATCCAGATCAGCGGTCACCACCTGTCCTAAGTAGATGTATGCCCTTACCACTTCCAGTGCCTCCCTAAATATCGTAAACTGCTCTTCTCTTCCGAGACTGTTAAACATTATTTTAGTTTTCTGCAGATTAATTTTAGACCCACCCTTCTGCTTTGCTTCTCCGTGTCAGTGAGCATGCATTGCAGTTGGTCCCCTGAGTTACTAAGTAAGGCAATATCATCAGCGAATCGCAAGTCACTAATGTATTCTCCATTAACTTATCGCCAATTCTTCCCACTCCAGGTCTCTGAATACCACCTGTAAACACACTGTGAACAGCATTGGAGAGATCGTATCTCCCTGCCTGACGCCTTTCTTTAAGGGGGTTTTGTTGCTTTCTTTATGTAGGACTACGGTAGCTGTGGAGCCGCTATAGATATCTTTCAGTATTTTTACATACGGCTCGTCTACGCCCTGATTCCGTAATGCTTCCTTGAGTGCTGAGGTTTCGACTGAATCAAACGCTTTGTCCTAATCAATGAAAGCTATATATAAGAATTTGTTATATTCCGCACATTTCTCTATCACCTGATTGATTGTGTGAACATGGTTTATTGTTGAGTAGCCTGTACGGAATTCTGCCTGGTCCTTTGGTTGACAGAAGCCTAAGGTGTTCCTGATTCTATTTGCGATTAACTTAGTAAATACTTTGTAGGTAAGGGACAGTAAGCTGATCGGTGTATAATTTTTCAAGTCTTTGGCGTCCCCTTTCTTATGAATTAGGATTATGTTAGCGTTCTTCCAAGATTTCGGTACGCTCGAAGTCATGAGGCATTGCGTATACAGGGTGGCCAGTCTTTCTAGAAGAATGTTCCCACCATCCTTCCACAATTCGGCTTTTACATGATCCTCCGCGGCTGCCTTCCCCGTTTGCATAGCTCGCAAGGCTTTCTTTACTTCTTCCTGCGTTACTTGTGGGATTTCAAATTCCTCTAGAATATTCTCTCTTCCATTATCGTCGTATATGACACTGGTGCTGTATAAATCTCTATAGAAATCCTCAACCACTTGAACTATCTCATCCACATTAGTAATGATATTGCTGGCTTTGTCTCTTAACGCACACATCTGATTCTTGCCTTTTCCTAGTTTCTTCACTGCTTTTAGGCTTCCTCCATCCCTGAGAGACATGTACTTTAGCATGTACTACTAGTGTTTCTTTAAACAATGACAGTTCACTGCACCTGGTAGCCGCCATACATTTCACTGTCATTTAACAAATGCTCCTTACAACACAAGGACGTGTGCCTTTCGTGTTTCATAACCCTGTGTGTTCTTTTTCAGTCATTGTATTTTTATTTTCTTTCTTTTTTCGCAGTGCACTAGAAGACTTCTACAGATCATTCAGTTAGTGCTGGTTTTTTTTTTTGCTACAGGTAATTTTGCTATATTATGCTCTCTCCTGGCTATTTGTGTCCTTATTGCCTGACTTTTCATTATCCTCGCAGTGACATGGTTTACAAGTAATTTATTTGTTCTGAATCATCGTTTCTGTTCTTCAGCAGCGTTTCGAAGAATATAAAAGTACCTGCTGCCTACCGGATGCGCCATTCTTTGTTCGAAAAACTAATAAGGGCTCAATTTCATTTGTGCTGTACTTATTCCATATCTTGTCTTCCATAAAGATAGGGAAATTAAACATCTTATAGAAACGCGTGCTCGTTGAGTGGGATCTTTATTCTTTATCGCATTGCAGCCACTGCATGTTCAGAATGTGTGTTCGGAACACAGCACTGAAATAGAATGACCATGTGTATCGTTGAGGCTTTGGAAGGCAATTTTTTTAGATCTTTTGCAACATTATTTTCGGGATAAAAAGGTTTTAATGGCTTATTTGTTAAAAGACACTTAAAGTTTAAGCGCCATGCATACAGCTTTCTGGGGCTGTTATAACCATCTCGTATATATGCTTTGTTAAAACGTGATAGGGAACTCTGCTCTGAAGGTAAGCATAGGTATTGATGTAGCTTTTGTGCTGCGGACCTTTATTTTCTATTGAAATTATTTATCTTTCGAAAGCTGGCTTTCGTTTCGAAGTTCAAGCGTTAACTTGGCTGTCCACAGGCATATCCACATTGTTCAACCCAATGCCCAACAAATTATGTATGAGCTCCATTTGTAATCTTCAACCACGGTCGCTTGAATTGAACGTCCCTGGGGGAATAGTTACGACGGTGCAGAGCTATTTTTCAATGCATGAAGCTTTTGCTGTAACCGTAACAAGCAAGTCGCGCGTCGGAGCGTGGGTAGAAAACACAGCAGTATAAATTGGACGTCTTTTGAGTGCACTGAGTGCGTACCAGCGATATTTCTGGCACTAGCAGTGACGGGAAAGTGAATAAGTAGTCGGACGTCTCTACTTTCAAGACGTAACAGCTGGGTCGTTTTGCAGCGAATACTGTTCGTGGATATCAACTATCAATTTCATCAACAATCGCAGAAAGGCCCATGAAGGTACTGAGAGCCTCACGATACCACTGCAAGCTTCGTCGCACATACGAAAACGGTGAACTGAGTGCGCACATCGTTCCGTGGAAGGGCAAAAAGAGGTTACATAAGTGTACATTTCATTTTAGGTCCTTAGAAAGGAAAATGATCGAAGGTCAAAAGTGCAAATTAGGGGAACCATTCCGCTATTTTTTTTTTTCAAGTCCATCGCCGTCAGTAAGGCGAGTAGCTGCGAACGCTGAAGCGAGGTGGCCTAATGCCACCGCAGCCACGGAAATGTTTCTTGGTGGTGTAATATCCAGCATGGAGCTTCCCTACATTTTAATTTTAAACTGCTTTTGATGAACTATACGACATACGCGCCATATACAATGAAGCGCTGCGCTTAAAGCGACAAAAAAAGACGCGATAGGAAACAAAATGGCATTTCAGGGACGCTCCGAATCGTGCGTGGCTTGCCGCCGGTCTTGCAACGTCCTGTAGCAGTACGGAAATCAGCCGGTTTCACAGTTTCACAGCCGGTTTCACTATAAATTGATGTACAGTTTCCCTTCAGCCACAGCTGAAGGGAAACTGTACATCAATTTATAGTGAAGCGTTCCACGCAGCCACATGTGGACAAACAGCCATGGACGGACTGAGCAGCAACGACGGCACGCTCCCGGCATGAAATCTCCAATGGCGACTATCAAGCAGGCGTCCCCATCGACTTGTTTTCGCAAGAAAAAGGTGAAAAAAAGAAAAAACAAACAGTTTAGCAGAGGCGGTGGCAGTAGAGAGCTTTTCCGAAGGTATAGCGGCTTTAGGTCGCGCACGCGTCGTTGCTGGGTTTCCGGCAACACTACTACGCAGGGCTCGCCTCCGCGCATCCTAGTCATCGCCTCTGCGGGCTGGGGTGTACAGTCTGTGCGTATGGCACGTGGTGTGACTGCTGTAATATGCGACAAAAGTGCAGGTGCTGGGCTGTGGAGGTCGCGTGTTTGCCAGTGATAGTTGAAAGTTTACAATCGTTCATAAGCGTGAAGGCAACGCTTGGACATGGTGTCTATACAGCGTGCTGCCGCGTATGCAAAGAAAACACATAGAATTGCGTCAGAAAATTGACTCCAAAACGTGCAGTCAATGTCAAGGACACCCAGGCTCGAAATTAGGTGCCGACGGCGAATGTGTGTGCAGAGTGTATATACACAAATATATTATGTACATTACGTACAGCCCCACAATTTCTTAAAACTTACACTATCGCAACTATGCGTTGTGCCATGTGAGGCAACCATAATGCTCAACTCTCTCAGACATTATGAACAATGGCAAACAAGAACGTCTCATGTAAACAGGTCTCCCTTTGTGTTCTGCGGACTAGGCAGAAAAACAGCAGTGGTGCGCGTAAGGTGGCGTGTAACATCAACTCACCAATCTCGCATTTGACTTAACGCTGAGGAAATTACACGTTTGCTGCCAATATTACCGCTAATTAATCTCAATCAAAATCAAAGAGCACACAGAGCTTCGGTTACGTCAATTTTCGCAGTATGTGGGATTCGTCGAAATCTTTTTGTGCTACACCGTGCACTTTCCATCCTCGCGGCAGAGCTTGGTTTAAACCTACATTTATCAATATTTTGATGCCACACAAATGTGTCAAGACCTGTCAGGCTTGTTTGTTTCCTGCTAAGGCTCAGTGTATATACCGTGGCAGAAATTGATAGCCGGCACTATCGATTGCTCCAGAAAAACGTCGAACCCTTATACAGTAGAGCTGCGTGCATCATACACATATGTATGACCTCAGACACGTGTCAAAACAAATGAGTCTCATCAACCCGAGGCACATTTTTGGCGTTCAGTAGGCAAGTGTATAGAATAAATTTAAAACTGTGCAGTTGCCATGAGATCAAGCGTTTTGTTTAGGACCTTTTGTGAATGTGGACGCATACCTGTCATGAACGATTGCTGCAGGAGCCACTTGATGCATGATGTGCATAAGATACATATGGTACTCTCATTGCTCTTCCACTTTTGAAGTAATGAAGAACAGTTTCCAGCACAAGTGATTCGGACGTCCTAATCGATTAGGTTGACGCAATAATTAGTGTTCCCTGCCGAGGATACCAAACTAACTGCAGTTCAATGGAAAAGTGAGCACAGGCACACCTAATAAATCACCGGGTGCAATACCTAAATTTGTGGGGAAACGTTATACATGTTTCCGGCACACGCAGTGAATTCGAGAAACGTCGGGACTGAGAATTCCAAACGACGTGCCCTAGTTTGGCAGGTTGATGCACGGAGGCGATACAAACAGGAAGACATTCTTGAATGCCGGGAATGTGTGTGAAATACCAATTAAAATCGGCACGTAGCAAGGTAACCCCTTTTATTGTTTTTCACAATGTTTTACATCACATATTTTTGTACATTGATAGGAGCTTTCCAAGTATGGCAGGCAAATAATAGTTTGAGTTCTTATATTCATCTTATCGCGTAGCAGTTCTACGCAATGTGCGGCCCACGATCAAATTTTAGAGGCCCGTGGCCAGGCTTTTATGTTGTGTTGGCGACGCTATGAGGTGGCGGTCGTGTGATTAGAGAAACTAGCGTTTTCTCGCCAAGTACAATACACAACTTGAAGGTCTGTAATCGTAAGCCACAATAAAAAAAGGCTTGGGAGTGTACATCGCTTGTCGGGTGCAGACTAGAACAGATGGACCACCACCATTTATGTTCTTCAAGTTACCGACTCCTACGCCGCACTAAATCGGCAGCGTCCACTATTTTTATTGTTATGTACTCTACTTCCTAAAACAAGCAAGCAGGCGTTCTGCCCAATTCAGAGGCAGCTGCCATCAGATTTGCTATGTTTCTATACGTGCCTAAGCCTAGTAATATTATTATAATACTATTATTAACTTATTTAAATATCTAATTTCTCACTAAGTTTCCAATAAATGTTCTCCGACAACAGCGCGAAAAAATAAATGCATTTTAGAGCATGTGCCCTTCAGGAAAAAAGTAATGTTTCCGACGAACCAAATAAAGCTACAATCAGCTACACAACCTCGCACGAAGGACTTTCTAAAAGCGATATGGGGCATTTTTCAGCAGCTGCTGAGACGTCATCTAAATAGGAAGAAAAATATTGTACATGCTTCATACTGTCAAATAGGAAAAATGGCATTATTTTTACACAGATATAGAGCGTATACTGTACGCGCCGATGTGTGTATCCTTGCAGGTTACAAAAAAAACAAGATTTCACTAAGCGTGTAAATTATATCAGTATTCCCACAACTGCGACAATGGGAAGGCTACTGGAGCAGCTTTTATTGAAGAAGAGTAAAGTTAACCAGAGTGTGCAGTTTGACACAGAGGCATGATTGCCTTTTGCGTGAAAGTTCAACAGCTCGACTTGGGGCCATATAACGTAAAACTATAAAAATAAGTTTTTATTCCAATCTCCTGACGTCAAATTTGCGCAACCGCCGACGCAAGCATCTGGCGGTCACCCGCAGGGTTGTATGAACAAACCAATCAGATGCTCCCCCCGTTCATAGGAGGTCACTTTGTTTCCTTGAAAAACATAACATTGCCTGCACTGAGCTGCTTGTCTTATCTAATTGGCTCACAAGAGGCGAGGAACATGCTCAAGTGGAGAGGGATTCGATGGGGCAGTACTGATTCAGTGCAGTACTGCACTGAATATCGATAACCGGATGAAGAGGGTGGTGCCGGCGTCGGCGATTGTTCTGCTTTCTCTTAATATGCTTGCGGTGGCTCGTCGACAATCGCGGCGGCATGCAACGGAAGCTTAAGAATCACGCTAAAACGGATCCTTAGTGCAGAAGAGTTGGCAGAAGGAGGTCGGAAACGTGCCGAAATTTCTCGAAACGTTACACGGCCAAGCGAAATGTTTTCTTACACGCAAGTAAATCCATGCTCTCCGGCAGGGGCGAGTAGCCATTGCCGAGGTGATCGGCGGCGGCGATCTTTTATTCATTTCGGAACGGGGCAGCCTGTGGCTATTCAGAAGAAAATTCAGTTTTGTTCGGCATATAAATGCATGTTTAACGCGTACGCGTCACATTGACGTGGTAAGTTCTTGCGGTTTTGTGATGCCGCGTAAGAGGCAGGTGAAGTGGGTGCAGCCCGAAAACTTTTGACCAATAACCGAGGGCTAATGGCAAAACGGCGTCGAATCAGAAATAACTATTTTCGTTTTGTTCGCTCAAATTATGCATAATCAGTGTGTACACATCATATCAGATGGGGAGCTATCGTGGTTTTCGTGACGCCGCGTGACAGACAGGTGAAGAGGGGGGGTGGTCCAAAAAGTTTGACCAATCGCAGTGTGCTGATTGCGAACTTGGAATAGAAAACTTTAGAAGAGTTTTGCATTATAGCGCCCTTGGGTTTCTAAAGTTTTTGTGTAGCGTTGCTTACGCGTTCTAAGATTCTTCTTCCTGTTGTAGGTGGGGGATGAGTGGTAGTGGACACGTTGCGCTGATGTAGCCTCGACCTGAATGCGACCAAACGTTATTTGCGACAGCATCTAGCAAAACTCTCAGCAGCACAAGGAAGCTTTCCTAAATATTTCGGGTCTCCCACTAAACTGTGACTACCATTTAAATGAACCACAAGAGCTCTAGAGAAATCATACCAACTGCATGGGTGCGGCAGTCGTGCGTACTTACAACCAGTATTTTTTTTATTACGCAGTATTAATCATTTCTTTTACTTAGTGAAATTTTTGCTTATTGCTTGAATGGCAAACATGTCAATTACAAAGTTGCAGGGCACCTTACATAACCTCTGAATCAAGCATTTATTCTTGCTGACGTGCACCTGGTAGTCTTTTCCAAGAAAGAAAAAAGAGAAACCCGCGAAACGAACGAAATATGAAATGTATGCGTGCTCGCGCGCCGCTACGCAAGCGCCTCCAAGCTACCTTGGAACAAAATCCGGCTGTATTCGTTTATTGGCACATCGTAAAAGGCTTCGTCATGTAAGATGGCTCGAGAGGTTTCGCGACCTAACCAGCGTGGTGCGATAACCGTGAGCAGCTGCGGACGCAAAAAGGTTGTGCTCAATAACGAGGCACGCTGGATTTCGTTAACCTTCGCGTGTCATGAAACAAAGCTTCAAAACGAAGTTCAACCAATGTTAAAAAAGACAGTACGGAAAAGAGCACGAAAAAAAAGGCTGCTATTGGTAGAACAAAAAAGAGCTACTCAGGCGCTTTATTTAAATAAAAAATACACCAGTAGCACAAAAGGCGCCTCAGCCGCCCAGAAGGAAACATCCAAAGTTGCAGCTGGTTTAGCCCTTCACCCTTTATGTCTGTTGATCTCCGGCAAACAGGCAAAACGAAGCAGTTTTGTGCCTATTTCTATCTTTGTCGAAATGCTTCTTTTTATGTAAGGACAGGGACACATCATGCAAGTGCTATTAGTACGGGAGTTGGCCGACGTTGAGGAGGATTTTGCACACTGAAGGTTTATATACAATATTTACAGTAATAACACAAAGTATAGAACAGTCGTAAAGTCATCGATGGCCGGCAGAAGATCATACCCTGTGGCCCCTGGTAAGAACGCACTGCTCTCCCTGTCTCCCTCTTTTACCTCCTTCGATGTCTCGGGGTCACCTCATTTACGGTCAATCGTCGAGCCAGCTCAGGTGTCATCATTTTCCTCCAATGATAGGGGCCCGTGCAACTGCCGTCACATTCGCCCAGTGAGGGCCTTCCAAGGGCTCCATTGTCCGAAGATTGACTTGCCTCCGGTGTCGCCTCCTCGTCTGGAAGCGCTCAGCTGGAGGAGACGGGTTGTTCTTGAAAGACATTCTAGAGCCGCAAAACAGCTTGGCTCGGGACCAAGATCACCTACCTGGAACCGTCCCAGCCTCCCGTTGTACTTTCGGGAAGAGTAAAGCAAGGGGGGGGGGGAGACAATAGCTGGACATGCGGGGCCTGAGGTGAAGGTAGCCAACCTGTCTTACGGGTCCGGTAACGTGGTAGACATAACACGGCGCGCAATAATTGGAATGCGACGCCGAGTGGATGTGGTCAATGAACTTGAGTGATACCAGGAAAAGGGCCCTTATTCAACAGCTCCTCCTCGCCCCAGAAGTTCGGAATGGCCGGTGAACTCAATTCGCTGCCCATGAGGAACGCTGATGGAACATGTAGTGTACTGGTGACGAGCCTCGTGTGACGAATTTCTGGATCCTGGAACCTGGAGAACGTACGTAAAACAAACGAAACAACATAAGGCTGCACCACCTGCAAGCGCAGGCTCTTCACCCCGGACTCACCAGGCTATTACAATGTCGAAATCAATCCTGGTTTTGTTTTTGTTTTTCCCGATTTTTAGAAAGCAGCTCCAACCACCTTTCTAAGCAGCGTTCCATATCTCTCCAAATGCCGACAGCTGGAGGAGAGAGGTTGTTCTCAAGGGAGCTTCCAGAGCCGCATAAAATAATTGATCGGGACCAAGAATAATTACCTGGAACCCTGCCAGCCCCCCATTGCACTTTCTGGAAGAGTCAAGCAGGAGGGGAGACAATAGCTCGACGTGCCGCTCCTCAGGTGAGTTTCGTCAACCTGTCTGATGGGTGCGGTAACGTGGTAAGCGCGCCGACACACCCTAACTCAAATGCGACGGCGAGTGGATGCGGTCGGGGAACTTGAGTGATGCCAGAAATAAAGTCCCTATCCAACAATGCGCAAGACTGTTACATTTTACACCAGTTTTGTGTGGCTTTTTGCGCTAACATTTATAGCACCGGCAGGTTACCGTCTGAAGCAATACAGTACTTGCTTCTTTCGAACACTTGGGCTATTGCTACTTTGACCAACGACGTTCGAATCTCGCAGCAGACTCGGCGTATTTTTCCTTTTCAGACGCTTGGTGTGGTAGTTTCGCTGTTATGCACGCGTTCTTTGACGTTAGCCCACAAGAAGAAGTACAGCGGTGTTATATCCAGTGATCTTGAAGGCCAGAGTACAGGTCCGTGGCGACCAATCCACTGTCCAGGAAAGACATTGTCGAGCCACGCTCGAGACTTATTACTACTATGCACTCGAGCACCATCGGGTTGGAACCACACGTTACGATGGTGGGCAAGTGTAAGATTTCAAGAGACTTCTTTCACAGGGTGCTTGAGGATGTCGTTGACGTATTGTTGCGTCTTTTGTGTGCTGTCAAAAAACATGGCCTTATGATGTGGCCATCAAAAATGCCGCATCACCGAAAGGACTTCTTCTCGGGCAAGTTGGTGCTTAGATTTCCAGGGTATACTCTGTGGCGCAAAATACATTTCTTGAAAAAGGACTGTCTTCCTTTCTTCTGTCTCTTTTCAAGAAATGTATTTTGCGCCACAGGGTATACCGAGGAAATACCGCATCACACTTTAAACGAATACTGGTATTGGTGTCGTGTTCGTGCCAGCCAGTGGGGAATCCTATGACTCCGGTAGTGCGCGTTATGAACGTTAACTTGTGCACTTCTAGAGAAGTTAGCCTCTTCTGTCGAAAGCACGCGAATGAGTAAGTCCGGTTGTTGTTCACATTTCGTGAAAATTCAATTGGCAATTTAGTCAGTTTTCAAAATCTCGGTCATCAAATTTTTGATGAAGATGTAAATGCCACGGGTGTGCATGAACTTTTTTTTAAAATCCTCCACACTGATGCCTTCGAGGTTCCGCCCTCCGCACTGGCGTGGCGCGCACTACCATGAGGTTTAGCAGCAAAGAAGGCCAAAACATTCATCCATGTCGCGTTCTTGTGAAGCTAACAGTCTCGCAAAGGACTTCGTTTGTTCTCAGTATTGTTGACAGACTAGGGCGTCCTCAACGATGCCACATCCGGAGTAGCTTCGCTGCCTTGCTCTTGTTGCCCTGTGCCATCCTGAGAGCCAATATCATTTAGCTCTTTTGACCACTCGTGAAGGGCATGACTGTCTTCTTAAAGAGGAGGCCACTGGCGTGGTATTGTTGAGATCTCACCGACACGTCAATCAATAAGGATTTACGTAATCCACAACAGCATATGCTGGCCGTACAGATCCGCCAAAACGCATGTAAGCTTTGCTGCGAGAGCTAAACCGAATAAAATGAACATACCTTTCGGGCGTGCCTATTTACAGAACAACATGCGTGCGCAAAATTACCCTCCCAAGTGGGCGGTCACGGTTCCGCGACTTCAAAATCCCCCCTCCCGCCCAAGGCTCCGTTACGCTTACCAATGCGTCAACGGCGTATTCTGATGATGCCTCGACCATCACATAGCCTCAAGCCTTGTATCGAGCTGCCGTCGCTGGTAAAGCCGCGTATGCGCGGCTATTCGCTTGGGAGCGGTTCAGCGGCGGCGCGCGAGCGCGTTTCTACGTGATATTTTGGATGTTTCGCGTGTTTCCGTTCTTTTATTGGAAAAACCAACGAGGAAAGGCTGAGCACGAAAGAAATGCTACATTCGGAGGCTATTTGAGGTGACCTACAACATTGTAATTGATATTTTTTTTATTCAAGCAATAATATAAAAATTCGCTAATTAAAAGCAAATAATTACTACTTCGTGATTAAGAACATACTGGTTGTAATTACACATGACTACCGCAACCATTCTGCCGGTACAATTTCTCTACAACTCTGGGGCTTTTTTTAAAAGGTTGATCCAAGTTAACTGGGACTCCAGGTGGAGTTGTCACAGTTGTTTGGCTTTTCAGGAATCGCGTCCACACATGCGTTGTCGAAACAGCTGCGAAAAAACTACGAGATTCCGAGCGAACAGACTCGAACAGACTCGACAATGGCCTGCCTGAGCTACAGAAGCCTTAGGCGAATCTCAACTCGATTTCCCGCAATTGTACCAAAAGCGGCTGTGGTCAGCGATGAGATGCTGGCCAGCGTGGCTGGCCTCGGTAAGCTCCGCATTTTTTTCCATTCATTCACTTCTCGAACAAACTATGAATAGTATTACGTGGCTGTCAACTTCGCTGAGCTTCTGTCTGCAAAATCTTGTTGCCAATTGGAAGTACAGTGGAACTTACCATATTTCGTGTCAATAAATGCTACCGGCTGTTAAACATTGCTCGGGGAAACAATAAATATTACACAGGCAGTTATGACGTTTGTGGCGAAAGGATAATTGTTGATTTCGAGACTTGAATAAAGGAGTATGAAATGTGTAAATTTATGTGCTTGGAGTATACAAATACTACTTTAGTATTCATAAAGGTTATGTCTGTTTCTGGAGTGGAACTTTCTTATTATAACAACGTTACCTTGTTATAATCGTGTTGTTTCAACGACTAATTTACAATTTAACCCATGCGAAGCTGTTCATAGGAAGCCGGCGCCTAAATAGGACTTTTCGTCTATTTTGTTGCTGTCCCCTTCATATTTGAAGGTATTGAAATAATATAAACTTCAGCCTTACTTAGACAAAGATGTTAGAGACCGAGCAGAAGATGACAGTGACCTGCAGAGAGATTTCCAGCGGTACATCGATAAAAACTTTGAACACTCCTTTGACGTATGTAAAATATCTGCTATATGGGAAGTAAAAAAAATACAAGATGCAGTCCCTTAATAAGTAACGTCCTCACTCGACCGCATCGGAAATCTTTAGTGTAACCCAACAATTAACGAATCACCTTCTCAGATTGAAACTCTGGGGAAATCAGCAAGTAATAATAGCCGGCATATGATTAATGCGTCGTGAAAAGTGTTTTAGGTGGTAAATTTACACATATTTAGAAAGAACTGTGGCTTCATATGCGTATTTTTGTAAGGGCAATATTTCTCTCCGTACTTGTTAAAATTTTTCCCAGCTCAAATACTTCCGTTGGTTGCCTGCGTTCTTAATTACTTGTTGGAAGTGGTTGTCTATGTGCTATATATGCAATGAATGTTGTTTTTTCCTTGGGTAGAATCCAGGAAAAATGAGTTTATGATGTTGACCAGACCGACTAAAAAGTATAGTAATTCCACTACCTAATCAGACAGCATGAAATGCTGCCTCCGGCACTATCAAAGACCAACATATTGTGCGTTGATTGTGACAATAAGAAAACAGTATGACAACAATGCAATATGCTAACCCAGGACCGATTCGGTCGTTATAACGGTGGCGTCATTCATTTCTTACATAATGTTCTTATGAAATATTCGGTTTTCTAGGCTTTTTAAACATCCGTGAGCCTCTTGCAGCGCTAAAATGGTTCAAAGGTGCGCTGATTGAATTAAGTTCAATTTGACTGAGGAAGCCAAAAGTCTCGCGCATTTCGAAAGAAACTATGGCACTGACCTTAGAGGGTACCAGCCCATACGTAGTAGTATAGTGCGCCGTAAATCATTTTGAATAACCGGTGTATTAGATAGGATGACTGCAGTGCTAATTTCACGATAATGTTCCCCATAACATTTTTACTCGCGTAGTTCCGCTTCCTCCTCGCGTTGGCAAAGATATACACCGCTTCATGTGCCAACCTGCCATTGATGTAAAAACTTGTGTTTGCGCACCCAGATAGTGGCTCGCCGCAAACACATACTAGATAGCCCAACTTGTATAGTTTGTGGAGGTTATGGAGTTTATGGAGCGCTAGTATTGGCTTACGCTATCACTGTTCAGCAGCTTTATTGAACAGTCCTTACTTGAACACAACGTTACGAATACAACCACTTTATTGGAGATTTCTCTCTTCTGCTTGAGCAGTTTCTAGCGGCACAAAAACTGGGATATGTTGTGGGGAAGCATGTGGCCTGAGCGAAATTTCAATTCACACGTGAGAGAGAGGTCATGTCTAGAGTCTGTGCATGATGCGCCGGTCAACCGGCCTGGAGACAAGGTGTTTTCTTTGGGGAGGGGGGGGGGAGGGGGGATATTTCGCATTCGGATTTTGGGTTCGTCGATTCTAGGTGTCTGCTTACTTTTCAACAATTAAGTTCGGCACTACGAGGTATCGTAGTTCACATTGGTGAGCAAAAACTACACCTCAAAATATAGCTTGCAACAAGAACGACGATGTAAGTTAGCATCAGAACATGTACAGAGCAGTACTATTGCACAATTAGCCAAAGCTGAAAGAAAATAACCAAAATTACGAATATTAAAAAAACATTAAGCGCAACGAAAGGCGTCGCTCTACTCATAAATATGTCTGGGCCAGTCTCGGAGATAGTGCGGCCCGAAAATGTGTGCCCATACACAAGGTAATGTAATCTAAACAACAAACAACATGACACATAAATTTGCCCAAGAACACAATGTATTGGATATAAATGCTGTTTACTCACCTCTTTGTTATGAGTGTTGATGTCTCTACTATGTGATCTACTTGTTTTAAAATTTTTGTTGATATGCAAAACGTGCTGAGCGAGCTTGGACGAGATGACTCTATTATTTTTATAGTAGCGTTGTTGAACCTCAAATTCCTCAATAATGTTCGTGCAACTAATGTAGCGAAAGCTTTTGAAAATGACAGGAACTGCAAGCTGTCTAGCAGTTTGACGCTTATTGGAAACGAAAAATGGCCCCGCAACCGCTGTAGTCTTTCCTTATTTTGAAATGCTACAGTTAAATGTAGGATTGCTACATTAAGTAAACTAAAATTTCTAAATTCTCTAGGTGGGATTAAACACATTCCAGCCACGTCCAATTTTAGTGCACAGAATTTAGAAATATTTAGAATAGTTTTTGCAAAGATACATATAGCAAGAATGTAAATGTATCATCATCATAATCGTCATCAACACCACTACCACCATCCAAAGCGCATTTTATGCCCACTGCCGGACAAGGGCCTCTACCTACGATCTCCAATTATCCCTTTTGCATGTTCTACAGTACAATCTTCTTTTCAGGAGCAATAGCTTGTAGGCGTACGAAACTACCCCTAATTTTCGTTCCTAAATTGTCATCAAACCCGCAGATGTGCTGCGCCGTGAAGGCAACGCTGCTGACGCGGCTCTTGCCATGGCAGCCTGCATGCAGGTTCTTCAGCCATATGCCACCGGCATTGGAGGTGACTGCTTCGCCCTGCACTACGACGCCCGCACAAAGAACGTTCGCTGCGTCGATGGATGGTGAGTGGCAGGGGAGCGCGTGCACAGCCCTCATACCCTCATAGCTCGACATTTGTCAGTTAGTTTCTATGTAACTCAAAGGAACGTTCTCGTTCCGAACGCGACAAAACTTTTGACCGAGCTATTGACGTGGAGAACAGCAACTGATGGGCCCGGCTTTTGTGAGGCACGAGCACACGAATATTGTGAGCACGAATTTTGTGAGGCAAGAGCACAGATATTGAAGTCTAGGAAAGCGCAGTAAAGTGGGGGTCAGGCTACCGATAGCGGCAAGTTATTTGTTTTGCTCATTTTCCTTTAGCACAGCACTTCTACATTATACATAAAAAGTCAACAGACCCTCCTCCTTTTCCATGGTATTTCTTACGCGCCGAGTACATGTGTTTTACGCAACGGAATATTGAATAACACAAGACAAAGTACGTTATTGCAGATCCTTCGGAATACCGCGCGGCCGAGCTGTGGTGGGAGGCTGCTAATGCTGTTCAGTGGTTTCCTACCACTTAGCTGGTTTTGCGTACATGTATATTTCTAGAAAGAAGAGTGCCAACGCAACTGGGTACACTTCACCTCGGTAAGCCACTGTTATTCTGGCAGGCTCACCTATTTCAGCGGTTACCTATCATTTAATAACAACAGCGTACCGCAGATACAAAGAAGTTATATTCGAGAAACTGTCCGCGACGATCTCCGTCTGGTTGAGAGGGGGACTCAACCATATCTTAGCCTTCCCGGTAGCTGTAATCTCATTAATGAACGGATTTAATCAAATAAATGTGTCACAGTGTTCGCAGGAAGGTTGATGTCGCTGAACAACGATTTAAGCTGTGACTGATAGCAAACCATGTCATGGTCGCTGAAATCATATCGCGATTCATCTAGGCAGGCTAAATGTCTTTTGACAGCCGTACGCACCTGCTAAAGTTCCACATGGCCTTATTGCATGCACGAAGCTCAGAATGTACGTAGTTTAACTTCGAACGTGTCTACATAGCTATATTTGTTCGTATATCTTAACTGCCTAATCTGTCTGACCTTCCTATGAAAATTTATGCCACTTTTAGAGTTCTTCATACCGACTGCTATGAGTTCATCTTTTTGTAGTTTTTTACGCCTGCAGATCTGTGTCTTGTGAATATCATTATCTTCTTCGTAAACTTAGTTTTATTCCTTTGCGTGTGGAGCTTTTAAACAATGTGTCACAAAAAGAAGTTCTTCAAAACGTCAAGCACAGAACTGACCCAGTTGTTAAATGTCAGCTTTGTGGTTCCATATATAGGATCCCATACTTTGCCGATAATGCTAGTAACTGCCACGCATGTTTATGACAAGAGCTTTCGCTCAAACATAAGACTGACATCCTGTTGCAGTACTCAGTTGTCACAAAGTACGTTTTGAGCAAAAACAGCTAATTTTTTAAGTATTATGTGCCAAAACCGCGATCTGGTTATGAGGCATGTCGTAATGGGGGACTACAATTATTTAGCAGAACTGGGGTTCTTCAACGGGCCCCTAAAGCAAAGTATACGGGTGTTTTCGTATTTCGCCTCATGGAAATGCGGCCGCCATGGCCGGTCATTTTAATGGGAACATGCGAACATTAGGGTGTAGCTTTGCGTGTATTCAGCTGAAAGACAAAGCAAAGTTTGAGAAGATACGTCGTACTGATGCCTTCAGTTTACCTTGAATACCGTTGTTTTCTGATTGGATAGCGTTTATGTTTAAGAATCTGCAGGGAGATGTAGCATGGAACAAAATAAGTGCTGCAAATATTGCGCTGGAATCGTCAGCTTAGTTTTTACACAATATAATTAATTGAGCGATTTGAAGCGTTCGTTTTGCTCTGGGCGTCATTTGCCATCTATGTTCATTCCTAGGAGCCCGCATGGTGGTAAAATACCCGGTTCTTCTCTTCTAAGGTACATGTTTAAGTCATGATGCCGGGACCCTTTCCCAAAAGTTTATTAGAGGTGTGGACTGTCATGAAACAGCTTAAGATTATAAAAAAATGCGTGCATAGAGATGCTTCACAAATTCACGTAAACAAATAATTGATTTCTGTGTGAACACATCAATAACCACTTAATGAATAAAAGGCCCACCTTAGTTGGAGACCTATCCGCCGCGGATGCTTAGTGGCTTCAGCGTTCGGCTGCTAAGCACGAGGTCACAGGGTCAAATACTGCCTACGGTGGCCGCATTTTGATGAGGGCGAAATCCAAAAAGCTCGGGTATTAGGATTTCGGTGCACGTTACAGAACCTCACGTGGGCTAAATTTTCAGAGTCCCTCACTACGACGTGCCTCATAATCAGATCCTCGCTTTGGCACATAAAGCCCCATAATTAATTTTTGTAGATGGGGACCATTGACTCATTTTGAGCACGTGTGATTTTTTAACGTGCACCTGAAAAGTACACGAGCACTTTTGCATCCCGCTAGTAATAGGAATGGAACCAACAATGATGGAAATGTAATGGCTCCATAGGTGTTAGTGCCAGAAGAATGAAGTTTTAAGATAATCGAATTTACAGTAAATGCTGCAAAGTCGTATTATACAGGTTGTCCCACATAACTTGAGCCAACGTTTTAAAAAGGAAAGGAACGCCGGACGCAAGTGGAACCAAACGCCCAATGTTGGCACTGGCCTAGAGGTAATCAGGTCATATTTATTTTCCCCTCAACTAGCGGATTAGTTATGTTTAATTGAGCAACTTTTTAAGTATTAGCTGCAGACCCCAAGTGCTATTCGCATTGTTCTAGAGAACGTTGAGAAACTCCTCAAGAAATATTTTCCAACATGATATATCTCACGTGGTCCTCTTTCCGCGTTCCAAAAAAGCCCGCGAAATATGAAAAAAATACCACGTTACGGGGCACTTGCGCACTGTTATTGTACCGGTCGCAAGCGTGCGATCGATGAACAAGGACGGTAACGCTCAGCCAGCAGCATGCATTTGCACGATCTTGCCATAAGAGCCGCACGTCCAGATGTCTATACCAGCCATAACGCCCTGTCGCGGGTCAGTCTCGCTGCCGCTGTCCTTATTCCTCCCTCCGCGACCCCTGGCTCCGTGAAACTTAACCGTGACCCCCGTGCTCAAGCATTGCAGAAACTGAAGACCTGAACTTTTAGGTTACGTGCACGACTAGAGCGAAGCTAGGCAGAACGGTAGCAGGTTGGTGGAGCATGGGCAGGTAATGGGTAAAACCGACGCAGCAGAAAATTAGTGAATAACAGCCTTGCAACCCTTCGCTCGCAGTTGCCGTACAAGAGGGTGCGGATGAGGAGAGAGATGGGTAGAAGGGGAAAATGGGATGTGAGAAGGCAAGCAAAGGTTGCTACTAGAGACACGACAGCAGTAGAGGGCAGACTCCACAAATTTAAGTTCAAAGTATGGCACAGTACGTTACTATTATTTCTGAAAAAATAAAAACCAAGCAAATTTCTCAGGCGGATAACTCACGCAGGCAGTAGGCAGAGCCGCACCAAAGTGTACCGTAAGGTCTAGGCGACACTACGGATCTGGTCGTACGTCAAATAACTACTTTTGTGAGTACCATTGTAGCTTTACTGCTATGGCACTGCACGAGGTCGCCGGTTTGATCCCCACCGCAGCACCATCATTTCAATGGGGCGAAATAAAAACACTTGTGTATTTCGATTTATGTGCACGTTAACTAACACCATGGTGCCAAAATCGATCCGGAGTATGGCCCTACGGCATACCTCATAACCCGATTGTGGCTTCAGAACGCACAGCCCCATAACACAAATAAAGCTTAATATTTCTGCCACGATCGCATGTGCTATGTGACTAAATGACTACGCTCAACCCTGTGAGAGGTTATTAAGTACGGCGCCAAACAACACGTCAAGCAAATACCTCTCCCTCTGAGATTTGTGCCTACGCAGACAAACAGCAGTAGTGCACGCAACGTAAGGCTTGATATTAACTCACCCCTATCGTGTTGGACCAACCGTTAAATAAATTAAACATTTGCCGTCAGCATCGTCCCTAATTACCGCCAATTACACCAAACAGCATACGAAGCTTCGATTACATCGATTCCCACAGTGCGTGGGATCCGCATTTATTTTTATCTCAGTTCATTGCACAAATTTAGGTGAAGCATTGACAGCTTTTCGCATGGAAAAGTGACATGAATCGTAAAGTGCCTAGGTTTCTCTTTTGACCAGTGAAGTTCGCATCCAGTTAAATGTGCGTGCCTGCGTCTCTCATGCCATACCCTACTGGTGAGGTGACCTCTTATCTATAATTTTTAATGCTAATAATACGTAAGTAACGCGTAAATTATTTCCTATATCATTTGTTCTCTCCTTGCTTTACCTAATCCAAAAGCTATCCTTTACATATCTCGAATTAAACCTACGGTTTCGAGTCAGCACTGTTTTCGTCGCCTTTTTGTAACGCAATAGCATTCCTAAGATATTCCCCGCCCTTTCCGGCATCTATCTATCTATCTATCTATCTATCTATCTATCTATCTATCTATCTATCTATCTATCTATCTATCTATCTATCTATCTATCTATCTATCTATCTATCTATCTATCTATCTATCTGTCTGTCTGTCTGTCTGTCTGTCTGTCTGTCTGTCTGTCTGTCTGTCTGTCTGTCTGTCTGTCTGTCTGTCTGTCTGTCTGTCTGTTATCAAGGTGTTTATTGACAGGGTACGCAAGGAGAGAGAGGCCCAACTCGGTGCGGTAGTAAAAAACCCTGCGAGCAGTCCTAACCAGCCCCATCCCTAAAGCGCTGGTGATGCGCCTGAGTGACCGGCTTTTCTTCGTTACATTTCATACGCTGGAGATGCCCCGGGCTAACCGGCGCTTCTTCTTCGTTACACTATGTTTGTACGTATATTTATGTTCGCATGTAACCACTTTCCCCCCTATCTGGCTCAATGGGTAGTTCGTGGTAGAATGGTTAGCTCATCGGGTTGCTGTGCTCAGGTAAAAATGTCCCAGAGCAAGATCGGTTCAACTTGGCTCACTGACTATGTCACTATGTGTGTACTATGACTATGACTCTATTCAACGAAGCTCTTTCACGCTGGCATGTGCCCATATACATGTGGGACTGTGTAGGCACCAGTGTTCCAAGAAACCCTTTGACGTGGACTTGGAGCCCTAGGTATGTGCAGCTTGTTCTGTTCTGAGCTTCGATAATGCTCTTTAATGCCATGTTGGGTAACTAGATATGTGCACTGAAAATTTGTCTAAAAGGTGCCCGTGACATTGATGGATGCTAAGCGGAATCAAACCCATGACAGAAAGGTGCCTCAAGTAAACGGCCTCGTCTGATTAGCAGGCTGTGGCAAAAATTCACTGGTGTATGTGACCCTTTTCAATGAATGTCTCACCGAATTGGGTCATTGAGTACGGATCACTCAATGTGGGCAAGCAAAGGAACAATTCTCATTGTTCACCGGCACCGGCATGCCGCACGTTTCGTCTCGAGGGCCACGAGTGGATTTCTCGGCAGCGCACTGGAAGTAACAGCGTGTCCAAAAAGAAGGGTGACTGAGGAGTCTGATTCCCGCATGACGCACTTCCAAGCACTCACACGCACCGGTGTGCCATGCATTTAGGACGCCACACCAGGCTTCGGGATGGCGGCGCTGTGTGCCGTCGAGTGTTCTTAGTGTCCTCAGCCGTTACCCGAGGGCTTTTGCCTTGATGTGCTGAACCTTCATGTCGACTATGAGGGCGGGTTTACTTGCTGCTACAAGACCAGTCGTACATACACTCACTATGGACTTTCATCGCATGGTCTGGTACGTGAAGTCAGGGGGATGTACAACAACGTTATCACGGCAGGTCAGCGTAGGAAGTGATCTAAAGCGCATGCGTATAACTATATCTACATCCACGTGGCATATGGCACGCAAGAAAGATCCCCAGGAGTATGCCGCCTGCCATTAATGCCATTAACTGCCACCGTGACTATCGCGCAGGAACTTGAGGAGCACCTGTGGTTGAAAAAAAAAACGTACGAGCTGTGAAGAATATATTAAGCACCTGAGACGGAGTATGAAAATGCATGAAGTTTAGACGAATACAAGCTTGGATTGCGTTGTAAAGGATGCTGGGACCCGGAAATACACGTGCATTTCCAAGCGCGCAAGGCAGCAAACAGGCACCATTGCAGGGCTGTGAGAGAGCTGCCCGCCGACGAATGCCAGGAGACTTGCATTTTATACGTCCGACGTAAAGAGGCCCCGCAAGTAATAGTGCAAAGAAATGTTGCCGATTGTGATTACTGTCGGCTCCATTCAGTCACCGTGTCTTCTTGAAACGGAGTAAAAAAGTCTGCTCGATGAACGCTTGTGTTTGTACTGTGAAAACTGTGAACTTATTTCTTCCTTCTCCTCTTTCATTTCCCTTTTCCCGTTCTCCAGTGCAGGATAGCCTACTGAGCTCAGCCTTGTTAACCTCCTTGCCTTTCCCTTGTGTGTTCTCTCTTTCTCTCTCCCGCTCTCTCTCGCTGGTTGTATCTCCGAACTCTCGATCGGAAATATCATCACGAAGAACATAGCGACGAGGACACCGGCCGCCATTTGTCCTATCTCGAGGGACACCTTGTAAGCACTTTAAAGCAACTGTTCATTTTGCCGCCAGCACTACCGCCAGAAGCTGCTCCGGCCTACCCATGCAAGGGCACTGAAGATAGTGTAGACAAGTGCAAGCGGGTGATAACACCACTCGCACCTGACCGAGCCCTTGTGCGCATTGGGGTTATGCAACCGAAGGATTGGACAATATCCCAGCGGGACTCGTGAAATATTTGAACAATACAGCCCGAGAGTGCCTCGCCATTATATTTACCGGCATACTGCGTGGTGAAATCATTCAATCGGACTGGCAATGCGGACGCATTACGTTCTCGTTAAAGGGGGCTGGAAACACAAGAGTGCTAAAGTACTACGGGCCGCTCACGGTCAGCAGGGTTTTATACCACCTGTTCGCGCAGGTAGTCAAAAAGTGGATCGGCGTATGGGCCGAAATTAATGGCATTCCTACTCAAAAGGCAGAACCGCTTTCTGGAGGACAGTCTGTTTGTGCTTAGCCAGACGGTGGAGGGAGTGCAAAAAGAGCCGTGGATCTTCGTGGGATGCGTTCTGGACGTTGCGAAAGCGTCTGACAGCGTCCCGCAAGTCCAGATGCTGCACCGCTTGGTCGAATTGGGCATCTCGAATTGGGATCGATTAATCATCTTCGTCAGATGTATGCAACAAACGTTGTTCCCTGCTTTAATGGGCTCACGACAAGACCGGTGGCAGCACGCAGAGGTCTGAAGCCAGGGTGCCTTCTGTCCCCCTTACTTTACATGGTACACATGTCGATGATGAAGGCTGCTCCGGAGTGACCTCCGCTTCCAGTTGAAGTGCATGGTGGACGGTCACCCGAACTCTTGGAGATTGCTGGGGCTGCGGATTGCGGAAGACGAAGTGCTGTTTTCCGAGAACGTAGAACATGTATAGCCGTCGGTCTCTTTGGCTAATGCCCACCTATCTCGGCTGGAACTGAAGTTGAATGCCAGGATGTCTATGGTGCTGCAGTCCTCCTGTTTATAAGAGGAAGCCTTAGCTCGGACCAAACTCCGACGCGGCCTACACAAATAAGAGTAAAACGCAAAAAACGTTTTTCTGCGATAACCCCTGGGCTGATATTAATAAAAGGTGTTGCATTTCAGAGAAAATGTTTAATTCTAGTGACTGTTGGAAACGGAGCTTTGATTTATATCCTGAATTTTGTTAAAAGATTTAAAAAAATTTGGAAGTTCGAAAAATATAGACGCAGGAAATTTATAAAAAATAATAGCTCTCCATTAAGAATAGATATCGCGCTTCTGTAAACTGCATCTATTAGATCATTCAAACCAGACAAATTGCGTCTGTCAATTTATGTTTTATGCGAATTATTACGTTGTTTAAAAGGGTTTTGCTAAAGCTGTATTCTCATATTACAAAAAGTTTATAAATTGATGAGTAACACAACAATTTTGTCTGATTTAGGTGTACTCTGAAATGCAATTCATTTAATTGGGATATTTATATTCCTTGCTGAAGTACAAAGTTGTAAACTGGGTAGTTTCGTTTCCCGAAAATTTAAAATTTTTGCAAATTTGCAATAAAAACTGACGACCTAAATCGAACATTATAAACCGACAGTCACTAAATTTAACGTTTTTCTTATAAATGCAGCAAACCTGATCAAATTTGATGCAGTGTTTGCCGCGAAAAAATTATTGGCCTTTTACACATATTTGCATTGGAGCACCCGATCTAAAGCTTCTTCTTAAGGTGACACACTCGTGATTGTTCCCAATGGTACCACTTTACCATGGGTAACGGAATACCGTTTCCTTGGTGTAATGCTTATTTTGTCATAAAAGGTTTTCGAGCAACACGATGACCACTTCAAACGGGCTGCTAAGAGAGCATGCAATTTGCTGCGAAGACAATGTCTGTGGGTTGGAGTCGCCCTTGAAGGTGGTACTCGTGCGTGGTCTCAACTTTTTTAATGGTGTTGCATGCCTCTCTGCGAACATGCGAGGATGAATAGAACGCAATGAACGCTAAGTTGGGAGAACAATTATGGGCTGAGGGGGGGGGGGGGGCATGGGTGCGTCACTGTCGAGGCGATTCAGGGCGACATCGGCTGGCCTTCTTTACATGCAAGAGAAGCGACCAGCAAGATTTCGTTCGACGGTCGTCTAAGCGTAATGAACGACAAAAGGCGGGCTCGACAAGTATTAGGTTATCTATATTTTAAGGGCGCACAAGCTCAGTGTAGTAGACGCCTATTCATTATTCAGTGTAAATTTGGGTGTTTCGCTCATCTTGTGCAGGAAGACAACGAACGCCAGTGGGTGAAGGCATTGACGGCTCAGGCTAGGCAAGAGTAGCCGCATTATGGCAATCAGCAATGCTTTATAAATGAAAGCTGCAATCCTACAGGACCAACAAAACAACAATTGCAGCGGAAAACATGACAACGTCAATCGGGGCGGTCTTTGTTTACAGGCTCGCGCAGGAACTCTACACGATCTTGTGTATCAACGGCACTGTTTTTTTATGGGGTTTTACGTGCGAAAACCACGTTATGATTATGAGGCACGCCGCAGTGGAGGACTCCGGAAATTTTGACCACCTAGGGTTCTTTAACGTGCACTTAAATTTAAATACTCGGGTGTTTTCACATTTCGCCCCCATCAAAATGCGGCGTCCTCGTGCTCAGCAGGAAGACGGGGAGTGATGGCGGCGAAGTGCCGGGCTTGCGGAGAAGAGGTAGAGAACGCGGATAATTTGGTCCTGGGCTGCAGAAGCCTCACGTGAGCCTAGCCACACAGAGAGAATCACGTTACTCGAAGCGCTGGCAATTCCCGTTGTCATTCAAGCATATGCTCGTGATGAAACCGATGGTACTCCTGAAGCGTTCGCACTAGCAGCGACCACCACGAAGAAAAAGCTGCAACAGTGTTGGAGTCTAGCGAGCCCACGTCCTTCAACAGAAGTTATTTCATACAGTCAATATGACAATTAGGATATTGCTACTTTTTAGTGCTTTGCATGTTTCTTTTCTTTTGCGACATTGCTATTCTGTTATTTAATACTTGTTATCATGGCTAGAGCATAGCACTAGCGGCCGCCCGTTCCAGAAGGTTAAAACCAACATTAGCATCGAAGCGCGACACTGGAGTCCCGATGCCGTGCACGCCTCGTACATAATTTGTTTCAATGGTGGCAATATGTTGTGTGGCTATATTTATCCATTGCTAAAGCATTGCGATTAAAAGGTTTCTGTAGAATTTGTTGTTGCTTGTTTCCTCGCGCTTTTCTTTATATGATAGAGCCACACCAACTAGCCCAGCTCCCAGTCTTCATGCAGAATCGCTCATTAAGGTTTTACTAACAAAAACAAAGCCGATTAGAAACCCGCCAGCTGCAAGAATGAGCACCCTAATATTAAGGATACAGCCTGCTGGCTGTGAGCTTACCAAAGTAGGAAGCAAAATCAAACTATTTGCACTTTAGTAAGCCACCTTCAAAAGCGACCGAGACTTAAAAGTTTGTAGAACACCAGCAAAAGAAAATCGCTTTACTGCGTCATTGAATATAGATGGCTCTAGACAGCATTTTCGAGGAGCCGCCTGATTGTCGTCTGGTACTACCGCAACTACATAGAAAGTGTATTCTGAGGTGCACTCAAGCATGTCGTCACTCGCAATTCACGACATTCCAGCAAAAACCGCACGCATAAGAACACCCAAACATAAAGCGCCGAATTCACAAAGCTTTCGTTCGTAATTCTTGTTCTTCATTGGCTGATCACATACGCTAATAATATGTCCTACATCATTATTAGCTGGCAAGAACGCTTTTAGCGTAGGAACATTTCGTGAATACGAGTTCAGGACCCGTATTCATGAAGCGTCTTACACTAGAATTTTTAATAAACAAATCTCAGCCAATCTGGATGCTGCACAAATCTATAAGCGAAGCAGGATGGCCAATGGTAAAGAACAGTTACCAACGGAAACGTTCGTGAACAAAGCCCCAGAGGTGAAATTCGCAGAGCTTTTTGTTTGTAAGTACCCTTTTAAATTGGCCGACCGCCTTCGGTAATAAGTGCAACATCAGGATTGGCGGAATCTTTTCTTTAATAACAATTCTAGCCTAAGTGCACTTCGTGAATACAGGCCCAGATTTTCAGTCGTTGAAATATGTATTGTCGAATAATTCGGGATAGCTGACAACATTAAAAATAATTGTGTGGTTTATCATCCCGAAACTAAACAGTGGGCAGTGAGGGACGCCGTAGTGAATTGCGGAGACTCAATTTTTACAGGCCCGCCAAACACCGTACTGAAGCCTTTTCGCGTTCCACGACCAACGAGAAAGGGCGGCCGCGGTCGCAGTATAAACAGATGACCTCGGCTTCAGCAGCGCGATGCCTTAGCCGTTAAGTCAGCTAGGCAGATATCTCAAAGAATTTGTTTGTCTTATCAAACGATACTCCACAAATCGTAAGAAGACAACAAACACTGACACGAAGGAAACATAAGGGAAATTACTTGCGCTTAATAAATTAAATACAGAAACAATAAGAAATGGAATCGAGTGGAAGAAATAAACAGCTTGCTACAGGTGGGGAACGACTCCACAAGCTTCGCTTCCTTAGTGTCGTATCCTTGGTGTCCTTGGTGTAAGTGCTTGTTGTCTCCTTAGGATATGACTTATAAGCAATCGGCCCCTTGATTAAACCGCTTTCTTCTAGTTTATTAGATTTGTTGACCGTTGCCTTCATCCAAAAATTTCAATTTCTCGTGACGCCTGTGGCAGGAAGGATGTTCCACATCCGCCGCCAAGGTCTGTGAATGGTGGCGCTGGCTAACACTCCCGGGGTTCTACTAGGAAACATGAATACCCAAGAAAGTTGACGGGGAAACGGCGCCGCGGTAGCTCAATTGGTAGAGCATTGCACGCGAAAAGTCAAGGTTGTGGGATCGTTCCCCACTTGTGCCACGTTGTTTTTTCATCCGCTTTCATTCACTATAAGTTATCGTTTCCTTATTTCACCTATTATGCACAAGTGAGTTGCCCTATGTTGTCCTTGGTGTCAGGGTTCGTCAGGAATGACTGATAAAAAATTGGACCCGTCGGTTAACCCCCTTTCGTCTTGTTTGATACTTCCCAAAGACATAGGAAGACATAAATTAACTACGACAATGACAAATGTGCTAAAAACATTCATAGATTTAAGAGCGTCAAATACCTCGCAAAATACTGCAGGTGACAAGCGTAACTCCTTACCAGGCACTAGAGAACATTTGTAGGTCAGCCTACGTCAAAACATCGCTGGAGCACCGTGTGCATATGAACTAGCTGTTCCAAGCGGTGAACAATGGTAGTGCGAGCACGAAAGGTACAAGTGTCTTGGCGTGCAAATACCAAGTTTACTGTGTGTTGTGGATGCTTGGCCGTGCATGGGCGGCTGTTTAGGTCAATCAGGTTAGTAACACCTTTTCCCGCCATCGCTCACGAAAAAAGGGCTCGCCCAGACATATATTAGAATACCCTATAAGCAAGTTGGAACTGCGACCTGGTTTACTCATTCGCTAAAGCTGCCTGCAACCACAACTTCATTAACGCTATATAAATTTCACCCTCCTGTCAGTAGCATTTAAGCGGTACTTTCTGCGTTTGAGAATGGTTGTCATGCTATATACATAATAACATACGTATAAAACACGCAGCGGTAGGAGCCCAGCCGCGCTTACGCTGGAGATGGTGGAGTCTAAAAGCAGCTACGACTGGACACGTGAGAGGTACATGTACGGCTTGCAGGCGACTGTTCCCGGTGCAGCGATGGCCTGGTTCCACATCGCTACTCGTTTCGGCTCGGGAAAGGTGCGTCTTGCTGCGTGCATGCTGTCAGCGTAGTGTCACCTATAATGAAATTGGTATTACAAATATTGAGTGGTGAGTGAATCAAATGATTTACCGGCCCTCAGTGAAAGTGCTCTAGAAGTTGGAGAAAACTAGAAAAAGAATAAAGTATAACTCTATGCTAAATGTATTGGATTATTGTATTGATTATTGTATTATTGTATATGTATTGGATATTATTGGATAATGTATTAGAAATTTGGATCAAACAAGTGATAACAATATAACCGCTATTTGTTTTTGCTAAACCATTAAGCAAAAGGTCATACTTTTGGTTCCCTGTGTGCGATTCGGTACTAAAGCAAGTAGTTATTGTTTGTTGTGTAAATTACACTATACACTCATTAGTAACGTGCTGACTTGCACTGCTACGTGCCTACGTTGGCCACCCAAAACTATATGCGTCGCTGGTGAAAGTAGGGGCTAATTTTTGACCACTGTTTTATTTTCAGCTTCAAGTTCCTATGATTGTGATAAGTTGTAATGCCAAGATCACTCTATTTCTTCATATAAGTAGAGGATGCATACGTCAAAGCGGGAAAACACAAGATACCTGCTGACTGGATACGACTTCATTGCTGCTCAAATTTCTGGTTCACAATTGAGACGCTTGGCTTAGAGGGAAGTACAAAATTTATACTTACAGTTTCATAATATGTGGGATCAAAATTCAATTGCTCATGTAGGCAATATTTGACTGCACATCTAATAATGTTGATTTGGCAAAGTCGCGCCATCTACAAAAGAAAACATTTCATAAGTGTAAATTCATTCGTACACACATTCAAAGACGCGCCAAATTGCAAATGGCGTTGCTGAAGCCAGTAATACCACCAATGTTTATTAGGTGATTGCATTTTTTTACACTGCGAGGAACACGCTCCTTAGCTCCAGTATAAATCCGATAGCGCTCACAAAGGGAGCTCTAGTGCTATCAGTTTCCACTAAAACTGAAATTACTTGCACACTGATGCCAATCAGAAACATGGTAGTCGTCGTCGTCGTCGTCGTCGGCGGCGGCGGCGGCGGCGGCAGCAGCAGCAGCAGCAGCAGCAGCAGCACCAGCAACAGCGGCAGCAGCGGCAGCCGCCGCCGCCGCCTGGTTACGCCCGCTGCAAGGCAAAGGCATTTCCCATACTTCTGCAACTACCCCGGTCATGTACTACTTGTGGCCATGCTGTCCCTGCGAACTTGTTAATCTCGTCCGATCACCTAACCCAGGATTCGACTGAATCCTTCATGACTGAAGGCATCAGCCTTTATGACTGAAGCCTTTATGAAATCCAGCCTGGTCCTTTGGTTGACAGAAGTCTAAGGTGTTCCTGATTCTATTTGCGATTACCTTAGTAAATACTTCGCAGGCAACAGACTGTAAGCCGATCGATCTATGATTTTTCAAGTCTTTGGCGTTCCCTTCTTTATGGTTGTGATACGTGATATGAAAAGAGGTTAATGTCAACCGATAGGCAGTGTTGATTGTGTTTTGCGGCGTTGGAAGCTCCTATAATCAGCAACACATCTTCGGGTGGAGCTGGCAAGGAGGGGCCCAGAGAAGCATCAGCGGATCCAGTTCAAATCTTCAGGGAGCGGTTTCTCGATTTTCTTGTTTTTTTCAAACATATTATATACACAACGTGTTTTCATGTACACTATTCTAAAGCCAAACTTTCTTCGCCCACTTTGCAGGCTTTGGCGCCAATACTGGATGGCTTGCTCAATATGTCGAACAAAGTGTTCTTGTATTGTCCTCTACAAAGGTAAATTTGCGCCGAATATAAGTGCATGCGAATGGGCCCACATAAAGTGAAAGTTTGCGAACTTCGGTAGACTGCGCAACAAATCTCTTTCTACCTATGCTTCTACATATAACGTAGACTATCATTTAACTATAAAACACGCCGAACTATTAAAAGAATGACGACTTTTGTTGTCACAGTGCACAAAGCATACGTGAAAAGGACACGTATTACGAAAAAAATCTGCAACTCCGACCCCCAGGTTGGAGTGGATGTGAAACGAAGCTTGCATGAAGCGGTTCCTGAGAGCCTACCAAGTTGCCGCTTTAATTTCTGCGTCTTTGGGGTAAAGGAAAATGGCGCACACATGTGCTCTTGCGTAGCCGTGCTAGACAATGTAACGCGTGTTATATAGGCTTGTGTTTCTTCATTCCTTCCTATTTATTTTAAATCTGCGAACCGCTTCTTGGTTGATCTGTTGCGGAGACCTGCCATAGTATTCAAATCAGAATCATCACCAACACGGGGCAACCACTGCAAAGTGCAAGATGGCGTTGGCATGACGCGCCAACCGTTTCTTGGCGAACCCCCGTTGTGTGTAGATCAGTGTCATAGAATGATAGTCATCCTCATGCTAACAAACGGACACATTACTTGGCCAAGTCCCCCCTGTGGGTATGTCCGATAGTATGCAAATCATAATTATGGACACGCAGCCATCATGGAAAAAAGATAGTGTTGAGCACGCCAAAACTGCCCGTGCCGTTGGGGTATACAGAGCAGGCGAGCATAGGCATGCATTCAGAAACTGCACCATGTCTTGCTGTTGCTCATCATCATAAGCGTCGTCGTCGTCGGCGGCGGTGGTGGGCGGCGATACCGAGCACCCACACGCTGTGGAGATGGGGCGGCGTTGCGTGGGAGGGGGGAGGTAATCGGGTCTCCTTTTGTCTTGGCCGCTAATGACGATGACGATGCCGCTCGTGTAGGAAGCGCCGGAGGACGCCGCGCATGGCAGGCTGCTAGGGGCTCCGCCTCACAGTATAACGGTGATACGCAAGCGCTGCTCTACGCAGCCCCCTGAGGACGACGGCCACTTCTGGAACGGTCGGCGTTCCATGGGACGTCGGGACGTTGCGTGATGGCCGCACCGTAACATACAGCTCACCCTAACGTACAGGGTGACCTATTTTCTAGGTTGTTTTGTAACAATCAAAGGAGTTTATCAACCCCAAATTCAAATACAGGCAGCTACGGGCGACAAACATAGAGGCAATCTGTTGTGGTAAATGAATTCATTTTGGAAAATCGTGCTCGCGCTATGTTTGTTCACCACTTTTCTTCCTCCTTTTGCTGACTGTGGTTCTCTTGCGTTTTGAACATAACTATTTATTCTTCTCTTTTAAGAAATAGAGGCTCTGGATGAATACTTAAATTGTCACTAAAATACAGCCCCTTTCAGTATAAAGGATACATGTTCAGTTGCAGCAGGGCAGCTTTTTTTTTATAAAAGCAATTCTTAGCCAGTTTTCAGAATAACAGAGTATATCTATACGTGTACAGGTTGTACTATCTAACTACTACTCAGAGGAAGAGAAAACGAACAAAAGAAAGGTAAGCAGGTATCACAGAAAAAAGTTTCGTTTGATAGCCGACGCAGTAGGTGAGCAAAATGCCGAAACATTTTCCTGTCCGCTTTCAGATGACCGGTCCCCAGTCACTCCAAAATGTTTAGTAAACAAAATTTATTCAGGATCACAAGCAAAAAATAAATAGAAATGTGAAGATATGACCCACACTTTAAAATCAACGTGAATCATAGCTTTAGTTGAGTCGTTATTTAGTGTTATAGAAATGAATGTTGTCCATGAGGTTGCATACTTTCTTTTATGCAAAGTGGGATGTCATGTAAAGCTTATGTTCAATTACCACAATGGTCAAAATTTTGTTCTCAATTTCTACGTTTATGCAATGCATGGTTCAGAAGTAATGGTAAAATGCATAGGCTATATCACCAAATTTTGTATTTAGGCTACCGGTATATCAATGACATATTGCAGATGGCGGTAACGCTTTTAGAGAAATCGCGAGAAGATTCATTCGTGCTTTCAAGACAATTTCTCGCTTAGTTAATCAGTAGAAGATATTGTAGAAGAAGTAGAAGTATAAGAGTTAACCACGCCATACGGTTGTACAAGGGCGTTCAAGGTTATTGAGCGGCATGCTCTAAGGCTTGCGGCGTTTTGGACCTCCTTAACTTCGACATCAATGGAGAATACTGCTGCTGTGAAGCTGTATAGGATGCTGTGATTCCTAGCTTGCCTAAGTGTGCTCGACAGCAGTCAGAGAACACAGCGCAAAAGGAACAGTCAACGAAATATCTATATAAAGCAAGTTATTTCAACACGACCGCACCCTTCGCATGCCGCTTCCTCGTTCCAAACGCAGAGGGCTAGGCATCGTTGGGCGGCAGCGCCACCTGCTACTATCAGCGCAGCCTGTTGCAATATCGTGACTGTACCGTCGTATATCTACATCTTCGGCGCAAGCTACTGTCCACGCCCTACTGGAGCGCCTTATGGAGGTGTCTCATCTTTTGGAAATGATGTATCCACCCCTGCCTCCCGCTACATCGCAATATGTAATAAATTCCAGATTGTTTCAAAATACAGCCAGTGCGCATCTTGCACATAACACATGCCTATAGCCTATCCTAGAACGCGTAATACAATGCATTACAAAACATTTTTTTCATAAATTCCTTTCAAACTAACGACTGGATGAAACGATAAACAAATGAAAGAAGAGACCGACCTTCTGGCCACATGAACTTTTGTGTTTCGCCCGCCCGTGAAGTAACGCCCAAGTGATGATAACGCAAGAGTAAATCTAGACCATCTTCACCATCATCATCATCACCCAGTTTGATGCCCACTGTAGGACGGAAGCATCCGGCTGTGATCTCCAATTATCCCTGTCATGCGCCAACCGTTTCTAACTAGCACCCGCGAATTTCCTGATTTCATCGCCCCACCTAGTCTTCTGCGGTACTCGACTGTGTTTCCCTTCTCTTGGTACCCATTCTGTAATCTTTGTAGTCCAACGGTTATCTAACCAGCACCTGACATGATCTTCCCACCTCCATTTTTCTTCTCTTGATCCAAACCGCTTTGTTTCTGCCTCTTAACGTTATGCCTAGCAATCTTCGTTCCATCGCTCTTTACGCAGTCCGTAACTTGTTCTCAAGCTTCTCCAAGTCTCCAAGTCAGTCTCCAAGTCTCTGCCCCATATGTCAGCACTGGTAAAATACACTGGTTGTACACCTTCATTTTCAATCAGAATGGTTAGCTTCCAGTCAGGAGCTCTCAACGTCTGCCGCATGCGATCCAACCCATTTTTATACCTCTATGAATTTACTTCTCATAATCAGGGTTCCCTGTGCATAATTAATATAGGTAAACGTACTCCTTCACACACTATAGAGCCTGACTGTCGATCCTGAACCCTTGTTCCTTTGCCCGGCTATTCATTATTATTTTTGTGTTCTGCATATTAATCTTCAACGCCACTCTTGCACTCTCTCTGTTAAGGTCCTCAATCATTTGTTGTAACTCGTCCGCAGTGTTGCTGAATAGGACAATTTCATCGGCAAACCGAAGGTTGTTGAGATATTCGACGTCGATCATCACTCCTAAGCCATCGCAGTGATTAGGTTTGAGTACTTCTTGCAATCACGCAATGAATAGCATTGGAGAGATTGGGTCTGCCTGTCTAACCCCTTTCTTTATTGGCATCTTCCTGCTTTTGATGTGTAGAATTAAGGTAGCTGTAGAACGTCTGTAGAGATTTTCCAAGGTATTTACGTAAGCTCTCTGTACTCCTTCATTGCGCAATGTCTCTATGACTGCTGGTATCTCTATTTAATCAAATGCATTTTCGTAATATATGAATGGCATTTAGAGAGGCTTATTGTACTCTGACGATTTCTCGATAACCTGAATTATTACATGGATGTGATTCATTGTAAAGCATCCCTTCCTGAAGCCAGCCAGTTCGCTTGATTGACTAAAGGCCAGTGTTGCCCTTATTCTATAGGATATTGTTGTATAAACATTTGATATAATACCAGGAGTAAGCTAATGGGCCTATAATTTTTCAAATATTTAATATTAGCCTTTTTGTGCATTAGTGTAAAATTTGCATTCTACCAGTTTCTGGGACCCTTACAGTCGATAGACACCTCGTATAAAGATCCGCCATATATCCAAGCAATATGTCTCCTCCATCTTTGATTAAATCAATTGTTAGTCCATATTCTTCTGCCGCTCTTCCTCGTTTCATGTCTTACAAGGCCCTTCTGACCGCATCGCTAGTTATACGACGAGTTTCTGTATCCTGTTCATTACTGTTTCTAATGAAGGTACCCTGACTCCTCTGCGTGCTGTACAGGTCAGTATAGAATTCTTCCGCTGCTTTTATTATACCTTCGATATTGCTCATCATATTACCCTGCTTATCTGTCAGTGCATACATCTTGGTTTGTCCTATGCGAAGTTTCCTTCTCACTGATTTTATACTGACTCCATTTTTTGCGACTTCTTCAGTCTTTCCCGCGTTATAATTTCGAATATCACTTATTTTCGCTTTGTTCGTCACTTGTGATAGTTCCGCGAATTGTGCTTTATTTCTTGCGCTGGACACTTTCATTCTTTGTCATTTCTTTGTTAGGTCATTTGTTACTTGAGAGAGCTTGTCTACTGTTTGCCTCGGTACATTGCCTCCCGCTTCAATTGTTGCCTCTGAAGCCAGTCTAGTGACGGTTTCATTCATTAGCTCTATGTCATCATCTATCTGTTCTATGGCTGCATATTTGTTTGCAAGTACCAGCCTGAGTTTGTCTGTTTTTATCCTTACTGCCTCTAGGTTGACATGTTTCTTCTTGACCAATTTCGTTCTTTCTCTCTTAAAATTGAGGTGATACCTAGCCCGCACTAGCCGATGATCACTGCACTTTACCCTACCTATCACTTCTACATCCTGCTCTATGCTGGGTTCTGCAGAAAGCATGAAGTCAATTTCACTTAGTTTCACCGTTAGGGCTTTTCCAGGTCCACTTTATATTGCTACGCTTCCTGAAAAAGGTGTTCAATATTCGAGGCTTATCCCTTTCTGTGAATTCTACCAGCGTCTCTTCTAACGTTCTTAGGATAGACACTGAAGTGGTGAATTGTTTGTTCACCAGCATGATTTTCCCCACTTTTGCATTGAAGTCGTTTATTGCTACAGTATACTGAGTTAAACTTTTCTCATCGCTAATTCAACGTCATCGTAAAACTGATCTACTACCTCATCCTCGTGACTGGATATTGAAGCATACGCCTGTACTACCTTTAATCTATGCCTGTTATTAAGTTTGATTGCTACTACAGTTACCCTCTCGTTAATGATCTAGAATTTGACAACGTTGCCCGCTGTGTCCTTAGGAATTATGAATCCTACCCTGTATTGTTTCTTATCTAGGAGACCTTTATAGCAGAGGACATGTCCGTTATTCAGCAATGTAAAAGCCTCACCAGTTCTTTTAAACTCATGAAAGGCGATGATATCCCAAACAATTTCTGATAGTTCCTTAAAGAGTCCTGCTAAGCTAGCCTCACTTGAGTTGGTTCGGGCGTCAAACGCTGCAAGGGTCAGTTTCCATTGGCGGCCTGTCCCGATCCAGAAATTCTTTGCACCTTCTGCTGTGTTGCAGGTCCGACCGCCGCCTTGCTCAGGTGCTCCACAGCTGCTGGGGACTGTTGACCATTGGGTAATTGAGTGAGGCATTTGGGAGGGGATGGCTGAATACAGCACCAGGGAGGACAATTCTTGTTCTTGTGAGCGAGTGTCTTGTTGAAGCTTTGTGGACCTGCCTAATTTGGTTGTACCTGGATTAGTATTGCCCCACTCGCTCTCGGTATCTTTTTCCCGTGAGAGGCGTCACTCCAAGCCTGCAGATGTTGGCTAGATAAGCCAATGAAAATGAAGGCTCACAGAGGGTTAAATTTTATGTCTTGATACCACTACGTCATTCATCTGAGGGCATTGATGGAGCTCGTGGTGGTACCCACCTTTGCCAAGCTCGGGCACTCCTGCTTAAGCCTCCAGAGGCGGATTTCATAAACATTTTCGTTCATAAGTGCTGTTTATCATCGGTTGTTCGCATTTGCTAATTATAAGTGCCATACTCTTATTGGCTGGCTCGAACTCTTTTAGCGTAAGAACGTTTTTGTGAGTACTCGCACTGAAATTTTTGTCCGCTTGAGTAATTTGCTCCGTTTATTGAAGATGATGGCGTCTTGTAGAGAACAGAGGGGTCTGAAAAAGATTTCGCATCTTGCTATTTAAACAAAAGAAAAATGTTGCAGAAAAGCGGAGGCCGATTGTTACTAAGCGGACGTTCTTTAAATACAAAAAACACATTTTCTCGCTACGGGTGAAACTTAAGGGAGCAGCATTTTCTATACAATATATTTCTCTCTCAATTCTGCAGGCCCCACAGAAGTTGATTGAACTCGCGAAAACTCAGAACTCCTTTAAGACTTCAGCGCACAAAATCTGTATTGACTCGGAGACGTACGTTTACGATAGCTTCATTAACGCCGTCTTTGCCATAAGAAGGTAGTTACGCCGCGCCACATGTGCGAGTGATTACCTAAAAGAAAAGCCTGTTCAACGGGGTCTTTCATCATTCCTGTCATTTGAATAATGAAAATTCACTAATCCAATTTTTAACTAAATACCCTATGGCACATATTGCAATTTACAAATCCTGGTGCGTGAAACGGCAAGGAATATTCATTTGAAAAGTATTGTGCGGGTAATAACATTTGCGAGATATGCGCCGTCAAACATGCTTTCTAATTGCACGGTCGTTCCGCTTACTTTCTTAAAAAACGGTCATTTTATGCACTGAAGCAGAAAAGTAAAACGCCAATGAATTTCTGCCAACATTCGCAAAATGATATCTCGGGACAGGTGTCATGCTCAGATTCTGGTCCAAGAGGATCCGCGTAGCAATCTATCCCCTAAAATTTCTAAATGGCAGCATGTGCCATAAACTAATTAGCTAAAAGACCAATATAAATAAAATTGGCAATGACTTGATTAGGCATTTCAATTTCGTGTGTAAGTAATGTCTGATTTATTGAGTGGACGGGCACATGCACTAGAATTGTAATATCTTCCACAGGCAAGATTTCTAAAAAAATGTGAAAGTGTTCGCTGAAACACCCTGCACACAGCTGCGTTCGAAATTGCAAGAGAGGAGGCAGTGTTTCGCGGAGCATTAAGAACAATCTTAAGTCATTCCTCTTAAATACGGGTGCCGATAATGAAATTGTTTGGGTTGCCAGAAAGCTACTTAACGTCCTTCTGATTTGAGTGGTTTCTTTATTAATGAAGCACGCATTAGCATAAACCAGGCCTGTCAACGTTTTCCAGCTGACACTGCTTGCCTTTTTGTCATTTGAGTTTTCTATATTCGAATGGACCATGCTATCGTCTCCATATAACATGTGAACAGAGTTCATCAGCTTGACCTATGACTGCGGCTTCTTATAAACTGTATGTTACACAACCAGTACCTCCAATAGATCTTATACTTACAACAGCTCATGAAACTGCAGGTCACTTAAAATACTTGGGTGGATTTAATAGTTTACTGCAACTCACCTCGTATATTTCGTCTATTATTACTCATGTGTGCAACGAAATAGATCTGAAGCTATAATAAAAGACATACCACCAGTAATAAACAATGCCACACCGACCAACTGGAAGCTTTGTGTGAAAACGAACTATTACCATTTATTTTGAAACCAATCAGCTGAAGAAAAATGTATTTTATTTAAGAAGAAGTATCCTTGTTAGGGAAAAGTGCACTGCCTACAATAAAAATCATAATCATAAATCTGATCATTCGTATACAAAAGCTCTTCAGCGCATGAAGAACAAGAAAATGGTTATGCAGGAACGTTAAGAACTTTAGGCACAACTACATCGTCGAATTAATGGAAAGTCTATCTTAAATCATCTTGCATGAGCCTAAGTGCCGCAAAGGATAAATATTTTTTTTGAGTGACCTTCTACAGATAGGTGGAACAATCCTTCAAAATTCGGTCAAACAATCAGACCTAGCCGCGAGAGTAACTGCTTTTTGTCGCATGAGGATAACGCAATTCCTCTTTCTGATAAGCACTCCTCAACATTCTTTAAATAGTTTTCCCTTTCGTATTCCCAAAAACGGACAGACCAAACGTTTAATCTCTTCCAGATTTTGACAACGAATGATATCACGGTGGGGAAAATTGAAATTACGTGTTTTTACGCGCCAAAATCACTTCCTGATTGTAACGCGCGCCGTAGGGAATGACTCCGGAAATTTCGACCACCTGAGGATTTTTAACGTGCACCTAAATCTAAGTACACGGGCGTTTTCGCATTTCGCCTCCATCAAAATGCGGTCGCCGTGGCCGAGATTGAATCCCGCGACCTCATGCTCAGAAGCCCAACACCATAGCCACGCAGCAACCACGGCGGGTCCCAGTCGGGGGCATAGCTGCTATAATAATCTTACAGTAATGTCTTGTGGCATTGCTGAAATCAACTCTAAGACATTAAGAAAATACTACTTTTAACAAATATTCTGTCCAATATATTGAGGCAATAAATGTTATCCGGTATGCTTGTCAAAGACTGAAAAATATCAAAAGTTGTTCTGGCCTACATAAATAGAACTAAAATACATATTAATGTTACAGGCCCATCTTCCTTACCTGTACTTTCTGCAAGATCCTTGAACGCGTTATCGCTTCATGCATTTATAACCATATTGAAAATTTGTTTCTTTTGCCACATTCAACATGGTATCAGAGAAGGATTTTGGTGTGAGACAGTGTGCTGTAACTTACAACAGACGTGTAATTAGCATGCGCGTGTATAAACAGGCGGACTGCTCATTTCTGGATCGTATAAGGCATCCAACCGTGTTGCTCGTTCTCACATGATATAGAAAACTTCTGCGCTGAAATTTTACTCCCGAACCTTGATATGGCTGCGCAGTTTTCTTTTTATTCATGAGCATTTTATTTCGGTTAATGGCTTCAAGCCTTGCCCATCTGATGTTACTTCTGATGCGCCATAAGGCAGCGTCCTCGGGCCTTTGCAATTACTATTCTGGATTTAAGACCTTTTGAACAACATATCCTCTGGCGCATGAATGCTTTTGGAGAATTGAATAATATATCATGAAATAGATGACAGTGATGATGTTCTAGCACTCCAAAAAGACCTCGTACTTACCACTGACTGGTGTAAAACGTGGCTCATGACTCTACACACACCAAATTGTAAAAAAATGGCGTTCACTAGTAAAGCTGTCATATCGCTCTTTTGCTGTCACGTTGACAACAGCCTTGTATCCACAACTATAAAGGTAAGCATTTCGTCGTTAACCTCACACCGAAATGAACACTGTCTTAGGAAATTAGGCGCGTATCAGCCAATGCGCCAAATCATCTGGAGGGGGGGGGGGCGCAACTTGCACAGTGCACCTTTTTGCCTGAGTTATTTAACTTTCTTACTTAACGTTGGGTCGAGTCCGTTGAGGACTGCTCTCGAATCTTGTCAGGACATTATTTACCGTATTGAAGTGCTTGAATTACATCAAAATAATCTTCAGTAATAAATCCAATCCTTCGTTTACAAAAGCCCTTCAGCGCACGAACAACAGGAAAAAATGGTTCTACTGGAACGCGGTTAGCTTTCCTCCAGGGCCTGGAGTAGCGTACAAGGCCAAGAGCAAAGCTAACATATGCCGCTTGTCTTTGAAGCTTGTGTTTCTTTCTCTCTCAGAAAAGGGCAAGTCGTCTAGTTCTTGTAATTACAGTGCTCATTCAAGCACAACTGAAGTAACAATTAAACAATCGCTACCGACGTTAAGCACTCGTCATGATATCGCATTGCTATCATTATTACAGTAAATCATTCACTCTGATCATTCATCTCTACCATGCTCCCTTCGGCAAGGTAGGGATACCACGTCTTTGCTACACCCGGATTGTAAATGTACTTCTGCTGTGTTCGCATATACAGTGTGATACAGACACCTAACTTTCCACCACTTTCATGTGCTATCCGCCTATGGGACAATCCTCCAGATGGCATTGCTTCACATACGAATCATGACACTTTCCGCAATAACCTAGCCAAACAGTTTTCTGCTCACAAATACTGGTTTTTTCTTTTCTTTTGGTCTCCCTTTTTGTCTTTCTTGGACAAACTATGCATATAACCTTGCTGGTAATTCTGATTACGCGCCATTTTCACCTTTTCGAGTGTTTGTAATGTTGCTGCTGTTCTGCTATTAATATTTTTCATGAAGACTGTGCTAACGTCTTTCGTTCTTTTTTATCGCCGGTGAAGTGTCATTGCCGTCTTCGCGTTTATTGCTCTTTGCGTTACGCTAGTTTCCCAAAGTTCTTGAACATACCTTAGTAATACTAGCAGCGATAAATTTCTTTTTTACACTTCTGTTTGTTTGCGCTTTGCTGTCCTACTTTATAATTTTCCATGATTTTCCATCCTATGTTTGCTTAACATTGCGTGATCGTTTGTTTTCTTAACGATGTTTTGTAGCAGAATTATCGTCAAGCGTAATTCAACTATACCACGTGCTTACCTCACTCAATGCCTCTCTGCAGATTTGTGAGCTATTTCCAAATAAGAAAAAAAATAAGAGCTACATTTCTTCTCGGTTGCACTGCACGGTTTCTACAGTGGTTCTTCGTTAGCGCTTGCTTTTTCTAAGTCAAGGATTTATGTGCATCTGTTCTAGTTCATTTTGCTCAAAGCACGAATGGTGTTCCCCTTTCACGGTCGAGCTGCTGTTTGAAGCTTTCGTTCATTCTACTTTGCCATCATTCTTCACAAGCGTTTCCTGCTCTCCCGCTATAGCTGCCAGAACTGCTGCCACGCTCTACGCTTCGGTTAGCTCATGATCGCCACAACGATGTTATTTAAAACTGCGGCGTTACAACTGCCGCTATAGAGCGTTTTGTTCAATGCAGCAACTGTTTTTGCGTCTCATTTCCGGCGCTGGGCTCTGTAGCTTACCCACAAACACGGGAACGAAGCAAATCATTGTGTTGAGTTGTGTTCTATTTACCTGGAACCGCACATGCCTAATCGTGGCATACAAAAACAAAAAAGAATACAGCAGCAGGCACTGCCTAACACAGGACTATCATCTCCTGCAATCAATTTTGCGACAGTTGCTCATTCACAATGTAAAAAAAGCATGCTAACTATACCAGGGAACATAAGGAGAAACCACCGTATGCTATGGAAAACTTTATTTAAGCCCTGAGGGTTCAGTCTGGGACTGATCCGGGCCGCTTCCCTGTTGGGACCGAGAGGCCGAGCCCCTCTACTGTCACACGGACCCCCTGGAGAGCCCTGACTTAGTCCGCCAACATTTCACTGTGCAGCATCCGCTGCCACCACTGTTCACCTCGAGAACTATCACCGGCCAACGCCAAGCAGCGCCAAAATATGTGTTCTAAATTGAGCAAATCCCCACACTTACTACAACAGACTGAAACCTCACAGCCCGGATTATTTTATTCATGATGACCGGGTTAAGGCACATTCGTGTCTGCAGAAGCTTTAACGTAACCACCTGTGTCCTATTTAATTTAAAATGTGGCAGGCGGAGTGCCCTGCGCCTTAAGTAATACTGGTTGGTAGATGTCCCTCATTTTTTTATGCGCGCTGCAGCTTTGTCACGCACAACTTACCCAGTTTTCACTTCTTCCTCACCGTAGAGGAGTCGCAGAATAAAAGTAGCAACTGTGAAATACACAAGACACCATAACATTTCGATAGATGCATGCCAGTAAGGCAACAATACGGGAAGTGTAAACAAGGAATTTATACTAAATTGGACGAGACTGATCAACAAATGACGAATTCTAGAATTATGCTCAAAACTTCGGGGTACCATTATTAGAATTTTCGAATACTAGTGAAAGATCATTTTTAAGAAATCGTTCGAACGAACATTTCACTAATCGATGTTGTCCAATATTCGTCACTATTGGTTTGAATAAGAGAATACACGTCTAAAGATCAACCCATAGACAAAACTCCTGATTCTTCAGAATGATACTAATGACCGGAGCAGAAGGATCTGTTTTGATCAAACGTATGGAGCAGACCGCAAAACTTGTTCAAATAATTCTGTGCATTTAAACAATAGCCTTAGGTCAATACAGCGGAGCAATCGGTACTTTCATTTTAGACAATGTTACTTATTACGTCGACAATGTTTCCACTATTGCAAATAGCTTTTTTTTCCCATTTACTGTTTGTACAATGTGGCCAGGTTTGCATTTCGTTGAAAAGATGATGCGCTGTTGCTTATTACATCTTCGTCTTTTAATAAACAATACGTTTTACATGAAAATAGGGGGCTAACTGAAGGGCCCAATGTTATTAATCATATCAGGAGAAGGTAACAAACAGTCACCAAGGAAAACATGGGGGAAATTACTTTTACTTATTATTTGAGAAAAAGAAATGATAAAGTAACGACATTGAAAGTCATTACCATTATATTATCAGTTCTTTATTTCAATTAGTGACTACAAATATTTTGTCCTACGCTTTCCTTGGTGTAGTTGCGTTTTGCATGCATCTTGAGACGTACTTTTCCAGTAGTTGATAGCATCCATTATCATGGTGCTCCTGTTACGAGAAAATATCCGTTGTTTCTAATTTACAAGCTCCAGAGTTTACCGGGCGTTCTGTTTTAAACGGCATTGGGGATACCAAACAAAGCAAAAAATAGCGGTATTTCAATTATTGACAAACGCATGTCACGAAACTTCCTTCTTTCATATTGTTTAAGCAGAGGACGGCATTGCAATTGATTAGAATTCCTACGTTCGCTTTTCTTGAAAATTCGGTTTCGAAACTACAGGAAAATCTTACCTATAGTGTAAATTCTTCACACTGCTGATGAGCAGTGGAAGGTCAACATTTGTACTTAACGACCTACCACTATATTAATATAGGAGAAAAAACATGATTTTAGAGAACAGAAAGAATAAGAAAGGCAAAGAATAAGAAAGGAATGCAAGTACACCTCCATTTTTCGTCTTTAGCCCTGTCTAGCGTAACCTGCTCTCGATATCGTAACTACCTTTTATTCAACTTAAGCGTGTCGTCCTTTTCAGTTATGCTGAAACTTAGCTATTCGTAAGCCTTAATTACCTGACATTATTCGGTTTACTTCATGTGGGAACCATTCTTCATTGACCATGAATCTGTAATTTCAAGTATTATTCTATAAGTACTGCGAAGACAGTGGTTTGCTGGTTGAATACGATCAGGGTTGAGCAGTGCCAGCACTGCAGAAACAGAGCTTGTTTGTATACCATGAACATTGGAAGATAAACATGCTCGTTCTGACAAAAAATAATTTTTACTTAGCACAAGCTGGCACGCTTTGATTGTGTCCGCTTTATTTTTAGCTTTTCTTGGGACCATTATTTGACAATCTATATAACTTGTGCATAGACAGTATCGCTGGTGGCATGTGAACCGTTATTCATTTATGGCATTTATAGTCCGAAAACGCCATCGGGTCCCCGACTAATAAAAATCCGAAACTTACTGCTACTAAAACATTTCTGTAGGAGCCATCCAACGGAGAGTTCGGATATGAGCCCGTTCTTATAAAGCACCTGATGGGGATCCAGAACATACGTTCCTTTAAAGAAAAGGAGGAGGAGGAACAACTTTATTAAAAACACCAGTTAATGAGCATCGGGAGAGAAATGCTTCTCCCCCTTTGCCCCTAGCCGTCGGCCGGAATACCTTGAGACACAGCAGCAGCAAGGGCTTGACTGATGATTCCCTGCTGGACGTTGGGGTCTGGTCTGCGGAGCAAAGCCTCCCAGGATTTTAGAGTGCGCGAGCTATCATGCTTAGACGGACATGTCCTCACCATGTGAACCAGATTTGCTGTCTAATCACAGAATTTGCACTTTGACCTGAATGCTCCTGGATGCCACTTTCTGTTGAGTACGGGGTTTGGAAAATCCCCGTCTGTGATTTCCTCCACATAACCTCATCTTTCTACTGAGCGTTTTGTCCACTCCGGGTAAATTTGTCGATTTGGTCTGTGGTGTACAGTGATTTTCTGGTAGGCGCGTATATCCTCTCATCTGTTTATATTTTCCCTGATTTGGGAGCTTCCGGGGAACGACTAGTAAGTGAGACCTCGGGCGGCCGAATGAGTCTCCTCGTTCCCTCTAAGTCTTTGGTGAGCTGGTGCCCAAACCAGCAGAACTAGCTGATTGGTTCCTCCTTGCCTGATTATTATACGGTTGGCAGTGTCCATCACCTGCCCCGATTCGTAATTTCCCACAGCGTTTTTGGAGTCGCTGATCACCACATTGGCTGTCGGGAAAAGCTATGGTTACTTAGCTTCAACCGTCTCGACGCCACTGAATCTGCAGCACGCCACCGGTGTTCCATCTTTAACCGCCACAGCCACGTGTGCTGCTTTGCTGTCATATTCTGCAGCGTCCGTATATAGGACGTCCTGTCGACCAGTATATCTAGCTCTTAATGCCTCTGCCCTGTCTTTACGTCTGCGGTCATGAAAGGCAGGATTCATGTTTCTGTGCAGCGGAGGTATTTTTATCTTGTCCATGATCTGTCTGGGTATGTCGCTTGAGCGCGCTTGTTCATGTTTGGGCTCGTAGCCAAATTTCTCTAAAATATTCCTCCCTGTTTTAGATCCAAGTAGCATTTGATGCTGCTCGGTAACGGCAGCCTCATTCAGTTCCTCGAGAGTGTTCGACACACCTAGCTTCATAAGTTTGTCGGTGGACGTGTTCGGAAGGAGTCCGAGCGCGTCCTTGACACTTTTACTAATAATGATTTCGAGCTTGTTCCGTTCTACAGAACCCAACTTGAGTTAGGGTTCCACGTACACTATCCTACTGATTACGAAGGCTTGTGCTAGCCTAAGGAGATTCATCTCCTTCATACCAGAGTGCCTGTTCGCTAGTCGTCTAATAAGACGACATGTTTGATTTGAACTGGCTCCTAATGTAGGAAGCGGTTCATAATTTTTCCGGTTTGCCTGAATCCTCAGCTCCAGGAAGCGGATACTGTCGACCACGGGGATCTCTGCTCCGTTGACGTACGTGTGGGTGCCCGTCTCGCGCTTTTGTTGAAGCCGCCGTATTTCAGGGGACATCAGGAACAGTACTTCCGACTTTTCGACCGGACATTTAAGTCCTTTGGGTTTCAGGTACTCCTCGATGATGTCAATTGCAATGTGCAGGGAGCTTTCATTTTGCCCATCACTGCCCTTGTTCATCCATAGTGTTAAGTCATCCGCGTATATGGTGTGGTTTAGATTTTCAATTTCCCCCAACCGTTCGGGGAGTGTCAACATTGCAATGTTGAAGAGGGTAGGTGATAAAACCGAGCCATGCGATCGTCCCCACGTTACCCAGTTCAATGTTCTTTATAGATTCTTCCCCTGTGTTGAGAGTGGCTTTCCTGTTGGCAAGAAAGTCCTTGATGTAATCGTACACTCTCTTGCCGACATTGAGTGAGTTCAAATTCTCCAAGATGGACACGTGCGTCACGTTGTCACATGTCTTTGCCACATCTAACCCCACGATCACTTACGTGTCTCGCGTTTGCTTGTCTATAATTTGGTCTTTGAGCTGCAGCATCACGTCGCATGCCGACAGCTTTGGTCGAAAACCAATCACGGTGTCCGGATACAGTCCATTTTCCTCCATGTACCTATTGAGCTACGTCTGAACCACGTGCTCCCTAAGCTTATCTACGCAGAAGGTGAGCTATATAAGCCTGAGGTTCTCAAAGCCCAGTTTTTTTTTTTGCCTGATATCCCAAGGTTATGCCTTGGTCGGCCATTCGCTCGCTTGGGTGCCTACTGAGTTTATTCCTTCTCCTCTGTAAAAGGCAGCACGTCCTGCGGCAGAATTGGCCACTGGACCACACTGCACAGCAGCAGAATGTTGAAAGTGTTAAGTGACACTCGCTCGCACACTTCTCTGGTACCAACTCCAACTGTCTCTTTCAGCAGTTCGCCATGTGTTAATTATGAGGTATATAGCAATACTATGGCACATACTCAAAATGGAAGACTGGCCTAGACTCGCGTGGTACACAGTATTCCAACGCGAACAAGCTCTTTCATTTCATCGCCAGGTGTGCTGATAATTAGGATTTCTGTACTGTAACACATGCCCACAACGAGGGATTGGCCAAACAGCATGTCCACGTGTTTTTTATGATGGCGATTTCAATAATTTGGCACATAATCACAAAGAGGGATCGGCCAAGGAGCGGGTGGTACATATCCTGCTAGCAACTAACACTTCGAGATCATGGCTGCTTGCTGAACATGACTATAATGTACATACTGCGGCACATACTCACAACGAGGAAATGGCAAAAAAAGCGGCTGGTATCTTTAGAAAAATAAAAATAAATGAAGAAATGCAAGCTAATCAAGGATTTCGAGCATTTTCGTAGCACCGGTGCACGAAAGTACATGCGGGCCAGTTTCCCGCACGCGAAAGACGCAGGAGATAAATGGACAAATTTACAAGAGTTGATTAACAGCTTCACTTCACTTGTACTACAGCATGCAAGTTTACTGTGCATCATGTTTTCTTTACATTGGGCGACTCACTTAGTTTTATCATATTTAAGCCGCACGACGCGCACCGTGTTAATGAACAATAATGATGATGACCCATCGACATAACGTTAAAAAGTTCGCTAAAATATTTCTCACATGTACAGAGCACATGATGTTAACCAAACCACCAAGCTTCCAACAAAGGTACTTATTCGGCCAGTAATGGGGTATGCTTTAGTTTTCTGGCATTTATTTAGAAAACTCGGTAGTAACAAGTAACGGGCAGTGCATAAAGAGCAGTGCGAATTATGTGCTGTACCTAAAACACTTGCAATGAGCTTACCATTCATTGGAAACTTCATGCAGTTTGCGGTATGTCTGTCTGTATGTTTCTTGGTCCTTGTGCATGCACTTCGTTCTGTCCTTGATTTATGACACTTAGTTGACTGGAAACAATCTCTAGTCTATGGTCGAATGTATTGAATGTGCCAAGAAGGTTGAGAACCAGCAATCAGAATGAGATGGGTCAGTGGGTGTGAGATACTGGTCATGGGGCACTCTTTAAAGCATTTCTTGTACACCAACTACGATCACATGTTATGCGACGTAAGAGATGTGCCTCTCTTGAACGAAGTATCACAATACAGCTTGGGTGACTCGGCAAGAGCGGCCAGGCATGTACGACTCTTAAAAAAATGTTACATGGTTGATTGTATCACGTTGTATACCATTGGGTATATGCAATTCTTCATATTACTCATTGTTAGATATAAAAGAAATTGTGATTAAGTTACGCTGGAAGACACGCACTGCATAGGCAAGCGATAGAGCTCGTCAAGATCACCCGTATCCTTTAAAGCCTGCGTCTTCAGTCTAAACTATTCCTTTGTCTGTAGCCCAATATGTTAGAGCGGACATCCCAGTCTTAACGTCTTTTTCAGCCCTGGCTGGTGATACTGCGTGACAATATCACCACCAATTACACAGCTATCATAAGTTAGATTAGGAGTCGCACTGGCTTCGCCAGTCAACTCCAAAGGATTGATGCACCGCGATGTTTTATTTCAATAACAATTATATGGCCGCTCCAGGTTCAATTCCGCCATTGTCGTCCCCCTTTCCGGGACGTTCCTTATGTAATCCAAAGAGAAGAAAGGGGTTAAGCGAGGGGCCTTATTTATATTATTCATGTCGTAACAAGCCAACGAACAAAGACATTAAGGGCAACATGGGGGAAATTACTTGTACTTACTAATTGAATTAAAGACATGAAGTACTAATGACAATGAAAGTGGTTGAAAAAACTACTTTCTGCCGGTGCGATCGTTCCCCACCTGGGGCATGTTGTTTTTTCGTCAGATTTTATTGCCATTTATTTACCATTTCTTTATATTCAATTAGTAAATAGAAGTAATCACCCCTATGTTGTCATTTGTGTATTTGTTGGCTTCTTAAGAAAGGACACGTAAACTAAGCGCGATAAGAAATCTGCCGCTCGTAATATGCTGTAGGTGCAAGCGAAAGCTTAAGAGCGTGAGCCGAGAAGATCGGTGGCTTGAATAAATGCGCGCAAACGGATGGGTGGCGAGGAGGGCAAGCGCCGTCTTCTTACGCGCGCTAGGCGGGTAGGGCGCAATGTGCAGGCTCTAGGAGCAGTGGGGAGTGGTACATGCTTGCGCTCATCTCTTTTCCAACTCCAGCCTCGGCAGTTTAGTCAACAGCTCCTAGACAGCATAATGGTGCTGCATTTCAATCCCTGACGTCAAGCTACCTTGCCAAACTGCCCTAGGTTCTAATGGGGACATTGCTGCCGAGTAAGCTGCGGTGAGTTCGACGTCAGCGCTTTCGTCACGTCGGGCTAGGCAATGGAAATTTTTGTCTAAGTAGCATGACATCATAAAGCTGAATGGTTCGGCCTCTTACTAGAATGCCTTATCTGAGCGTGGTCGCGCTTGACCTATTTCGGAGGTAATTTGCCTTGGGGTAGAAGGATGAAAGAGCTGAGATAGCTAATAACTTCGTGTGCACCGTGTTCTCGCGTGCCTAGTCCACATTGAAACGACAGGCAACACGAATTGCAATGCGCTGGCCGGTGCTTCCGCTCTTCATCACGCCAATGCTATGACCGCAAATGTCTGCGGTCTTCGCGTGAGATGTGTTCGTATTTGCTTGTGCACGCAATTGCAACGTACTTGTAAATAATCTAGTGAGCAAATCTTTGTAACTGTTCATGCAGGGGATAAAATTACCAACTGTACGTCCTATAGCTGTCCAAGAATTTACTATCGCCATTAATGCTTCACATTTCAGGAGAAACTGCTACTTTTTTGCTTACTATCGTGAAATCTTCGACGTTTCAATATAAACCTGTTTCATTAGCACCGCCGTACAAAGCAATGCAAGTCTCTCCACTTACTTGAGATCTTACAACACTCCCTTTCCATAATATTTGTATAACTTACAGAACTTTCGAGATCAAAATATTTTATTAAGTGTGCAGTATATCATAGAAAGGTCATAACGACATAGTTTATTAATTTTACTAGAGGCGTGCTAATAGTCCAAGTAGAAAATTCAAATACAATAATTTTTAATACTCGATTTGTATTCATTTCTGGAGCGCACGTTTTGAGGTTCTCGAATATTCGTTTCATTAGAATTCTAAATGAACCACACTTGTTGTAGCCTATAGTGAGGAAGTCAGGTGAAAATAGAGGCTCGTCTAAATGATTCTGGTTCAGGAGAAGCGTCGTTGCCCTTAGACCAACCTATACCGAAAAAATAACCTAAAGGATGGTACTTAGTATATAAAATAATTACCAGGCTTTGAGTACTCTTTTCTCGCCTTATGCAGCGTATGAATTCTTCCTCTCTATTTAAATAAGGCATTAAATTTTCTAAACTCACTTTATTTGTACTCAGTAAAAACAATTGGCATTGCTGTAGTATTCCCATAGCTCATTCAAGGAGCACTAGGCTCTACTACTTGGATCTAGGACAGGCTGTTTACCTTTTCATTGTTTTCATGATCATTGGACAGAAGACATGATGCCACTTTCAGTCGAAGCCCATCTGCAAGTTTCTGGGTTGGCATGATATAGTGTTTTTAACGCATACGCGTCTGCGAAATAACATAGGCAAGGTTGCGTTACGGACAGGCTCCACAGAGCTACAATATTCAGTTTTGTAGAACTCACAAATTTTGATATTCGAACCCTATTATTTATTTTCTTAAAATTTGAATTCATCATCATCATAATCATCATCAGCCTCGCTATGCCCACTGCTGGGCAAATGCGTCTCTCATACTTCTCCAACTACCCCGGTCATGTACTAATTGTGGCCATGTTGTCCCTGCAAACTTCTTAATCTCATCCGCCCACCTAACTTTCTGCCGCCCTCTGCTACGCTTCCCTTCGCTTGGAATCAATTCCGTAACTTTCAATGACCATCGGCTATCTTCCCTCCTCATTACGTCTCCTGCCCGTGCCCATTTATTTTTCTTGATTTCAACTAAGATATCATTAACTCGCGTTTGTTCCCTTACCCAATCTGCTCTTTTCTTATCCCTTAACGTTACACCTATGATTCTTCTTTCCATAGCTCGTTGCTTCATCCTCAATTTAAGTAGAACCCTTTTCATAAGCCTCCAGGTTTCTGTCGCGTACGTGAGTACTGGTAAGACACATCTGTTATAAAATTTTCTCTTGAGGGATAATGACAATCTGCTGTTCATGATCTGTGAATGCCTGCCAAACGCACCCCAGCCCGTTCTCATTCTTCTGATTATTTCAGTCTCATGATCCGGATCCGTAGTCACTACCTGTCATAAGTAGATGTATTCCCTTACCACTTCCAATGCCTCACTACCTATCGTAAACGGCTGTTCTCTTCCGAGACAGTTAAACATTACTTTAGTTTTCTGTAGAATAATTTTTAGACCCACCCTTCGGCTTTGCCTCTCCAGGTCAGTGAGCATGCATTGCAGTTGGTCCCCTGAGTTACTAAGCAAGGCAATATCATTAGCGAATCGCAAGTAACTAAGATATTCTCCGTTATCATTCATCCCCAATTCTTCCCAATCCAGGTCTCTGAATACCTGCTGTAAACACGCAGTGAATAGCATTGGAGAGATTGTATCTCCCTCCCTGACGCCTTTCTTTATTGGGATTTTGTTGCTTTCTTTATGGAGGGCTACAGTGGCTGTGGAGCCGCTATCGATATCTTTCAGTATTTTTAGATACGGCTCGTCTAAACCTGATTCCGCAATGCCTCCATGACTGCGGAGGTTTCGACCGAATCCAACGCTTTCTCGTAATCAATGAAAGCTATATATAAGGGTTGGTTATACTCCGCACATTTTTTTTATCACCTGATTGACAGTGTGAATATGGTCTATTGTTGAGTAGCCTTCACGGAATCCTGCCTGTTCCTTTGGTTGGCAGAAGTCTAAGGTGTTCCTGATTCTATTTGCAATTACCTTAGTAAATACTTTGTAGGCAACGGACAGTAAGCTGATCACTCTATAATTTTTCAAGCCTTGGGCGTCCCCTTTCTTAGGATTATGTTAGCGTTTTTCCAAGATTCCGGTACGCTCGAAGTCATGAGGCATTGCGTAAGCAGGGTGGCCAGTTTCTCTAGAACAATCTGCCCACCATTCTTCAACAAATCTACTTTACCTGATCCTCCCCAGTTGCTGTATAGCAACTGTATAGCAATCTGTATACAACTCATCAGCCACTTGAACTACCTCATCCATAAAATTCCATTGAATTCGGATCAATATAAATATTTTTATTGTTACCCTGCCTTTGTCTTTACGCGTGCCATAGGCTGCTTGGATAGATCGGACGAAAGTGCTCGCTCAGTGACAATTAATGAGGTTTCAGTCGTCATTGAAATTTTAGCGTTTGGAATTTTTATTTTTTCTTGCTACATCGTTTATTCTGGCCATAGGCCTGTTTTTTCGTCAATTCGCGTGCAAGCAAATGAAATAAAATATTCTTTACCTGGCTACAACGCATAAATTATGGCAGGGGTGTCTGTAGGAAAGCTGCCTTTCGGGCTTAGGTGTGACATTAGGAATGTGTTCTGCCCCTTTCTGGATCAGCGAAGTAATGCTTACAAGAACTAAAATATTGAGGTGTTTCTAGGTATGAGGAATTAGAACACGCAAAAAAGCCCTGTGTACTATAACATGTATTTCATATCTATAAAATTTATGCAAATTCGTAGAGATGTCTTTGTTCGTGTGCGTAATATTCTACCAGAAATTTCTCCATTTGGGAACGTTCTTGAATAATTTGTTCTATTAAAAGACATACCTTACCTGACTTTGATGGAGTACTCTTACAGCACTGTTTCAATGCCTGTCATCCTTAAAAGACTCTGTGGTGCCACGTCAACGCCACCGTGAAGCTAGGATTCATTTATGAAACCAACCACAAACATGAGCCATTTATTAACTTTGCACAGAATTTAGAATTAAAAGTACATTGAGGATTCTTCGTGCATATTCATTCAGGAATCAGATTCATTGCGGCCGAACCTAGCCGGCCTTATTGATACAAATGGAGTTTTTTGGTGCAAATGGTTTTTGATGCTGGTAGTTTTGATTCACGGGACGCAGAAAAAAGCAGAAAGAGATCAACAAGGATCCAGGTGCCTCCAACGTGATACCAGTAATCACATACCACATAATATGACGAGAGCGTTTATGTATAACATGCTGTATTGTATGTCTCCATATAATTGTGAGCTGTAACGGTTAAAAGTTTACCGACGTAGTTTGTATAACAACAATAAATAGAGCACATGAAGGCAAAATAACAAGGTGTCCATGATAGAGAGACATTCATTGCAGTTATGATATTGAACAGTTGTCAACTACTGGCTGTATGTCGCTGATAGCAAGCTCTTTTCAAACCAATTTTGTTCGTAATACTACCTACTTTTAAATGTCGACCTCGTAATTTATACCCGTAGAAAGCATCGCGCTGTGATTCACAGCAATCGAACTTTTTGCTGGCGCCTGTATCACGCAGCTTAGCATGTCGGAGCTCTTAGCCCCCGCAATCAGCTACGCCGAGAACGGATTCCCTATGGATCACCTGAAGCAACGCACCTGGCAGACCGCGCACAACGGTCTGCAACGATTGCCCGGTGGCCGTTATTTCCTAAATGAGGAGAACAATGTGCCCCCGCTTGGTCAAATAATGGTCAACAGGCCACTGGCAACACTTTTGAAGGCAAGTACACGGAAATCAGCGCATCACTCTTTTACTTTTTTTATCTCCTGGATCAGCCACATAATATATAGTGTTGAGGGTGTTTCACTTTTGATCATTTATCATGTGTTCTGGGTAATATTTCTTTTTCGATCTGTGAATGCTACTTGTGTCACTCCTATAAATCCTTACGGTGTTATCGTTTACAAAATATTGCTTCGTTGTATCTGTTAGTAGGCCTACGTTCATACTTTCTGGAGATTTTGTATGATATTTTTGAGTACGCTTCGACAAGCTTTCTTGGAGCTGCTGCAGCTTTCTATTCCAGTGCTTCTACGTCTCGACTTTCTGCGCTTCGCGCATTTATACAAAAAAAAGGAAGTATGCGAACGCATTTGAGTTTCGTATTACATGAACGTATTTGGGCCCTAAATATAAAAATTCATAACTTGTTAAGTAACGCTTTTATTTCCCGCTGTCACCGCGTTTGTACAGAGCTTGGTGGGCAGGACTTGTGGCTCAATCGGACGGTTATGTATGCATTCGTGAGGGTACTGTGGCATTGCACTGTCTCCGTAGAGGCAGCATTAAATCTGTCTGCAACAGGTGGTGTAACTGAGTCGAATTATAGCAAAGCAGCATATTATCCGTAAATGTACCAAGCTCATATGGTGTTTCATTTCACTACACATGAACAAAGAAATCTGTTTCTTGTGGAAAATCAAACAAGCAGTGATTCAAGGCGCAATAGAGTTGACGTACACACTCTGCAGTTTAATATTGTTACAGGTGAACACTCACTAACAGACTGTATCAAAGAGTGCATATTGACTGAGCTATGGCAAGCATATAAATCCTCCTTGGAACTTAATCTTAGTCTTAATCGGGCAGGGTAAAATACTCCACGCGTATACAATAATCAATGTAAGAAAAATAAATCAGCTGCCTAAATAACCTTGCGCATGGATGAAAATGCGCACACCGCCTGCAGTACATAATGAAAGCAGTCTCAAGAATGAAGGAAAACAAATATGCCACTCTCGATTGCGTGCTCACAAGTGAAAGATTGTACAAACTAGGCCAGAGAGAATGCTCATACAAAAGCCTCATCAGTTGAATTATGCTTAACATAGGCCGCCAACCTCATTTTCCGACGCATAATTGGCGTTGCCTGTTAATGCCTACTGATGTGGCCAAAATACCAGTCGACGCGATTTACAGGTTGCATGCAGTACATAAATATAAGATGTTCATGAAATCGAAAGAGAGTTGTGAATGTGAAATCGAAAGACAGTTGTGCAGTTGTTAGTTATGCGTTACAAGATCAACACAATGACTTGGATTCACTCAGGTGGAGCATTGATAAACAGGCCAAGCATTGATAAAAGACTTTACGAAACGGGTTAGAGATGCGCAGTGTGCCAGAACTCTTCCTGCTTTGCAAGATCTGTGGGAATTTTTCACAATGGGTTTCTGAAGTACCATGCATCTTATATCCCTGTCTGCACGGTAGTGCTAACTTGACATGTCTCGGAACTATACAGTATGATGTCACCTTCTCGCATTGTATAGGATCCGGTGGCTCTCTAGCCCGACCTTACAAAACGGCTGAAAAGCTGTCGTAAGACAATGGAACTAATCAATAGAAACAGCATCAAACATGTACTGAATACCCGCCGTGGTTGCTCAGTGGCTATGGTGTTGGGCTGCTGAGCACGAGGTCGCGGGATCGAATCCCGGCCACGGCGGCCGCATTTCGATGGGGGCGAAATGCGAAAACACCCGTGTGCTTAGATTTAGGTGCACGTTAAAGAACCCCAGGTGGTCAAAATTTCCGGAGTCCTCCACTACGGCGTGCCTCATAATCAGAAAGTGGTTTTGGCACGTAAAACCCCAAATATTATTATTATTAACATGTACTGAAGACTAACCCATTTGGAGGCTGTACATAATTTGGCAGTTTCGAAAGTACCAGTGGCAATCATGCTGTTGTCTTTAGCAATGTTGAGACGGGAACACCATGCCCTTTGAATGGGCATCATGAAATATTCTTTCAGAAATCAATATTACACCGGTTCTTCGCAGAGGCTAGGCCAGGAGGGACCGCAGGTGGTGTACAAGGGACGTGTGGCTGAAGGAATCGTGGACGCTGTGCACCGGGCGGGTGGCGTCCTGTCCATTGAGGACCTTTCTGATCACATGGAGTCTACTGAGCCCCTTGAGACAGAGTCGGCATCCACCACGTACCGAGGAGAGATCGCAGTGCATACGACAACGCTTCCGACACAGGGTGCCGTGCTTTTAGAGGCCCTTAACATACTCAACAGGTTTGATCTGAAAGGTACGCTTTCGGAAATGTGGAGCAGCGGCCGCGCAACCCCTTCCTCTAGTAGGCAAACGCTATGAAAAAAATGAAGCAGAGCACATTACGATCATTATCTTAGCGCAGGAGCATTTTAGAAAGCAACACTCGCTATATTTATAGAAAAGGTTTTCTTGAGCTCTTTTTAGCGCATCTCATTTGTATTCTACCTCTAACCAACATAGCTATTGCAGTTTTCTGACTGCCTCAGCTTTTATGGCGTCCGGGTCCATTCGACTGCAGCATGTCAACGTTTCCATTCTTGAATCTCTTCTGCTTAAGGGAATGGTGGGGGATCTTTTTCTAGGACCCATTTCAACTGCTGCGGCACTCCGTATGATATTCGTAGCGTCGCACACACTCGCAACACACAAAAACTCGTCACGTGCTACTCGTAACAGAAACGACAAAGTGAAACAGCGAAATGGCAGGTTTAAGCAAGCAAATATTTCTGTATTAAACTCAGTCAGCTTCCCCTGAAGCGCAACGCTCTTTAAGGGATAACAAGTTGTAACCTTTACTTAAGCATCTAGGAAGGTGCTGTAGCAAGTCGCTCATTCAAAATGCTGGCGCAATGCAGCACGCAAGGCAACTGAAGCCGCACAGCAGAAAGGGCACCAAGGCAGCTGCTATGCGTCTCATGATGCTGGTGTGATGAGAAGTGCCTTGTACGCGTGGAATATCGAACGTGCAGAAGACGAGAAAGACAGAAAGGTCTCAGCACCTGCAGATATTAAATTTACTGCCTGTTCCTTTAGGACCACTTTGTGCCCACAGCGTCCCAGAAGAAATAATAAAGCCTGTACGAAAAATAATGAAGTCAGTTAGGCAAGCTGCTCAGTCGGCAGCGTGAAGCCTTATAGTGCGTCACTGCGTTCACTTTGTTTCCTAGTTATTTCCCCAAAACGCACTAACTAAACCTCTCTCATGCCTACACAAACCCAACTCACCGCGAGCAGCCTGTGCAAGCATCATTGATACCGGGACATAATGACGGAAACAACGGGAATAGCGAAGAGTCTATATAATTGGAATCCGTCGAATAACTAAGCAAATAAGAAGAAATTGCTCGAATGTGATCCTCTTCTGAAAACTTATATTGCATGTTTTCAGAAATAAAAGAATGGAGACGACGAGCTTTGATTACTAAAGCGATGAATAAAACTCAGACATTAGAAATTGACAGCAGCTACCATAGTTACAATGGGCATAGGAATATTTATTTGCACATGCTTGCCCTTTCACTTCCGCCAGCGTTCATTTTATTGAGTACACGACAGAAAGAGCCTTCACTGCGTTTCAACGCAGTTAAGTGTGGCAGAATGTGGTAGCAAGGAAAGTTTGAAAACTTAAGAAATATTTTAAGTGTTCAACTGTACAATGGTGGGTTCGAATTTTGTTCCCAATGCACAGCAGTCTCGCTCTCCAACGATTAAGCCACGGAATTCTGTCTAATGTCGGTCATCCACTAGGAAATATCAACAACAAATCTAAGCACTAAGGTGAAAAAGACTCGCTCTCTAGCACAACCTTCTAAAAGAAACTGCGTATTCAATTTCACGGCAGAAACCTTCTTACCATTCCGGTGGACGTTACATTGATTATTGTTTGAATAATGCAGCGGTACTCCTTACAGCTAAGCACATATTTATTTACGTCCCCTGGCTGTCGCCCTCAGATTTACATTGTTAGAGTTCTTTACCAGGTGTGCGTAACCAACCCGTGTGTGAGACCTTTCTTTGATATTTGTACAAACGGTAAATGCAAATGTAATGCAAAGCTAAACACTGATTGCGGAAATAAAAAAATTCTAACCTTGCGCCGAAACAGGACTGAATACAAAGAAAAAGATAGTTAAAAATACGGTGTTTAAAACTCACTGTGTCGAAAACATCGAAAGTTCGACCGAGCCCCACAGGTGTCGTAACTGTATCTTGCCATGTTCCTACGTAATCGTCATCCTTTCATTGAACAGTTTTACTGACGTTACCTCGAACAAACTTATAATGCATACAGATTTCCATATTGTGTCTCTGACATCCCCATGTATCCGGAAAATACATTCGTGATTGATCTAGTGTTTTGTGTGAAACTAAAATACCGGCATATAACGTTCTCAATGCTTTTCTTTGCACTAACCACTTCGCAGTTAAAAAATTATTTAGAGGTCGTAACGAAAAGCGAAGCAATCAAAGTGATAGCCAGGTTACAGAGCAACGCACACTCTAGAGGGTTCGTGCTCTGGAGAACGAAGGGCTTCTCCTCGCTGCACCTACAATAGTCAGTGACTGCGGTGCCCCCACTACTGCCGCCAAAAACGCATCAGCTAGGGAAGCGTGCAGGCGCCACTCCGGCACTGTGGTTGTGCGTAAACTGGTTTCGTCGCTTTAGCAACCAGAGCACCGTAACTCTGTATACTCCATATCATACTTGAGTTAGAGCGCTACGGAGGCCACAGACAATTTTAGGTGCGGAAGCACTGGCCCATCCCCAAATTCCAGGTTGCCCACCCCCAAATTCAAATTCACCCAAGCCCAAATTTTCATTTAGCCCCTAACCAAATTTGTTTTGACCGGTTGACCGGGCCCCAAATATCAGCTTAGCCCACCGAAATTTCAGTTGGCTCACCACATTTCCAGATGGCACAACCCCAAATTTCAGTTTGCCCAACACTGCTATAGGCTTCGCCACGCATTTTCGACTGCGCTCCATGTACACTATGCGTATCCATAAATCTGATCATATGTGTATCTTCTATCATCAATATTTTTTTAGAGCGCAGCTCCTAGGCGCCCGTTCCTATGGCGAGCGTCGGCGTTGTCCCTCGTAACCGAGCGAACGAGCACGGCGAAAGATAAAAGCGATCCCGGAGCGCAGCGGGGAATGAAAGCCACGGTGAAACTAAGCCATAAGGCGGTAAGCGGAGGGCATGTCGAAAGGATCAGAGGAAAAGCGCAGAGCGGCAACATGGGCTACGAGATGGTGCCAGAGTAGCGCGCGTCATCTGGGACGGGGTCGCGCAGCGGCTGCTGTGAATAGCGCCTGTGCGTTACCCACGCGCTGGCCCTTACGATTTCCTGATAAGCGAGGCAGTGGCGCTACAGTTAGCTCCGTTTGCAACGTTTCACAAAAGATGGATTGCTCGCGCCAGCCAATATATTGCGCAATGAAAACATTTTTTTGTGTGACTTCAATGTGCTTTACAACCTATAAGGATCGCAATAATCTAAATTTTCACTATATAGCGAATAACTGTGCTTGTTCTAAAAAACGAATTTTTATGTAAATACAAGCTGTTACATTTCTCGCGTGACGGACAGATTTTGGTAGGGCGTTCACGAAACAATGCTTACGCATTGAAACGTTGGCGGCGGTAAGTTTCGAACCTACGATACCACGTTCAGAAGTCGAGTATCTTACCCTCTGGACGAAGCACCAACGCTCACAGAAGGTGAATGCATCCAAACCATATTGTTACGGCGATGTTTCGAGTACAGAAAGACTATATTTATAATATATATATAGGCTGACCGAGAGTGGTTAACATGGCTGACCCCCGACAACACGCAGCAGCCAGCGTCTCCGATCTTCTTCTTCCTCTCTTCTTTCATCTTTCCGTAAAAGGACGCCCAGGTGGCGAAGCGCCGTCTCGGCTCATGGCAGGCGAATAATTGCGAGCAAAGTATGGCTTCAGCCACGAAACGTGCACGACGTCAACAGGCGTCTGCCTTGAGGATGCATCAATGTGTAGGGGCGAAACTTCGCAATTTACTTCGCCAACTTGGCGTAGTACTTCATCAGGCCCCGTGTAGCTAGATAGAAGCTTCTGGGAGAGGCCAACTTGAGGACATGGGGACCAGAGAAACACTCAAGCACGTTGCGTGAACTTAACATAGCGATGGCTGCGGTCGCAACGCTCTTTTTGTATATGCTGCGAGGCTAATAAACGAGATCGGCCGACATGACGAGCCATGTGAGCGCAGTCGATGACTTCACGAGCGTGCTCATTTGCAAAGCTCGGCACAGAAGGGAGGATCGTGTGAAACAACAATGTGGGGTCGCGACCATACAAGATGTAAAAGGGCGAAAAACCTGCGGTGTCATGTCGAGACGAGTTATGCGCGAACGTCACGTAAGCTAGCGTGGCGTGCCAGTCGCGGTGATCGTTGGAAACGTACATAGACAGTATCTCTGCGATTGTTCGGTTGAGACGTTCCGTAAGACCGTTCGTTTGTGTGTGGTAGGCGGTGGACAGCTTAGGTTCAGTGTCACAAGAGTGAAGGAGGTCGTCGAAAACTCGGGATAAGAACGAGTGACCGCGGTCTGTAATTAACTGTCGAGGTGCACCATTGTCGAGAATGACGTCACGGAGGAGAAAATCAGCGACGACTGTTGCGCAACTAGGCGGCAACACCTTTGTTATCGCGTAACGTGCCGCGTAATCGCGTAGCGTGTCCCCAAGGGAAGACAACCAGCAGAGTGCGTGATGGTCTGTGACGACCGAAAACTTGCGGCCGCAAAAATATGCCGGCACCTGGCCACAGCCCAAACTAAAGCCAAGCAATCCCACTCGGTGATGGAGTAATTTCTCTCCGCAGGTGACAGCAAGCGGCTGGCGTAAGCTATCACACGGTACCATTCTGTTTTTGGGCGAAAACAGCGCCAATGCCATTGCCGCTGGCGTCAGTGTTCACTTTGGCCCGTGCAGATAGACCAAAATGGGCAAGTATGGGAGGCGTGGCCAGAAACCCGATGAGAGCCTGCTCCGGGCCACATGAGAGTGGCGTGTTCTTCTTTAGAAAATCTCTCAAAAGCCGAGCAACGTCACCGTAGTAGTTGAAGAAATGGCGAAAGTAAGAACACAGGCCGGACGAAGCAGCGCACGTCAGAAGCACAACGTGCAAAGGGAAACTGCGGACGCCGCGAACTTTTTCCGCATCTGGTTGCACATCGGATGCTTCAACGGGGTTTCCCAACACGGTAAGTTGACGGCACCCGAACTGACACTTCGTGGAGTTCAGTTGAAGGCCGGCTTTTCGGAAGACCGTAAGAATGGCAGCGAGTCGGGTAAGTTGGCTGCCAAACGTGGGAGAAAAAAAGCAATAACGTCGTCAAAGCAACAGACACAGGTGGTCCATTTGTAGACTCGCAGAATAGAGTCCATCATACGTCCAAATGTCGCAGAAGCATTGCGTAAGCCAAAGGGCATGACTTTGAACTGATATAAGCCATCCGTAATGATGAGGGCCGTCTTCTGGCGATATATTTCATCAACTGAAATCTGCCAGTAGCCGAATCGAAGATCGATGGACGAGATGCATTTAGCTCCGTAAAAGCATTCCAATGCTTCATCAATGCGCGGTAGTGGGTACACTTCTTTTCGCGTAATCCTAAGTGGCGATAATCGACGGAAACACGCCATGTACCTTCTTTATTTTTCACAAGGGTGACAGGCGAAGCCCAAGGACTGGCTGATGGCTCGATGACCCCATTGTGGAGCATTTTGAAACCTTGTGACTTGATGACTCGACGTTCAGCATGCGATACCCGAAAGGGACGCCGACGAATAGGATTCGTGTCTCCAGTGTTTATACGGTGGTCAACAACAAATGTTTGGCCTAAAAGCCTGTCGCCGAAATCAAAAATGTCACTCCACAATCAAAGCAGGTGACGTATGTCCGTGGACTATGCAGAGAGTGAGGTCGGGTGCAATAATTTTCGCTAAGTCATCCGTTGAGCCACCGGAGCTACGAGCTGCAACTGGCGCTAATGAGCCACTCTCGGCCTTCAGACTCTCAACGTCAAATTCGGAACCACTAGAAACACTGGCCAAGAACATGCCCGCCGGAATCACTTCAGGACACAGGCTGAAGTTCAGAAGCGGTAGAATGACGTCGTCATTAGTAACCGTGACGAATGTATGCAGAAGACAGCAAAGCAAAGTTCCGCAGCAAAGTTTCGCAGCAAAGTTCCGGTTTAAAAGCACGTCCATGATGGGGCGAAGTACATAGTCACTGTCAGGAACCTCTAGCTGGGCGGTCAAAGTGACCTGAGTAACTGTCTCAGGTGACAGACGCACAACGTGACGCGAGCAGAAGTGTGGTGCGGCGGTGCTCGGAGAATTTGCGAGTTGAGTCAGTTCTATCTGAAGAACGCCGGTCGCGCAGTCTGTGAGAGCAGAATGAGTGGATAAAAACTCCAATCCAAGGGTAGCGTCGTGAGGGCAGTTTTCGATGACAGCAAAGATAACAGAAGTAGGGCGGCCAGCTATAATTAAACGCACAGTACACATTCGAAGAACAATCAGCACGCCGCCGTCGGCCACACGAAGCACGGAGGCAGCTGCTGGGGTGAGTACCTTCTTTATACGTCTATGTAGGCTTGCCCTCATCACAGATACGTAGGCTCCAGTGAAGACGAGTGCTTGGACAGGTATGCCGTCTATTTTAAAGTCTATTACACTTCTCCTTGCGGGCGCAGACAAAGGATTTGCTGCGGTAGTAGGCAGTGCAGCACCACCTCAGGGGGCTCCATTTCTTAGTTTTCCGAAAGGTTGCGGCCAAACGCTACAGGGGACGAAAGGCGACGTGGCTGCAGTGAATGGGAAGATGAACCACGTGCTTGTGGTGAACGAGACTGGTGTCCGCGCGGCAATGCTTAACGGCTGTACCAGATGTTCCGAACAGAGTTGCCACTGATGTTAGGCTCGGCGGTGGGCAAAACATTGCGGGTATTTCTATCAAAACGGCTCAAGTTGGTTGGTGTGCGAGGTGTTCAGGTCCACGAATTGCGACAGTTACGGGTGAAATGACCAATGCGGCGACATGTGAAACAGACTGGCTGGCGATCCACAGTTCTCCACTGAGTCGGGTTGCGATAACGTGGGGGAAAGCATCGGATTGGAACGAAAATAGTATAAGAGCTTTCCTTAGCTCTGGGGTTGGCGACAGCACATGCAGAACGTAAACCAATCTTTTCAAGTTCCTGGAGAACGAGGGCTTGTACGAGAGGAACGGAAAATTGGTAGCATCAGGGCTACGCGAACGGAAAGCTGCGGACGCCATCGGGTCCAGTTCACGTCGAACGATTCGCACCAGTTCATCTGATGGCTATGCATGCTGCTGGGCGGGTTGATCTTCACACGTCAGCTTTGCGGCAGTATTGGGAAGTCTGGCCAATGGGTGCAAGACGCATCGGCTTTTGGCCTGTTTGGATTGTAGGCACTCTTTAATGATAACATCAACTGTAAAGCAGCTTTTGCACATGAGCATATTAAAGGCGCCGTCAGCAATGCCCCTAGGCACGTGCCCGACATTCTCAGCTTGTGTCATGTCGTGATCGGCTTTGCGACAAAGTGCCAGCACGTCCACGAAGTACGAGACATCGGACACCGTGCGGCATTGGGCACGGGAGGCCAGTTCCTGCATTGCGGCAATTTTACGGCCCGCTAGCTTGCCTAACATCTTTGTCAACTTTTGTTTGCATTGATCCCAGCTGGTTAGCTCCTCTTCGTGGTTTTCGTACCAAACCTTTACTGTGCGTCTTAGGTATAACAACAGGTTAGCTAGCCATGGCGGTAAGTCCCATCTGTTGATTCCACTCAGTGGTTCGTACATAGCCACCCTTTCTTCGACTTCGGTGCCATCGGTCCCACAGAAAGTTCCAGGATTCTTGGGTTGCACAAGCACAACCGAAGGTTACAGCGATGTGGCTGGCGATGGTAACGTTGGACAACGACGTTGATCCCGCGTGCTCACCGTCATTCGTGGTGCGGACGGTGTTGGGGTGACGTCCACTGCGAAGCTCCGTTTCCAGCCGGGGTACCCCACACCCCCCACCAAGATGTTATGGTGATGTTGCGAGTGTAGAAAGACTAAATTTAAATATATATATATACAGGCTGAGTCATAGCAGTTAAGATGACTGACCACCAACAACACGCCAGCGTCTCCCGATCTTCTTCGTCCTCTCTCTTTCATCCTTGCGTAACAATATGAATGGGTTGTACCGGCATTACAAAACAAATGTCAAAGGAGAACACTTTCTCTGATGGCAGGAATAATGTCGTGATTGTGGAACAAAAATAACCTGCCTAGAATCTTTCTGTACCGCTGACTTGGAACATTGTTGACATTCGAAAAAGTCCAATTTGGCAAAAATTCAAGTAATACATGCCAGATACCCGGTGTGTTTCGGTGGGTACGAGACGCTCCTTCCGTTAGGTTCTTCCTTCGCCTACGAAAGGCCACCGATCTCCGAGGACTCATGCACTTCGCGTCGCGCAACACAGAATGATGAGCAGTCATGGGGGTTATGTGGATCTCGGCATGTTTAATATTTGTTCAACGCGGATGGATATCGTGCCAAAGAGCGATAAGGACCTAACTTATTAGAGAAATTAACAGAACCTTGCTAAGTACGGGTGAGGTTTAAGATTGACAACAAGTCTGATAAGGACTTGTTGATAAGGACAGTTGAGGAAAGTCACATCACGTCCGATAAAGTTGATAAGGACAGAACACGGTTGATAAAGATTGGATTGATTGCGATAAGGCTGATAACGCCCGATAAGAGGTGATAAGGATCGGATCCACTCCGGTAAGGGTTGCTACATCTTCAATCTATTCTTATAAGATTGCTAATGACAGATATGGATTTACAAAGACTTGTAGCGGTCAGATCAAGTTCAATAAGATTGATAATGTCTCAGGATTGCATGTGGATAATCAAGTCCCACAATTCTTACGCATACTGAGACAACTCCAGTAGAGTCTCTGCCATAATTTTTGCAGTGGGGCATTCGCACTTTAAAGCAGTTCAGTGTTTTCTAATCTACTTTTGTGAAAATGTTCCCATAACCCCAGTTCTAAATTAACAAAGTAATTTTGCTTTAGAAACAAACTAGCCATTTACTCATACGCTGTTAAAACGTTGTATTAGATCAACTTGCTTGTTATCATTTTTATTTGCAGCCTATGGCGTGCAGCGAAGCATAGACTGAATGCGCAGAGCGGTAAATTTAGGTGACCTTACTTTATGTGTAGATTCCACAGAGTTGCACCTAATGTATGAATGAGAGTGAAATTACATTTCGGCTCTACACGAATGGCAGACTCATATACTTCTATAATAGCGAAAGCACGACAAAACTCAACGTCCGATGAATTGCGAAGGTAATACGTTAGCTTAGAATCAATAGAGCGACACAACGTATCGCCACAGTCGGAATGAGGCATGCATGAGGCGTGTACTGAAGCGGGACTCTTCTGTAGCGCTTTCATTAGAACACTCAGTGCCATCTAGCGCCGCCGCTGCGAAGCCGGTGGCAGGTGTCCAAAATATGTGGCGCGCTCGTGCGTGGGAACGCCGGGAAAAGCGCCATGCAGCAACCGGGCTTCTCTCTCATGTTTCTATCTGGGCATGCTGCGCTTGCTAGTGGCACTGCCGAGAAGTCTGTGCGCAGCGTCTGAAACGAGAAGCTTAGCGCGCCACTGCCTGCTAATAGTGAGAAGGTTTTCTTCGCTCGCCGCGGACTCAGCGGCACATACTCCGTAACAGAAGTTGGCCAGTTCATTTAGAAACGGCACATACCTATTGCATTCGTGTCGCAGCCTGTTAATGCCACGGGTTGCTCTTCTTGAGGGTTTCTTGTGTGGTGGGTGTGATTTGACTCTACAGTGAACATATTTAGGCAATCTTTTTCGTGATTGCACAATGACACATTCAATGTGTGGCATACGTAGTTACCTAAACTGAAGTCAAAGACGCTGAATGAAGAAAGCCACACACTTATTGGCACATGCCCATTAAACCATGTTGGCATCAAAGATTTTTATTGTGGACTTGTGCAGACCGAGCTTCCATAGGCACTACTGCAAGTCGGTCCAGAATAGTTTCTTGGAGCAGCGGCATCTACCCAGTCGCGCGTCTACAGTGACTCATGTCGGCGGAAAATAGGTACCTTCCAAAGCATATTTACTTGCAGCGCTAACGAGGCAAGGTGAACAAAGAAGAAAGAAGTAAGGCGAGCGCTGACTCAAGACTGAGAATTTATTTTTTGCAGATACCGCATAAGTGGGAAAACTCAGAAAATAAAGATGTAGTTTTAGCGACTCGTCTGCTTGCTACCGTAATTCGTTGAAGAGCAGGACGTATGTACACACTGCCACATATTTAGTGGTATAAAATCATACCATGGTATGTTTCGCACCTCGTTACCTCCGCATAGCAGCCCGTCACACTACCGATTCAACCACTGATTACCGAAGTAGGCGAGAAAATGGTTACGTACAAATAAAAATAGATAGATAGCCTGGAAACGCTTCAAGTAACCTAAGGACGGTAACGAATAAAAAGTTGGTCGCATCCATTTTTTTATGCCATAGTCCAGCAAGATGTATACGTAAGACTGGGCACGGCGGCATCACCACGATGGCAGTCGCGTATAATCCCTTCTTGTATGCTGTACAGATCTTTTGCCTGCTGATCACTGTCAACAACACGCGCGTGCAACCGCGAACGTCGTAGCGGCGCATGAGCGGAATTTCCATGACTTCGAAGGACCGGATAATCTACAAGCATCATTATGGGAGAGGCTACCCTTTCACCCAAAAGAGACGTTACAGAATCACCACGTGACCAGGGAGCGGATGCGGACATTGACGGATTTCGCTATAAAAGGCTTTCCAGCGGACTTGTCTGGCACTGGGCACGGTGGCATCAACACGATGTGGGTCGCGTCTAATCCCTTCCTGTGTTTTGTACAGATCTTTTGCCTGCTGATCACTGTCAACAACACGCGTGTGGAACCGCGAACGTCGTAGCGGCGCATGAGCGGAATTTCCAAGACTTCGAAGGACCGGATAATCTACAAGCATCATTATGGGAGAGGCTACCCTTTCACCCAAGAGAGACGTTACAGAATCACCACGTGACCAGGGAGCGGATGCGGACATTGACGGATTTCGCTATAAAAGGCTTTCCAGCGAACTTTTCTGGCACTGGGCACAGCGGCATCCCCAAGATGTGGGTCGGGACTGATCCCATCCTGTAGTTTGTACAGGTTAGCAAAGGATACGGAAAGTGCTTTCGTTCTGACGATCCATTCTTGGTGGTGTTACCGTGCCCACGGTTGTTCGGCCCCGGGATATGTTGCGCATTGTTCGATGGTGCTTCATCTGTTCGAGGATTACTACAGCTTTGTGGCGACATCGAAACCAACCCCGGCCCTGATCTCGCACAAATAGCAAAACAACTTTGTGAGATTGCAATCGACATTAAGGAAATTAAAGAAAAACGCCTTACCAATATTGAGAAAAAATTAGATTATTTGGTCTGTCTAGAAAGTAAGGTGACATCGTGCCAGGAGCAAATTGCCCACCTTTAAGCAAGAATTGATTACCTGGAGAACCGAAGCAGAAGGTCTAATATCATTGTTTATGGTCTACCTGAAGCTAAAGAAGAGAAAACCGAATTGCTAGAGGATGCTGTGAAGAATGAGATTATAAAAGGTATTCTTGAGCTAGAAACAGTGGCTATAGAACGTATTCATACGTTAGGATGGCCATCGGGTGGCAAGGTCAGGCCTTTTATTCTCAAGCTCCTAGATTCAAGAGACAAAACTACAATTTTAAAGCAGTGAGGCAAACTGAAAGGCACGGATTACTCTATTGGCGAGTATTTTTCCGTAAGAGTGCGGGAAATCAGAAGGAAACAATGGCAAAGGTGCAAAATGAATCGAGAAAACGGCGACAAAGCCTCGCTGGTACACGATAAGCTATATATCAATAAAAAGGCATACGTTTGGGACCAAAACAAAAATGATAAAGTACTGTTCAAAAAAGGGAACCATAAAGCGAAGCATTGCGGCCAGCGAAACCCGACGGCCAAACACTCGAAGCCAAGTGCCATTGCCACAGACATAACTGAGGAATGCGACCAGATCCCTGGTCCAGAAACCACACCCAAAGTGAAAATCGCTAGGTCGTCCAATATAACCGGAGACGTAACCAAACGGAAAGAACTGAGGCCAATTAACATAAACGCGCGCAGTGTCACTAAATAAATAGATAAGTTAGAAACCATACTTATACAGCATGATCCTCACGTCGAGGTTATAACAGAGTGGCGGCTGAGAAAGGAAATTAGTGACGATGAAATCTTTCCCCCATGTTACAACGTATATGGAAAAGATAGAGCTACCAGAGGTTGGGAGTAGCCATCCTTGTTAAGGCCAAAGTAGAAGCTACGAATACAATTGATGTTGGCATTCTTGAATGCTTGTGCGTACAGTTGTCCTGTTGGGGACATAGTTTGATCTTCTACGCATGTTATAGGCCGCCGGATGCGGGCCTGGAGTACTTAACTGTGCTCAAAGAACATATGTCACTGTATTCTAATAAGAAAATTTTCGTGGTTGGAGACCTTAATTTTCCAAGTGTGGACTGGGAGGGACTGGCCTGTTCTTCCTAGGCCAGTAAAACACTAACATTATTTTTGATATCATGCTCGCACACTACCTAACTCACATAATCAAACAACCCACAAGCGGTATTTGGTATTTGTAAACGGGGCTTTTCAGAACATACCACTCTAGTGGAACAAGGGCTGTCCGATCATGAACTTGTAAGCGTGTCAATTCCTCTTCTTAAAACCAGTAGCTACCAGAAATCTCCCATTCGGTATTTTAAGGACTATTCCAGAGCTGACGATGCTCGTGTGCTTGAATACATGAAAACCGTACTTACAGACTTTGATGACGGCGCCCCAAACACGGGCGCTGTTTGGGCCAAATTTGTGAAGACTTGTCAAGATGACTCGTGAAATCATTAAATTGAAGAGAAAAATTAAACCGCTACGAAAGCAGCATGCGCAGTGCAGAGTTATCAGCGATCACCAAAGAATCCTTGCACAAGCGACGCATCACGCAAAGGATTACTACTTTAAAGCTGTAATCCCCAATTTTGTAAAGAATGATGCTTCCAAGTTCTGGAATTATCTTAGTGAAAGCAAGAAAGCAGTTTCGAAGATATCAGTTGATGGTAGCATGGTTACAAATCATGACGATATAGCAAATCATTTTAACACCTATTTTCATAGCGTGTTTTGAGTATCCGGACCATGTACGCCTACTGCAATCTCATTTGAATCATGCGAAGTCAATTTTATTTCATATACTGGTTTGGTTTCTATGCTTTTAAACTTAAACACGAAAAAAATGTTGTGGTCCTGACGATCTTCCAAATGTGTTTATTCGACGATATGCAGAACGCGTCGCCAAGTTCCTTCTCATTATTTTTAATAGTTCCTTGTCAACAGCAACCTTGCCGCGTGACTGGAAGGCGGCCCGAGTAATCCCTACATTCAAGAAAGGCGACAGATTATTACTATCTAATTACAGACCGATATCTTTAAATTCCTTATGTTGTAAACCTATAGAACATATTATAGCCCCTCAGATTACATAATTACTTGACAAACACTCCGTATTCACATGTTTTCAGCACGGTTTCAGAAAGAAGTATTCGACCGCGACGCAACTCGTCACTGTTACGCATGAGTTCGTCAAAGGTCTTGATAATAATATTCAGATAGACATATTTTTTTTTAATTTCTGTAAGGCCTTTGATAATGTTCCTCATGACAAACTAATCTATAAACTAAACAACGTTGGCCTTCCGAAGGTGTTGGCTGCTTGGGTGGCTGATTATTTGGAAAATCTGGTGCAGTTTGTCACAGTCGAGGATCAAAATTCGCGTCTTCTACCAGTCACGTCGGGTGTGCCCCAAGGCAGTGTGCTAGGGCCGTTGCTATTTTTGTGCTATATGAATGATATCGTATATATAATTGATCCAATGGTTCAAATTCGATTGTTCGCAGATGACTGTATATTATTCCGTGAAGTTTGCAGCATACATGATCAACAAGAACTAAACAAAAATCAAGATTACATATACCAATGGTGCAACCAGTTGGGTGTGGTCATAAATGCACAAAAAACAGTTTCCATATCTAACTAAAGAACAAATCCCCATTTCAGTATGCTTACTCCCTAGGTTCATCTACAGTTGATCATGTCGACAGCTACAAATATTTAGGTTTAACGTTCACTGCTAACCTCTCCTGGAATCACACATTGATATCATTTGTTCTGCTTTCACAAAGTTGTGTTTCTTAAGACACAATCTTCGTAATTCACCGCCAAATGTAAAACTTCTAGGCTATCAATCCTACATCAGACCAAAGATAGAATATTCAAGCATAGTATCGGCCCCTTACACAAAATGTAGCATTGATAAACTCGAAAGAATTAAAGAAAGGCTGTTAGAATTATCTTTTCTAAATTTCGTCGTGTGGACTCTCCGTCGGAACTAATGAAGCCAATAACATACCACCACTTCATTACAGAAGAAGGCAATTTCGCTTGCGCTTCCTGAATTATCTCCTTAACCAGAAATTCGCTATTGACCCTTCCTTCTATTTATCCCCCCTATCAACAATACATACAAGCCATCAACAACCAAGATCTTTAACGCCATATTTTGCAAAAACAGATGCTTATAAATTTTCGTTTTTCGCGCACACAGTGTCTCTTTAGAATTCTACATCAGAGCGCGATCGTCTTGCCATCGTGTAGCATAGTGTACATTTACCCATTGTGTTCATTTTTGCAATTCATTTGTCTCTGGATGTAAAACACAATGTATGTTCACCCTTATACGCAGTGTGATTTCTTAAAAAAATGCCCGTCCTGCTTGGACCAGGTTGTGTAGTCTGCAGTATGTATAAATAAATAAATAATAATAACATTGCTGGCTTCGGCTGCTCTTTGCTATAATGGCGCAATATATATGTTATTTCTACATTTGAGGATAATTTTTGCGTTCTCTATCACAGCGCCAGTTCATTCACAGTCGGGGGCACTCCGATGATGAGATGGCCGGCGATGTTATATCGCTGCTTTCTTCTAGTGTACATACCTATAGGATTCTGGACATGACTTAGGTAATAGTGCAGACAACATATTCCATGGCTCGATAACTGGATAGCAGGAAGTGCTTCACATGTCTTGGTTGGAACGGAATGACTTCTCCTGCAATTGTAACCTGTGGCCGAGAAGCTGCTGGCTTGTTCAGACTTGCAGCGAGCTTGTATTTGTTACTCAGGACCTTTGAATTCAGTGGTACTAGAACGTTGGGATGATGTTTTTTAGAATAACTTGAAATTTTATTGTGCGCTGAAGGGTCGAACTCACAAATCTTGTCTGCAGATTTAGTTAATACTTTAAATAACGATTCTGTCATGTCCGCCGATTTTCCCGTGAAACGTTCCTCAGTTTGGTTTAGGGGGTCGTTTGCTAGAACTCCACGTAGCGAAAACATCTTGTGCTATTATCGCTTATATAAGTGCAACCATGCTGCCCAAGTGCCTTATCTTCCTATCGCTGTGCAGAGAAAATGAGCCATTACGCAATCATGCATGTGTCGCGTGCACACATTTTGCCATTGATGCGCAATGCGTGATGCAATCACAGCTGTTAGCCTCTTGTCTGAGGTTCCTAGACATAACGCGATCATGCATCTCTATCGCCTACAGCTGGCGCTGACGTCGCACGAAGCATTTAAGTCCCCAGGCAATGGTGAATGATGATTAAGTGTTGACTGTAGCGACACATTAGTAAAAAGCATAATTACAAGTTATAAGTATGGAGTCTGTTAAATCTCCTACATTAACATACAGGGTGCTGGCAAACACAAAATTGGGGGGAAAGTCAAACGTACCTGGATGACGAAGCTATTAGCGTGTACGTTTCGACAAAACTGCACCTTTAAGATTTGCAGCAGCAGTTTGTTTTCGACAAGCCGCTGCTAGATCAAGGAAAGGCGGGAGCGTATGCGTGCCAAATACTCGAGTTATGAAGTGGCAATTGTATGAGACCCATGTAAGCAACATTATTTGGATTAGCTGTACATGGGAAAGCAGAAAGACGTGGCTTGGAGTAGCTTAGCTATGGACAGGCAGTGAGGGCAAAGACAAAAGTACAGAATTGCATGATTACACTACAAGCGATAAAAATGAGTTCAACAAATCATGCCAGGTGATATGAGTAGGAGATGTGAGTGCGGACGTAGTGGATTCTGACGCATACACTGATAATTTTTAGTGCTGGATCTGAGGGAAGAGCAGAAGCTAATAGTAATTGATAGGCAGAATCAGTGTCATGAACAGGTGACGTGGCAATGCGGCAAAAGGCAGTCATATATCTTATACGAATTGGTCTTAGAAAAATGTACGAACGACTAGACCAAATGGTAATAGTCGAACATAAAAATAAGGAATACCTTAGGTAGCGATCGTAAATGTCTAACCTTAATATGTCGGAGATACTAATGCAAAAAAAAACAACGAGTATCATCCAAATTTAAAAGATTACAAATAAGAGGGATCGCAAAAAACACAAAGAAAATTGGTGCCTTTCCTACAACAATCGACGAATATGACGAAGTTAACGATGTCGAAGTTAACCAACATGCAGCTTCAGGTACTGCACGCCAAGAAAGCTTGCTCATTCAGTGGACATATGCCTAGACAAGGAAAGGGTGGTGAGTGAGCTCGTGCAAGAAAAAATTATATGCATAAGGGAACGTTCGGTGTATAACACTTATCAAGAGAGACAAGGACGCATGCAGAAGATTCTATAACAATGCAAGAGCACTCGGACGTCCCTAAAAATTTGCAAACGGCCTTTTGCGTTGAAGACGGAAGCATGATCCGGTATGAGTAATTCTTGTTCAAACAAATGAAGCAACAACAGAAAAGTCTGGAAGATCAGAATTCAGCCTAAAAATTGTTTAGTAGAAAAAAAGCAGCAGACCATGCCCCTGATAACACGACTGGAAGATTCGATGAAATTCCAATGCAGATAATCAAAATGCTCTGTCCAAACACTAGGGCCCTGCTGACTAATGCCATACGACAAGCGATTTAAGCGAATAAAATTGCGGTTCGATGGCGTAAAGCATTACCCTCATTTACAAGGGCAAATGTGGTAAGGATAACACGAACTCGTACAGTACAGTTGCAGTAACGTCGGTGATACATAGAATGACAATGCAAGCCACAGAAATAGAACTTAGAATGGTTAGAATGGAATGGTTAGAACATAAAGAATGGTTTCAGAGGAGGCAGGTGCTTAGATGATATTACGTTTGTACTAAGTGCATAAGGATTTCAGTAGCTCAGAACAGACTTTTGTAGACAGCATTTGTAGAGATCAAGGGAGCCTAGGTACACGTAGACAAGGAAATGTTGGTGGAAGCTCTCAATCGCAAAGGCACGGAAAAAATTTTGTAATACCTTCTGAGGAAGATATACAGGGTTGTTTTGCTACCTCTCCTCCTTTTCATATCAAACAGTATCGAAAGACCAACCATTTTATTACGGGGCGCAAGTTCACCGAGGACTGAAGCAAGGTTGTCCTCTGTTCGTTGTTGTTCAAGCTCTATGTCAAAGGCATAGACAGACGACTGGAAAACAGTGAATTACATTTGATTTACTCTATATGCGTAATGCGCACAGGGAAAATGCAAGAGATTTATAGATACTTGCAAACATGTGTGACCACGCAGCGGCAAATCAGGGCTTAAAGGAAAGAAATAGTAATTGCGGGATGTGAGTCCAAGATCAAGGCATACCCAAAGTTTAGCAATATAATTACCTAGGCGTATGCATAAACGAACGAAAGCCTTACTCAAGCACCCACCAAGATAATATTTAAACAAAGGGGAAGCGGAACACAGAAACAATGGGCAAGATTGCACTTTGCGGCCACAGTACATATCAGGTGGTTTGTGTAATCTGGAAAGGAGTAAAAGTGCCACTCTAACGTTTGCAAATCTCATTCTGCGCTTAACATGGAACATCTTGTCAGTGATAAAGTTAACAAAACATCGGTAGGCCGGTAGGCTTCATAAGCCCGCGTTAAAAGCCCGAATGAGACAGTGCAGGGTGACATTGTTTCGGCCTCTTTTGATGTCACAGATTGCAACCAAGTACATGTCTATTGAAAGTATGCATAGGCAACCAGGAGTCACAAAAAAGTGAGAGAAATAGAGACCATAACATGCGACAATGGAATAGAAAATAAAAGATCATGAAAGTTTAGGTGACTGTGAAAAAATAAATTAGAAGGAAAAACCCGTACCATAATACAAAAGGCAGTTAATCCAATTAGTAGTATGAAGCAATAGGGGGTAAATTTAGCATCGCGCGGGCTGCTGAGATGGCAGTAGCTTTGCAGCAAGCGTGTCGATCCCGGTGGAAGTGGATTTGTTGGAGAGAGCTGATTATGATCATAGAAGGAATAAATTATCGAACTCAAACCAGTGCTCACCAGGTGTTATATGTCTACAAGTGCGCAATTTGATGTAGAAAATTAAACTTGCTCGAATTTATTGCCTCAGCATTATACACCAACGTACAATAAGTTGTCTGCAAAACTTCGGGTAACATGAATGAGGGATAGCCAACTCCATCAACCATGGGAAACTGTCTCTCTTATGGGAAGACCAAGCACCGGAGATGGTGGAAATCGGATAAGCTCAAGCCATGTACGATCACGGCGGACTCGAGTACCGCTGGATGATTTTGGATGCCACCAGTAGAGGAGTAATTTGTGTATGCTAGTACCCAGGGTATCTTCTGCAAAACAACAACGACCAATACCAAGTCGGAGTGTGGACAAATGCAGAATTGGATAGTACGGTAACACTAACTTTAACACAAATTAAGCAGGTAAGTTTTCAGGTATGTTAAGCAGGTAAGGTACGTTTCAGGTAAGTTCAGGTAAGTTTAAGCAGGTAAGAAGAATGCAACTTGCATTTTTGGTTACGTCATTTCTGTGCCCTATTGCTCATGCCTCCTTTGCAGCATGCACAAGACTTCACACGTACCCCAGTGCAGCTGCGCCCCCGATTGAGCCTACCAGATTTCTTTCTTTCTACTTGTTCATGCTACTACCAATAAACTCAGAACGTTAGGAAATCATTGTAAGTTATACATTCAACACTATGTAGCCGTGTCTGAGTCGAACGGTGAAGCTTCAACACTAACCTAAGGTGAAAACGAAGAACATTTAGTTCGGAAGCATGCCCTAGAACGCTTTAGCACTTTTCTCTCCTTCCTTGATGTGGCATATAAATGCTGCTCATTCTGTCCTGTTCTTCTTGCAGACTTGAAGCAAATCCCTGGTCAGTTCGAACACGTCGTGATTGAGGCACTTCGCCACGCCATCGCTGATGGCTTACGATACGTGGGGGACCCTCAAACTGGTGGCTCGCTGGATGAGATGCTCTCACATCAGCGTGCACATAACATTGCTACAATGGTGAAATTTGACAGGTACATACGTTTCAAGACATAGAAAGCTGCTACGAAAGATCAGAAATTGTATGTGCTAGGCATGTAACATGTTTTCACAACTGCCCCAACTAACAAAGTAAGCGGAACAGACAAGCGTCCTTATTACACTTACATAGATCTGGTCAGCAAGGCTAGGACAATTCCAATAGAAACCGTTTTTATAAGGGTACTTGTCTTGTTCATTTCAATACTCAGAGGGAGATGTATTATTTATTAGAAATTATGTAACTCTCTCTCTCTCTCTGAGTAAAGGAGCGCACCGAAGCTGTGAACAGCGGACTGAGACTCATGCGTTCCATGGCCCCGACACTTAATCAATATGCTACTTTGCATTACAGCGACACGTTTGGTTTTTCTTACCGCATTCCGAAGTCCCGGTACACGTCCAGTGGGACAAGTCTTTGATAGAAATTGCGACGGGGCTACGCAAGCAACAGTTGCGAATGAACTATCTTCGTAGGCTTTAATTCATCCTCAGTCTCACGTATCAAATGTTTTATAATCCATACTCGACAAGGCAGCCACCTCAAGTGCTAGGTATCAACATATATTTTCTCAGGATACGACATACAAATGCTAAAGTGCTATAATAAATGACATAAGCTTGTTCGCAAAATTCTCTTCATTAGCTTTCAGAAAAAGGTATCATTGTGTAACTAGTAAATCAGAGACGTTGTTAATACCATCTCGTCAACGGTAAGATATTCGCTGGGCAAGAAGTTGATTTTTTATTGTGGAGCTTCGAGGAAGCAACAGCTACTGCGCGATTAGTTAGAGGTAACCGTTTGTTGTATATGCCATGCAAATAGTTACGTGTTATGCAATTTTACTGAGCTAAACGATGATGCTATTTGCACAGACTTCCACTAAGCGCTGTCCAACTTGTGTGTACAGCATCGATTCGCGCTGAGTATTTGCGCCAAGAGCAACGCGGAATTATTTATTTCTACTTGCAGAAGAATGAAAACCGTTTACCCGGAAGCTGCACTTCCTCTCGAGAATTTGGGTACCACGTTTGTGGCGGCTGCTGACGAGGCCGGAAACGTATGTGGACTGATCGGAAGCCTCTCGAATTATTTTGGATGTGCTGTCGTCGAAGAGCACGGATTTTCCGTTCAGGTAGGAGGCAAATACCACGATTGAAGAACATCAAGAGAAGGTGCGCTTCCGCTGTGTCCGTTTTATGCCCGCAGGCCACGGATCGCTTTAAACACAGGAAATGTTTGGTTTTGAAGTTGTACTGAGAACGCTTTCAAGAACTTTTTGTTGCGGTTAGCAGAAAAGAACTATATAGTGCGTTCGGTTGCATTTAAATTGCAGCTGGATTATTTATTCGCATGTGTACTTCGAAAGCCGTTTTGCTTGCCGGCGGAAATTCATGGTGAAAATAGTCGAATCATTGACGCTTCCCTATCTCGGTAAATTTTTCTATTGAAGAGTTGTTCATGCAGGCTTTCTTACAGAGACGGGGAGCCGCATTCAACCGTGTTCCCGGGCACCCGAATTGTTTCGGGCCCCGAAAAAAGCCCTACCACTCGCTCATGCCTGTTATGGTGACTGACGCATGCTCGCGAGATTGGCTATGCACGATGGGCAGTATGGGTGGACTCATACAGACAAGCATCCTTGCCCAGGTAAGATCGTAATTGAAACCATAAACCACAACTTGGCTACACAATTCAATTATAGTTTGGTTTGTAAATCCTATTTAGTAGAAGTGAATTTGATAAACAAATAAATGTATTTAGGTAGCTTTTGTTGGCTGCAGTGAAGTTCTCTTATAATGGCGCTTTATTCCTCGTTATGAATGTATAATAACCTTTGGGGGAACAATGTTCGCCTCAGCCTCTATTCAATGTATTTTTCAAAGCAGCCTCGCCTTCTTTAGTGCAAGGCTTCATTTATTTGGGACTGCTTTGTAGTGCAAGTTTTTATCAGGTGCGAAGAACATCAGCAAGATACAAAAGTGTAATTCAACGGTTTGATAACAAACTTCAAAAGGAGAAAAGAGATCTTGTAGTGATATGAAGGGAAGGGGTGCGCTAGGTTATTTAATAATTGTTGGGCTCCTGGGAAAGGAAGAAAGTAAATAAATGAGGCATTGCTCACATTGCGGGCCAAGGTCTTCTAGAAAACACAATTTAAGCACATATTACGTGTGAAAAGTTGAAAAGTAGAACTAGGAAAGAAAACGATCAGAAATCTTTCTGGAATATTATAATTTAGTCATTTCAACAAGAATGTATTACATTCAGTGGTAAATATATAAATGCGAAACTCATTGAGTATAATACACGTTTGCTCAAAAATATGAAAGTAAAGAAAGAGTAACTGTAGACAACTACAAATGAATAAATGAACATTACGGCCTAGACAGAGAGATAAAAACATTCATTATCGAGAATGAGTGAGAAAGAGTTCTTTCTTCACTGAAGGTGGGTGGCCTCCTTAGTCCAGGCAGTCATTGACCCTTGCTGTTTTCCTGGCCTGGTTCACCAGCTTTCGCTGGCCCTCGAAGTCTGGGGGCGTGGGCATGGCCATCCAGCATTCTTGGCGGTCTTCTTCTGTGCTTTTGTTTTCACTTCTTGGTTGAGCTGCATGGCTATTGGGGTCAGCAAGACTAGGACAACCCATCCCCATGCGACAAAGGGCAGGATAGGCAAAGATATGAGAGTTGGGTCGGGCGAATTTTATGCATTATAACACCGTGTACATAGGAGTTTGTTTGGAGACGCCACAGAGCAAGTGTCTCTACTGTGGTTAGACTGGGGTGTGACCACCTTGAAGAAATAAAATTACAGTACTCAATTCTAATTCATATGGGTCCGGGTAGTGAAGCTTTGCCGTTTATATTTATTTCTTTCTTTTATATCTAATAATGGAAGCTCCTGCAGTACGCAGCTTCATTTCTGTCCACCCTACTCCCATAGCGATTCCATGCTAGCTTGCTCTTCTTGAACGAGACTATGCAAACAAGAATTTACAAATTAAGCACTACCTGTACCTATATATTATGCCTGAATAGCATATACTACAGCCACAAGCCAATTTTGCAAATAGAAATAAAATGAACAGAGAACAGTGTGCAGTCCCATTTGACACCTTGTACTAATCACGATTTTTATTTACATGCTGAATTAAAATATGCTATATTCTTCTGCTTATTATATGAAACGATTGATAGCGCTAGGTGGTTAGAGGTTTAAATAATTCCTATGGTTTGTAATTTACTCATTTCATACGTAGTTGTGCCTGAAAGTAAAATGCCCATGCCTATGAAAAGCCGGTGTATAATTGTATTATTTTTGCGAGCCAATATTTGAATTGAAACCAGTTTAAATAATTTATGTGTACTCACTCCTATAAAGACTGAAGGAAGCAACTAGTGCTTCCAGCTGACAACCATTGAATGCCACGGGTCTGAATGTTGGACATCGTCATAGAGGTTTCCTATGGCAAGCTTAACATACTTAACAAGACAAGCAAAGGATAGCCGGAGTGTGAACCAAGGATCTGTTTTGTTCGCGTCCCCACTTAATCTCCCGCAGTATCTCCACTTTTACTTCAAGGCAGCATTCAGGTTTAGCTTTACTATTGTTCGATATAAGGGAGGTGCCACCGTCATGGCGAAAACGTTCCTAAGTCACTGAAGAATTATTAAAAAAAATATTGACTATCCTTGTAGAACTGATCCACTGTTCAATGTCGAGATATTTTGTTTGAGAACATATGCAATCACTTGCTACCATCTTTCAGTAAATGTTCTCATTGATCTCTTGCAGGTGCTGCTTAACATGGTTGAGCTTGGTCAAGACCCGCAACAGTCGCTATCCAGACCACGCTTTCTAGTTGGGAGTGCCCTGAGTGTACATCCAGAGTAAGCATTTAGTTTAGACATCTTCTTTGTCGGAAAGCTAAAACGTCTTTTTTGCGAGAACATAAGACCTTACAGGCTGAACAACTTACAGGGTGAACACCTTACATGCACCATACACCTTGTGGGCTGAAGCTGCCACGGAAACACGGTTTTCCTATATACTTCGTCTTTCGAGAAAATGAAAACCCAACACCTGCAAAGACTGTAATAAAAAACGAGAAGATTAAGCTTCGGGGCCGGCACAGGTCCTGTGTTCCCAATGACAGCAAAGGCAATGGCTGTTGTTAAAGTATGGGTGAGATAGCGCGGTGCGTGTGCATAGATTTCAGGCAGATCACCGCATGTCCTCTTCAAAGCCTGGCACGTCGTCTGTATACGTGGTGCTACTAATAGTAATCGCGAATGTAAAAGGTTGTCCGTGGGGACAATATACGCCAAGTCTAAGTCTATGGAATGGCCTGTCTTATCATGGTGCTCAGATAATGCATCTGTGGTCACATCTTTGTACACATAATTCCATTTCATGTCATTTATTGCACCTTAAGGGCCCGAAGCTATTACATAAGGGAGGGGGGGGCTTACATCGAGTTTCCAAATAGAATACAATTAAAAGCAACTGGTGGCAAAATTGAGAAAAGTGAAGCAAATCAAAGTAGCATACGGTAGTACGAAAACAAGGTAACGGCACCGTACGCTGGGTGTGTTTTGTCGGAGAGCCGGTGATGGGTTAGTTCGTGAAATTTTGGTCATTCTGAGCATGAAGCTAGGAAGGGTTGTACACGAGGTTATTGTGCGCGAGAAACAATTATTTATTGCCGATGTTCGGCCCCTTAAGTTTACGTCGGGACCTGCGCGGGCTAATCTCGAGGATGATCTGAGTCGTGGGTTTAATTTGCGTCCTTTGCACACGACTTACCAAACAAGGACTGAAGCAGGCGAAGTCTAGCGATTATGCGACGTGATCAGGCTGTTTCACGTGGCGCGATTATCAGCCAGCGACAGTGCGAATTCCGTCGCTCAGCGACCGCCGCGACGTCGAGGGCTCGCCGCGACTGGATTCCAACAAGTTCGTCGCGCCGTCGCTGAGTCGCAGCGATCAGCGCGATGTGTGAGGGGAAATGTGTTACCAAACAAAGCGCCGTCAAAGTAGGCGCTTTCCTGTGTAACGGCGCGGTGTTAGCTCTGTGGAGCGATTTCGTGCGTAAGTTTTAGCTATGTTTTAATAGGGCGTACCAAAGAGCGTTTGTGGCTTAGGACCTTCAAAAACATTTTTTCGCCTTCTGCTTACACAATCCCTTTCAAAGGAGTAGTTGCACGCCTTCTAGGTCGAGAGAAGCACCCCGCATCAACATAGGGCACGTACCCACTCGATCGCCGCCGTCGTCAGCGTCTTCATCACTACAAATTGTGCGACCTGCTTATACATGCGCACTCATCATCACCATCAGCCTGGTTACGCCACTGCAGGCCAAAGGCCTCTCCCATACTTCTCCAACTACCCCGGTCATCTACTAATTGTGACCATGTTGTCCCTGCAAACTTCTTAATCTCATCCATCCACCCAACTTTCTGCCGCCCTCTGCTACGCTTCCCTTCCCTTGGATTCCATTGAATAACTCCTAATGACCATCCGTTATCTTCCCTCCTCATTACGTGTCCTGCCCATGCCCCCTCCCATTTAGTTTTCTTGATTTCCACTAAGATATCATTAACTCGCGTTTGTTCCCTCACTGAATCTGCTTTTTCTTATCCCTTAACGTTACACCTATCATTCTTCTTTCCATAGCTCGTTGCGTCGTCCTCAATTTAGGTAGAACCCTTTTCGTAAACCTCCAGGTTTCTGTCCCGTACGTGAGTACTGGTAAGACACATCTGTTATAAAATTTTCTCTTGAAGGATAATGGCAACCTGCTGTTCATGATCTGTGAATGCCTGCCAAACGCACTCCAGCCCATTCTAATTCTTCTGATTACTCCAGTCTCATGATCCGGATCCGCAGTCACTACCTGTCCTAAGTAGACGTATTCCGTTACCCATTCCAGTGCCTCACTACCTATCGTAAACGGCTGTTCTCTTGCGAGACTGTTAAACATTACGTTAGTTTTCTGCAGATTAATTTTTAGAGCCACCCTTCGGCTTTGCCTCTCCAGGTCAGTGAGCATGCATTGCAGCTGGTCCCCTGAGTTACTAAGCAAGGCAATATCATGAGCGAATCGCAAGTTACTAAAGTATTCTCCATTAACACTTTATTTCCACTTCTTTCCAATCCAGGTCTCTGAATACCTCCTCTAAACATGCTGTGAACAGCATTGGAGAGAGCGTATCTTCCTGCCTGACGACTTTTTTTATTATTACTTTTTTGCTTTCTTTATGGAGGACTACGGTGGCTGTGGAGCCGCTATAGATATCTCTCAGTATTTTTACATACGGCTCGTCCACACCCTGATTCCGCAATGCCTCCATGACTAGTGAGATTTAGACTGAATCAAACGCTTTCTCGTAATCAATGAAAGCTATATATAAAGGTTGGTTATATTCCGCAGATTTTTCTATCACCAGATTGATAGTGATGCCGGCAACGGCGGCCGCATTTTGATGGGGGCGAAATGCGAAAACCCCCGTGTGCTTAGATTTAGATGCACGTTAAAGAACCCCAGGCGGTCAAAATTTCCGGAGTCCTCCACTACGGCGTGCCTCATAATCTGAAAGTGGTTTTGGCAAGTAAAACCCCAAATATTATTTTTATTATTATTATTATTAGTGTGAATACGGTCTATTGTTGAGTCGCCTTTACGGAATCCTGCCTGGTCCTTTGGTTAACGGAAGTCTAAGGTGTTCCTGAGTCTATTTGCAAATACCTTAGTAAATACTTTGTAAGCAACGGACAGTAAGCTGATCGGTCTATAAGTTTTCAAGTCTTTGGCGTCCCCTTTCTTATGGATTAGGATTATGTTAGCGTTTTCCCAAGGTTCCGTTACGCTCGAAGTCATGAAGCATTGCGTATACAGGGTGGCCAGTTTCTCTAGAACAATCTGCCCACCATCCTTCAACAAATCTGCTGTTACCTGATCCTCCCCAGCTGCCTTCCCCCTTTGCATATCTCCCAAGGCTTTCTTTACTTCTTCCAGCGTTACCTGTGGGATTTCGAATTCCTCTAGACTATTCTCTCTTCCATTATCGTCGTGGGGGCCACTGGTACTGTATAAATCTCTATAGAACTCCTCAGCCGCTTGAACTATCTCATCCACATTAGTAATGATATTGCCGGCTTTCTCTCTTAACGCATACAACGCATACAACGCATACATCAGATTCTTGCCAATTCTATCTTGTTCACTGCTTTTAGGCTTCCTCCGTTACTGAGAGCATTTTCAATTCTATCCATGTTATACTTCCTTATGTCAGCTGTTTTACGCTTGTTCATTAGGTTGGAAAGTTTATTCTAGCTGTAGGGTTAGAGGCTTTCATACATTGGCGTTTCTTGATCAGATCTTTCGTCTCCTGCGATAGCTTACTGGTATCCTGTCTAACAGAGTTACCACCGACTCAATAATGCTCACGCACACTCAATAGTGCTGACGCACACTCACGCACACTCAATAGTAGCTTTATCTTCTGTAAAAGCAAATACTCATCCAGGAAGCAAAGTTGTGGCTACCATAGTAACAACGAAACTAGAGTGTACTAAACGGAACCACCCCACCGATGCCGCTCAAGCCGCACGCTCATACTTGCGGTGTTGTGCAGCGCCTCACTCCCCGTATCTGCAAGCTGTCGTAAAGGGTGAAGGCTTTTAAATGTTAAAAAATCCTGTACTTATCTCGTTATCAAATAATAATAGGAAAATTCGAATATTTGACTAGTTTTCATGTTGATTTTATTTAATGATTTAGACATGGATACTTCGTCAGCAGGAGACAACCTTGCGCATCGCTTTGACGGAAATCGCGCTGCTGCATACGCATGTGAAAGCTGTCAGCGAAAATCGCTCTGCGACGTGCGCGGCGGAACGATTTTTTTGCCCTAATTGCGCCATGTGAAACAGCCTATTCAATTCCTGTAAGGGAGGGAGTCGGTTTAACAGCGGCTGTACTCATGTACGGAGAACAGAAAGAGGTTATAAAACATGCGGCACGGTTTCGTACTGCTTTTATTTCACTGGTGAGTTATGATTGTGGTGAATGCCATATCGATGACACGTGCTCGAACTGTGGTCGCACGTACATAAAGAAGGCCACTTTCTTGAAGTCAGTAAATGTGTACTTAAAATGGTGACATGGATATCAAAGTGGGAGATGCCTCATGGTATATATATGCGATACCTATGATTGGTATGGCGCTAAATGCACTCCTTGGCACTTAGAGTTTTAGCTGAGCTGATAGGGGACGAATTAATGTGGGAAGGGTTGTTTATGAAAGTTGTTTGCGCGAGAATGTTATCAATTTCCATTTCGACAAGTTTAACAGCATGAGCAATTGATTACATCATGCAGCGATATAATCTAAATCACGTTGCGGTGTAGTGATGTTGTCTATGTTATGTATAGGCTTCTCAATAACGCAACCATCGGCGAAAGGCCATGCTTTTCCATTTGTTTTAGCGGGAAGGTCGCTGACAGAGATAATAATAATAATATTTGGGGTTTTACGTGCCAAAACCATTTTCTGATTGTGAGGCACGCCGTAGTGGAGGACTCCGGAAATTTTGACCACCTGGGGTTCTTTAACGTGCACCTAAATCTAAGCACACGGGTGTTTTCGCATTTCGCCCCCATCGAAATGCGGCCGCCGTGGCCGGGATTCGATCCCGCGACCTCGTGCTCAGCAGCCCAACACTATAGCCACTGAGCAACCACGGCGGGTGCTGACAGAGATAAAAAATAATAGTGGTGATAAACCTGCACCTTGAGAAGCGCCTAATGTTGCGCTAACGAATTGAGAGTTACTGTTATTGGCAGTGGTAGACTGAATTAGACGTTTTAGAAAGTGTTTCAGCCAGCGGATAAATTTCTCAGTGTTACCAAGGGAACATAGTTTAATCAGCAAATTTTAATGATGTGCTCGGTCAAATATTTTCGAAAAGTCCAGAAATATGGCCTGTATCGCAAGCCGTTCATTCCTATCAAGCAGCAAATGAAGTGCTAGTTTTAAAAAAATAAATTAAGGGGTTTTACGCGCCAAAATCACTTTCTGATTATGAGGCACGCCGTAGTGTAGGGCTCCGGAAATTCCGACCACCTGGGGTTCTTTAACGTGCACCTAAATCTAAGTACACGGGTGTTTTCGCATTTCCCCCCATCTAAATGCGGCCGCCGTGGCCGGGATTCGATCCCGCGACCTTGTGCTCGAAGTGCTAATTTTGCCTGTTGAGTTTTGCAGGATCATTGTTTTCGGAAGCGGTGCTGTAGCGGGTAGAAGAAGCTGACCGATTCGAGATAGGCCATTAGGTTGGACGCGATTATGTGTTGAAGCAGATTGGATTTCATACTAGTAAGAGAGATTGGTCTGTAATTGGTGCCACTTTCTGTGATTCCGGTTTTAACATCAAGGGCAATGTTACTTATTTTCCCATATTTCATAACGACCGAGATTTGCATGGTTTGGTGAATATAAGGCACAGTATTTTATCAGTTATTTCGAAGGTTATTTTTAGTAGCCTATTGTTAATGTTGTCGCAGCCTGCTGATGACAGTCTTTTAGTTTTCATATACCCTCCCCGTCTATCTGAACATTAAGCACAGCTATGGAGTAGGATCCTGGTAGATGTTCCAAGGTCAAACTCAGGAGTGGCAGCGAAGACAGACGAGAAGTGATTATTATGGGCTGTTTTTCAATGGTTAGGTTTTGCGTTTAATTTCGTATAAAGGGGGTTTGGTGGAAATAATACTGTAGTGTTATCAAGCACGGGTGATGTAACGTTATCAAGCCCGCGTGCTGATGTATAGCATAAGCAAGACAGATTACACGTGTCGCACTCATGCTATCATGTCCAGTCATGTGACCCTTTTCTGTTTCGTTATAAAACTAGCAACACCAAGCAATCAAGCGTTCTTCGATCTGCCACTACCTACCGGCTACGTTCCATCACTTCAGTGGCGACAAGGGTGGGGCAGGACCGGCTGCACGATGACAGCCAGGCCACCTGAGTTCGACTACACGACCAGTAGCTGGAACACGTACCGGGTCCGTTAGGAGGCCTTTTTTGAGGGCCACAGCATCACAGATCCAGGGAAATAGCGTGCGCTTCTTGTATCAGCATTAGGTGACAACGTGGTTCGCGTACTTCAAGGCCACTGTCAGTCAGAATCGATGAACCACCTGAGCTATCAGGCCGTCGTACAGCACCTGGACAACCACTTAGATCCCCAAGTCGATGAGATAGCAGCGAGCTATGCTTATTGCTTATGATATGCTATGCTTATGATAGAATTGAACATGCTCTCAGGAGCGGAGGAAGCCTAAAAACAGTGAAGAAGAAACAAGGAATTGGCAAGAATCAGATGTATGCGTTAAGAGACAAAGCCGGCAACATCATTACTAATATGGATGAGATAGTTCAAGTAGCTGAGGAGTTCTATAGAGATTTATACAGTACCAGTGGCACCCACGACGATAATGGAAGAGAAAATAGTCTAGAGGAATTCGAAATCCCGAAGGTAACGCCGGAAGAAGTAAAGAAAGCCTTAGGAGATATGCAAAGGGTGAAGGCAGCTGGGGAGGATCAGGTAACAGCAGATTTGTTGAAGGATGGTGGACAGATTGTTCTAGAGAAACTGGCCACCCTGTATACGCAATGCCTCATGACCTCGAGCGTACCGGAATCTTGGAAGAACGCTAACATAATCCTATTCCATAAGAAAGAGGACGCCAAAGACTTGAAAAATTATAGACCGATCAGCTTACTGTCCGTTGCCTACAAAGTATTTACTAAGGTAATTGCAAATAGAATCAGGAACACCTTAGACTTCTGTCAACCAAAGGACCAGGCAGGATTCCGTAAAGGCTACTCAACAATAGACCATATTCACACTATCAATCAAGTGATAGAGAAATGTGCAGAATATAACCAACCCTTATATATAGCTTTCATTGATTACGAGAAAGCGTTTGATTCAGTCGAAACCTCAGCAGTCATGGAGGCATTACGGAATCAGGGTGTAGATGAGCCATATGTAAAAATACTGGAAGATATCTATAGCGGCTCCACAGCCACCGTAGTCCTCCATAAAGCAAGCAACAAAATCTCAATAAAGAAAGGCGTCAGGCAGGGAGATACGATATCTCCAATGCTATTCACAGCGTGTTTACAGGAGGTATTCAGAGACCTGGATTGGGAAGAATTGGGGATAAAATTTAATGGAGAATACCTTAGTAACTTGCGATTCGCTGATGATATTGCTTTACTTAGTAACTCAGGGGGCCAATTGCAATGCATGCTCACTGACCTGGAGAGGCAAAGCAGAAGAGTGGGTCTAAAAATTAATATGCAGAAAACTAAAGTAATGCTTAACAGTCTCGGGAGAGAACAGCAATTTACAATAGGTAGCGAGGCACTGGAAGTCGTAAGGGAATACATCTTCTTAGGGCAGATAGTGACGGCGGATCCGGATCATGAGACGGAAATAATCAGAAGAATAAGAATGGGCTGGAGTGCGTTTGGCAGGCATTCCCAAATCATGAACAGCAGGTTGCCGTTATCACTCAAGAGAAAAGTATATAATAGCTGTGTCTTACCAGTACTCACCTACGGGGCAGAAACCTGGAGGCTTACGAAAAGGGTTCTACTCAAATTGAGGACGACACAACGAGCTATGGAAAGAAGAATGATAGGTGTAACGTTAAGGGATAAGAAAAGAGCAGATTGGGTGAGAGAACAAACGCAAGTTAATGACATCTTAGTTGAAATCAAGAAAAAGAAATGGGCATGGGCAGGACATGTAATGAGGAGGGAAGATAACCGATGGTCATTAAGGGTTACGGACTGGATCCCAAGGGAAGGGAAGCGTAGCAGGGGGCGGCAGAAAGTTAGGTAGACCGATGGTCATTAAGGGTTACGGACTGGATGCCAAGGGAAGGGAAGCGTAGCAGGGGGCGGCAGAAAGTTAGGTGGGCGATGAGATTAAGAAGTTTGCAGGGACGGCATGGCCACAATTAGTACATGACCGGGGTTGTTGGAGAAGTATGGGAGAGGCCTTTGCCCTGCAGTGGGCGTAACCAGGCTGATGCTGATGATGATGATGATAATGCTTATTTCATGCGGAACCAAGCGGAAGGCGCAAAGGTGCGGGACAACAAAACCATCCTGAGACGTCTTGCAAAAAATTGTAGTTTCGATAAGTTCTTGGAACGCATGTTGCGGGATCGGATTGTCTGCGGAATACGTGATAAAGAAGTTCGACGACACATGTTGTCTCAGAAGAAGTTGACCTTGGCAGAGGCAGGAGCTTTTGCTCTAGCAGCGGAAATCACAAAAACAAATGTCCGGGCAATGCAAGAGAGGAGCTTCAACGACAATGGTGCTGCGAACTTCATACAGAGGCACAGGATAAATCCGCAGAAGTCCGGACGTGGTCATGGATCCATGACCGAGGCTAGTCAATGCCGGAGATGTGGCTCGAATCATGTTTCGGAAGTGTACACACACAAGAAAGCGACGTGCTACAAATGCGGCCGGAAGGGACAGCTGGCAAGGATGAACTTTAGTGGTCGCGGTAACCCCTCAGGAACGTACCCTGTGAAAGAACTAGACGGTAGTGACGAAAATGTAGAAGAAATGCTCTACGCTTTGGTGGCTCACAGCTACAGTAGTAACGAGTCCGCACGGCCGCTCGAAAGGGGTGTCATCTGGGAAGGCCATAAACTGCGCATGTTGGTAGATGCAGGATCCACTATCAGCGTAATTCCAAGGACGGCATTCGAAATCCATCGCGAATGGTGGCCGACACTGGAGAAGACTTCACTGCGGCTGCCACACTTCCTGGGGCCTCTGCCAGTCCTTGGCCGTGTGGCCATGAAAGTCGAATGCGATCATACGCAAGTAGACAGCTCGCTGGTGGTAGTGGATTGCGACGGGCCTCTGTTGTGCGGCCGTAACACCATCCAAGCCTTCCAGAATGCTGGCACGGTGCTACCGGAAGAATGCTTGCCGCAGAGCGTAAATGTGGTTCACTTCGACGCAGCGACAGCGAAACTTTTGGCTAAATTTTTGAGAAGTTGGGGTGTTGCAAAGGGCATCCCATGAAACTACACAAAAAGGAGGCCGCTGTACCACGCTTTCTCAAGGCTCGACCAGTGCCGTACGCGCTTCGGGAAAAGGTGTTTGCAGAAATTGACCACCAAGTACAGGAGGGAGGGCTTTCACCAGTGATAGTTTCCGAATGGGCTACGCCCGTCGTGCCCGTAGGGAAGAGAAACGGTGATATTGGACTGTGCGTCGACTTCAAGCTAACCGTTAAACAGGTGACACATCTGGAACAGCATCATTGAAAGGGGGGGGGGAGTTCACCACTTTGGATTTACGGCATGCGTATAATCGACTTCCACTGGACGACGAGGCATGAGAAATGGCCGTGTTGAACACACACAAAGGGTTGTTTGCAGACAACCGCCTCGCGTTCGGAATTGCATCGGCTCCGGCTTTGTTCCAGCGCCGCCTCGAATCCGTTCTGCAAGGCCTCCCTCGCGTCAAGGTGTACTTGGATGACATCATTATAGCCGAAAAGCGGAACAACTCAACTCTCCGGCAAGTCCTCGAGCGGCTGCGCGACAATGGCTTCAAGTTGAACCGTGACAAAAGCAGGTCGCGCGAGAAGCAAGTTTAGTTCTTGGGCCACAAGATCGACGCAACTGGCATACACCCTCCTGAGAATATGGAAGCCGACGCACCTAGACCGGAGACGGTGCGCCAGCTAAAATCCTTTTTGGGATTGCTGACTTATTCCGCCAAGTTTTTGCCTAACCTTGCAACCACGTTAGCCCCACTCTATAGGCTGCTGGCTAAAGGAGTTCTATGGCAATGGAAAGCCGCACACGAGAAAGCCTTCCAGGCAACCAAGCGCGCTATGGTGGCAGCCCAACTACTCGTGCACTACGACCCCGAAAAACCGTAGCGGCTTGAATGTGATGCCTCGCCAATTGGAGTTGGCGCGGTGCTGTCACACCGAATTGGGAACACAGACTATCCCATATCGTTCCGTTCGAGCGCACTGACACCTGCTGAGCGGAATTACTCGCAATTGGAGAAAGACTCGTTGGCCTTGGTGTTCGGCGTCACTAAACTTAGAGATTACTTGTTGGCGAAGCATTTTATTCTCGTGACGGATCACAAACCACTGACAGGACTCTTTCACCCGGAGAGGCCGATTCCGCACATGGCAGAAGCCAGAATTCAACGGTGGGCATTGCTACTGTCGGCTTACCATTATGACCTCGAGTACCACCAAGGACAGCTAAATGCTAACGCAGACGCTCTCAGTCGCCTTCTACTGCCGTGCTTAGGTGACCGAGTAGGGCAAGAATTCATGCAATACGTACTTTATACGCGGAGCCTACATTTTATGACCTTTTCCGCTCAGCAATTAGCGGACGTGAGCCGATAGGACGATACGCTTCATCAGATCAGGGGGTGGATCACACATGGCTGGCCGCGGCAGTTATCGGTAGTACAGCAACACCTGATGCCGTATTTGCCGTAAGGAGCTCACGGACTGTCAGGATCTGCTTTACTGGGGCCAACGAGTAGCGCTGCCAGAGGCGGAGCGACCATGCATGCTAAAGTAACTGCACGAAAGTCACCCCGCTATCAGTGCCATGAAGCGCACAGCGCGAGTGTTATTTTGGTATCCTGGACTAGATAGGAACATCGAATTGTTGGTTAAAAGCTGCCCTCAGCGTATACAATGTTGGCCCATGCCGGCTGCTGAAGTTCCGTCTCCATGGCAGGCGAGCAACAAACCATGGTACAGGTTGCATATGAACTTCGCGGGCCACATCAGTGGCTGTCAAGTTCTTGTGTTGGTGGATGCCGAGAAGAAGTGGATTGAGGCCATACCTTTGAAGACCGCCACAGCGGAGACGACCATTCAAGTACTTCAAGGTATTTTCGCACGTTTTGGCCTACCCTACTGCTTAGTATCTGATAACGGACCACAGTTTTCAAGTGCCACTATGTCCAGTTTCTTGAAGGAAAGTCAAGTGAACCGCATCAGAACAGCCCCATACCATCCTCAGTCAAATGGGCTGGCGGAGCGGGCTACCCGGGCAGTAAAGGAAGGGCTTCGAAAGAATCCGGCAGGTACATTGCAGGAGCGACTAATCAAGTTTTTATTTCGTTATAGAACGACACCATTCGAAGGAGGAAAATCGCCCGCAGAACTGCTGTTGGGCTTCCGTCTCCGAACCGAGCTGACATCTTCACTGGCTGACAAAATGGTGACAGAAAATGATGGTTCCGGCGAACCTGTTCCAGGAGCAGCGAAAACACCAGCACGGTGTTTTTGCTGGCAGGCAAGCATGGCAACCTGGCAGGCAAGTATGGCCCCGCCAGTTTCAGTCTGCTCGGAAGTGGATGCCGTCGACAGTAGTGTCCACGACGAGAGCACGCGTGCTTACAGTGGAAACAGCGGAGGGACCGCAGCGACGCCACGTAGACCAACTCCGGCCACGGCTCGGCATAGGGTCGTCACCTAGCAAGCCGAGGGAAGTCGAGACCGGCGACGAAGCTGAGTGTAGCGCCGAGCAGGCCGCATCTCATGAAGGTTCAGACGCACGGGATGTCGGCTCTCAAGCCGAAGGCGAACAGCCACCACGTCGTTCGACTCGCCTACGGAAGCCCCCAGATCGTCTCACTTGCTCCAGCTTAGGGGGAAGGGATGTAGTGTTATCAAGCACGCGTGCTAATGTATAGCATAAGCAAGACAGATTACACGTGTCGAACTCTTGCTATCATGTCCAGTCATGTGACCCATTTCTGTTTCGTTATAAAACTAGCAACACCAAGCAATAAAGCGTTCTTTGATCTGCCACCACCCGCCGGCTACGTTCCATCACTTCAAATACTGCAGACATTTTTTAGGGTTAGTACTCAGCATGGCGCGTGAATCAAAAGAAACAATCTTGCTTTTCCTTCGTCCAAATTGATGAGGCACTGTTTCGTCCACCGACACTAAACACCCCATCATTTGGGCAGTTCTTTGTTTTAGCTGACCTGGAGAGGCGTTTTCCCCTGTTCAGGAGATCTTTAAGCATTAGTTAAAACAGGGATTCTTTGGATTGTTGTCACAAGGATTGCAGGTATGTGCTTGTTTTTAAGTAACATAATGTTGTTATAAAGATCTCGGTTGGTGTACAGCCTACGTCCTTAATTTCAAAATAATTATGTGCTTTTGCGCCTCAAAACAATGGTCTGATGTTAGGTATGCCATAATGGGGGGCACCTTTAATGTGCACCTACATCTAAGTACACAGCTGTTTTTGTATTTCGCCCTCATCGAAATGCGGCCGCCGTGCACGGGATTCCCTCCCGTGACCTCTTATTTAGCATCAGAACACTATTTCAACTCAGCGATAAGGGCGGCTACTGCTTCTCAGATATTGTCACGTGGTAGTGACGGTTAAGAAGGCAGCAAAGCTGCGATTAACGAAACGAGCGTTTTATTGGGCGAACTTGTGCGCTCAAAAACAGGCTACACTCAAATAACCATGGTAGCGGCGAACACGATCGGCGGTCGTCGAAATCTGATCAGCGGGTCAGGTGCATGTGCTTTTATAGATCAGTCGTCGAATGTTCCACAGTAATTGCTGGGACCCGCATGCCTTCCACAAAGTTCTACGCCATTCGTGTCGCGCATACATGCGATCAGATTGCACAAGGTTTGGCGACAACAGACAGCGGATGGAACCATCCATAACATTCCAGAAACCTCCGACACATGCAAGCGCGTCCCGCGCTCTGCGACAACACCTGTTAGGCGGCGAAACGTGTCGCCCGATAAAGAGAAGTACCCGTGTCAATATGTACACTGAATTTGTTTAGTGAAGTGTCTCAGTCCTTCATTTATAGACAATAATCAGATTTGTTATAGTCGGGCATTAGTTTCCATGTTCGGCACCTTCACTTTTTTGTTAGCGTTAGAATTATAGAAAATAAACTGTTATAACTTAGCCGATTTACAGCAGTAAGTCTAGTGATCTCATCAGGGAAAGTTTTAGTAGTAGATTAAGTGTGCTTTCTCCTCTAGCGGGTCATGTTAGGACTTCGTGAGTGTTGAAGTGTAATGCTTAGTGAAATGAGTGTACAGATTCTCTAGGTGCATGTTTTTGGGATGCTGTTACAATAGTCCATTTAATGAGTTAATAAGTGAAATTCCCAGAGAGAAAGATGGGGGACTCGGGAAATATAGTTCGTGTTTTCCAACGAGCCCCGGAATTAATAGGAAAAAGGTTGTTGGCTGTCTAGTGCTATGTAGCAGGCTCCAAAGATAGATTTCAGAGGGGAATGAGGCACACATATCTACCTTAGCTCTAGGTTGTTGCCATGACAAATGATGGAAGGTTGTAAGTTATTTTTGATAGCTATTAGTATGCCACCGTTTCTCCTGCCATATCTATCATGGCGGTATAGCATGAAGTCTGAAGATAGAAACTTGCTAATTCTGACGTCATTCAGCCAGATTTCAGTGAGCACTATGATTTCAGCTTCTATATCGGCGATTAAATGCAGGGGTGATGATGTTTGGGTACAACTCTTCGTATGTTAGTGAAGGCAATGCTAAGAAAAAGAAAAAAAAACATGTTTGACGGCTTGGACGAGAGACCAGGGTCATTCTGTTTGGAGCGCGTCAGGTATTTTCTTCAATGGCGCGTCCGGGAGAAGAATCTGGTTATTGCATTGCATTCTGACATGCGAGAGCATTGTTTCACGCCATCAGTGTCTGCGTCGTAGAACAATGTTTCTTTGTTTGCCCACGGGAAGGCGATCAAGTGCAAGTTTGAACGGACATTTCTGGGGAGGGGGCGGGGGCGAGGGATAAACTTAAGCACATTTCTGCATGCGTAGCGGGTGGCGGGTGCGAAAGAAATCCTTACAGCAGAGGTAGTATCATTTATTTCGCAGCCGCACGCCAAGACTTTCTCTTTCGTCATAAGATGATTCAGTTTGGTAATAATTGGCCGCTTTTTGCCTGAACAGAAATTGGCAATATGGTGAACACGTTCAATATTTCCCGCGTATAATTGTATTTTTAGATGTCCTTTTGTTTCCCTCTGAAGTGTCCTGTGTTTCGTTTAGTAGGTTTTCAAGAACAGGAAAGGGAAAGTTGTTTCTGCGCATTCGCGTTCTCGTTAAGATTAGCAGCTTTCAGTATTTCTATGTCACATTTAATTTGCTCAGTATTGTTTGGGGGGTTGTCAGTTACCGTATACTTTTATGTCAATTACAACAAGGTTAATAGGTTGTTTAATGATCACAGCAATTTGTGCTGGGTAAGTTCTGCACCAATATTGTCAAAAAGAATTGTCTTTTCTTGTTCTTCTAATTGCTCAATTGTACTTAGTATGCACTCTACTTTGCGTCTCCCAGCTGGGCCAGTGTTGAGTTCCACATCACCAGAAAGTAGTACCGAAAGCTGGTACAGGAGTTTCAAGGCTACAGCATCGCAATAGAAACCAAAGGCGCGACACCAGTTGATGTCATAGGGGCATGGCACCGTAACTAATAACGGGTAATTGGTAGGAAATTTGTTTGAGATTCCAATGTAAGTAACCTGGAAGGTTAGAAGCGGGGTAAGCATTATGAGGCGTGCTGTGTCGTGCCCCATCTGAGCTGGGCATCTTGTCCGGGTATGTAGGGCCCACACAGGTGCGGTGGTTGCTGACGTCGTGTATAAAAAGTGACCAGGCGACACACAGTATTCATGCTCGATATGAAACGGAACGTACGTCCGGTGCATCGGCTGGCGGGGGGGGGGGGGGGATGATGTAGTCCATTTAGCGCGGAGCGTATACTGACTTGACTATCCAGGGGAAGGGCTAGAGTCAGGGACAGCTGGTCCGGCAGCAGGCTAATCATCAGTGTTACAATGCATCACTGTTGCTCTTTGCTGGGTTCTGTGCCGTGTTCGTGTTGAAGTAGCGGCGTCTGTTCTGTAGGGATTGTTCTGCAGGATGTGGAGTATATGCAGCAGTGCGTAAAAGAGCTGTAGGCACATTTGGTCACACATGTTTCGTAAGCTACACTTTCGTGCTTTGTTAGATCCAAAGTGAAGTTTTCTTGACGTTCACGTTTTTTTCTTGTATTTTGGCTGCGATACTGGTGGCAGACAGTAAAATGACGAAATATTTAGTTGGCTTCTTGTCCCGAAACCCACAGCCCGAGAAAAATGTCCAATAATAATTCACAATAATTTTCCTTCCAAACCAAGTGTCTACCGGTATTGACAGCCGCAGTGATTGTCGTATCACATCATATGCTTTGCAGTGAGCCTGCAAGGAGGCGAGTCACTCTTTTAGTTAACCAATTTTTTTAGGGATTGTGATAAATAGCGAGCCGTGCTTCTTACGGGGACTCCCATAACAAACACTTTAACGGAAATCCACCTGGCAGGGAGGAACATGATCAAGTGAAAACAAACTTCCGCTAAGAGTATATTAGTCTGAGAATCTTGATGTTTCGGGGCGTGTACGGGTCGATACTCACAATTTAAGGAAACGTGATATCTGCTGTTTATTTGTGAGTGAGTTAGCGCAGTGGGTGTGCGTAGATCTTTTGCAGATTACCACGTGTTTTTAACCATTTGGCGCATCTAATGCATACTCAGTCGTACTAATAGCAATCGCGGCGACAATAGCTTGTCCGTAGCTATAACGGTCACTAAGTTCCAGTCTGTTTTACTAACTATTTTTAGTAAGTAATAGCCTAAGAATTCTTCCCTAACATGTACGCGCAGTATTATGAGCATCTTCTTTATTCAAAACAATCAATGTTTCTCCTTCGCCGCAGCTCTCCACTGGTTTTGGAGCCGAGCTTTGCGCAGGAGGCACAGGTGACACTAAGACGCCGAGGTCACACACTTAGCGTCAACCATGAGGACCTGCGCTTTCACCACGCGGGCCACGCCAACGTCCTTGCTCGGGCAACACACTGGTGGTCCAAGGAACAAGCAAACCAGCAGCCAAACCCCAATGGCTCTATCTGGTGCGGAGCGGAGCCTCGTATTAACAGTGTTGCCCTTGGTTATTGACAAAGACCAAGAATACAACGGTGCAGAGGGTGGCAGTGGGAACATATTAAGACTTAAGAAAGTTAGCCAATGCAAATATAACCTGATATGAGAGTGAATAACATGCAATAAATATTTGGGAAAGTCAGGCGGAACCCGTCTAAAGATGACTGTGGATGTTTCAATCTGTTGTGCAAGCTGCACATGACGACCATGCAACGACTGCGATGGCAGGGCGATTCACTATGAGCCCATAACAATTGACCCTAGCTATTAGACGACTTCGTCCCCTCGATCAGCGCAAGAGGCGTGACGAAGACAGTATAATGAGAGACGGATGAGTGATTATGAGGGAACGAACACGGCAGCATCATGTCCATGAGCGTATACCTAGTGACCCCAAGCTAGTAGGCAACTTTAGCCACTAGGTGGCTTAAATGCTAGACATTGTGATGCAAGGTTCATGTACTCAAAAGGTGCTGACGGTTCTGTTAGGCGGAGCCTCCGAGAACCCAATTGAGGACAAAGCCGTCTGTTTCGAAAACACACAAAAGCTTTTAATTAAACTAAAAATAGGCTAGAAATAAATAGAAGAAAATAGAAAGAACATAAAAGAAACACTGAAGTAGACATCACGGCAGTAAGACACAGTTGGGGCTAGTATGAAGTGAACTAGTGCGCGAGTCCGGGCTTGCCACGACAGCAGGGACGCATAACAGTCTCCACGCCAAGACGAGGCGGCAAGTTGACGAAAGGAGTTGCGCCGGTCGGAGTGTGGGATGGTTGACCGCGGCGACCGGAACGCGCCAGCTGTGGCTTGGAGAGGTAAGACAGGCGAATTGGCGGCAAGAGCAGACGGCGGCGGCGTTCTGGTCGTGCAGCAGGGTGTAGGACTCCGGCCCGTAGCCCGACTGCTCTCGTCTTGCCCACGGGCACAGAAGCCCGAACGCCGGCCTCGGGCAGCAGGCGGCACGTCAAGCGGGGGCGGCGTTCTGGCCGGCCAGCTGGCGTAGAACTCGGCCCCGTAGCCCGACTGGTCTCGTCCTGCCCACGGGCGCGGAAGCTCACCGGCCTTGAGGAGCTGGCGGCACGCTCGGGTAGACGGGCGACGCACAGGAATAGGTTGGCAGGAGGCCCCGGTCGGGTGAAGTCCTGGTGGCTCGGGTCCGGAACCCGACGGCCCGTCTTCAACTCCCGGTTCAGTGGTTGACCTTGTCCTGGCGTCGCTTTCTGGAATTCTCCCGGCGTCTCCCCTGCGTCTCCCCCCTTCTGCCAGCGCGCCTCGCCTTTTCTTCCGTTCTAGCCGATTAGGCATTCTCCGATTGGCTGCATGATGCCCCGTGGTCTTTCCCAATTGGTTGGATTTTCTTCTTTTAATTGCTTTTCTTGCGCAGCGCGTACACGTGCCGGACGCTCTTCGGCGTTGTTGTTTTTCTCCTTCCAGCACGGAATTCGCCTCGGCACGCGCACTCCTTGTCGTCTGCTCCTGTCCGTCCAGACCACCGCACCATGTCGCGCACCACACATCACAGACATAAAGATAGATAGATAGATAGATAGATAGATAGATAGATAGATAGATAGATAGATAGATAGATAGATAGATAGATAGATAGATAGATAGATAGATAGATAGATAGATAGATAGATAGATACACTTCTGGCCGAGCGTTTACGTCTCGCGCAGAAAAACCGTAGCGCCGCCTGCGGGCGCTGTTTTACTCACCGACGGAGCAACGTCACTAGGTACTCGGACGCTTCAGAACGCATTTTCTCTTAAAGTAAGTCTCTTCTACACACGAAACAAGCGTTTCAAGGTTTCTGGGATAGTATTTCAACAGTCCACGTGGACTTGATAGTCACGTTTACTGTCCCTTTACGTATCTCGCCAACCTGCGTCCCTGAGTACTTGCCACTGAGTGTGCGGCAAGAGTATTCGCAGGCACCGGCGCGCCACGCTCCTCGTCTCAAAGACCACCCGCGAACTTCTCGGCAGTACCAGCAGATGATGCAGCGTGTTCAGAAAGAAGCTCGAGAGGGCAACCCGGTGGCTGCATGAGGCACTACTCTGCGATTGCACGTACCGGCACGTCATGCATTTCAGAGGTCATGGTCAGGCTCTCCTGCTCAGTTGTTGTAAGGAAGAGCTAAAGAGGAATCCCGCTGCATTACACGCGTCGTATATAACTAGTTTCGAAGGTGCAAATACGTTCTGTCGCTATATTGATTCAATGCTAATTGTTTTAAAGTAGACTGTCATGGTGAGATGGGTTCCGTCGCTTTTTTCCCCACATTTATTCCAAGCCGTGCAAGCGCGACTGATACTCAATATTTGAGGACTATGTGCAGTATGTACCTCATTAATGGAAGTCGAGAGTGCTGTATAAGTGACATTTTTTTGTAATAAATGAAAAAGGCAATTTGTCTAGGCTCTGCGTCATCCAAATGAAAGTACATAATGAGACGGCCCACTGAAATGCAATATAAAGTATCCCTGTAAATAAGCTCTGATATGTTCATAATGAAAACGTCACAGGAGTGAAATTTACTTGTTTATCTGTATAGTTAAGTCATAGATGTATGTCACGTCAAAAAGTAATATACATGCTACTGTAATTGCAATCTTCATTTCAAATCTTAGACGAACCAGTTGTTTTGAATGATTGAAAACACGGAAAAAATGATTCCAAATGCTAAAGCTGATTAAACCATTCGCTGTTTCTTGATGTCGCTATCTAGAGGTCTGTGTAGCAAGTTCGCAAGCCTTTTCAATATATGCCTTGTTTTTGGATCGGAGCGTTAAATAGCATATTTTTTTCTACGAATATCTTAAGCATTGGTTATTTTTTTCAATATTGCCTATGCCACTTTAGACTCTCATGAGGCTTTCTTGCTTACGTTAGTCTGTGTCCGTGTCAGATACAGTAACGCTAATTAAGGAAGGAATTTTAGTTCAATAGTGATTCGACTGCAGTAGATATTCGACCATCCCTATTTCACCTCTTCCATGGGTTGAATAATGAGAATAATGAGCAAACCATCCTGGAATAGTTTACACCTTTACGCATGCAAAACGAATGTTTCCATTAATATAACAGCCGATGCACAGCAACACCCACAGACGCACAATATATATATATATATATATATATATATATATATATATATATATATATATATATATATATATATATATATTGTGCGTCTGTGGGTGTTGCTGTGCATCGGCTGTTATATGTACATATATATATATATATATATATATATATATATATATATATATATATATATATATATATATATATATATATATATATATATATATATATATATGTTGCGGTGGAAAAAGGGGACAAGATCGTCGACGGTGAAGACGACGAAGTGGCAACAGCATCGAAGGATTCTCGGTTGCTTTTTATATAAGCCGTGTAAATACATCGTGCCAATAGTTTTATACCCGTAATATTTTGGTGGAGGTGCGCTGTACGCGTCTTCGCCCCGGAGCTGCACATCGGATGTCTCACCCAGCCTGGGAGCATGCTTCCAGCAGAAGGCACCGCGTGAGCAGCTGCAATGCCGATTGCGCATACTCAGTGCGCTGCTCTACCTCAGCTGCAAGATCCCGGCAAGTTGACCGGCTCCGATTCTTTGACGTAGAAGAATGGTTGAAGATCTATGGGCGCGTCAGCAAGGTAAGCAGGTGGGATCCGAGCATAATGCTGGTCAATGTCGTGTACTGCCTCGACGGAACACATCAAACGTGGTATTACACACAGAAGGAAGAGCTAACCAGCTGGGACTTGTTCGAAGAAAAGCTGTGCGACGCCTTTGGCATTCCGACTGGTCGACAACTAGCCACCAAGCAACAACTTGCGACGCGTGCCCAAAGTGCTACCGAGTCGCATGTCTCTTACATACTGGATGTCCTAGCCCTCTGTCATAAAATCGACACGTCCTTGCCAGAGGCAGACAAGGTTGCCACTTTATCAAAAGCATCGCGGACGACGCATTCAACCTTCTGGTCTTTAGAAACTTATCAATTGTTGAGGCCACAATGAAGAAAAGCCGTCGCTTCGAGCAGGCGAAGAGTCGCCGTATATACAATCAGTTTACACGGCTTCCAAATATTGCAGCAACCTCTTCCTGCACCCACTCCTCCGACCAATACCAAGCAAAAGATGACCCGAATTATACGCCGGGAACTCGAAGCGAGGTTTCCTCCTTCGCCTCGCCAGACTTCTTGGAACAACACTGCTGAGAGGATATTGCTGATCCAGTCCGTGGTTCGCCAGGAAATTGCTAATGCGCGTCTTCCCAAAGCCTGCTCCTTCAGTCCTCCTGACATCCGTACTGCTCCTATGCCTCGCTCCTATCGCTGTCAACATCACAGTGTCCGTTATTTCTACACTATCAGGAATCTATCGGACTGGCGTACACCTGACGACAGGCTGATCTGTTTCTGCTGCGGCCGAATTGGTCACTTTTCCGGTCACTGCCGTAGCCATTGAGCGTTCCCAACGCGAAACACCTGCCGGAATTCAAGTTCGCCCCGAGGTTGTTCACCCCGTCGCTTCTACAACGCTTACAACGCCACTACCTCGACTTGCCACTGTGCTCGCTCGCACTCGCCTCAGCGTCGCCAGCCACGTCCGTCCCAGCTTCACAGTTCGCGTCACTGACCTACCCAGTACCGTTGAAGAAGGAAAGCTAGGCAATACGGCACCTCGAATTGGTGCTGCAATGTCAGATATGCTGCAAAATCCTCCTTTGTGGCGGTTACGAGACATAACCTTCTTGACGTCCAAGTTGATGGCACACGCGTCACCGCACTCATAGATACCGGAGTACACATATCGATTATGACCAGCCGCCTACGCTGCCATTTAAAGAAAATATTAAGCCTGCCTTTACATGGTTCGTTCGAATCCCCGACGGTAGCATGGTGACCGTGGTCGGAATGTGTACTGCACATGTGAGCCTTTCCGGTCGCCATACTGTCGCCCTTTTCACTGCGCTTGACCAATGACCCCATGTCCTCATACTAGGCCTAGACTTCCTCTCCACCCATTCAGCGCTCGTCGATTGTTTCTCAAGTACTGTGCGTCTAGGCCTACCTTCACTGGACGTTCCTCCGACACCACACGAAATTCGCTGGAGACCGACTGATTTTGTTTCCCCACAGGTCTTGACATACATCGAAATGTCGCCTTCTACGCCAGTTCACGATGGGGATTACATCTCCGCTCCCATAACTGCCATTTTTCCCACCCACAACGTTGCTGCCCCCCATACAATACTGAGGGCACCAGATAATCGCACCTATCTCACTGTGGTGAATTTTGGCCTCGCTAAGAAATTTCTTTCTAAAGATATCACCCTGGCTACGATCACTGCTTTTGAAGTTAGTTGCGTTGAGAATATTGCTGTGGACGCTTCCTGGGAGCCTTTCCGGTCTGCCGAATGTACTGAAAACGACATTAGGAAAATGATCGCTCCGAATCTCACTCCTGTGAAGACTGAAGTCCTGTGCAGTCTATTACTTTTCTACAAGGATATATTCGGCCTGAACAACCGACCATTAGGCCACATGTCACTTTTCGAACATCGTATACATACATGCGATAATCCACCCATCCTATGGCGACCCTACCGAGTTTCAGCTTCGGAGCCTCGCGTCATCAAAAAGGAAGTAGACGAGATACTAGCGAAAGACATCATTGAGACATCGTCGAGTCGCTGGGCGTTCCCTGTCATGCTAGTCAAAAAGGACGGCTCATCGAGATTCTGCGTCGATTACCGCCACCTCAACCGCATCACGAAGGACGTCTACCCACGACCTCGCATCGATGACGCCTTCGATTGTTTATACGGGGCAGAGTATTTTTCGTCCATTCACCTACGCTCCGAATATTGGCAAATCGCTGTCAATGATGTAGATCGTGAAAGGACCGCCTTTATAACGCTGAAGGTCATTACCACTTCAAAGTTATGCCTTTTGGGCTATGCAACCCTCCGGCTACCTTTGAGCGTATGATCGACTGATTGCTCCAAGGATTCAAGTGTTCCACTTGTCTCTGCTGCCTAGATGAAGTTATTTTGTTCTCGCCCTCATTCAGCAAAAAGATTGAGCGCCTTTCAGCTGTACTTGCCGTTTTTCGCAAGGCCTGTCTACAGCTCAACTCCAAGAAATGTAACTTCGATCACCGTGAGATTGCTGTTCTTCGACATGTCGTCAATGCGACTGACATCCTACCGGACCCAGAGAAAGTTTGCGCCGTGAAATAGTTCCCTGTGCCACGCTCCCCAAAAGATGTGCGAAGTTTCGTGGGCCTTTGCACTTACTTCCGCAGCTTTTTTTTTTTTAATGTTACCACCATAGCGCGCGCTCTCACAAATCTTTGGAAGAAAAGTGTGCCGTTTTCATGAGGATTCTATCAGGCCACCGCCTTTTCTCGCCTTACCACCATGCTCACCACCCCACCGATTCTAGGACACTTCGCTACTTATCCCCCTACAGAGGTGCGCACCGATGCCAGCGGCCACGGAATCGGTGCCATCTTGGCACAAGTTCAACGCGGCCATAAACTTGTCATCGCGTACGCTAGCCGTCTTTTGTCACCTGCGGAGCGGAACTACTCCATTGCCGAGAGCGAATGGTTGGCCATTGTGTGGGCAGTGGCGAAATTCCCCTCCTATTTATACCGCAGACACTTTTCTAATGTAACGGACCATCACGCCCTCTGTTGGCTTTCGTCCTTAAAAGATCCCACAGGGAGGCTTAGACGGTGGGATTTGCGGCTACAAGAGTATTGCTATTCGTTGGTGTATAGATCTGGTCGCCTACACAAGGACGCCGACTGCTTGTCCCGTTACCCTGTACACACGCCGCCCAACGCCATCATGGATGCTTCAGCAAGTGTTCCTTCCGTTCGCCAGTTTTTGTACGTTGCCAACTAGCAACGCCATGATGCTACTTTGCGGACTCTCATTGACCGAATGGAATCTGCTCCTACTGATCCATCGTTACGGTGGTTCGTCCTCAACAACTGGATAATGTACCGCCACAGTTTTCATCCTGACGGTCCTCCCCTTCTCCTTGTCTTTTCTCAGCTCCTCCGCTGAACCGTGCTTCAGGAGCTTCATGACGCCCCAACTGCCGGCCACCATGGGTTTGCTCGCACTTGCGCCCGCGTGCGCCACCGCTTCTACTGGCCCGGCCTCGCAGGCTCCATACGGCGCTATGTAGCTGCTTGCAAGCCCTGTCAACATCTCAAAAAGCCAGCAACGCTTCCTGCATAGTACTTACAGCCGATCGACATTCCACCTGAGCCAATATTTTGCGTGGGTTTGGATATCCTTGGCCCTTTCCCCGAGTCCAGCTCCCGAAACAGGTGGATTGATGTCGCCACTGATTACGCGACGCGCTTTGCCATCGCCCGGCCACTTCTCACGATCTGCGCAACCGACGTCGCGGGTTTGCTACTCCAGGATATCATTTTATTACATGGCTCCTTGCGACAGCTTAGTGACCGCGGCCGTACTTTCGTCTCCCAAGTCACCGCTGATATCTTACACCCATGTTCTACCACGCACAAGCTGGCTACCTCCTATTATCCCCAGACCAATTGCCTCACTGAGTGAATTAATCTGACCATTACTGACATGCTATCGAAATGCGTTTCACCCAACCACAAGGACTGGGATGTGGCCCTCCCTTATGTCACGTTTGCCTATAATTCATTATGCCACGACACAGGATTTGATCACCGAGTAAGCCCACGACGCCATCGTCCACGCTCACCACGCATGCCAGGTTGCCCGTACTCGTCTGTTAGTGTCGCCGGAATCTCAACGGCGCGCTTACAATCGCCGCAATCGTCACAAGTATTTTTACCAGGCTCTCTCGTGCTACTTCGGTTCACATGCCGCCGAGTAGGGCTCTCTGAGAAACTCCTTCCATGCTACACAGTCCCTTGCCGTATTCTATGTCAAGTGACCAATGGCATTATACAAGATGTGGACGTGCTCAGCAAGGTGCGCTGCAGTGGCCACAGGATGGTAAGAACTCGAATTAGCCTAGACCTGAGGAAGGAACGGAAGACGCTGGTACATAAGAAGCCGATCAATGAGTTAGCGGTAACAGGGAAAATAGAGAAATTCCAGATCAAGCTACAGAACAGGTATTCGGCTTTAACTCAGGAAGAGGACCTTAGTGTTGAAGCAATGAACGACAATCTTGTGGTCATCATTAACGAGTGTGCAATAGAAGTCGGTGGTAACTCCGTTAGACAGGATACCAGTAAGCTATCGCAGGAGACGAAATATCTGATCAAGAAACGCCAATGTATGAAAGCCTCTAACCCTACAGGTAGAATAGAACTGGCAGAACTTTCGAAGTTAATCAACAAGCGTAAGCCAGCTGACATAAGCAAGTATAATATGGCTAGAATTGAACATGCTCTCAAGAACGGAGAAAGCCTAAAAGCAGTGAAGAAAAAACTTGGAATTGGCAAGAATCAGATGTATGCGTTAAGAGACAAAACTGGCAATATCATTACTAATATGGATGAGATAGTTGAAGTGGCTGAGGAGTTCTATAGAGATTTATACAGTACCAGTGGCACCCACGATGATAATAAAAAATACAATAGTCTAGAGAGATTCGAAATCCCACAGGTAACGCCGGAAGAAGTAAATAAAGCCTTGGGAGCTATGCAAATGGCCAAGGTAGCTGGGGAGGATCAGGTAACAGCAGATTTGTTGAATGATGGTGGGCAGATTGTTCTAGAGAAACTGGCCACCCTGTATACGCAATGCCTCATGACTTAGAGCGTACCGGAATTTTGGAAAAACGCTAACATAATCCTAATCCATAAGAAAGGGGACGCCAAAGACTTGAGAAATTATAGACCGATCAGCTTACTGTCCGTTGCCTACAAAGTATTTACTAAGGGAATTGCAAATTGAATCAGGAATACCTTAGACTTCCGTCAACCAAAGGACCAGACAGGATTCCGTAAAGGCTACTCAACAATAGACCATATTCACACTATCAATCAGGTGATAGAAAAATGTGCGGAATATAACCAACCTTTATATATAGCTTTCATTGATTACGAGAAAGCGTTCGATCCAGTCTAAACCTCAGCAGATATGGAGGCATTGCAGAATCAGGGTGTAGACGAGCCGTATGTGAAAACGCTGAAAGATATCTATAGCGGCTCCACAGCCTCCGTAGTCCTCAATAAAGAAGTCAACAAAATCCCTAGAAAGAAAGGCGTCAGACAGGGAGATACGATCTCTCCAATGCTATTCACAGCGTGTTTACAGGAGGTATTCAGAGACCTGAATTGGGTAGAATTGGGGATAAGAGTTAATGGAGAATACCTTAGTAACTTGCGATTGGCTGATGATATTGCCTTGCTTAGTAACTTAGGGGACCAGCTGCAATGCATGCTCACTGACCTGGACAGGCAAAGCCGAAGTGTGGGTCTAAAAATTAATTTGCAGAAAACTAAAGTAATGTTTAACAGTCTTGGAAGAGAACAGCAGTTTACGATAGGTAGTGAGCTACTGGAAGTGGTAAGGGAATACATCTACTTAGGACAGGTAGTGACTGCGGATCCGGATCATGAGACTGAAATAATCAGAAGAATTACATTGGGCTGGGGTGCGTTTGGCAGGCATTCTCAGATCATGAACAGCGGGTTGCCATTATCCCTCAAGAGAAAAGTTTATAACAGCTGTGTCTGACCAGTACTCACGTACGGGGCAGAAACCTGGAGGCTTACGAAAAGGGTTCTACTTAAATTGAGGACGACGCAACGAGCTATGGAAAGAAGAATGATAAGTGTAACATTACGGGATAAGAAAAGAGCTGATTTGGTGAGGGAACAAACGCGAGTTAATGATATCTTAGTTGAAATCAAGAAAAAGAAATGGGCATGGGCAGGACACGTAATGAGGAGGGAAGACAACCGATGGTCATTAAGAGTTACGGAATGGATTCCAAGGGAAGGGAAGCGTAGCAGGGGGCGGCAGAAAGTTAGGTGGGCGGATGAGATTAAGAAGTTTGCATGAGCAATATGGCCACAATTAGTACAGGACTGGGGTAGTTGGAAAAGTATGGGAGAGGCCTTTGCCCTGCAGTGGGCGCAACCAGGCTGATGATGATGAGGATGACCAATGGCACTTACGAGATAATTCCCATGACCTCCGTCATGCCACCCAGTTCCACATCACCTGGCGTCGTACAAGTCTCTCGGCTTAAGCATTACGATGCCCTTACCGTCGGCTCAGTCTGAAGCCCCGGGATGGTGCTTTTTGTGCCGGGGGTCGTGTTACGGCGGAAAAAGAGGACAAGGTCGACGATGGTGGAGACGACGAAGGCTGCTGTATATATACGCCTTGTAACTACCCCGCGTAAATTGTTTCATATCCACTACAATATATATATATATATATATATATATATATAGATATATATATATATATATATATATATATATATATATATATGTTTAATGTATGTGTTGGTGTGTATATGTGTTATAGCAGGAGACGTGTTCATTACCAGTGTAGGCAGAGGCAGTAGGTACGGTCTGGAACAGCTGGGTGCCTCTAAATATTGAGCTTATGAGCTTAACGCACTTCTCTTTTCTTAGCATGAAATTGTTTTCTCCCGTGTTCTAGGCAAAACCTGTCTCATGCACGCACCTAAGGTAATGACCACCCCGAAAATTTCTTGGGATTACCGCGACATGGCGCTACTGTGTGGCTTTGTGAGCTGAGGTGCAGCGAGGAATCTCAACGAGAGTAATGGTGCCAGCGCTAGCGTTCCCTGCAACCGTTCATGCAGCCGTTAAGCATTTCATGCTTTAAAGTCAGGCAGTTTGTCGAGGTTGGAAGTTTACCTAAGATCGGTAGGCCAGTTGGCTTTCAAGCACCAAGGTCAAACCCCAAATAAAGGCAGTGCAGTTAACATGGGGTGGGCCTCAGTTGAAGCGCACACCAGATTTGTTTTGAGGAATGGCTCAGAAATATCGTAAAATACATATTGGCCGCTAAAGTGCACAGATATTTGTACCAAAATTCGAGGTGGAAAATTTCTGGAATGGAGGACGAGAAAGTTCAAAACCCAGCACACGAAACTGCACATAGACAGACAGCAGTCGTCAAAAAGAAGGTGATCGTAACAGACACAGTCAACTGTAAGCAAAGAATGGAAACAAAGCCGCCATGGAGATCCACAAGGATGGCAATAAACCAATTCAAAATGAATATCGTAAATGCCAGTACTTTGCTATTTGCTCCGAGCTGCTGCGCAAGATAAAACATGTACCGGGCGTCTTTCTTGTTCAAAGAAAATTAGGAGACAACTAAGCATATTTTAGAAATGGGATGCGAAGGTATTCAGCCTGTAAGACCCATAGGCAACGTACACCTAACAAAAGCATGGGACTCATATGGACTTGAAGCATTACCCATTCAGCAGCCGTTATAAGCAAGACACGTTAGGGTATTGGCGAAAAATCTGCTGGGAAAGGATTGATCAGACTCAATTAATTGCAGGCGTAGGAAAACGTACAAGATAAATATATTGGTTTTACGAACGGCAGAAAAGACCGAAGCCGCGCTAGGCAACATCGTAGATTCATAAGCAAGCAAAGACTGTATAATTGGCCTGTGTAGGCTAGTTGACGATTTGCCACCGCTGTGTTTTAAAGGGAATGCCAATAAATCGTCAGCACCTACATCACAGCGCGAGAGAGGAGCCTGGCTGCACACACACATCATGCATGATGCACACATCCGGTGGCAAAAGGGTGTGTCCCTGCAATGTTTCAATGCTAACCGCATTACCATCAGCATTCATCCATAGCTGGGTTGTCGTGGATTTTTCCTTTAAAGCCTGAATAGCATAAACATTTGAGGAGTTGCCGGCGCATCCTATTAGTCGGCGTTGGGTTCCCGCCTGGTGGCAGCAACGTCCAGTATCTTCTTCCTAACGCGACCTGACGCTGTTGAAAACCAAGTACGTGGCAAGGCTACCGATCACCGAAAGTGATGCCACGATCTCAGACGCGAATATTTTTTTTTTCGATGATCAGCACTAATACAAGAATTACTTCACCGTCTCAGCAGCACAACGCTGTGCATGTTCCGAGAACCATTACGGTCTGACGCATGCCGTAGAGGTAGGCTGCGAATTAGTGTTGTCAACCTGCGCTTTTTTAAGGTATAGGTTTTTGCATGCTGCTTCCGTGAGAATGAGGCCGCAGAGGCGGGAATTGAACCTACGACGTCGACATCAGCGGCGATTTTTTATCGTGACGTATACAAAGCCATGGGTTACCTGAAGTTCTGTACTGCGCCATTTTGTGCGTGCGAGTTAGAAAGAATGTGAAGGACGATAATGGCGGCGACAACAAGGTGGTGCGGGGGAGGCTGCTTGGCAAATAAAGGAACTATATCTAGGGACTTCAGTGCACGCATATTACCCCAGTGAAGAACTATTGACCAAATCTATTGTTTGTGGCTATTTTTTGACTGTTGTGTTGCCAGGATGTGGAAATGGTGCCTCTGCCTTATGAACTGTTGGCACGACAAATGCTTCGGAAGAACTGTGCAGTAGTAGTAGCGAGAGTGCATAGTCACGCCCCAATATCAAAGATTATTCAACTTCGACACCTTCATGAACAAGTACAGCGCATGTGTGGAGTCTCCATCCCTTTAGAACCAGCGCCACTAATTAGTTCTCAATGAAACGGGAGGTCCTCTTGGGAATCCTGCCAGCACGATTGGTGGTAAACTCTTACGAGCTTTGCAAGCCGTCGACGGCTTGCACGGCTGGATCAAATACACAAGCAGAAGCTGGCACAACGCTACGGATGACAAAAGCACAGAAAGAACTAAATCATCTGCTGCAGTACCTGGATCAACTACGTTGACTTGAAGCTCTAGTGCAAAAATTATCTTCGAAGTTGTCAGAAGTATTTAGGAAAGCTAAACATACATTGAGGTCTTTTCCACAGCACAACGTTTCATTAGTGGCGGCTCTCTATCACGGCGGATGAGCCTCACCTGTGCCGGTTTCACGCAAGGTCACATAGCGAAGGATTGTAGATGCGATTGATTTTCGCGAAGGCTTGTAACCGCCGTTTGTGCCACAGACTTCACGAACGTAGCCAGTTCCGCTTTTACGCCTGTTAGCTTTTATTTTAACAGGTGATCCTCGTGCTACTACCAGAGACAATGGCGCTGGCAACCTTTGGTACTTGCGAAAAATCTGGGCCGGTGGGCTCGCTGAATTGACTTGCAGGGGAAAAGAGTCAAGAGCAGCGTTTAGTGCCGCGGTTAGTTGTCACTTGGTCTGCTGCCAGGTCTCGTTTTAGTGAAGTACGCCATCAAATAGAAAATTATCGCCACAAAACCTGTCTTGCAGATCACCAAGACATAATAACCCAGGAGCTGTCCTTTGCAGGTAGACTATTTACAGTGCCTTGCATGCGTGTTTGATTAGTATACGAAAGTTCTAAACATTTAAATTTTTCTTCCAGATCGTCTAGCTTTTTTGGACATCTGATAGCTCAGTTTGTAAATTCTTATGACCGTTTTAATTGCTTTCTCGTCCGATAGAAGTTGGGTTTGGCATTTCGAAGACTAAGACTGTAGTTACCGAGTATGTTAGTCATCATTGCTACTACTGCCTCTCATCAGTGTTAAGCAGTGTTTTTTCCATTGTGCGAAGCTGCTGATGGCTGCATGAATGTTGCATGATGCATGCAACATTCATGCATCATGCAACAGCATGATGCATGATGACAGCTGCATATGACGCAGCTCAGCGTGTCTGTACGGGCACTATCTCCAAAGCGATCTGCGATGAGTACAGAGTCTAGGTGCGCCGAGGGCTGATACCTTCGTGTGTAATATGCTCTCGCCGCTTCGTTCGCGCTGAAGCGGGAAGGAAAACGATGGTGAATTTGCTCGCTGTTGCCGCCGCTCTTTCTCACTGCAGCGCTTTGAAAGCAAGCGTCTACGTTTTGCCTGTGTATGCTTGCCTGTGCGCGCGTGACACTACGCTTGCTAATTTATTTAGTGAGTGAATGTTCGTGAGCTTATACGGCTAATAATATTACTACACTTACTTAGTACGCCTGTCAAATAATTTGTTATCGCAATGGACTCTTCTCCTTTCTCACAAAGCTGCTTCTTTTATGTTTCCTTTGACTGGTCGTTAGTGCCTCCCAGAAATCGAACATATCTAGTCAGGTGAATCCAGACGCCACCGATGGCACTCAAACCACGGGACAAACCAGTCGTTATGTTCAATTCTTTGTGTGCCGAATGTATGTATAAGATAGTTTACATGTTACCAAGGCACTGAGTAATGAGGTTGCATGAAAGATAGTGCCACACCTCTGCAAATATTTCTGAGTAAACGGGACTCCTCGTATGCGCTAAATATTTTTTCGGTGATTGCTTTTACAGAATACAATAGAACGATTGAATGATTGATTGAACACTTTAATATTCTACTGAGCTGGAGTGCCCGCCTCTTAACTTGCACGCAGGTAGGGGGCAGGACAACGCAGTCCCCGCACGTTGAGGACGTTGAGTCTTCCCGGCTTCAACGGCGAGGTGGAGTGCTCGACGCTAGTCGTCTTCGGCCTCGCTCTTGAGCAAAGCCTCCTAGACTTCTCTGCTGTCAATCTTTTCATTGGCTCCTAGGGGGCAAGCACACTCCCATATTACATGGTCTAGCCTACATTTCCCCTTACAAATATTGCAGAGGGCGTCGTTATAGACCCTCGCCTGACTTAAGTAGATCCAATATGGTGATGTACAGTTGTTTCCTTGGAGGCACCGCCAAATGCGAGCGTCCTCCAGAGAGAGAGACCGATGCAGAGGCGGATAGATTCTTCTTTCGGCTTTGTAATGATCTACGATTTCCCTGTACGTGTTAATGTAATCTTTGATCCCTGAACTGGCTGCTCTAGAGTGGCCCGGTGGTAGACTGCTCGGACGTGCTCTTGAGCGGTTTCGTTACCTGGGACTTCTTAATGAGCCAGAACCGAACTAAAGGTTATGTCCTTCTTAGGAGGGTTTTTCTGTTGAATTTGGAGGGCCGCTTCCGAGATTCCCCATTTACTAATATTTCGGATAGATAATTTGCTATCACATAATATGTCTCCCGCTTTTGTAGCCGCACAAGCAACCGCTACTGCAATCTCCTCTGCTGTACAGGCGTCCTTCGTGCACGTGGAGCACGCTCACTTAACGCACCCGTCGCCATCAACCACCGTCGATACCGCAACCCTGTCTCTGCCGCAGTGAAGTCCACGTACGTTACTTTATGCGCGGGGTGTTTTTAAGGTTTTTTTGTAGAGCCTTAGCTCTTTGAGCTCTCCTCTATTTGTTGTAGGTAGGATGCATAAATTTAGGTAGGAGGGCAATTTGGAAGCGTTTACGCACGCCTAACAGAATGTCCTTCTTGCCAATCAGGGCACCCCGATCGCGTTGAAATGGCATTCTACCGTACGTTGCTTGATGAAATAAGTATGTTAAAGTTGCACTATCTACTCAAGCATGCATTCTAGACGCATCAAATCACGCATCGCCAATGGCACTTAGGTGTCAGTTGTGATGATGCTGAGCATCAAATTTTCTTATTGCCGAATGAAAGCAAGAGTTATTACGCATATGGATATCATCATTACTTGTGGTGATGTTGCATGAATGGACATAGTAATTTCTGGACAAATAATTCATGATAGGCTTCTGTAAGTGGCATTGACGTTGTTATTGTATGTGGAACGCTTTTGTGCCATGCTTCAAAAAACTATTAGACATGGTAAACATAATACATAATGCGACTGGCACTTACTGATACCATGCAACTATGGTAAAGAAAAATATCGGAACTATTCATGTCGGTTAATTGTGCTCAACTATTTTCCAGTTGGCACCACTAGACACGAATTTTGAACCGACGCACCTTTGAAGATTCATATGCGAGCGGAAGTGATCATGGCTAAATGTGATTTCCACGTATAATCATATTTAGCAAACATAAAAAATCAATCACTATAGCGTGTTGGTGTTCTTATTCATGCTATTTACGCAAAGAAAGAATGGCTGGGAGAAAGAGAGAAACTTCTATTGACCTAAACGATTTACGTGCAGTGGTCGGAGCCCCTTTAGCCCAAGGTCCCGCTGGCCTCAGCTGCCCGGAAGACCTGTCTTATGAAGGACTGTTGTCCTGCCAGGTCTGAGCTGGTTAGCTGTGCCTCCAATTGCTCCATTGTGTGGCGTGTTTTATCAAACGAGTGTCATTCACAATCCCAAGTAATGTGTTGTAGTGTTGGTATGCCGCCGCACCACTGGCAGTATGGACCTGTAGCGAGTGAGGAACAAGGCATTCTCTAATTTAAGGTGGGGAAATACCATAGTCTCAATTTTGCACCAGCTGGCGGCTTCCTCTCCACTGAGTTGTAGGTGAGGGGCAGGGTATCTTTTTCTGGTTGCACGCTGATGAGCGAGAATCTCCCGGTCATTTGTTGGATTGGGGTCATTACAGTGGCTACCTCGGACCGTCCCAGTAGAGTCGGCCCGGTTAATAATACCTCGGGCTAGTGAATCGGCCAGTTTGTTCCGCTCAAGTACTGTATGACCTGGACACCATAGGATCCGGTGATGCGTGAATTTCGTCGGTATTATTGAGTAACATGTTTTGGTCCCGAGGCCCCTGAGAAAACGGTGTCATGTTTCTTGTGAGTCTGTTATTATGGTGCGCTCTATTGCGTGCGTTCCGTGTGAGCGAGGGCCATTACCAAGGCAAAGGTTTCGGCAGCCGTGGAAGTACCTGCCTTGACGGATGCCGTAAATTGTTGCCATTGCGTATCTCCTGACGTTCTTTTGCGCATCACTGGCCTTCCAGTGCACGTTCGAATTCGCGGCTGCGCCCGTGTATATTGTGTTGTACGTGGGATTATTTTTATACATTCTTCTAGTATTTTGTGCGCGTGCTTTTCTCCTTGCTTTATTGTATTCAGGGTGGGTGTTTTTGGGTATGGGGGCCACTGTTATTCGAGCGGGTGTTGAGGTCGGTAGTGGTAATACGTGTTCACTGATAAATTGTGGGTGTGGTAAAATACTTGCCCTTTTCAGTAAGGCCCGTCCTGCGTGACTCTGGCTCAATTCCCTCTGGGAGATTAGTGTGGCTTGTTTTAGTTCTTCGAATGTGTTGTTTACTCCTAAGGCTAGCAGGAGCTCTGCGGGCATCCTCTTGGGTAGTGCCAGGGCCGCTTCATGCGGATCTTATTATGAGGTCGAATTGCCTCTCCTCCTCACCACTTAGGAAGTGGTAGGGCACACCATGCGTGATTCGGCTTACCACTAGTGCTTGGACAAGCCTCAGCGTGTCTTGTTCTTGCATGACTGCTTTGCGACAAGTTACGCGACGGATCATTTGCGCGACGTTATTTGCGGTGGTTTATAATGTTTTATGGTGTGGGATGCTTTCCCGCTACTTTGAAGCCAGAAACGCATGATCCGCATCACCTTAACTACTTGGACCGTGTGTCCTTTCACAACGATGTTGACAGGTTCATTGGATTTGTAGCCCCTCGAGTGTAGCCGAATGACCTGCGATTTTTCAGGGGCACATTTGTGGCCACTACTCCTCGAGAATTTGTCTACTGCCTCGGCTGCTTCTTTAGTAGTTGTTCTTTGTGTCCCAGAAAGCCCCTTGCTGCCCACGGCGTTGTGTCGTCCGCGTACAGTGTGTAACCCAAATCGGGGATTTGGTCCACTTGTCGCGCCAGGCGACACATCCCTATATTGAACAACAAAGGTGAGAATATTGCTCATTGGGGTGTTCCCCTACTGGGAATCTTGAACTTTTGGAACGCGGTTTTACCGATTCCTATTGTGTCGGTGCAGTTGGCAAAAAAGCCTGCACATAGTTGTACGTTCGTTCTCCGGAAGCCGTCAATTGGAGTTCCTCCAATATTGTTTTGTGTGAAATGTTATCAAATGCTCCCTTGAGGTCTAGTGCGAGCACTAGTCTTCCCTCTCCGCGGGCGCTGTTAGCTATAACTTATTCTCTGATCAGTAAGAATGCGTCTTGGCAGGATAGCCCCGTACGGAACTTTATCATCGTGTGTGGAAACCATTTTATTTCTTCAAGCTACCACTGGAGTCCTATTGGTACTACTAGTTTGTACAATTTACCCAGGCAGGACGTGGGAGAAATGGGCGTCAGAGCCTCTATTGAGGGGGTCTTTCTTGGTTTGTAGATCAAGATAATTTAACGTGTTTCCATACCAGGCGCAATTGCCCTTTGAGCCAGCTCTCGCCATTGAACAGTTCTGTGATTTTAGTCAGTGCACTAGCGTCCAGGTTCCGAAGCATCGCATTCGTGATGACATCAGGGCCAGGAGCCGAGTTTTTTGCTGCTGTTTGAGCTGCCTCAAAGACTTCTGCATATGTGAAAGGTTCATCTAATTTCGAATTCGCCATTCCAAGGTATGGTCGCGTCTCGTTTGGGGAATCTGTGTCCAGTGGCGGTACTAAGTATCGCTCTTTCAGTTTCTCTGGTAGTTCCGCATCTGTGCCTGGGAAACAGTTCGTTATGATTTTGAGTCATTTGTTGTTTTCCGTACGTCTGCTATCCGGGTCAGGCATCCCACGAAGAATGAGCCACGCGCCAACCATTCCCAAGGTCCCCGAGAGGGACCCGCAGAACGTAACCCACTCGTTTTTTTTCTAATTCGTCTGCGTGGAGTTGCGCTTCCTCCGACAGAAGTGTTTGCGGGTACGTATCTGTTCGTTGAGGCGTTGTTCTTTCCAACGCTTAACTAATCTGTGTCTTTCGTCCCACAAGTTTACTAGGTGGGAGTCTACCACGGGGGCCACCCACGTGTGCTCTTTGGTTTTGGCAGTGTCCTTGTGTGTTGACTGGATGAGTTTTGTCCATTCTTGTATGTTTTCCGGAGGGTTTTGCTGTGTCGAGGTTCCGTTGGAGCTCCCTGTATTTTGACCGCTCGGTTAATTTCGTTGCGCCAATCTTTCTACGTAATTTGGGGGTGGAGAGTGAAATACGAATCAGATCATGATCACTCCCGAAATTTTCGTTTAGTGATGCTCACTGTGCGTCTTCGATGTTTAGCGTGTACGCGCGATCGGTTGTTGTGTCCCTGCTCACGCTGTTACCTGTGTGTGTGGGCGTGCCTATGTGATTTGCTGTCTGCATGCCGAGGTTCTCAACTAGCCCACCAGCTCTTTCTTGCTGTTTTTGTTCTGCAGTGCTACTATATTTTGCCCCCGTTTTAAGTTTACTCCAGTAAGTCCAAGCCCTCACTAAATTTTCAATACACAAATCTATTGTGTATTGACAATACACTATAGATTGTATATTAAATAACTATTCACAATAGCCTGAGGGCTTGGAAGTAGTCTAAAAAACTTCGAAATTTCAGCTTCGTTCTGCGGATTAGGAAACTTCCCAGTCGCGTAGTATTTGCCTTTGTTCCACTGACGCGCGCTTACGGCAGCCTTTTGTGCGTGCACAATATAATCCGTCAGATTGCCGAGTCGACACAGCGTCCAATTTTCTTGTACTCCAGCTCAAGTCGACAGCAATTTCGTTGTTAAATCCTAGGATTTTTTTCTTGGATGCGAAGTTTTGCCGGAAAACATGATTATGAGTCTTTATTGTTGCAATAGCAATTATATGCACACTCCAGGCCCATTTCTGCCGTAGTCGTTGGCGTCGCCGTGAGGTTCCGTATAAAGGTCACGAGCGATAATATCGTTGCAGCGCGTAGTATGCTGTACGTGCTAGTGAAATCGGGCGAGGGTGAGCCGGTGATCGTGACTCACCCTTTTACTCCCGGCGACCCAGGCTGCCCCGCGCGCCCGCCTGGCCACTGTATGTTGTAAGACATCAGCGACGGGTACAGAGTCTGTGGTGCGCTGTGTTCTCAAGGCGTAGTTCCCGTTGATGCGAGCGACTGCGCGAAGGTGGACACGCTCGCTGCTGCTGCAGCGTTTCCTCACTGCAGCGTTTTGACAGAGAGTTTCCACGTTCATCGAGTGATATGTGCTCATGCTGGCATGCGCACGCGTTACACCATGCTTGTTATTTTGTCACACTCGCGCACAACTTCTTGTGCCAATGAAGGGAAAGCTACGGAGGCAAATCAGGCAGAAGGGAGAGCACTTCTAATAAAAGTAGCGCGTTTTATTCCACGTTACTTTCGGTTTGCGAAGACAAAGCTTAAACACGTTATTCGGAACAGTTGCATTAAACAGAACACGCCGCTGAGTGTAAAGGTTTCGTTATTTTGGAGCTTTTCCCTTCCGCATCTGGGGAAACACGAAGCCGTCTCAAGGCGCAGCTGCGTGGATTCCGCGTCTGCTCCGAGCTATCAAATACCACTGTCAAACGCTGTCAGACTTCTTCGCGCTGTAACACATGTGCAGCAGCCTCGCGCCCATAGCTGTCCCTTCAATCCCACAGAAAATGGTCCACTAGCGTAGAATGTCTATGTTTACAAAGTTATAGGGCTGATAAAACTACTATCATTACTTCCTATAAATGGACACTAATTTTATATCGCAATCGATGCTTCGCCTTTGGGACGAAACTGCGACTTTCTTGATTGCTTCATACCACATGCAATTCTGTGATCAGCGCTACGTGCATTATATTTATGGATCAATTAATGGTGCCCTTTTATGGAAATTGGCAAAGCTCACGTTCCCACGGCGCGCAGTTGTTATAAATGGTACACCATCATTTATACTAAAATTTTAAAGGAAAAGCTCACAAAAATAAACATTTTGCTCTCAATATTCTTGATAAATTCTGAGAAAATGTATTTACGTGTAATCCGTGCACAAGCGCTGTAGCACATGTAACTCACCTGCTGGACACTATGATACCAGATTTTTCAGAAAAGAGCAGACTGAGGACAATGGAGCAGCGTCGGTGGCGGGGCGAATATTGTTTTCTTTCGACCAAAAATTTTTACGTCGGGGGGGGGGGGGGGAGGGGTAAAATGTTTCTGTAGAAAGGAATAAACCGTCTATATGCGAGACCCAGCTCAGATTTCCTGGAAAAAAGGGTTATTCACTACAAGTGAAAAAGTCGATTTTCCAGGCTCGCAAATGTTTGAATTATGAAAAGCTATCACTAAAAGACTAAAAGATTATTCACCGCCAAGCATATCTTTCTAACTGCATACTAATAGTTCTGCCTCAATTTAATTTAGACCTATATGTGGCTCAGAGAAGTTTTGCGAAATTGCCGAACTATGGTTATCGAGCAAGCGCCTCTCACTGATACTGAGATCGTTGCCTTGATTGGGCCATTTACCTAAGTAGACAAAGTTGAAAAATTTTCGAATAAACATTCCAAGAGCTTCTAGCAAACAGAAAATTAAAGCAGAAACTCCTCTGATAAGTGTGATAAATTGCGTAAACTTTGTACCATGACAAAACCCCTACGCATACTTATCATACTTATCTGCCTTGTCTTGTTCAATATCGAACATGATGATCATCATCTTCTTCACCATCAGCCTATCTGTCCAGTGCAGGACGAAGTCTCTCCCTGGGATCTCCAATTACCCCTGTCCTGCGCCAACCGATTCCAGCTAGCATCCGCAAATTTCCTAATTTCGTCGCACCATCAAGTCTTCTGCCGCCCATTACTGCGCTTCTGTTTTCTTGATACCCATTCTATCAACCAAATGCTCGAACGCTTATCTAATCTGCGCATTACATGGCCTGCCCACAGTATTTACGTAAGTGGTCTGTACTCCTGATTACGCAATGCATCTATGACTGCTGGTATCTTTACTGAATCAAGTGCTTTTTCGTAATCTGTGAAAGCCATATAGAGAGGCTTATTGTACTCCGCGGATTTCTCAATAACCTGATCAATGACATCGATACAATCTATTGTAGAGCAACCTTTCCTGAAGCCAGCCTGCTCCCTTGGTTGACTGGAGCTCAATGTTGGCTTATTCTATTGGATATTATTTCAGTAAATAATTTATATAATACTGGGGAGTTACACCCAGTAATTACACTGGGTGTAAATTACACGGCAGGTAGAATCAACAAAGGGGCCTCGAGGCAGGGCTTCCGAACGAAAAGATACTGCATACGATTTTGTGGGTGCCGGGTCACACCGGAATAGAGGGTAACCAGAGGGCCGACAGTCTAGCTCGCGAGCTCACATACCGAGTGGGACACTCTATGGACCCACTGGGGAAACACGAAGCCGTCTCAAGGCGAAGCTGCGTCGATTCCGCGTCTGCTCCGAGCTATCAAATACCACTGTCAAACGCTATCAGACTTGTTCGCGCGGTAACACATGTGCAGCAGCCTCGCGCCCGTAGCTGTCCCTTCAATCCCACAGAAAGTTGTCCACTAGCGCAGAATGTCTATGTTTACAAACTTATAGGGCTGATAAAACTACTATCATTACTTCGTATAAATGGACACTAATTTTTTATCGCAATCGATGCTTCGCCTTTGGGACGAAACTGCGACTTTCTTGATTGCCTCATACCACATGCAATTCTGTGATCAGCGCTACGTGCATTATATTTATGGATCAATTAATGGTGCCCTTTTATGGTGGAACCAACATACGCGGAAATACTAAACCATCACCGAGGCAAAAGGATAACATATCCACTACCCCACCCATATTTAACACAACACGAAGCAGTCGCCTGGCGAAGGCTGCAGACGGAAACATTCTCCAATCTACACATCCTACATGAAATGTTTCCCAACCAATACAGGGACACATGCCCATGGGGTGGGGCCATTCCAACACTATATCACATCAAATGGAGCGCAGAAACAACTTCACTTTCTAGAAAGGAAAAAGCCCAGTGCGGAGCAGTGGGTGGGCCTGCTCACCAGCGGCGTGCTCACAGTCCATAAAGGATTGATGCAACACGCTCTCAAAGTGGCCAGGCTCAGTGGTACTATGGAATAGGGGCGCCAACCACTCAAGACGACGGAGATTTCAGTAAAACATGAAGACCTCTGTTAGCCGCTGAAAGCTGTAAATAGAGCATTAAAGTTTTTCCTTCCTTCCTTCTGTGTACAGTTACTTATTGCTTCCAATAGAGCGCTCCTTAGACCTCTGGGTACTGTACAGGTAAGTATAGAATTCTTCCCTTGCTTTTATTATGGCTTCTATTTCTGATGATATTACCCTGCTTATCTTCCAGCGCATACATTTTGGTTTGTCCTATGCCAAGCTTTCTTCTCACTGATTTCAGGCTGCGTCCGTTTTTAACTGCTTCTTCAGTCTTTCTCACGTTATAACTTCTATTATCACTTATTTTCGCTTTGTTGATCAGTTTTGACAATTCCGCGAATTCGATCTTATCTATCTTTCTGTCTACTTATTTCTATCCTAGTTGGACACTTTCATTCTTTGTCATTTCTTTATTAGGTCCTTCGTTCCTTGGGAGAGCTTGCTTACTGGTTGCCTTGGTGCCTTGCCTCCCACTTCAATTGCTGCCTCTCACGTCAGCCTCGTCATGGTTTCATTCATTACCTCTATGTCATAATCTTGATCTCTTTGTTCTAAGGCTGCATATTTGTTTGCAAGCACCAGCCTAAATTTCTCTGCTTTTACCCTTACTGTCTCTAAGTTGACCTGTTTTTCTTGACCAATTTTACTCTTTCTCTGTTCAAATTGAGGTGAATCCCGGCCCTCACTAACCTGTAATCTCTACACTTAACCCTGCCTATCACTTCTATATCCTACACTATGCTGGGGTCGGCAGAAAGTATGACATCAATTTCATTCCTTGTTTCACCATCAAGACTTTTCCAGGTCCATTTCCTGTTGCTGCGTTTCCTGAAAAAGGTGTTCATTATTTTCAGCTTATTACTTTCCGCGAATTCTACCAGCATCTCTCCTCTAGCGTTTCTAGAATCGACACCGCAGTTGCCAAATGCCTGTTCACACTCCTGCTTTTTTCCGACTTTTGCGTTGAAGTCCCCGATTACTAATGTATACCGCGTTTGCATTTTTCACATCGCTAATTCAACACCTTCATAAAACTGACCTACTTCCTCGTCCTCGTGACTGGACGTTGGAGCGTAGGTTTGTACTGCCTTTAATCTATACCTCTTATTGAGTTTGGTTACCACTACTGCTACCCTCTCGTTGATGCTGTAGAATTCGTCAATGGTGCCCGCTATGTCCTTATGGATAGGGATCCTACCCCGTATTGCTTCTTATCCCGGAGAACTCTATAGCAGAGGACATGGCCATTATTCAGCAATGTGTAATCCTCACAAGTTCTTATAATCTGACTAAGGCCGATAATATCCCAAACAATGTCTGATAGCTATGGCCACTTCGTGGTATAGGTACAGTCGAAATGCTTACAGATATAGGCTGCAATTATCAAGCTTTCCGATATGTATTTGCAAAAGATGCGGAGTATATTACGGCACATCTCGACTAGAGATGCGCAGCGAATTTCAGCTAAAAGCGCGGCCTGATACGTTTAACGCCGGCGGCGAAGAAACGCGAGAACGCGCGACCACCAAGTGCACGATTTTCTTTTTTGTCTTTCTTTCCCCTTCCCGACGTGTAGGGTAGCCGACTGGGTAATCACTTGGTTAAGCTTCCTGCTTTACCTGTTGATATATATATATATATATATATATATATATATATATGTGTGTGTGTGTGTGTGTGTGTGTGTGTGTTTTATCATTAGGGCCTGTAGCTTACTTATCGAAACTGCTGTCTTATCCTAATTTACCGTGCTGCCATTTAGAATATTACCCCATCGATCAGCGTTATGTTGCGCTTGCGAAAACATATTTGTACGCGCGAGCTGAGCGAAATTTCCGGTCACTGCTAAGTCATTTCTTTCTTTATCAGGATACCTCCTCACTGCATCAACCTCACCACATCGGCCTCAGGTGAATTCCTGTTGGGTCCTTGCGGAGGTAAGATTCCATTGAGGTATGATTTCTTGAGGAAATCACAAGCCTTCAGCGAGAGAACTCTGAAAGAATTACAGCGGTTTAGCACGTGGAGGGCTTATCGTTGGGCTATTGGCGTCGATACATAGATTTAGCACAAGAATTGAAAGGATAACTTAAAAATATTGAGCACAGAAGACAACAAACTCAAACACCTGATCTTTCTTTGCTTCTGCCCTTGTTCTCTTGTAGTTTCCCAGTTCAATTGACGAGCTAAAAATTGTGCATTGACCGCGCCCTACATCACTGTTGCTTATAGTTCAACCGACACCCTGTGTGTGTTTTATGTGTACTCACTGCTTTGTAATGCTCTTGATATTGTCTCCAAAGTTACTTAGTTAATTTTCCCTATGCTACACTAAATGTGCTTCGCCTTACCTTTCTCATGACGAGGCGAAAGCCAGCGAAGTTTTCAGTGTGTGAGTTTGTCGACAATTTGTGTCAAAATATGTGTCTTACGGTGCGCCAAGCTATAGCAGGTAAGTACGAACCACGCGTCTACAGACCAGCCATCTCTTTCCGCATTTCAGAACTCTTCCCAGACTATCCGGCCAAAGTGTTTTACTTTGACGGCAAAGGTTGCATCATTTCCAGCTTTGTTCTCTTCGGATATCAGCGTAAGTAAATCACGTCGTGCTAACTGGCGCAGCAATGCAAAATCGTTCAAGGTACGGACTTGGCAGCTGCATTCTTGCAAAAATATACTCTATTAAAAAGGCTGCAAACATCTCAATTGAATCGGTCGCAGTCCTCGTCTTTATAAACACGTTCTCCACTACGACTGTCGGCAAAAACATGGGCCGATTAATAGCTATGGCGGAGATATATGTGGCGTGAAGAAACGGCCAACCACCGATAGGTTGTACAAAAGAAAACATTCGCTTACTCAACCTTGAAGTTTAAAGAAAAGCACACATTCGCACTAAAGCACCTCAATTGGTTTCTTTTATCTGATTACATGAGGTTATGTTATGTGACGGCTTGCGCTGGCTGTGAAGAAAGCTTGTGAGGCTAACACAAGCTGCCCGGGTTGGCAATCCTGGTTGCACAAAAAAAATGGTCTCCATTTCATTGTGTGGAAGTGCTTTGACAGTGAAGCTGTAAACCACAACTAGAACGTATTCATTGAGACGTGGGTTGAAGTTATTCACGTGGCGTCACTCACATGCACTTTACCTTATTCTAAGCCTAAGACGTTTCGACGACCTGCGAATTGGCTTGCGCCGCTACTCTATGCACTTGCAAAAAGTGGACCAGAGAGAAGAGAAATTCGCCGAGTCTCGCATGCACACTGGTCTTCGGGAGGCCTCACGATACTGATCTTTCCATAGCACTATCATTAATAAATGCCAATTGCTACGTGGCCTCTACCTTTAAGCAGGAAAGTGTTAATACATAAAGCCTTGCTTCGTATGCTAGAGTCAAGCTGCCGTCGCCGCGGCAGCTTGCGGAACAGTAATCTTTACGTCGAAACGCATGCCGGGAGAGCTGCGTGTTTGACATTGCATGTAGGCCCATGAGCACCTTATTATCAGTTATATGGTTCGGATGCTTGTTTTGAGTTTGTTCTTTATGGAAACGTACAAGGTTCTGTCTGTTGTATGCGCGATTCGAAAGAATATATGGAGTATTCGCTTCATTTTGCTGAATAATTTGAGCTTGTGCATTACGGGTATTTGATCCGTTGCATTCGGAGGCATGATCCATAAATTAGTTTTGCGCCGGTTTTAGACCACGACGAAATACCGGGATGCTAGCCATAAACAGCATCATTGTTTAATGCTTGCGTAATACCCAGTTATTTCGCACCTAGAATTTTGCTATAATGTGGCTGCCCGTCCGAGTATTGCTGATACTAGAGGCAATATATGAGCGACAGCAAAACAACTTGTACGGCTAGTTCGTAACATGTCCTAGGTAATTGCTTCCAGCTTATCTATTAGGGCGACAGCCTTAAGTGGCTTGTCGCAATAGATCATACCAAAGAAACGTAGTGTCGGGCCGAGAAAACTATCTTCATCAGCAATGGCTCATAACCTCATAGGCAAGCAATAATGCAATGGCTCACACCCCCGTAAGCAATGTTTCATACCCCTTGGCTAGCAAAAGGTGCAATGGTTCATACCCTAATAAAGCCGAAGCTACATACGCTCAGCAAAGGGAAGCGAAAAGGGCATAGATTCATTTAAATCACCCATACAACCCGCAGAACCACATACGTCTCAATAAAATACAAGCTCAATACAAGCATGGGAACCATCAATAAAGCATTCTATACACCCGTCAGAAATGTGATAGTCCCGATGATGCCCGCCGAGCGAGAAACGAAGTGCGACGTGTGAAGCGATGGGAGCAATGCGTTCGGCGGCGAGGGCTGCCTTCTCGTGCAGAGAGAATGCAAGTTAAAGTCGAAGAGAAACAGCGTCAGCGTTGGCACGAGTGTGTTGGCACGTGCGTGCAAAGTCACAGCTAAGCGTCGAAAATGAGCCGAAGAAGCCGAACTGCGAAAGCAGCAACATGACGATGCGAGGCAGCAACGTAGATAAGACACCAAAGCTCGCGGACAATGGCTTGCTTAACGTTCTCTCCACACTGCGGCTCGTTATATCTTGCAAGAAGTCCGTCCCCTCCGATCGTATAAGTTAATGCAGTTCCGATTGTGCAGCACGCTTTTGCCTTCACGTGTTAAAGGAGTGCAACATACTGCCTAACTTTTGCTCTCTGTAAGTCTACGTTTGTTCAGCAAGTTAAGCACGTGCGATTGAAGCCACGGCATTGAAGCCACTATAGGAAAGGGAGAATATGTAGCTCGCAGCATTGAATCCAAAATCGACACTTCCGCAGGAACGAAAGCGGTGTGGGTGGTGGACGTATCTGGTGTGTCGGTGCGTCCGTGGTTGCGAGTGTGCTTATTTGCGCTCTTATAGTTATCTAGAATGAGCGACAAAGCACGCGGGCACTTTCTTAATCAAATAAAAAAAATGAAATCCTACGGTTTCACGTTCGAAATCCAGAATCTGATTGGGAGGCGCGCCACATTAATTTTAGCCACTGGGGGTTCTTTAACGTGCTCGCAATGCACAGAACACGGGCGTTTTTGCATTTCACCCCCATCGAAATGAAGCCGCCCATGCCGGCATTTGATATCGTGACCTCGTGCTTAGCACCACAGCGTCATAGCCGCTACGTCACTATGGTCGGTCGGCCACTTATTCATTTAGGCAGGTTCCCCTAGCTTTCCATTTTGCACTGTCAGATCGGCCAATCTGAACGCTCGCGCTAGTAAGCATTTTAAAGAGAGATATACCGTTCTTCCGCGAGAGCTAGGTGGAAATCTTTTATTGTACTAGTTATATCAATTTTCACAAAAGGTTTTAACCTTTCGCTAACTATTATAGGTGGCCCCAAATGATGCTCGCTTTGCGCCTGTATGTCTGACAGAAAGGATAGAGCGTGCAAACCGTTGCCTACTTCGCGCGCGAAACTACCGACACAAGGAAGGAAAGGCACGGAGCAGTGCCTGTCTGGACCCATCAGCGTTCCCGTACGTCGTATGGAGCCTCAGAGCCTATAGTGAATCGATGACTACTATGGCAGGCCACCTTGTCGCCAAACATAGCTGCAATTTTAATAGCAGAAGTTGGTTCCCGCTTGCCTTGATGCTCTCGGAATCTGAAGTACTAGTTAAATGCAAGTGCTATCTCTAGCAGGGTAAGTTTTATAAAGTAGCATGGAGCCGAATGTAAGAGTTCAGTTCTCCTCTGCTGTTCACCTCGAAGCCGTGGGATTCTGTGTTTTGAAACCTGCTGACCTGCTCCTGGCCTCCTGGCTTTGGGTGGATGCACGATTCACCTTCTCACCATTTAAATAAACGTGCCGGTTCACGGACGTTCCGCATAATCAATAAACGAGTTTTTTAGAACAAACCCTAATGTGATGCCATGACCAAGCTCAAAGAGGTCCAGCCGAGAAGACTGGTTGTCACGGCTTCATAATTCGCCTTTACAATTGGTATTCATTTAGATCTTCTCGCAAGGAAAGTGCCACAAACCACATGAACGTTCATTTGCTTTGTTTCACTGCATGCTTGCCAACCACCACTACATCGCTTTGGTTGTGCCACATTATGGAATGGTTCAACCTGAGCTGTGGTCTTCACCGATACGTTGCGATGAAGATACTCTTTTGAGAAGAACAAAACCTCTGTACTGTAATTAGAGGATGTTGGTAAGCCTAATGTCAATATCTGTGCAATGTCAGCTCGACTAGTTCACGTGCAATGAGAATACAGTCCAGGAAAGCAGCACTGAAATCGTCATCTGCATCCTATTTCTCTTCACTGCAGGGCGAATGTCCCTCCCACGAATTTACTAGAATCCCTCTATTATGCCAGCGCACGCTACCTTACAACTACGAATTTCCCAATTTCATAACAGAGACTACTTGGCTGGATCCCCTATTACGCTTCCGTTCTCTTGGCACCCGCTAATAAAAACTGGAGAGAAGGAAAAGGAAGAGAGAGCCTGATACGAAGACTCGCGCTAGCTCCCATTTTAACAGTTGGATCCACAATGCGCATACGAATGACGTCAGCCTGTGTCTTCAACATAGTTTTTGGTGCCGTGAATCCCAGGAGAGGACTGGCGTCCTGCACCGACGATGGATCGACTGCGACGCCGCAGTGGTACACGTCGAGCCGATGATACAAGGCTCATCTAGTCGGTTACCAAAGCACTGCAAGCCGGGAATCCTTCGCCGTCCCACCTGCGAGTTATTTCGGATGAACTAGAGGGCAAGGACACGGCGCTTACAGCACTCAGCTAGAAGACTGCCTACCTCACCAATGACCGTGAGGACCAGAGACGGAAACCACCGTAGCTCTGGAATATCACTTCAAGGTGCGCGACACCATGAGCTTGGTCAGCTTCCTTGTAAATTCTGCTGCAAGGCCCGGAAACACCGCCATCTAGAGAATTGTGAACGAACCCGCCACCCAAGACGTCTCTACACAAGCAAGTTTTGCAGCACCGATACGAGTTGCCCTACCGAAAATACAGGAGCCCGTTTTACAAGCAGAGCTTCGCTAGTAGCAGGGCTTCTGGGAACATTTCCAGGCCAAGATCCATAATAATAAACCGATAGCTGTCTGAATTATAGAAATTCTGGCATTTAAGATTATAGTTTACGAGAACGGTAACGCGTGCAATCCAAGGTGTTCGCACGGCGGAAGCGAACTATGCGGTAGCGGTGACAATGCTCCGAGAGAGGTTCGGAGGTACTACCACACTCGTTGACAACCACATTAACAGGTTGCTTGCCACCGCGCCCGTTGATTTTTGTGAGGCATCGCAGATTCGGGAACTCTACGAAGAGGCGCACTTTCGTATAAGTTGTCTCGATTGCCTTTGAGTTCCAGAGCAAGAATAGGTACTCCTGCATCATCACGTCCTTATGCTATAGCTCCCCGAAGATACAGCCATTCTATACCGTCGACGCATGAAGGAGACTGAGACCGAGGATGAGTCTTCTCCGATGTCCCGGCAGGAGGAGGTGTGACAGGTTAGGTCCTGCTGGTGAGAACTGAGAACAAGAAAGAGAGCCGCACCTTCCGTTCAAGGTGCCTACCCAAAAATGCCGAGTCATGATAGGCGCAAATAAGTCATGACAGATACAGAAGTCACAGTCGACGAAGATACCAAGAGAGCATTTGCTGAACTAGTCAACTACCCGTACATTCTCACACGAGGCCAAAGCAGTCGACGCGCAACGCGACCAGATCTCACGTCAAAGGCCAGTCGCTGGATACAAGCCGACCTCTGTGATGAAAAGTACATTCTCCCCAGTTATATCGCGAACACAGTACGTGAGACAGAAATTGCTGCGACAGAATAATCACCACTCCTCCTACTACAACCTAAGTGAGTAGACAGATTGTTACCGAGGCAACACTGCTCCGAATCCTAGTCCTAAGTTGAGCATCTCGCGGCTTTTGACCAAGGATGCTCATTTTAGCATAGAGAAGGACCACTACGTGCCCCAGCCCAGAAAAGCTTCGACGACTTTATTGACGGAGGAATAAGGGATACTTCCCGTTCCTACGCTCTGGTCAGCATAGCAAGCTGATGGCGCTTTCAGTCTGACCTATTATCGGCAAGAAAATAAACTTGCCGCCTCAAACATTGAAGATTGGCCGAGGCGTAAAATGTTTGCAGGAAGGGACGCTATGGTACGGCTATTTCCGATACTACTGTTGAACGGCAAGCAAGTCCAATGTCCTATGGAGCTGCTTTACCTCCTGGAGGCTCTCCCGTTCTAGGCAGACACGGGAGTGTGATGAAAACTGAAGACAAGGAAGAGAAGGAGAACGCGTGAGGCGATGGCTTGCGCCAGTGCCATCTTAGCAGTTGAATCAATAAACCGCATCCGATGTATGTCAGTCTGTCTACAACACCACTCTGAACTCCAAAAGACCCCCCCCCCCCGCCCATTATATGCCCAACACATACGTCCTGCCCAACTTCAATTGTTCCTTATGTAAACTGGGTGCTTAAATATGTTCTTTCTGGTCATAAATCATTTTCGAAACTTCCGCAAAGGAACACAAGGCGCCACGATAAGCGCTGGCGTAATTAGAAGTGGCATGAGTGGGATGACCGGAAATGCTTAGAACTATTGAAAGGTCACCAAGAAATGAAAGCAGGATGATCTCGGTATCTATCAACAGTTCCATTTTATGTTGTGAGTTCATGGTCACATAACGTCTTCTTTTGGAGGCGCGTTAAAACGGGTAGCGAACACTTGGCTATCGATATCAGTGCTTCGCCTATTGGGCGGCACTGCCACTTTTTGCCTTGGCCCGGGCTGCGGATTGTAGCATTCTTTATCGAAAGACAAAACCAAACTGGTTTGTTACGGGTGAGCTTAGGGCCTCAAAGTGCGGTTCAAACCATTCTGTTCGCAAAGCATCTCTTCGCTGAAGACGCTGTCATCGCCCGAAGTTCAAGAGACATGCTATAAGTTCTCATTGAACGAGGTGAACACGCGCGTCTGACCACATGCGTTGTCCCAGAATCCACGAGAGGGAACCAAAAGGACCATATGGCCTCTCGTGTAACTACATTGCGATAGTTCAAAGATGTTTTTTTTTAAATGTTTTCTGGACTTGCTACAATGCAATCGTTTGTGTTTTATGGCGATGATACAGGTTCGATTTTTTCTTCGTTTATTTCAGAATGCATAATGGGAGTGACGACAGAATTGAAGGATTCTGTGCCCGAAGAATGTGTGCAGCAGTTTGGTAATAATTGTGGTCCAGTGAGGTATACCCTTTACAGCAAAGAGGAATGCGCCTAAGAAGTTTGTCTGCTTCCTCAGGCATTCTTCACTCCTCGCGGGAAGTCGCGTATGCAGTGGCTCTGAAAGTGTACTATGCTAAATAAAGTACAATTGCGGGTACTTCCTAGCAGGGTTTATGAAATTACTAAAGACGCATTGACAACTGTTTATTATACCCACACCTAAAAATAAATGCACTTTGCAGTCATGGCAGTTTTTGGTGCTGTGTTACTCACGCGATTCATTTGGAATATGTAGATTGGCGTTACTTTTGTAGTGTTTCTTTCTTCATATATACATATTTATTACATAAACTATTTTTTACATCTTCCTGCGACTTTCCCGCTGCTGCTGTTGTTGCTGTTTTGCCTAACAGCTGTGGATTCAATAGATCGATCATACTAAACATAACGTTGTCATCAAGCTGTCGTCCTACTGCTGCCATTATTGCTGGCGATTCGTTGACTGGCAAATTAACTCGTGCCTAACACTGTGCAAACAAATCCTTGATATGGTGCGAATAGAGATGAATCTTGTCTAATGCGTGTTTCATGCCGGAGTCGATGTTGTCATGATTCCGTCGACATTGTATTATTGTCATCCCTGCTCGCTCCTCACTACAGTCTTCGATCACTGGGCGGTGGTGGACGCGGTGAAAGCATCATATATAGTGTGAATTGAGGCAAGCAGGGGCGGTATGTTAACATCTCCACGTAAGCGCGGATATGAGATCGAAAGACAACACATCGTTGTTGTCATGTCGTCGTCGTTATTACGTTTACGTCATTCCATCGTCATAGAATCATCGTCGTCACGTCATTGTCGCTATTACGTTGTCGTCAGAGTTCCCATCATATCATCGGGATCGCTCCATTGTTTTCATCATGCCGTCATCGTCATACCGTTATCATTCTTCCTGGCTCCTCGCTACAGTCTTGGACGATTGGCTGGCATTGATCATTGTGAAAAGCAACACTGGATGTACTGAAAATTGAGGAGTCCCGCCGTTTCAGGTGATTCATGTAAGCGCATATGTCAGCTGTAGTACACGATCATGGTCCTGTTTATGTCGTAATTTTTGTCCTTCACATTGCAGTATCGTTATGCCATTGTGATAATTCGAATGTCGTCACTTGTTCATAATATTTCAATTGTACTCATCCTATTGTTCGTCATCTTGGTGTCGTGGTCGCTCCATTGTCCTGGTATTAGCATCGTCGTCCCTTTAGCGTGGCTATCCTATCACCGAGATGCACTCATCGTTATTTGAGCGGCTGATTATCTGTTCGTCGCACCGTCGTCGTCATGATGACCATGAAAATGGTTTTTGGCACGAGGACCAGATGTGGCCCAAAGGCGGCAAGGCCATCGTAATGGGTCAATGGTACGTGAATTACGAATTGCCAAGAGCGGATTAAGCCAGGGTCAACAAGGCCGAAAGGATGTACTAAAACAAGCTTAAACTGTAGGCATATGAAAACTCTAACAATGAGACATTAATTCAATAAGCATTGAATATAATTGAAAGAGATGATACACTTAGCTACGTATCCGAAGATAGTACTGTTGCCTCACCAGGGTCCTTGCGATAATGACATGGAGGCATGTACCATACAAGGCACTGCTACCGCAGGAGATGCCTCTGGTCAGACGATGTGTTATGAATCTCTCGGATTTATAACGTGCGATAAGTCAATATCACGTAAAAACTTTAAAAGTAAGTTATGGTCCAACAATGGGGGCCCTGCTCCAATGAAGAATGCCGGGTAAAGGAGAACGTGCCATCGGTAGGCCAAAGGAGAGTACATATTTTGTTCAAATTCACCTCCCTGATACTCAAACCGCACGGGGAGGGCCATGAGCGCCTCCCCGCATTTAGCACATTTAGAATGCGGCTTTTATGTAGGGGTATAGAATTCCAAACGGAAGTATTTCAGCTCAAGTTGAAGAAAATGCATTCAGATGTGTGCCGCCAGAGCGTCCTTTGTCATTTCCATAAATGATGTGTCCCACTCTACAATTTTCCACTGCCGTGATGGTAACTGTTTTGCTGGACCTAACAGAGGATTGTAAAAAAGTACAATACCTATTTCTTCGTGTAATTTTCTCACTGGCCTTGAAAATTAGTTCTTTACAGCAGGTTTGTCTTGAAGCGATGAGGTTCTTGTCAGTTTGTTCACCTTTGGGTAAGAAGTATGTCATGGGTTGGCATGTATCTTTCGAAAGTATATAAAACTAGCACGTCATTTGCAGAAGGGACCATCTATTAGATTCCACTAAAGCACGGTGAACCGGACGACTCATGAGGACAGCTGGCGCCAGCCGATTGCACAAATAGTAAACAGGATGAAGAAGCTTTAAGGCTACTAGTGTAGGAGGATTACACACCTTAGCCATAAAGTGTAAACGTGTACGTATGAGGTATTTCTGTCACACACCACATGTTTGTGACAGAAATGAAGGCATATTCATTGGGTTTGAAGATTACTACTTATTTAGATATATAAAGAAGGAACGTAATCTTATAGTCTAATATGTGGTGCACTATTTGTATTCTATTTTAACAGATTACTGTTAAAAATAAATTACGGGGTTTTAATTCCGAAAACCATGATCTGCTTATGAGGCATGCCAGAGCGGGGGACTCCGAAAATTTCGACCACCTAGGGTTTTCTTTAACGTCCACATAATCAAAGCACACAGATGCTTTCACCCCCAATCGAAACGCATCCGCCATGGCCGATACTCGATCTCGCAACATTGCGCTTAGCAGCCCAACACCATAGCCACTATGCAATCATGGCGAGTTAGATTACTCTTTTCTATGGGTTATACATTTGGATAGGGGACAAAATCTTCTGTTTGTAAAAAACGCAGGAGCTCTTATTCAAATTTAGTTCAAATCCGTTCTCATTAGCGCATGTCGATATCGTATGGAGGTCAAGCTGTACCTGTGTTTATATTTTTGAAAGATAGTGATGTAGTCAATTAAAAATTATTTCTAAAAGTATAGATAGCCTATGCCTAGAGAATGAATACGTTGCCGTATGTTTACCTCGCGTCAAATTGCTTTCCGTACTTTTTGACTATGAATAAACCTAGAAATTTTAGTGATCCACTCGGCAAAGTCTTTTATCAACGGTGTGTGCAATGCAAGTGAATGATGGGTTTCTGAGTATTGCTTATATTTCCAGTGAGCAATGCTAATGGCTCATGAAAAACATTTGTAATAACTTATAACATCAATTCGGGATGGGACATCGTAAATTACATGCAGAGGTCATAAATGTGTATAGGCCGTCCCAAATAACTATCACGCACCAAGATTTTTAAAAAGAGCAGTGCGTTACTGGAACAAAACCTAGTGCATATTGTTCCAGTACAGTGGAGTAGCTGGCTGTCATTTTTTCCGTTACTGAGATTTAATTAGGTAATTTTAATTATTATCTAACTCGAGACGTACTATCCTATATGTCAAAGTGTCAATGAGGCATTTGTAGGCACAGCCAAGGAACATCTTTCTGTGGTATTTTCAATGACGTACTAATTGCGCACTAATTTTTTTCCCGGCTCATAAATAAACCCGGCGAGGTATGGAGAATACGAGGTGACATAACTCCCCCCGTATCATAAAACAGTGCCATCGAAAAGGCTCCCTGTCAGTTATCCAGACTGAAGTAAAGGAAATAAAAAGAAAAATCGTGACAGAGCTAGTGCCTTAGCTCCCTGGGCGAAGTAACAGGTCGCGTTTGGTGTTAGTTGGAAAGAAGCTGTCATACGTGATGTCTTAGCGCAAGAAAAGTAAACGGATACTCTTTGTTTACAGCGCAAGCTGCATATAACTCACGTTCTATAGTTTTTTTACGACATCCGGCAAGAGAAACGGAGTTAGCGAGTTCGAACAAACCCATACACAATGGTTTTCATTCCTTGCTTCGTTTCTGATCATGTACGGGTGTCGTGCGGTGTCGCAGATTTTAAAATGCGGAACAGATTAGAACGCTTACCGCGAATAAAAGCGTGACTTCCACGTTATAGCAGTATATAAGCAGGATATGTATCGGTGCTAAAAACAGCTGTGTTATCGATGGAACAGACACGTATAGTTCGTACACCTCAAGAACAACATGCGTACGAGGAGCGCCGGAGAGAATGGCAACGAGAATGTAAACAGCGCTGGCGCGAAACGACAACCGACGAAGAACAATCCCGCGATGCTGAACGGAAACCAGAATCGCGAGCCCGGGCAACCATCCCACTGTGTGAAGATGGAATGGCAACGAAAGCACTTTGCTTTTCGTTTAAGAGATTTGACTGTCCTCAGCTTCCGCTGTCTTTCCATCTTCAGAGAGTGGAATGGTCGTCATTTTTTGCCACAGAATCTATCAGCACAATAGCGAATTGACCACATCAGTGCAAAGGGGTAAAGGTGCGTTTTGTTCCCTCCCAGTCGCCATATCTCTCTCTAATGAGCAGAGCACTGGTGCTCTGTTCATTAGAGAATGCCTTGCCTTGGGAGCTTCAAATGGCAAGAAGAGGAAAGCCGCAAATATATATATATATATATATATATATATATATATATATATATATATATATATATATATATATATATATATATATATATATATATATATATATATATATATATACGTATATTAGTCATGCAAGTGTGGCGGTGTGGCAAGTGAAGCCGGCATCTTCCATAAACAGCAGTGGAGGATTTCATCTTTGAGTCCTAGCCCACGTCCGGATGTTCCCGCATTTAAGCCTGAAAACATCATGCTAGCGTGCGTGACCTGGCCGCGCAGGTGCAAATTCTGAATGACGCCCTTTCACCCGTAGCACCTAAACCAGCACCAATACTTCGAAGATTGTACAGAGACCTGTAGGATCTCTACATTTCACTAATTGCGTCCTCACAAAAGCAAATGAGTCACGGCACTTTTTGAGCAACATCACATGGGCAGTTGAAGCCAATTTTCTCAGAAACGTCCCGATAAACTTGGATAATGCAGACTATTGCAGTCACTCCAATACACATTCGGTAAAGCACAATTGGAACCAGTACCAGTGGTTGCTCAATGTCTGGTTCGGAATATACGTCGGTGCTATAATCGGTCCCATCCTATTCGACCCCGCACTGAGTGGACAGCATTACATGAACGAAATCCTTGGAGGAGTAGTGGATAAGTTTCTCAGCGATATCCTATTTTCACGTCTTCTACTTCTTTGGTATAGCAAGATGAGGCACGCGCACACAGCAGCAGCCGAGCACGAAATTTGCTGGATGCGACTTTTCATGCGCAATAATAGATTTGAAGGCATGTGCTTGTAAATCGGCTGGTTAGATCAGCTGACCTCTCTCCGCTCGATTTCTTTCTTTGGACTTATGTGAAAGATCGTGCTTACATGATCGAGACGGACATCAGATTAGTCCAAGGCAAAGATAACGGATGTCTGCCGTAGAATGCCGACATTGGCCAACAAGAAAGCCACAGAAGATATGATGATGCGGACTCAGTACTGCGTCGTTGCAAAATGAGACTTAGTGGAATACCACGTCTATAGTCAGCAGCTGGCGTTTAACGGAGCTTGCGAATTCATAGATAATAAGGACACATTGGAATCTGTTTTCTGTGTGTGTGTGTGCAGACATAAGAGGACGGCTGACCTCTGCAAAATTGTGCATGAAAAGGCGGAACTACGTGCACAGGCCGACGAAGCTCCGAACATCTTTAGTAGATGTTGGCACGGGAAACTTCTATACGGCACTAACTTTGTACGGGTCTAAGCGCACACCAGATGAATCAACAAGATGATGGAGGACAGTAGTTTGGCAGCGTCTGAAGTGACATTTAGTCGAATTATGTTGAAAGCCAGCATTGCGAAAAGGAGAAATAACGAGCGAAAGGCGCTCCAGGTGCGTGGTAAATGTGGGATCAAAACGATGACGTTATCTAAGTAAGAAAGACAGTTGGACCACTTGAGACCATGTAGGAATGTGTCCATCAGGCGTTGAAAACTAGCTGGTGGATTAGCTAAGCCGAAAGCCATGACTTTGAGCTGTCATAAGCCATGGGATGTTAAAAAGCCGATCTTCTGGCAGTCGATGTCGTCGGCGGCCACCTGCTAGTAGCCGGAACGAAGCTCGGGGGGAGAAAAGTACTTCGCACCGTGAGGCAGTCGAGGGCGTCATCAACGTGTGGTAGAGTATGAACGTATTTCTTGATGACTTTGTTCAGGCACCGGTAATCCACGCAGAAGTGCCTGATGGAATCCTTCCTTTCAACTAAAACGAGAGGGGCACCCAAGGACTGGATGACAGTTCATTCAACGATTCTTCGAGAGAGCATCTTATCAGCCTATGTTTGAATGATTTGTCGTTCCTGCAACGACACACGGTATGGCCGCCTGAATATCGGCTGGGCATCATCGGTATCAATACGGTGTGTCGTGAGAGAAGTCTGGCCTAATGGATGACCGAGGTGAAAATTGTTGCTGAATGTGGAGAACAGATGGCATAACTGGTAAGCTCGGTGAGGTGCAAATTCAGAAGCAATCATGTTTGTGAGTCTAAGAAAGACAGCCTGAAAAGAACATGAGTCAAGGGGAGATGGCATAATATCACCGGTCAAGGCTGAAAATTGGCAATCTTGGGAGGAGGGCAGTGTACTTAAGGCTATACTTTGCGGTAGCACGTGGTCACCGATTCCGAAGCTGACGAGGTGAAGGCTGGTAGAGCTATCAGTGATACTGACGTCGGTTTGCGGAACAGCAACATAATGGGCAAGGAAGACGTGCGCGAGATGAGACACAACCCAGTTAGTCAGGCACAAGGGGAACTGTAGAAAGCAGGACGCATGTCCTGGCTTGTGGAGCGAATTGAAGGTGCTCCGCGGAACACAGTCTGCTAAGCACTTCCTCAGGAGGATGAAGGCAAGGCAAAAAAAGGACAAGTCCGGCGGAGCAGTGAGTAAGGGCAGAGAGAGTGGACAGAAAATCAAGGCCTAGAATAACATCATGGGGACACTCTTGAAGAACACTAAACAAAATATATGTTTGCGGCAGCCGACACCAACGCGAGCGGCACACACTCATATAGTGGTCAGTTATCTTCCGTCAGCAACTCACACAACACAGGACGCTGCGGATGTCAGGACTTTAGTGAGCCGTCTACAAAGCTGGTTGCTCATCGGAGAAATCCGCGCGCATGTATCAACCGGAGCTGTTAGAGGGACACCAACTACGTCACATAAAGTAAATTCCTATTCGTTGGTAAGGTCAGTAGTGCAGTGGCAGTCCCAGTCATTCTACCAGCGTCTTACCTCAAACCGTCAATTTCCCGTAGAGTGCAGGTACATGGGGACGGAGAACGGCAAATAGTGGCTGAGCGAGGCAGGGGCCATCGTGTTGAGGGTGAAGGACTCTGCCATATAGATGAGGGCGCCTGAGCAGAGTTGTATGGCTCTGTGGAATTTTCCGGTGGCGAGCGGCGATAAAGTTGGAACGCGGACTGAATAGTGATGACGTCTAGGTATTACGGCAGTATTACGGGAAGTGGGGTCAACCCCTCGGCAGTTGAAACAGATCGGCTGATTACGAGATGTTTGCCATTCCGCTACGTTGCAGAAAGGCCGAGAGGGGTACTGGCATCGCGAAGACGGGGTAGTACAAAAGGCGCAGGTGTCCGATCGGTTGATGGTGAAAGAGTGAATTCCAAGGTTGAACTTCCGTGCACGACAGCCTGCACAAGGGGAATCGGCGGTCGAGAATGGTTCGAACAGGTGTGGAAGCGAACCGGTGCCTTTCTCTGAAGAATACGAGCGACATCGAGAAAGAATTTAACAAGAAGGGACATTCGATCAAAACTGGCAATAGGACACTCGTCACGCCTAGTGTTGATCACATACGTTGGTTGACGCGAGCATCGTAAAAAAGCATGTGAAATGAGCTTTCAGACAACGTTTTATTTTTTTTATTCTTTTTCGCTAAAACTAAGAAGTTTCAGTATAAATGATCTTATACTTCGCGACCCATTTTCTTGCGTTACCTAGCAACAAGCTTGTGGCATGCCGGATGCGCCATATGATGCGTCGTGCGCCAGACGTGCCATGACATGCCACCGAAGCAAGCGAGGCCGGCTGCGCATGTGAAGCTCGTCTGGTCGGCGACGCGTCTCATGTGATGTATCCCGTTTGTTGGGCTCCCAGCGTTTTCTTGCGTTCCTTCTGCATTTCGGCCCGGCACCATTGCACTATTGGACTACGGCAAGGTGACAGATTTTGCTTGACTGTCTGCGACGCATTTCCAGCAAATTTAGGCTTGCGGTACAAAAGTGAGACTAGTGACGCAGTTAGTGAGAAACAGCTCGGCCGTTCTGGAGCAGTTAATTTGAGTTAATGACTCGTACTGGGAAATGTTTGCGACGGTTTCTATGAGCCCCAACATTATTCTAAAATATTTCGGCAGTTTTTAGGCACGCTTGCCCCACCCGGCTATGTGTTGCAGTTAGCGAAATGCAGCTCGACCGCGGGTATTCGCGTGTAGCGAATCTCACTAGGACAAGTTCGAGACGCTTTCCTTGACCCACAGCATTATTGTATTTCGCTACATTTTGGAATACTTCTGAGGTGCGCGCGCCGCGCCTCGCGTTCTCCCACAGTTAGCGAAAAGCAGCTGCCCTGTGCACCATAATCATTCCAAGCGCTACGCTAGAAGGTGTCTTACAGAGGTCCTCTTCTCTAATTATTCTTAATATGTGGCTGAACTATTATAAAGATATACCTTGACAATATCGAAAACGCACAGCTTTTGTGCGGCCTTGCAGAATCCAGTAAAATTTCTTGTAAAAGTGACCGTCGAGCAGTTGGACTAGAAATTTTAATTACCTGTATTATTAACACGTAGCTTAAAACGTTGCGCGCACGTGATTCACGCTTGAACCCATATCGTCCACAATGACAGCCAGTGTCACGTCTCCATATCAAAAGTCTCCCTAAGATATAAGTGTAAAGTATACATGAAGCCACAAAAAGAAAAACAATTACCTTTTGCATGCAATCTGACGTAACTTGAGCTATTTCTAGGTATATGAAGTCGTTGCCTAGTTCAGCTGACCAAGGATAATGGGGATGCCTACTACGTGCGTTGTATTAAGTATGAAGATCGGAAAAAAGCAGTATTCACCAGTTATCTGCAAAACTGATAATTAAGCCACCGAAAGCCGAGTTGCTGCTATGGAAAGCAACTGGCAATTTCTCCCTGTCTCCTTGTGTCACCACTGTCCGCGAATTGTACTTGTATTGATTCAGTACGTGATCTAAACTTATTATAAATCAATATTTATTAGCAATTCAATAGGTTTTAACAATTTATTTTTTTAATAACAAAAGGAACATGGCTACAGGAAGACAAAAGGCGGAAGGTGGTAGCTGCTAAGCGAAGGTTCAAGTTCTGAATTCTTTCAAAATGTTAGGAATCATATATTCAATTCTTGAACTGTGACACAAGCAAGTTACGCTTAAAATTTGTAAGCGGGACACTGCGCTGTGATTATTTAATTATTATACAGCATTCATCTGCTCTCTGACGGCTGAGTTATCTATAGAGATTTAAAAGAATGGCAAACTTATTTTTATTTCTTTATTTATGACATATTGCAGGCCGTGAGGCCCCATAAGGACTGGAATACAAAAATATAAGAATGCAACATCCAGATTCATGCAAAACGAGCAGTAGGAAATAAATCGTAACAATACTAATATGAGCTGACCAACATGGTCACTTGTAAGGTCAATAAAATCTGCACAGTAAGCAGGCAAACATTTCAATCAGTGATATCCTGAGGAAAGACAGAATGCTGAAATAAATTAGCTTAGCAAAATACGTGGAAGAAAAAGGTGATGGGAATTTCGGGTTTGTCTACTTGTCGATAATGCTATGTACAGTGAGGAATTTAAACCAAGTTTCTGGTTAATTAACAAATTTAACCACTGAAGGGTTGGGATTAAATTCGATTGCATTAGTGCTATGACGGAAACGGTTCCACTGTAGTGTGAAAAATTGATACAGACGACTTTCCTTTGGATTTTGTCAAGTGCTTTTATGTTGGTGGTGGTATGCGGGCCCCAGACAATACACGCATATTCAAAGTTAGGCCTTATAAAGGTTTCGTATGCTAGTTCTTTGACCTGGATTGGTGTATCTTTTTCTCGATGGCGCAACAAGCAAATTTTACGTAAGAAGAGCGGGTATTAGAAATGTGCGTGTTTCAGCTTAAGTTGCGTGTTAGTGTCACACCAAGATGCTTGTATTCGTTTACTTCTGTAATTAATTTGAACCCAGAGAAAAATAGAATTTAAATGGATTGAGTTTTATAGTAATGCGTACAAAAAGTCCTCTACGACTTTGACGTCTTCGCTAATTGGTTTAACAAATGGGTCATGGAAATAAACTTTAACCAACATATATTTATGAGAGTGTCACAAATTACTTGCACCTTAATCTTTATTCATACGTGAACCTCACCGCCATTAAGGCAATTTTGTGTGCGGCAAACATCAACATTGTTGTGGTACATCAAATCCGTACGAAGTTAATTCCAAGCCACAATGGTTCTTTGAAAAAAAAAACAGAATATTCCAAGTTATAAGACCTGCAAATGTGAAGCCCAAATTTAAGCGGGTAGACTTCATGCGAGGAAACATTATACGCGGACTTCTGATCAGCATACTTTCGCATAATTATAGAAGTTTGAGTAAAGCAGCTTAAGTCGTAACCTGCTTCGTCATTCAAACAAAGGGATGACACAAAGTTTCTTTTTTCATTGCTGTTACAGCTACAAAGCAGCCGGGTCTCCCAAGGCCATACCTTGCCTTACTGGATTGGTTTTACTTATGCATTATTATGGACACCCAAATATTGATCACTCACTGGGAAAGCATACTCCAAAACTCGTAAGACACAAGGTTTATATGCTGCTCCTCATACCCCGGAATTCTGCACACATTGTGCGGTACTTGCAGCAATGGATAACTGAATAGGCACACTGATATATATTTATTTATTTATTTATTTATTTATATATTTATTTATTTATTATTACCTCAAAGGCCCCAGTGTGGGGTATTACATGAGGGATGGGTGACCACTTCAGTGGAATATGGACTCAATGGCAGCCTTGAAATGATGTGGATTGGAGTGGTGCACTGCGTCGGCGGGAAGGTCATTCCAGTCCCGGGCAGTCTTCACAAAGAAAGAATGTAGGTGCGCAGTGGTCCGGGCAGGCGGAGGATACACAGATTTTTCATGACATAATCGGCAAGACTGGCGGTGTGCTGGAATGATGGCTGGAGTACTAGGAGCAGAATGATAAAATTTATGATAAAGGCACAGTCTGAAAATATGACGCCTTATATCTAGATTGGAAATTCCTGCTTTTAATTTTAGCTGAGAGACACTAGTGTGGTAAGAATAATCAGAATAAATATAGCGAGCTGCACGATTCTGAACTGCTTCTAGAGTGTTAGAAAGGGTGGTTTGGTGTGGGTCGCAAACAGAGCATGCGTATTCTAGCTTAGGTCTGACAAAAGTTAGATAAGTTAGTATCTGTAGGGATGGTGGTACGAAGCGCAAGTTGCGGCGGAAGTAACCAAGCGTGCGATTGGCTTCGTTAGTGATGTTGGTAATATGAGGGGACCAAGAAAGGTTATTTGAGAGTGTAAGGCCTAGGTACTTGCATGACTCCACTGATGATATTTCCGAGTTGCAGAGAACGTACTTAGGAGTATGGTGAATCTTCCGTCGATGAAAAGGTATTAGTAAGGTCTTTGTAGTGTTCAGTGACATTAGCCACATGCTGCACCACAAGGTAACTTTGTCTAGGTCATCTTGCAATGCGTGGTTGTCGGTATCAGCTAGGATTGGGCGATAAATGACACAATCGTCAGCAAAAAGGCGAATGTTAGATGTGAGATTAGCCGGTAAATCATTAATATATATAAGGAATAGGAGGGGCCCGAGAACTGTGCCTTGGGGTACACCGGAGAGAACAGGGCTTTTAGAGGAGGAGTGGTTGTTAGCATACACAAACTGTTGTCTGTTAGTTAAGAAATTTCGTATCCAGTTCAAAACAAGGGGATTAAGGTGCAAGCGAGAAAGTTTTAGGAGTAGTCGTTGATGCGGAACTTTGTCAAACGCCTTTTCAAAATCTAAAAAGAGGGCATCAACTGGAATGTTTTGATCAAGGTTAGAGCTTATGTCATTTATAAAGAGTGCTAATTGGCTATCACAAGATAAACCTTTACGGAAGCCATACTGGTTAGGGTGGAAGAAACTGACACATGTTAGGAATGAAGCAATGTGGGAGTAAAGCACATGTTCCATCAATTTCGAACAGACGCTAGTTAGAGAAATTGGGCGGTAGCTACTACATGATGATGAAGGACCTTTCTTTGGGACTGGAATAACCTTACCCACTTTCCAGTCATCCGGCACCACTCCTGATGATAAGGATTGTGAAAAATGTGACATAATATCTCGCTTGTTACATATTTAGTATTTTTTAAGACTTTAGAATTAATGCCATCGATGCCAGGTGAAGACGACAGCTTTAAGGAATCAATGCATTTCCTGATTCCATCAGAACTGAAGGTGATTGCGGGCATGGTATGGTAACTGAAAAGTGGTAATTCAGGAAGTTCACCTTTAGGCTCATTCGTAAACACGGAAGAGAATGCATGATTAAGCGCTTCGGCGATTTCCTGATCAGGAATAGGCTTATTTTTCTCGTCGCACAGAGCAAGTGGTTGCGAACGCTTTGGATTTATAATATTCCAGAATTTTTTGGAGTTATTTCGCAGGATGTTTGGTAGGGTAGTCGAAGAAAAGGAGCGTTTTGCTTGACTAGAAAGGGATAGGTACGTTTTTTCAGCGGTGTAGTATTTCTGCCATGCGCACTCAGAGTTGGAATGCCTAGCAACGCGGTAAAGACTTTTCTTTTTATTGTTGAGACGCTTTGGTGTCGTATTAAACCAGGGTGATGAGTGCTTTTCAGTTACAGTGATAGTAGGTATGTAAGTTTTTATCAGCTCATGCATATTATTTTTGAAAAGAAGCCAGTTAATTTCAACAGAACGTTCTAAGAAACCGGTAAAGAACGAGCTGGCAAATTCCGCTAGTTTAATATTCATATCAGTATAGTTGCCTTTGTCGTAAAGCGTAATAGTCTTTCTAGTTTTAGTGAAGGCAGGGATGTCACTTTGGAACGAGGTATGTAGCACTGAATGATCGCTAAGGCCAGGTAAGTGCGTATGTGGTGAAACATTATCGGAGTGAGAAGTAAGGATAAGGTCTAATATGTTAGAAGACTTATCATTGTGCCGCGTGGGGTTACTGACAATTTGTGTTAAGCCAAACGTAAGGCACGTATTAAGAAAATCACTTTCGACATTGTTTTTTGACGTTGTTTCAGCTATATTGAACCAATTGATGGCGGGGAAGTTGAAATCGCCGAACAGCATGATGGGTGATTGGGGATAAGGTACTGTTACGATGTGAAGCACCTCATGGAAGTCAGCTACGAAAGAGCTGTTTGCGTCGGGTGGACGATAGCATGTACCGATAACAACGGCTGGGCGGGAAGCGTTGCTTATCACAAAGACAATTTCTAAGGGCGTTGTTACTGTTATTTCAGCACACTGAAGACTTTCGTGTGCGCATATCAGTACGCCGCCCCCCTTTTTGTGGGATCTGTCGCGTCGGAATATAGAAAAATTTGGAAAATGTGAAAGAATTTCTGCATTATTAATAGACGGATTAAGCCAAGTTTCAGTGAGAAGGACTATGTTCGATGCCGTTGTACTGAGCAGGCTTTGGAGGGCATCAAGTTTGGGAAGAATACTGCGAATATTGGTGTAAAGAAATGAAAGGGAGTTATAGGGATGGTTATTGGGATGGTTGTTGCGACGGTCGGATGCTAGGAACCCGGTGATCGAGCGACTACCTTATCGGAACTATGGTCGTATGTGTAAGTTGTACTTCCCATTAGTAATTTGTCGTGGCGTAGTTTGAAGGGTCTATTTTGCGCTTTGGCAAACTGAACTAGGTGTCTTCTAGCAGTTAGCGTGTTAGAAGAGTAGTCTTCCGAGATCCGATATTCAGTTCCTTTTAGTTTTTTAGCGCATGACAACACGCGTTCTTTTACTTTAAAATGCGCGAATTTGACAATTATAGGTCTATTTCTGTTACTATTAAAGCGACCTAATCTGTGTGCTCTTTCTATGTCTAAATGTTCAACGGTGGTGTTAAGTTGTGTACTGCAGTGTTTAATCACTAGGGCTTCGGATGCAGCCCATCTTTCATTTTCAGTGTCTTTCAAACCAAAAAATACTAGATTTGATCTTCGCGCTCTATCTTCCGAGTCATTAAGTTTAGCCTGAATAGACGCAATCTGATTTGCACTCTGTTCGGCGAGCGTCCTGAGCTCGTCGACCTCTTTTTTTACCGCGATAAGTGTTGAGCAGTCTTCTTTTATCTTAGTCGTTTTTTTATCTCATCAAAAGATTTGTCGCTCTGGGACAACTTTTGCTTGATCGACTTCATATCATTTAATAATGAAGTTTGGCCAGCACGGATTTCGATCAGTGCTTCCAATATATCATTAGGTTCTTCATTGCCGCGGGTGGTAGGTCTGGGGTTAAGCTCAATGTCACCGGATAAAATTAGAAGTTGCCGAAGAACATGAAAACAGTCGAAAAGAATAGCAAAACAACAACTTGGGTTTGGCAGCACCAATAAAGCAGCATAGCGAGTACGTCGAGACGCGAATAAGGAATAGTGATAGTTTACCTGCGTGACAAATAAGCGTCGAAGCTTAGCGTTCATCGCCATGGCTGTGGTGCTGCCAAACCCATGAAAGGCCGCGCGGGTTCCGAGCGGCCCTATATGGCAGAGGTGCGGAGAGGGTGTAGATGTCTCCCGATTAAACGTGGCCGGTATCACAAGGGCATGCGCAGTCCAGGGCGGAGGCAGGTTAAGCGCAGCCGTGCGCTGGGTTTGTTTTGGTGTCCCGAGGGCGCTGGAAGGCGTGTGATCCGGCTGTACAAGTGGTGGTGCAGCAGGAATGGTCGATTGGATGAAGTTACTCGGAACGTCGACGGCATACCCACCGCTTGGTTCTAGCGGCGGCAACACTGGGCAGGAACTCAGCCCGGCTGAGTGCATCGTGCTAAACGGTGGATGGCATGGCCAGCCGGCGAAGAGCACTTCGGCGGTGGGGTTCCAGGACGTGGGGCCGGCAGTTCCATCGGTGACACCAGTAATTTCCTCACTGTGATGCTGGAGGTCAGACAGCAGGAACATCTGCGTGACAAATAAGCGTCGAAGCTTAGCGTTCATCGCCATATATATATATATATATATATATATATATATATATATATATATATATATATATATATATATATATATATATATATATATATATATATATATCGCCCGACCATCAACATGTTTCAACTATCCCTCATTCGCATTTCTGGCACTTAGCGTTAGTCTGAGCGTGGTGGTGCGTTAAAGCAGTGTTTTGTTCAGGGATGGGCTCTGCTGGGAGGAGCAAATTATTTTGCACCCTCCCCGGAGAGCGAAAATTTAGCTAGTTTTCTACTTTCACGTCGTGCACGCTCGTGTAGATGTGTGTAGCGCCGGGCAGAGGCTACGACGTCGTGTGCTGCACACGACTCGCTGGGCTGTAGCCATTCACAGCAAACTGGGCGTCGTCTTCTGCATCAGCACACGAAAAGCGCCTCAGTTCTCATTTGGCGGCTGCGCATTTCAGTGCTAGCAGTGACCTGTTGTCTCCAAGGGCGTGTCAAGTCGAGCCTTACTCGTAGTAGCTCGCCATTGCCCCTTACTGGACCAGTGGTGCCCGTCACACACGTTCATACCGCGTACTGACGATGCCGAGGACTAGCGTAGCAGTCCGCACCTAACGCTACCCTCAAAGGAAATGTAAATGCACCAGTATCCTTTCATCAACAATTCTGGAAAAACTGTAGCCAAATACATCGCGAATGCACAGTGCACGAAGGCAACTTCTCCATGCGTATAATACAGCGCGGAGTCTGACGGTCCGCCCCTTCTACGAGTGAGATAATTTTGCCTTCTTGGAAGATTCGATCACTTTCCTCTGCGACACATGGTCACGGAAGCACTTCGCTACCGTCTTTGCAGCGAATATTCGCTGTCGTCGCTATATCAGCAGCGACAGTTCCAGACAAAATGGCGCAATGCATTTACAACCGCAGCGTGCTCCTTTGACGTCCACTACCTGTACTAATCCTAACCGCACTGTAGAAAGTGTAGTTTTGATGCTACACTGTAGCAATAAAAATGGCTTCGTGTAGGTAGGCGGAGCTATACTTTTATACACCAACTAAAGGACGGCGATTTCTTGCTCGAACTGCACTGGTGTAGCCAGTGCATGTAATAACATAACGATATTGACGTCTGGAAGCAGCAGATTTCAATCGTAAGGCGATTTATTATCGCTGGCGTTGCAGCGGCAATTTCAGAGTGAGTGACATTCAGTCTGTATGTTCGCGTAGGGTTTTGAGAGGCAGGAGTGAGGGAGAGGGAATGTGTATGCGTGTGCACTTCATGCGCGCGTGTGCGTGTGAACTTGAGTTTCCGTGAGCGCGTGCTTGTGCCTCAGCATTTGAATCTGCGTGCACACAAGTTAATGTGTCTGCGAGCATATTCGCTTTTGTGTATACGTGCATTTCCGTGTGCATGCGTGCGTACATTTTTGTGCATGTCTACAGGCTTTAGCGTGTTTAAATGTGCATGGGGGCGAACACGCGTGTTATGTGTGCGTCGATGTGAGAGAGAGTGGTGTTTGTGTGTGTGTGTTGGTGTGCATTTGTGTCTGTGAGCGAACAAGCATTTTCTCGCTTGCACCTACTCTCTCGGACAAATGGGATATACAGTTGAAAATTATGGAGTTTTACGTGCCTAAACTACGATCTCATTATGAGACTTGCCGTAATGGGGGACTCCGGAATAATTTCGACCACCTGCGATTGTCTACCCTGTGCCTAAGTCTAAGGACGCGGGTATTTTCGCATTCTGCCCGCATTGCAAAGTGGCCGCCATGGCCGATATTTCATCCCGCGACATCGTGCTTAGCAGCCGAACGCCGCAGCCACTAAGCAACCACGGCGTGGATATAGAGTTTATATAAACCCCCATTTATGTCCACAGAGAGAAGAACGAATCACAGTGCCCTTGTAGCATCTTTTTCTGAAAGCGAAAACAACGAATAAAACATAGGAGCCAATCCACTCAGTGAAGGAGGATCGCAAGCTAAGCTATAGAAAATCACACAGTGTTAGACAAGAGGACCTATATTGATCTTGATCATTTGATAATGGCAGCGACGACAGCTTTGTGATTACTGTGATTTGCACGGATGGGTTTTTTGACAGCCTTAGACAAAATCTTGGCCAAAGTGAACACCACTTGTTGAACACACCCGTTGTTGCTTAGTTGAGTGACTTGGATTGGTATGGCCACTTCAAACCAAGGACATCTAGCACAAACTCAATGATCCATTTCTTGTCAGGTTTTGAAATGCCCACATTGAAGTCTCCAGTTGTGATAACAGGAGTAGTAGCATCGCGGCTAACGCATTCAAAATGAGTGGTCATGAACTTCTCAATATCATACTTGCGTGCCTGGGTACATATACATAGTGAATATCCAAATTCTGTCCTACGTTTATACGGCAAAGACAACTCCACAGTCAGTGGCATTGTCCCTTGCGAGTCAACGGTGTTTAGTCGTACAAACATTTTCTCCACTGCATACATGGCAATGCCTCCAGCTCCTGAGTCAATGTGCTGTTCACAAACGATCACAGCACGCCCATCGACTTGAAACAATTCATCTTGATATTTTTATTTAATTCAACATTATTATTGTTATTATTACTCCGGAAAGAGTGCTTGAAGCCTGCTTCACCTCCACCACGGATTGGCCTCATACGGCGAAACCTATGGGATCGTCCCACAGTTTTGTGCCCATGGACATAAATGCATTTCGGGGCAGAGGTGTGCATCGTCGCTCAAAGAGCGCCTGTGACGTCAATATGGCCGCCCTGTAATTTGTCTCGATGGCACCATCACCACCGGCATGGCCCCACGTAGAGCTGCTAAGCAGTTCGCCATCATTATCTTCCCTGCCTCGGCGCCAGCGCACTTCCTTACGGGCAATGATGCACTAAATCTGCACCACCATTGCGTCCTGCATCGCTTATGCGACCAAGCTAGCTTTCGGCGGCACATGTTCATTGCTGTATGCTGTATTGACTATAATGCTTTACACTTGATGCCTTTCAAAAAATATCGTAAATCTATATAGAAAGCGGACTGACCGTAACGTACATCCTCACGGAGTGATAGCATTGTTATAAATATCACAAAAGGCTGTGGGTGTTCAGGTCGCTCTTACAGGCTTTCTTTTTCTGCGTCAGTTATGTTTTGAAGGAGTTCACTCACATAACATTTGTTCGTGTGGCTGTTACAGAAGCATGTTTAATATATTTTTACGCTTAGCTGGATAATCTTGAAGAGTGGCTCCACACTGCTTATTTGCATTAGCCGCCTAAGATCAATTATTGAAAAATTAATTACCGCAGCTTCGTTTAGTACGATAATAATTGCTCTACTTACTTCTATCTACATGTTACCACATTGAACACAGTGTAATGTTAATAATAATCTCAACAAGATTTACATTGGCCTATTTCTTCAACTGTGGTGCCGTTAAAAAATACTGGCAGGATATTCCTGCAGCAGTACGCTTCTAATAAAGCAGGTGCGAATGGTTGGACAGGTTTTTTGGCGCAAATCAGGCTCATGAACTGAAACAAATGTGCCCAAGCATGTCCATCTACCTTTACAATGGACGCTTCTACATTAGGCAAAAAGCATCTCAGCGCTAGTGTACATGACACAAGTTGTGCGAGAACATTGTTCGCGCTCATGATTAGATTTATCAGCGTCGTTGGCATCAGGCTTGGTTTGCTGGTGTTACCGGGCATAAAAACAGCTACCTGGGGAAAAACATTCGATATCTTTTTAGGTGTTTTGTAACAAATGGAGCCGCGCAGATATGTGCGCTTGAACGAAAACTACGCAACTATAGTGATGAATGCTTTGCGGCATATATTTTGGCTGTCTATAGCTAACAAAAAAGAACAATCTACAGCGCTATCTTTAGAATTATAGCTGACATACGTAGCAAAGAAGTTAAACATCAGCTCCGACATACTGCCAATGGTGGAAGCAGCCCCAAACCGCACGGATACATTAGCACACGGAATGGTGCTTTATTAAGGCGAAGCCTTAAGCGGCTCGTTTTCGTGGCTCATACCCGAAAAAAAGTGACATCTTGTCCAGTGACACAAAAAAAGCAGAAGAGGACACAAAAAAGTTGACGAGTGAAACAAAAATATCAGCAGCAATGGCTCATACCCTCGTAAGCGAGCAAAGATGCACTGGCTGAATGTGAATGAAAAAAACGATGGCAAGAAAGAACGAAAGAAACAGAAAAAAACGAGAAACAAAAGAACGAACATAGAACAAAGGAAGGAAGAAATGTTGACCGAAGCAAAAGAAAAAGACGGAAAGGTAGAACGAAATAACTTTTACTTTGTGTACTAGGTGCTCGCATGTGTCGTTGAGGAGGTCGGCTACAGCGCAATACTTCACACTCCCACTCTTTATGTCTTACAAGAAGCCTGACGCCTCCGATGAAATAACTTAATGCATTAACAAGTGTGCAGCAGGCTTTCGCCTTCACGTGTTACAGGAGTGCAACATGTTCACCGATATTTTTCTTTACTATTAAGGGGAACAGTGTTAGGCTCTTGAATTTTCAGTATGCCAGCGCCCCAATGCAGTCTTAGGGCCCCTTTGACTATGTTTGAGAGAATATTTAAGGTGACAGTACTACATTTCGTTTAACTTTTACGGTGACCTTTCTGAAGTATCTAACCATTGCCATAATGTCATCCGTTTGGCGCAAGACGCACGTGCATGTATACGACATTGCCGGAATGTTTTTGCATAGCTTATAGCAAAAAAAGTGTTATCTACTAAGAAAGCGGGTGAAGCAATAAATGCGTACATTACGCTTAAGTGCGAGCGCCAGCACTTCCGCTGGAATTTATCATGGTTTATATAGTATTAACCAACGCCTTGACCAGCAGATCAGATTCCGACAACGAGGGACAGTGCGCGCCGGTATCGTTTTTGTGGTGGTTCTTATATCGTGGTTTTTATGTGCCAAAACTAAGATCTCCCTATGAGGCATGCCGTAATGGGGGCCTCCGTAAATTTGGACCACCTGGAGTTCCCTAACATGCACCTAAATCTATGTACACAGGTGTTTTCACGTTTCGCCCTCATCACGATGAGGCCGCCGTGGCCGCAATTTGATGCGGCGACCTACTGTTTAGCAGCCCGATACCACAGCAGCTAAGCAATTATGGGGGTTCCTAGACTTTGTTCTGCTCTGCTTGCGCTTGCTCTTCTAACACAATATTTTATAACTCACAACCAAAATTTTTGCCATAGCAGATTGCGAAATAGAGGAACATTGATACTAGCAGGATGTCTTAAGATGAATTAAATGTTATTGCTTATTATTAAGGTTGTACCGAACGGCAGAAAAGGGAAATTCCACAAGAATACCATTATCATATGTAAAGGTCTATCTACTTCAAAATGATTTATTTCAGTTCCAACTATAAACGCTGATACCGACTAAAGTAAAAGAAGAGCGAAAGGTAAACAAAATATATATGAACTGTGAAGGGATAGCCGCAGTGGACGCAACCTAACAGGAATGACCACTAACAGTCGCAAACGTTCGTATACAGTGTGCAGTAGTTTTGTAGAAGCGCCGCTGGTCCTTCTCGCCTTGAGCTTCTATTGGTACTTAGGAAAGTTCCCGGGACATTTCCCTGTGAGCTCAGTATGCCAACTAAGCGGTTAATAATCCAAGTTCCTGGAGCCCAACTTGAAGCGTGCGGTGTTGGGATTACAGTCTCCATTGGTATAACGAGACGCGTCGGCCTAAAAATGACAGGCTTGTTCCTAATGCGTTGTGTCAGCTTAGATGTATTTGTCACAAGACCCAAGGCAGATGCTAACGTCTTCTTATGTTGACGTTCCCATATATTAAACTCAGTCATGAAGGGACGCACAGTGACGCGTGCAGCGCAGTTGCTTGCGTTTAACGTATGTGAGGCGAGGCACGCTATTCCAAACGGCCTGTTTATAACAGCGTCTCGGTGAACCCATGTTTCTACTATTCACACAATCGGCAAGGGTCAAAAGTATGACTTGTTCTCTAACTTGTAAGTTGTTATCACGACAGCGGTGTTATAATTCTCAGCGCCTGTCGGTAGGAAATAGACAACGAGGTACAGTCGATGACGAAGTAATTGCGAGAAAGGGTATTCAGGAAGCCATGAATTTGCCATGAACTTCGGGCCCTTATGCCGCTGTAAAGGACGTACGCTGGATCGCAACTTCCATCCTTTACTCGCCACATCACGCATATCAACTGAAATTCAACCGGTTTCACCAATGCCCCCTTATATTCCTTCGACCCTTAATTGTGATTGTGCCTGACACCTGGACTCTTCTCCTTCTTTTTCTTGATGTCCCCCGTCCCTTTCCCGATGAAATGAGACGTCCTTCCACCCATGTTCAGTACTCCCTTTCATTAATAAATGAATTCCTAATTATTTTTTTGCTGCAGAAAATAGCGCCTCTTTATCTTCATAATCACTCTCTCTTCCCAGGACTCTCCTATCGCTCACTGATGTTGGTGTGTTACATATGGCTGGGCGTCGCATTTACAATTTCTTAGGAATGGCCAATAGTATGGCCTGACGGGACGGTACAGCTCTTTCATTGCTACTTCTACACTCAAGGCTCTGCACCGTGAGCTACTGTTAGCAGCTTCGACGGTAGACCGGTCTATAAAGAAAAACTGTCCTGGAAAGTTGGCCTAAGCACTATTCTATGCACAAGGCGACAAAAGAACAAATGTGCTTCCTGAACGCGACTGTACTTTGTCTACGAATGCTTGTGACTGCTAGCGATAATTCCTGGGCTAGTGTGTTCATTCTCGCGGCTTCTTCATTATTTTTGTTGCATTTTCCGTAGGTCTCTTTTCTGCTAATAATGCGTTAGCATTATTAGTGTCAAAGTGGAAAGAACGATTGTGTATCAAATGTGTAAAATCACATCACATGGAAGAGGGAAGCTCAACTAGGAGAATGCCAGCAAACTTGAATGTAGAAAAAAATCGAGAAGCAGACATTGGCAAAGCGACTGGAAGGTGGCTTTCCAGTTTCCTGACATTCTCCTAGAATAACCATGTACCAACTAGCCCAACAAGCCACTCTCATGGAAGCTCAAGAGAGGCTGTATGTACATCTACACACCCACACATATATACAGTATATATATGTATACATATATATATATATATATATATGTATATATATATATATATATATATATATATATATATATATATATATATATATCACATATATCACATATCACATATATATATATATATGTATATATATATATATATATATACATACAGGGTGTGCCACATAACTTGAGCCAAGAATTTAAATATAAAAGGCGCGTCGGAAGCAAATTGATCCGAATGCATGCCATTCGTAATAGCCTATAGTAACTCAGAGATTGTATTGTTTTCCCTATAACTCTTTCACACCCTATCACTTTCTTTGCAACCCGGAGAGAAGGACTACGTGAGACGTATCATAAAGGAAACAACTCGATCGGTGATTTCTGAAGGTACTCTACAAAATTCGTATCAGACTTGGAGTTCTCAGCCAATGATTAAGAAGTTGGGTAATAAAGCCAAACGAGTCTGTTAGGGCGAAAATGTAGAGTTATTAGTGGCTATTTCAAATAGTATGCGTTCGGTCCAATCAGCTTGTGATGCGCCTTTCATTTTTAAATTCTTGGCTCAAGTTATGGGGGACACCCCGTATATTGTGTGTGTGTATATCAAGTGGGCTTCTGAAGAGCACATTCAATGTGGTGAACAGGGTTTTAATCATGGATCGATGAGCGACGTGGTGCGATGAAGTACCTACTGCATTTCGCTCACCTTTGCCGCTCAATTGACCTTAAAATTGTACTCTTCATTGTGTTGCGTAGTGAACCCGGCGGGTCCATTTTTGACCCTCTGCCTTTTAGCGCTTACATTCTCTGTTATTTTCTCTCAACTGTTGAGCCTTCTTTTCTAGGTGACCTGCCTCATCTATACGAGGGCGAAGTACGATTTGAAAAGAACCTACCTGGGCTGGTGGCGAGGAGCGGTTTTCGGATTCGTGATATGTCAAATTGAGATCCACATCTCCTGTCTAACCTTAAATGACAGCGATATAAGCGAGGTCAGTTGCAGTAGCTCGTTGGTTTACACTAACGACGCTCTTCATGCAGCTCTCTCGTGTTTTGTGTGGTTTTGAACTGGAGTGACATGCAGGAGGGTAGCATGCCTTCACGAAATATGAAACGTTCAGAACAAACCTTTCTTCGATGGTTGCACATATGTTAATTGCCCGCGATACGAACCACCGTCAAGTCGGCGTCAGTTTGCATTGGAGAATTCCCCAATTCAAACTGAAATGTTTCAAGCGGATAGAGAGAGAGAGGGAAATTGAAGAGAGGAAAGGCAGAGAGGTTGATCGGACGCACTTCCGGTTCGCTAGCCTGCACCGAGGGAAAGGGTATGGGGATGACGAGACAGAGAGAGAAGATAAAGGGAGCCCAGTTTCGCGTTTCTTTGAAGGATGTACCGAGTCTACAAGCGGTCACCAACACCTGTCGACTTGAGGTACTGCAACAACGTTTCGTGGCTTTCTGTGCCATCAACGCGTACGGTCATGGTCCAATGATCTTCATTTCCGAAAAGAAAATGTCGTTGTCCAACCGCTTATATGCTGTCCGGCGGGCTTCACGTTCGATGTCGTAGAGCGGGCACAGACATAAGGTATATTCGCTCATTTCTGATGTTGCACAAGAGTCGCAAATGGGCGTATACCTTATTCCGATGCGGAACTAGTAGGCTATTCTAAGTACCACCCCGAGCTATGTTGGCTTCTAGTTATCATAAGGATATTTTTATTGATATTTTCTTCCCTGCCATCAGATAAAAGCTGAATAATAAGTATTTAGGTTTTCCTTATTCTTGAGACCTCCTGTTAATATTCGCTTTTCTCTGTTTTACGACATCTTAAATTATGAGGTCATTTGTGAATAGCAAATTATTTCGTTAAAAGCGTTAACAAATGTGCGACAGAAGTCCTACTCAATTTCTCATTATTCCATCAATGAATATGTAGCATGTCCTACGGCCGCGTTGAAATGATGAGAAGAGCAAGGCAGTTACAAAAGGGTGAGTTTCGAATCCAAATTATTATTAGGCGAGCTTGCATTGAAAAAATAACACTCAAAGGACAAAGGGACCTATAACGTAAAACTATTCCAATATGTTTTTATTCCAATCTCCTGACGTCAAATTTGTGTAACCGCCGACGCAAGCATCAGGCGGTCGCCCATGGTGTTGTCTGAAGAGACCAATGAAACGCTCTCCTCGATTATAGGAGGTCACATTTCTTCGCTTGAAAAACAAATAACATTGCCTACACCGAGTGGCTTGTCTTATCTAATTGGCTCACAAGAGGCGAGGAGCACGCACAAGTGGACAGGAATTCGATAGGGCCGAGTCACTGCACTGAAAGTCGTTAACCGGATGAAGAAGGTATTGCCGGCGTCTCTCATTCGTCCACTTTCCCTTACTTAGCTTACGGTGGCTCATTGACAATCGCCGCGACATGCAACGGAAGCTTAAAAATCACGCTAAAACGGATCCTCAGCAAAGAAGAGTTGGCAGAACGAGGTTGTAAACGTGCCGAAAGTGCTCGAAAACGTTACACGGTCATATAAAAAGTTTTATTATACTCAAATAAACCCACGCTCTGCGGCAGGTTCGAGTAGACAGCGCCTGAGTGATCGGCGGCAGCCATCTTTTATTCCTTTCGGAACGGGGCAGCCTGCGGCTATTCAGAAGAACATTCAGTTTTGTTCAGCATATTATAGCATCTTTAACGCGTACACGTCACATGGAAGCGGTGAGTTTTTGCGGTTTTGTGACGTCGTATGCGGTATGCAGTTTTGCGGTTTTGTGACGTCGTCGGTTTTGCGACGGCAGGTGAAATGGTTGCAGCCCGAAAACTTTTGACTAATAATCCAGAGCTAAATGCGTCGAATCAGAAATAACTATTGTTTTTTCGTTCGGTCAAATCATGTATCATCACTGTGTACACGTCATGTCAGATGGGGAGGTATCGCGGCTTTGTGGCGTCGTGTGACAGACAGGTGAAGTGGGGTCGGTTCAAAAATATTCTTCACCTATCGTGGAGGGCTGCTTGCAGAATTGGGATAGAAAAGTTTGGGATATATTAACGATATAGCGCCCAAAGATGGCAGCGGGCAAGGTTGTCCTTCGTCGACATCTTATCTATGGATCAAACATTGGCTCATCAGACTTATATGCTTGTACATTACAGCGCTATCGTGGTCGCTCCAATGTTGTCGACAATGTAGGCTAGTATTCGCTGCACAAGGGCAATCTGATTACATAACGCGTTTTGGCTATTGAATTCGTAACAGCATTCAGGATATTTGAGGTACATGCAAGCGCAGCATGAGCCAAGCGATAACGATTTAACAGTCGTTAGATGATAAAGAAAGCTCAGCCGAAAAAGGAAATAAAACATGCACAGTTGCTTTATATATTAGTGGAAACAGGGCACGTGGTAGAGGTGGATTCCCAGACTATGCAGAGGGGCTGAAACACGAGAACTTCAAGAGCTAGACACTTCCAGATTACTGTTACTTATTAAATAAGCATTTCGAGTGCCGATGTATCTTTGGTTCAGGGCCCAGTTCCATCACGGCCACTATGTCGGAGCTAATATTTCACGTGATAATATGTATGACAGCATTATTTGTCACAAAATGATGGCATTCTCTAGACCTAAACATTAGACAGCCAAAACATATGCCGCAACGCACTCACCATTAAACTTCAGTGCATTTGGTTCCATCGCACACTTCCACGCTGCTTTATGTGTCAAAAAGTAAAAAAAAATATCCAGTGGTTTCCGCCAGGAAGCTGTGTTTATTCTTAATGCTTCCAGGAAACCAAGCCAGATGCCACCAACGCTCAGACGTCTTATCGGGAGCGCACACAATGTACTCCCACATCTTGTGCAATGTACCATAGCGCTGAGCTTCTTGTATGGTGTAGGAAAATCCATTGCAAAAGCAGAAGTGCATGGATGGGCACATTTGTTTAAACTCATGAACTTCATTAGCGGAAAGAAAATCTATCCAAGCTTTCACATTTCCTTTATAAGAAGCCTACTGCATCATCTATATGCTGGATGTTTTTAACAGCGTCATATTAAAATATAAAATCAAGATAAATCTTAGTGGCATAATTTTTTATTCGAGTGTTCAGATTGGTAGCCTCTATACGGAGTGAGTTGAGCAGTTCTGTGCGCAATTAATGGAACAACGTTAATTAATTTTTCAATAATTGATCTTAGGTGGCCAACGCAAATGAGTGGTTTAGAGCCCGCTCTCGAGATTACTTAGCCAAGCGAAGAAATTTTTATTAGACATGCTTCTATGTGAACAAATATTGTGCCATTAAGCGGTCTCCAAAAGCGTAACTGAGGCGGAAAAAGAACGCCTGTTAGGTCGGTCTGACTGCACCTAGCCAGTTGTGATATTGTCATCAACGGTGCTGCTCCCTGAGCATGTTCCTTAGGGCTAGTGCTCTCGCAATTTTTCTTCACGTTGTTTTTTTTTCTCAGACAAGCTCTTATCGAAAGGTTGTTCGGCCGCAGAAATGATACACACGACGTAATGATGGCACAGATTTTGTGCGTCATTACCTCCAAGACTTCACGCTGTCACCAAGACAAGGAAGATAAAGAAGGTGAACAGCTAGGCCAGTCGTGCCGATGGTGTTGGTGCCATCGTGGAGAAATCTGAGGCCGCCATGTTGACGTTATACTGAGATAATATTATGAATGCACTGTCATCCGTTCTTGTTTTCTGGATTTAAATATGCGTTTAAAAGACTCTGTGTCCCATTAGTCTCCGAGAGTAGATGTAAGCATGGAAATACACAGATACAGCACTCGCTCGGCCCCATAGATATTATTTGCACTTGCCCATGGATGCACACCGGCACAAAAAGTAGGCACATACACGAAAAAACACGCATACAGAAATGTGCGTATACTCGTACACGCATAAGCGCATCCTGCCCACGCACCTTCAAGTACGGAGACAAAAAAACACGCGCACTCACAAATGCAAGCACACACGCACGCGCACTCAAGACGTGCACACGCGTATAGGCTCTCTCTCCTCCCTCCTACATCTCAAAAATTTGCGCGTGCAGTCCGAAAGACATCCGCTACGTCCTCACCGTTCCAACGCCCGCTGGAGTACATCGCTTTACGGTTTAAATTTGGCGCTTCTTGATGACGATGATGGTTTATTAGCATCCCCTTTGAAACGGGGCACTGACAAACAGTCAAGTAGCCTGCTTGATATAATCAGGTATGGCATACACCTTCTTTTTCATTTTAACATTGTTGTATGCATATCCTTAATAATTTTTTTTCACACATCTTTTTTATCTCATATCACTTCGTAGGCCTCTAACGGATCTGGTCGCATCAATCTCTTCCCTGCTTTTTTTTCACACGAACGCTCAAACAATCCTTGATTATTCGACGGCTGCCAGGCTGTAGCTTCCATCCACTTTAGATCCCAGCGCTTCTGGAAAGTGCACGTTATCTACACGTCTCACTGGGCGAATCCCTTCGCATTTCTGAGGGATGTAGTAGGTGGTCTCGGGATTTTGTATAAAGCATACACACACCTCGATGTTGTTGCGAATGTCGGCTTCGGTATGATTTTGTCCTTGAAGAGGCGGCTCTAGCCTCAAATAGCAAAGCACCGCTCTTGAATTATCGTACAAGTATTCTCTATTTTCTTCTTCCCATTCTTGTAATTACCCATACTCTTTTTTGTTTCCATTCCCTGCATCCAATTCACTCCCTGTTTTTCTTTTACTTTAATCCTGATGGCTCTTGGCTGTCTATTTGCAATTTCGATTAGTCTGTACTTAATTGCCAACTTTGTTGTCCTCTTCCTACATTGTGTGCCCACGCTTTTGAGCTGGAGATACTTGTGCACCTTAACCATAATTTATTTTGATCCATGTTCCTGCGCCTTTATACGAAAATAATTTTGCTTTGTGCTTCTCTGACTTCAAAACAGTCCTAACCTATGACAACTTGCAGTGCCTCATTTGTGCTTTTACCTTGGTCCCCCAAAGCCAACCCGCCTACGGATGTTTGGTTAACTTTCAACTCCGTCAAGATATTATTTTAAGCACAAAAAGGCATGAGCAAACGCTAGCGCTGGCACAATTACTCGCTTCCAGATTTCATACACCAGCTCAAAATGGTTGTGGTTCGAGTGAGCCCTTTGTTCGAATATTGCTGCATTCCGCTTTTTCTTTACATTAAGGTTACCTCGGTGGGTGCTTGAGTAAGTCTTTCCTTCATTTATATATACACAGCGGTATACGCAGAAAAGCTAGTGCCGTGTGAATAGAGATGACTTTCTGAGTCATTAGAACATCCATGGCGTAGCATTCTGTAATGAACAATATGCACCACTTTGCCTTCGCTTTGCAAGCCTAGATGGCTGTAAGAGTGCAATCCCTATTTTGCCATGTTAACTAGCTCAAACAGCTTCTTCTATGCTAACCATGCTGAATTACAGACAAATTGTCGTTACACACGCAGCAATGTAGTGCACTGGGTATCATATCTGCTGTGCCAAATATTCACTTCAGATGGCCATAAAATCGAAACAAAGTGTGAGTCTTGCGAAACGGCAGCGAAACGATGCGTGAAAATTCTTAATATCTAGGATGGCTTTGGATGTATCCTGGCACTTAACTTTCCATGAGTCGCATTGTAACCACTCCAACCTGACACTGCAGTGAAACATTCAAGATATTTGAGTGCGATAGGGACAAATACTGTGTATTCAGAAATGCAAGAATTGAACTGCACGTCCCCAGTCGCACAATATGGGCAGACAGTTACTATAAGAAACATACACACGACGAACCTAAGAAAGCAAATAATGACACATGTAAAGGGGAAAAGGTAAACGCTCCCTTAAAAGGCATTGATTTTAGAAAGATGGCCATTCTGACAGATGGACAGAACCTTCAGCCTCCAAGGCAAATGTCTGGATGCGACTTTTCATGCGCAATAATAGATTTGAAGGCATGTGCTTGTAAATTGGCTGGTTAGATCAGCTGACCTCTCTCCGCTCGATTTCTTTCTTTGGACTTATGTGAAAGATCGTGCTTACATGATCGAGACGGACATCAGATTAGTCCAAGGCAAAGATAACGGATGTCTGCCGTAGAATGCCGACATTGGCCAACAAGAAAGCCACAGAAGATATGATGATGCGGACTCAGTACTGCGTCGTTGCAAAATGAGACTTAGTGGAATACCACGTCTATAGTCAGCAGCTGGCGTTTAACGGAGCTTGCGAATTCATAGATAATAAGGACACATTGGAATCTGTTTTTTGTGTGTGTGTGTGCAGACATAAGAGGACGGCTGACCTCTGCAAAATTGTGCATGAAAAGGCGGAACTACGTTGCACAGGCCGACGAAGCTCCGAACATCTTTAGTAGATGTTGGCACGGGAAACTTCTATACGGCACTAACTTTGTACGGGTCTAAGCGCACACCAGATGAATCAACAAGATGACGGAGGACAGTAATTTGGCAGCGTCTGAAGTGACATTTAGTCGAATTATGTTGAAAGCCAGCATTGCGAATAGGAGAAATAACGAGCGAAAGGCGCTCCAGGTGCGTGGTAAATGTAGGATCAAAACGATGACGTTATCTAAGTAAGAAAGACAGTTGGACCACTTGAGACCATGTAGGAATGTGTCCATCAGGCGTTGAAAACTAGCTGGTGGATTAGCTAAGCCGAAAGCCATGACTTTGAGCTGTCATAAGCCATGGGATGTTAAAAAGCCGATCTTCTGGCAGTCGATGTCGTCGGCGGCCACCTGCTAGTAGCCGGAACGAAGCTCGGGGGGAGAAAAGTACTTCGCACCGTGAGGCAGTCGAGGGCGTCATCAACGTGTGGTAGAGTATGAACGTATTTCTTGATGACTTTGTTCAGGCACCGGTAATCCACGCAGAAGTGCCTGATGGAATCCTTCCTTTCAACTAAAACGAGAGGGGCACCCAAGGACTGGATGACAGTTCATTCAACGATTCTTCGAGAGAGCATCTTATCAGCCTATGTTTGAATGATTTGTCGTTCCTGCAACGACACACGGTATGGCCGCCTGAATATCGGCTGGGCATCATCGGTATCAATACGGTGTGTCGTGAGAGAAGTCTGGCCTAATGGATGACCGAGGTGAAAATTGTTGCTGAATGTGGAGAACAGATGGCATAACTGGTAAGCTCGGTGAGGTGCAAATTCAGAAGCAATCATGTTTGTGAGTCTAAGAAAGACAGCCTGAAAAGAACATGAGTCAAGGGGAGATGGCATAATATCACCGGTCAAGGCTGAAAATTGGCAATCTTGGGAGGAGGGCAGTGTACTTAAGGCTATACTTTGCGGTAGCACGTGGTCACCGATTCCGAAGCTGACGAGGTGAAGGCTGGTAGAGCTATCAGTGATACTGACGTCGGTTTGCGGAACAGCAACATAATGGGCAAGGAAGACGTGCGCGAGATGAGACACAACCCAGTCACAGTCAGGCACAAGGGGAACTGTAGAAAGCAGGACGCATGTCCTGGCTTGTGGAGCGAATTGAAGGTGCTCGGCGGAACACAGTCTGCTAAGCACTTCCTCAGGAGGATGAAGGCAAGGCAAAAAAAGGACAAGTCCGGCGGAGCAGTGAGTTAGGGCAGAGAGAGTGGACAGAAAATCAAGGCCTAGAATAACATCATGGGGACACTCTTGAAGAACACTAAACAAAATATATGTTTGCGGCAGCCGACACCAACGCGAGCAGCACACACTCATATAGTGGTCAGTGATCTTCCGTCAGCAACTCACACAACACAGGACGCTGCGGATGTCAGGACTTTAGTGAGCCGTCTACAAAGCTGGTTGCTCATCGGAGAAATCCGCGCGCATGTATCAACCGGAGCTGTTAGAGGGACACCAACTACGTCACATAAAGTGAATTCCTATTCGTTGGTAAGGTCAGTAGTGCAGTGGCAGTCCCAGTCATTCTACCAGCGTCTTACCTCAAACCGTCAATTTCCCGTAGAGTGCAGGTACATGGGGACGGAGAACGGCAAATAGTGGCTGAGCGAGGCAGGGGCCATCGTGTTGAGGGTGAAGGACTCTGCCATATAGATGAGGGCGCCTGAGCAGAGTTGTATGGCTCTGTGGAATTTTCCGGTGGCGAGCGGCGATAAAGTTGGAACGCGGACTGAATAGTGATGACGTCTAGGTATTACGGCAGTATTACGGGAAGTGGGGTCAACCCCTCGGCAGTTGAAACAGATCGGCTGATTACGAGATGTTTGCCATTCCGCTACGTTGCAGAAAGGCCGAGAGGGGTACTGGCATCGCGAAGACGGGGTAGTACAAAAGGCGCAGGTGTCCGATCGGTTGATGGTGAAAGAGTGAATTCCAAGGTTCAACTTCCGTGCACGACAGCCTGCACAAGGGAAATCGGCGGTCGAGAATGGTTCGAACAGGTGTGGAAGCGAACCGGTGCCTTTCTCTGAAGAATACGAACGACATCGAGAAAGAATTTAACAAGAAGGGACATTCGATCAAAACTGGCAATAGGACACTCGTCACGACTAGTGTTGATCACATACGTTGGTTGACGCGAGCATCGTAAAAAAGCATGTGAAATGAGCTTTCAGACAACGTTTTATTTTTTTTATTCTTTTTCGCTAAAACTAAGAAGTTTCAGTATAAATGATCTTATACTTCGCGACCCATTTTCTTGCGTTACCTAGCAACAAGCTTGTGGCATGCCGGATGCGCCATATGATGCGTCGTGCGCCAGACGTGCCATGACATGCCACCGAAGCAAGCGAGGCCGGCTGCGCATGTGAAGCTCGTCTGGTCGGCGACGCGTCTCATGTGATGTATCCCGTTTGTTGGGCTCCCAGCGTTTTCTTGCGTTCCTTCTGCATTTCGGCCCGGCACCATTGCACTATTGGACTACGGCAAGGTGACAGATTTTGCTTGACTGTCTGCGACGCATTTCCAGCAAATTTAGGCTTGCGGTACAAAAGTGAGACTAGTGACGCAGTTAGTGAGAAACAGCTCGGCCGTTCTGGAGCAGTTAATTTGAGTTAATGACTCGTACTGGGAAATGTTTGCGACGGTTTCTATGAGCCCCAACATTATTCTAAAATATTTCGGCAGTTTTTAGGCACGCTTGCCCCACCCGGCTATGTGTTGCAGTTAGCGAAATGCAGCTCGACCGCGGGTATTCGCGTGTAGCGAATCTCACTAGGACAAGTTCGAGACGCTTTCCTTGACCCACAGCATTATTGTATTTCGCTACATTTTGGAATACTTCTGAGGTGCGCGCGCCGCGCCTCGCGTTCTCCCACAGTTAGCGAAAAGCAGCTGCCCTGTGCACCATAATCATTCCAAGCGCTACGCTAGAAGGTGTCTTACAGAGGTCCTCTTCTCTAATTATTCTTAATATGTGGCTGAACTATTATAAAGATATACCTTGACAATATCGAAAACGCACAGCTTTTGTGCGGCCTTGCAGAATCCAGTAAAATTTCTTGTAAAAGTGACCGTCGAGCAGTTGGACTAGAAATTTTAATTACCTGTATTATTAACACGTAGCTTAAAACGTTGCGCGCACGTGATTCACGCTTGAACCCATATCGTCCACAATGACAGCCAGTGTCACGTCTCCATATCAAAAGTCTCCCTAAGATATAAGTGTAAAGTATACATGAAGCCACAAAAAGAAAAACAATTACCTTTTGCATGCAATCTGACGTAACTTGAGCTATTTCTAGGTATATGAAGTCGTTGCCTAGTTCAGCTGACCAAGGATAATGGGGATGCCTACTACGTGCGTTGTATTAAGTATGAAGATCGGAAAAAAGCAGTATTCACCAGTTATCTGCAAAACTGATAATTAAGCCACCGAAAGCCGAGTTGCTGCTATGGAAAGCAACTGGCAATTTCTCCCTGTCTCCTTGTGTCACCACTGTGCGCGAATTGTACTTGTATTGATTCAGTACGTGAACTAAACTTATTATAAATCAATATTTATTAGCAATTCAATAGGTTTTAACAATTTATTTTTTTAATAACAAAAGGAACATGGCTACAGGAAGACAAAAGGCGGAAGGTGGTAGCTGCTAAGCGAAGGTTCAAGTTCTGAATTCTTTCAAAATGTTAGGAATCATATATTCAATTGTTGAACTGTGACACAAGCAAGTTACGCTTAAAATTTGTAAGCGGGACACTGCGCTGTGATTATTTAATTATTATACAGAATTCATCTGCTCTCTGACGGCTGAGTTATCTATAGAGATTTAAAAGAATGGCAAACTTATTTTTATTTCTTTATTTATGACATATTGCAGGCCGTGAGGCCCCATAAGGACTGGAATACAAAAATATAAGAATGCAACATCCAGATTCATGCAAAACGAGCAGTAGGAAATAAATCGTAACAATACTAATATGAGCTGACCAACATGGTCACTTGTAAGGTCAATAAAATCTGCACAATAAGCAGGCAAACATTTCAATCAGTGATATCCTGAGGAAAGACAGAATGCTGAAATAAATTAGCTTAGCAAAATACGTGGAAGAAAAAGGTGATGGGAATTTCGGGTTTGTCTACTTGTCGATAATGCTATGTACAGTGAGGAATTTAAACCAAGTTTCTGGTTAATTAACAAATTTAACCACTGAAGGGTTGGGATTAAATTCGATTGCATTAGTGCTATGACGGAAACGGTTCCACTGTAGTGTGAAAAATTGATACAGACGACTTTCCTTTGGATTTTGTCAAGTGCTTTTATGTTGGTGGTGGTATGCGGGCCCCAGACAATACACGCATATTCAAAGTTAGGCCTTATAAAGGTTTCGTATGCTAGTTCTTTGACCTGGATTGGTGTATCTTTTTCTCGATGGCGCAACAAGCAAATTTTACGTAAGAAGAGCGGGTATTAGAAATGTGCGTGTTTCAGCTTAAGTTGCGTGTTAGTGTCACACAAAGATGCTTGTATTCGTTTACTTCTGTAATTAATTTGAACCCAGAGAAAAATAGAATTTAAATGGATTGAGTTTTATAGTAATGCGTACAAAAAGTCCTCTACGACTTTGACGTCTTCGCTAATTGGTTTAACAAATGGGTCATGGAAATAAACTTTAACCAACATATATTTATGAGAGTGTCACAAATTACTTGCACCTTAATCTTTATTCATACGTGAACCTCACCGCCATTAAGGCAATTTTGTGTGCGGCAAACATCAACATTGTTGTGGTACATCAAATCCGTACGAAGTTAATTCCAAGCCACAATGGTTCTTTGAAAAAAAAAACAGAATATTCCAAGTTATAAGACCTGCAAATGTGAAGCCCAAATTTAAGCGGGTAGACTTCATGCGAGGAAACATTATACGCGGACTTCTGATCAGCATACTTTCGCATAATTATAGAAGTTTGAGTAAAGCAGCTTAAGTCGTAACCTGCTTCGTCATTCAAACAAAGGGATGACACAAAGTTTCTTTTTTCATTGCTGTTACAGCTACAAAGCAGCCGGGTCTCCCAAGGCCATACCTTGCCTTACTGGATTGGTTTTACTTATGCATTATTATGGACACCCAAATATTGATCACTCACTGGGAAAGCATACTCCAAAACTCGTAAGACACAAGGTTTATATGCTGCTCCTCATACCCCGGAATTCTGCACACATTGTGCGGTACTTGCAGCAATGGATAACTGAATAGGCACACTGATATATATTTATTTATTTATTTATTTATTTATTTATTTATTTATTATTACCTCAAAGGCCCCAGTGTGGGGTATTACATGAGGGATGGGTGACCACTTCAGTGGAATATGGACTCAATGGCAGCCTTGAAATGATGTGGATTGGAGTGGTGCACTGCGTCGGCGGGAAGGTCATTCCAGTCCCGGGCAGTCTTCACAAAGAAAGAATGTAGGTGCGCAGTGGTCCGGGCAGGCGGAGGATACACAGATTTTTCATGACATAATCGGCAAGACTGGCGGTGTGCTGGAATGATGGCTGGAGTACTAGGAGCAGAATGATAAAATTTATGATAAAGGCACAGTCTGAAAATATGACGCCTTATATCTAGATTGGAAATTCCTGCTTTTAATTTTAGCTGAGAGACACTAGTGTGGTAAGAATAATCAGAATAAATATAGCGAGCTGCACGATTCTGAACTGCTTCTAGAGTGTTAGAAAGCGTGGTTTGGTGTGGGTCCCAAACAGAGCATGCGTATTCTAGCTTAGGTCTGACAAAAGTTAGATAAGTTAGTATCTTTAGGGATGGTGGTACGAAGCGCAAGTTGCGGCGGAAGTAACCAAGCGTGCGATTGGCTTCGTTAGTGATGTTGGTAATATGAGGGGACCAAGAAAGGTTATTTGAGAGTGTAAGGCCTAGGTACTTGCATGACTCCACTGATGATATTTCCGAGTTGCAGAGAACGTACTTAGGAGTATGGTGAATCTTCCGTCGATGAAAAGGTATTAGTAAGGTCTTTGTAGTGTTCAGTGACATTAGCCACATGCTGCACCACAAGGTTACTTTGTCTAGGTCATCTTGCAATGCGTGGTTGTCGGTATCAGCTAGGATTGGGCGATAAATGACACAATCGTCAGCAAAAAGGCGAATGTTAGATGTGAGATTAGCCGGTAAATCATTAATATATATAAGGAATAGGAGGGGCCCGAGAACTGTGCCTTGGGGTACACCGGAGAGAACAGGGCTTTTAGAGGAGGAGTGGTTGTTAGCATACACAAAATGTTGTCTGTTAGTTAAGAAATTTCGTATCCAGTTCAAAACAAGGGGATTAAGGTGCAAGCGAGAAAGTTTTAGGAGTAGTCGTTGATGCGGAACTTTGTCAAACGCCTTTTCGAAATCTAAAAAGAGGGCATCAACTGGAATGTTTTGATCAAGGTTAGAGCTTATGTCATTTATAAAGAGTGCTAATTGGCTATCACAAGATAAACCTTTACGGAAGCCATACTGGTTAGGGTGGAAGAAACTGACACATGTTAGGAATGAAGCAATGTGGGAGTAAAGCACATGTTCCATCAATTTCGAACAGACGCTAGTTAGAGAAATTGGGCGGTAGCTACTACATGATGATGAAGGACATTTCTTTGGGACTGGAATAACCTTACCCACTTTCCAGTCATCCGGCACCAGTCCTGATGATAAGGATTGTGAAAAATGTGACATAATATCTCGCTTGTTACATATTTAGTATTTTTTAAGACTTTAGAATTAATACCATCGATGCCAGGTGAAGACGACAGCTTTAAGGAATCAATGCATTTCCTGATTCCATCAGAACTGAAGGTGATTGCGGGCATGGTATGGTAACTGAAAAGTGGGAATTCAGGAAGTTCACCTTTAGGCTCATTCGTAAACACGGAAGAGAATGCATGATTAAACGCTTCGGCGATTTCCTGATCAGGAATAGGCTTACTTTTCTCGTCGCACAGAGCAAGTGGTTGCGAACGCTTTGGATTTATAATATTCCAGAATTTTTTGGAGTTATTTCGCAGGATGTTTGGTAGGGTAGTCGAAGAAAAGGAGCGTTTTGCTTGACTAGCAAGGGATAGGTACGTTTTTTCAGCGGTGTAGTATTTCTGCCATGCGCACTCAGAGTTGGAATGCCTAGCAGCGCGGTAAAGACTTTTCTTTTTATTGTTGAGACGCTTTGGTGTCGTATTAAACCAGGGTGATGAGTGCTTTTTAGTTACAGTGATAGTAGGTATGTAAGTTTTTATCAGCTCATGCATATTATTTTTGAAAAGAAGCCAGTTAATTTCAACAGAACGTTCTAAGAAACCGGTAAAGAACGAGCTGGCAAATTCCGCTAGTTTAATATTCATATCAGTATAGTTGCCTTTGTCGTAAAGCGTAATAGTCTTTCTAGTTTTAGTGAAGGCAGGGATGTCACTTTGGAACGAGGTATGTAGCACTGAATGATCGCTAAGGCCAGGTAAGTGCGTATGTGGTGAAACATTATCGGAGTGAGAAGTAAGGATGAGGTCTAATATGTTAGAAGACTTATCATTGTGCCGCGTGGGGTTACTGACAATTTGTGTTAAGCCAAACGTAAGGCACGTATTAAGAAAATCACTTTCGACATTGTTTTTTGACGTTGTTTCAGCTATATTGAACCAATTGATGGCGGGGAAGTTGAAATCGCCGAACAGCATGATGGGTGATTGGGGATAAAGTACTGTTACGGTGTGAAGCACCTCATGGAAGTCAGCTACGAAAGAGCTGTTTGCGTCGGGTGGACGATAGCATGTACCGATAACAACGGCTGGGCGGGAAGCGTTGCTTATCACAAAGACAATTTCTAAGGGCGTTGTTACTGTTATTTCAGCACACTGAAGACTTTCGTGTGCGCATATCAGTACGCCGCCCCCCTTTTTGTGGGATCTGTCGCGTCGGAATATAGAAAAATTTGGAAAATGTGAAAGAATTTCTGCATTATTAATAGACGGATTAAGCCAAGTTTCAGTAAGAAGGACTATGTTCGATGCCGTTGTACTGAGCAGGCTTTGGAGGGCATCAAGTTTGGGAAGAATACTGCGAATATTGGTGTAAAGAAATGAAAGGGAGTTATAGGGATGGTTATTGGGATGGTTGTTGCGACGGTCCGATGCTAGGAACCCGGTGATCGAGCGACTACCTTATCGGAACTATGGTCGTATGTGTAAGTTGTACTTCCCATTAGTAATTTGTCGTGGCGTAGTTTGAAGGGTCTATTTTGCGCTTTGGCAAACTGAACTAGGTGTCTTCTAGCAGTTAGCGTGTTAGAAGAGTAGTCTTCCGAGATCCGATATTCAGTTCCTTTTAGTTTTTTAGCGCATGACAACACGCGTTCTTTTACTTTAAAATGCGCGAATTTGACAATTATAGGTCTATTTCTGTTACTATTAAAGCGACCTAATCTGTGTGCTCTTTCTATGTCTAAATGTTCAACGGTGGTGTTAAGTTGTGTACTGCAGTGTTTAATCACTAGGGCTTCGGATGCAGCCCATCTTTCATTTTCAGTGTCTTTCAAACCAAAAAATACTAGATTTGATCTTCGCGCTCTATCTTCCGAGTCATTAAGTTTAGCCTGAATAGACGCAATCTGATTTGCACTCTGTTCGGCGAGCGTCCTGAGCTCGTCGACCTCTTTTTTTACCGCGATAAGTGTTGAGCAGTCTTCTTTTATCTTAGTTAGTCGTTTTTTTACCTCATCAAAAGATTTGTCGCTCTGGGACAACTTTTGCTTGATCGACTTCATATCATTTAATAATGAAGTTTGGCCAGTACGGATTTCGATCAGTGCTTCCAATATATCATTAGGTTCTTCATTGCCGCGGGTGGTAGGTCTGGGGTTAAGCTCAATGTCACCGGATAAAATTAGAAGTTGCCGAAGAACATGAAAACAGTCGAAAAGAATAGCAAAACAACAACTTGGGTTTGGCAGCACCAATAAAGCAGCATAGCGAGTACGTCGAGACGCGAATAAGGAATAGTGATAGTTTACCTGCGTGACAAATAAGCGTCGAAGCTTAGCGTTCATCGCCATGGCTGTGGTGCTGCCAAACCCATGAAAGGCCGCGCGGGTTCCGAGCGGCCCTATATGGCAGAGGTGCGGAGAGGGTGTAGATGTCTCCCGATTAAACCTGACCGGTATCACAAGGGCATGCGCAGTCCAGGGCGGAGGCAGGTTAAGCGCAGCCGTGCGCTGGGTTTGTTTTGGTGTCCCGAGGGCGCTGGAAGGCGTGTGATCCGGCTGTACAAGTGGTGGTGCAGCAGGAATGGTCGATTGGATGAAGTTACTCGGAACGTCGACGGCATACCCACCGCTTGGTTCTAGCGGCGGCAACACTGGGCAGGAACTCAGCCCGGCTGAGTGCATCGTGCTAAACGGTGGATGGCATGGCCAGCCGGCGAAGAGCACTTCGGCGGTGGGGTTCCAGGACGTTGGGCCGGCAGTTCCATCGGTGACACCAGGAATTTCCTCACTGTGATGCTGGAGGTCAGACAGCAGGAACATCTGCGTGACAAATAAGCGTCGAAGCTTAGCGTTCATCGCCATATATATATATATATATATATATATATATATATATATATATATATATATATATATATATATATATATATATCGCCCGACCATCAACATGTTTCAACTATCCCTCATTCGCATTTCTGGCACTTAGCGTTAGTCTGAGCGTGGTGGTGCGTTTAAGCAGTGTTTTGTTCAGGGATGGGCTCTGCTGGGAGGAGCAAATTATTTTGCACCCTCCCCGGAGAGCGAAAATTTAGCTAGTTTTCTACTTTCACGTCGTGCACGCTCGTGTAGATGTGTGTAGCGCCGGGCAGAGGCTACGACGTCGTGTGCTGCACACGACTCGCTGGGCTGTAGCCATTCACAGCAAACTGGGCGTCGTCTTCTGCATCAGCACACGAAAAGCGCCTCAGTTCTCATTTGGCGGCTGCGCATTTCAGTGCTAGCAGTGACCTGTTGTCTCCAAGGGCGTGTCAAGTCGAGCCTTACTCGTAGCAGCTCGCCATTGCCCCTTACTGGACCAGTGGTGCCCGTCACACACGTTCATACCGCGTACTGACGATGCCGAGGACTAGCGTAGCAGTCCGCACCTAACGCTACCCTCAAAGGAAATGTAAATGCACCAGTATCCTTTCATCAACAATTCTGGAAAAACTGTAGCCAAATACATCGCGAATGCACAGTGCACGAAGGCAACTTCTCCATGCGTATAATACAGCGCGGAGTCTGACTGTCCGCCCCTTCTACGAGTGAGATAATTTTGCCTTCTTGGAAGATTCGATCACTTTCCTCTGCGACACATGGTCACGGAAGCACTTCGCTACCATCTTTGCAGCGAATATTCGCTGTCGTCGCTATATCAGCAGCGACAGTTCCAGACAAAATGGCGCAATGCATTTACAACCGCAGCGTGCTCCTTTGACGTCCACTACCTGTACTCATCCTAACCGCACTGTAGAAAGTGTAGTTTTGATGCTACACTGTAGCAATAAAAATGGCTTCGTGTAGGTAGGCGGAGCTATACTTTTATACACCAACTAAAGGACGGCGATTTCTTGCTCGAACTGCACTGGTGTAGCCAGTGCATGTAATAACATAACGATATTGACGTCTGGAAGCAGCAGATTTCAATCGTAAGGCGATTTATTATCGCTGGCGTTGCAGCGGCAATTTCAGAGTGAGTGACATTCAGTCTGTATGTTCGCGTAGGGTTTTGAGAGGCAGGAGTGAGGGAGAGGGAATGTGTATGCGTGTGCACTTCATGCGCGCGTGTGCGTGTGAACTTGAGTTTCCGTGAGCGCGTGCTTGTGCCTCAGCATTTGAATCTGCGTGCACACAAGTTAATGTGTCTGCGAGCATATTCGCTTTTGTGTATACGTGCATTTCCGTGTGCATGCGTGCGTACATTTTTGTGCATGTCTACAGGCTTTAGCGTGTTTAAATGTGCATGGGGGCGAACACGCGTGTTATGTGTGCGTCGATGTGAGAGAGAGTGGTGTTTGTGTGTGTGTGTTGGTGTGCATTTGTGTCTGTGAGCGAACAAGCATTTTCTCGCTTGCACCTACTCTCTCGGACAAATGGGATATACAGTTGAAAATTATGGAGTTTTACGTGCCTAAACTACGATCTTATTATGAGGCTTGCCGTAATGGGGGACTCCGGAATAATTTCGACCACCTGCGATTGTCTACCGTGTGCCTAAGTCTAAGGACGCGGGTATTTTCGCATTCCGCCCGCATTGCAAAGTGGCCGCCATGGCCGATATTTCATCCCGCGACTTCGTGCTTAGCAGCCGAACGCCGCAGCCACTAAGCAACCACGGCGTGGATATAGAGTTTATATAAACCCCCATTTATGTCCACAGAGAGAAGAACGAATGACAGTGCCCTTGTAGCATCTTTTTCTGAAAGCGAAAACAACGAATAAAACATAGGAGCCAATCCACTCAGTGAAGGAGGATCGCAAGCTAAGCAATAGAAAATCACACAGTGTTAGACAAGAGGACCTATATTGATCTTGATCATTTGATAATGGCAGCGACGACAGCTTTGCGATTACTGTGATTTGCACGGATGGGTTTTTTGACAGCCTTAGACAAAATCTTGGCCAAAGTGAACACCACTTGTTGAACATACCCGTTGTTGCTTAGTTGAGTGACTTGGATTGGTATGGCCACTTCAAACCAAGGACATCTAGCACAAACTCAATGATCCATTTCTTGTCAGGTTTTGAAATGCCCACATTGAAGTCTCCAGTTGTGATAACAGGAGTAGTAGCATCGCGGCTAACGCATTCAAAATGAGTGGTCATGAACTTCTCAATATCATACTTGCGTGCCTGGGTACATATACATAGTGAATATCCAAATTCTGTCCTACGTTTATACGGCAAAGACAACTCCACAGTCGGTGGCATTGTCCCTTGCGAGTCAACGGTGTTTAGTCGTACAAACATTTTCTCCACTGCATACATGGCAATGCCTCCAGCTCCTGAGTCAATGTGCTGTTCACAAACGATCACAGCACGCCCATCGACTTGAAACAATTCATCTTGATATTTTTATTTAATTCAACATTATTATTGTTATTATTACTCCGGAAAGAGTGCTTGAAGCCTGCTTCACCTCCACCACGGATTGGCCTCATACGGCGAAACCTATGGGATCGTCCCACAGTTTTGTGCCCATGGACATAAATGCATTTCGGGGCAGAGGTGTGCATCGTCGCTCAAAGAGCGCCTGTGACGTCAATATGGCCGCCCTGTAATTTGTCTCGATGGCACCATCACCACCGGCATGGCCCCACGTAGAGCTGCTAAGCAGTTCGCCATCATTATCTTCCCTGCCTCGGCGCCAGCGCACTTCCTTACGGGCAATGATGCACTAAATCTGCACCACCATTGCGTCCTGCATCGCTTATGCGACCAAGCTAGCTTTCGGCGGCACATGTTCATTGCTGTATGCTGTATTGACTATAATGCTTTACACTTGATGCCTTTCAAAAAATAACGTAAATCTATATAGAAAGCGGACTGACCGTAACGTACATCCTCACGGAGTGATAGCATTGTTATAAATATCACAAAAGGCTGTGGGTGTTCAGGTCGCTCTTACAGGCTTTCTTTTTCTGCGTCAGTTATGTTTTGAAGGAGTTCACTCACATAACATTTGTTCGTGTGGCTGTTACAGAAGCATGTTTAATATATTTTTACGCTTAGCTGGATAATCTTGAAGAGTGGCTCCACACTGCTTATTTGCATTAGCCGCCTAAGATCAATTATTGAAAAATTAATTACCGCAGCTTCGTTTAGTACGATAATAATTGCTCTACTTACTCCTATCTACATGTTACCACATTGAACACAGTGTAATGTTAATAATAATCTCAACAAGATTTACATTGGCCTATTTCTTCAACTGTGGTGCCGTTAAAAAATACTGGCAGGATATTCCTGCAGCAGTACGCTTCTAATAAAGCAGGTGCGAATGGTTGGACAGGTTTTTTGGCGCAAATCAGGCTCATGAACTGAAACAAATGTGCCCAAGCATGTCCATCTACCTTTACAATGGACGCTTCTACATTAGGCAAAAAGCATCTCAGCGCTAGTGTACATGACACAAGTTGTGCGAGAACATTGTTCGCGCTCATGATTAGATTTATCAGCGTCGTTGGCATCAGGCTTGGTTTGCTGGTGTTACCGGGCATAAAAACAGCTACCTGGGGAAAAACATTTGATATCTTTTTAGGTGTTTTGTAACAAATGGAGCCGCGCAGATATGTGCGCTTGAACGAAAACTACGCAACTATAGTGATGAATGCTTTGCGGCATATATTTTGGCTGTCTATAGCTAACAAAAAAGAACAATCTACAGCGCTATCTTTAGAATTATAGCTGACATACGTAGCAAAGAAGTTAAACATCAGCTCCGACATACTGCCAATGGTGGAAGCAGCCCCAAACCGCACGGATACATTAGCACACGGAATGGTGCTTTATTAAGGCGAAGCCTTAAGCGGCTCGTTTTCGTGGCTCATACCCGAAAAAAAGTGACATCTTGTCCAGTGACACAAAAAAAGCAGAAGAGGACACAAAAAAGTTGACGAGTGAAACAAAAATATCAGCAGCAATGGCTCATACCCTCGTAAGCGAGCAAAGATGCACTGGCTGAATGTGAATGAAAAAAACGATGGCAAGAAAGAACGAAAGAAACAGAAAAAAACGAGAAACAAAAGAACGAACATAGAACAAAGGAAGGAAGAAATGTTGACCGAAGCAAAAGAAAAAGACGGAAAGGTAGAACGAAATAACTTTTACTTTGTGTACTAGGTGCTCGCATGTGTCGTTGAGGAGGTCGGCTACAGCGCAATACTTCACACTCCCACTCTTTATGTCTTACAAGAAGCCTGACGCCTCCGATGAAATAACTTAATGCATTAACAAGTGTGCAGCAGGCTTTCGCCTTCACGTGTTACAGGAGTGCAACATGTTCACCGATATTTTTCTTTACTATTAAGGGGAACAGTGTTAGGCTCTTGAATTTTCAGTATGCCAGCGCCCCAATGCAGTCTTAGGGCCCCTTTGACTATGTTTGAGAGAATATTTAAGGTGACAGTACTACATTTCGTTTAACTTTTACGGTGACCTTTCTGAAGTATCTAACCATTGCCATAATGTCATCCGTTTGGCGCAAGACGCACGTGCATGTATACGACATTGCCGGAATGTTTTTGCATAGCTTATAGCAAAAAAAGTGTTATCTACTAAGAAAGCGGGTGAAGCAATAAATGCGTACATTACGCTTAAGTGCGAGCGCCAGCACTTCCGCTGGAATTTATCATGGTTTATATAGTATTAACCAACGCCTTGACCAGCAGATCAGATTCCGACAACGAGGGACAGTGCGCGCCGGTATCGTTTTTGTGGTGGTTCTTATATCGTGGTTTTTATGTGCCAAAACTAAGATCTCCCTATGAGGCATGCCGTAATGGGGGCCTCCGTAAATTTGGACCACCTGGAGTTCCCTAACATGCACCTAAATCTATGTACACAGGTGTTTTCACGTTTCGCCCTCATCACGATGAGGCCGCCGTGGCCGCAATTTGATGCGGCGACCTACTGTTTAGCAGCCCGATACCACAGCAGCTAAGCAATTATGGGGGTTCCTAGACTTTGTTCTGCTCTGCTTGCGCTTGCTCTTCTAACACAATATTTTATAACTCACAACCAAAATTTTTGCCATAGCAGATTGCGAAATAGAGGAACATTGATACTAGCAGGATGTCTTAAGATGAATTAAATGTTATTGCTTATTATTAAGGTTGTACCGAACGGCAGAAAAGGGAAATTCCACAAGAATACCATTATCATATGTAAAGGTCTATCTACTTCAAAATGATTTATTTCAGTTCCAACTATAAACGCTGATACCGACTAAAGTAAAAGAAGAGCGAAAGGTAAACAAAATATATATGAACTGTGAAGGGATAGCCGCAGTGGACGCAACCTAACAGGAATGACCACTAACAGTCGCAAACGTTCGTATACAGTGTGCAGTAGTTTTGTAGAAGCGCCGCTGGTCCTTCTCGCCTTGAGCTTCTATTGGTACTTAGGAAAGTTCCCGGGACATTTCCCTGTGAGCTCAGTATGCCAACTAAGCGGTTAATAATCCAAGTTCCTGGAGCCCAACTTGAAGCGTGCGGTGTTGGGATTACAGTCTCCATTGGTATAACGAGACGCGTCGGCCTAAAAATGACAGGCTTGTTCCTAATGCGTTGTGTCAGCTTAGATGTATTTGTCACAAGACCCAAGGCAGATGCTAACGTCTTCTTATGTTGACGTTCCCATATATTAAACTCAGTCATGAAGGGACGCACAGTGACGCGTGCAGCGCAGTTGCTTGCGTTTAACGTATGTGAGGCGAGGCACGCTATTCCAAACGGCCTGTTTATAACAGCGTCTCGGTGAACCCATGTTTCTACTATTCACACAATCGGCAAGGGTCAAAAGTATGACTTGTTCTCTAACTTGTAAGTTGTTATCACGACAGCGGTGTTATAATTCTCAGCGCCTGTCGGTAGGAAATAGACAACGAGGTACAGTCGATGACGAAGTAATTGCGAGAAAGGGTATTCAGGAAGCCATGAATTTGCCATGAACTTCGGGCCTTTATGCCGCTGTAAAGGACGTACGCTGGATCGCAACTTCCATCCTTTACTCGCCACATCACGCATATCAACTGAAATTCAACCGGTTTCACCAATGCCCCCTTATATTCCTTCGACCCTTAATTGTGATTGTGCCTGACACCTGGACTCTTCTCCTTCTTTTTCTTGATGTCCCCCGTCCCTTTCCCGATGAAATGAGACGTCCTTCCACCCATGTTCAGTACTCCCTTTCCTTAATAAATGAATTCCTAATTATTTTTTTGCTGCAGAAAATAGCGCCTCTTTATCTTCATAATCACTCTCTCTTCCCAGGACTCTCCTATCGCTCACTGATGTTGGTGTGTTACATATGGCTGGGCGTCGCATTTACAATTTCTTAGGAATGGCCAATAGTATGGCCTGACGGGACGGTACAGCTCTTTCATTGCTACTTCTACACTCAAGGCTCTGCACCGTGAGCTACTGTTAGCAGCTTCGACGGTAGACCGGTCTATAAAGAAAAACTGTCCTGGAAAGTTGGCCTAAGCACTATTCTATGCACAAGGCGACAAAAGAACAAATGTGCTTCCTGAACGCGACTGTACTTTGTCTACGAATGCTTGTGACTGCTAGCGATAATTCCTGGGCTAGTGTGTTCATTCTCGCGGCTTCTTCATTATTTTTGTTGCATTTTCCGTACGTCTCTTTTCTGCTAATAATGCGTTAGCATTATTAGTGTCAAAGTGGAAAGAACGATTGTGTATCAAATGTGTAAAATCACATCACATGGAAGAGGGAAGCTCAACTAGGAGAATGCCAGCAAACTTGAATGTAGAAAAAAATCGAGAAGCAGACATTGGCAAAGCGACTGGAAGGTGGCTTTCCAGTTTCCTGACATTCTCCTAGAATAACCATGTACCAACTAGCCCAACAAGCCACTCTCATGGAAGCTCAAGAGAGGCTGTATGTACATCTACACACCCACACATATATACAGTATATATATGTATACATATATATATATATATATATGTATATATATATATATATATATATATATATATATATATCACATATATCACATATCACATATATATATATATGTATATATATATATATATATACATACAGGGTGTGCCACATAACTTGAGCCAAGAATTTAAATATAAAAGGCGCGTCGGAAGCAAATTGATCCGAATGCATGCCATTCGTAATAGCCTATAGTAACTCAGAGATTGTATTGTTTTCCCTATAACTCTTTCACACCCTATCACTTTCTTTGCAACCCGGAGAGAAGGACTACGTGAGACGTATCATAAAGGAAACAACTCGATCGGTGATTTCTGAAGGTACTCTACAAAATTCGTATCAGACTTGGAGTTCTCAGCCAATGATTAAGAAGTTGGGTAATAAAGCCAAACGAGTCTGTTAGGGCGAAAATGTAGAGTTATTAGTGGCTATTTCAAATAGTATGCGTTCGGTCCAATCAGCTTGTGATGCGCCTTTCATTTTTAAATTCTTGGCTCAAGTTATGGGGGACACCCCGTATATTGTGTGTGTGTATATCAAGTGGGCTTCTGAAGAGCACATTCAATGTGGTGAACAGGGTTTTAATCATGGATCGATGAGCGACGTGGTGCGATGAAGTACCTACTGCATTTCGCTCACCTTTGCCGCTCAATTGACCTTAAAATTGTACTCTTCATTGTGTTGCGTAGTGAACCCGGCGGGTCCATTTTTGACCCTCTGCCTTTTAGCGCTTACATTCTCTGTTATTTTCTCTCAACTGATGAGCCTTCTTTTCTAGGTGACCTGCCTCATCTATACGAGGGCGAAGTACGATTTGAAAAGAACCTACCTGGGCTGGTGGCGAGGAGCGGTTTTCGGATTCGTGATATGTCAAATTGAGATCCACATCTCCTGTCTAACCTTAAATGACAGCGATATAAGCGAGGTCAGTTGCAGTAGCTCGTTGGTTTACACTAACGACGCTCTTCATGCAGCTCTCTCGTGTTTTGTGTGGTTTTGAACTGGAGTGACATGCAGGAGGGTAGCATGCCTTCACGAAATATGAAACGTTCAGAACAAACCTTTCTTCGATGGTTGCACATATGTTAATTGCCCGCGATACGAACCACCGTCAAGTCGGCGTCAGTTTGCATTGGAGAATTCCCCAATTCAAACTGAAATGTTTCAAGCGGATAGAGAGAGAGAGGGAAATTGAAGAGAGGAAAGGCAGAGAGGTTGATCGGACGCACTTCCGGTTCGCTAGCCTGCACCGAGGGAAAGGGTATGGGGATGACGAGACAGAGAGAGAAGATAAAGGGAGCCCAGTTTCGCGTTTCTTTGAAGGATGTACCGAGTCTACAAGCGGTCACCAACACCTGTCGACTTGAGGTACTGCAACAACGTTTCGTGGCTTTCTGTGCCATCAACGCGTACGGTCATGGTCCAATGATCTTCATTTCCGAAAAGAAAATGTCGTTGTCCAACCGCTTATATGCTGTCCGGCGGGCTTCACGTTCGATGTCGTAGAGCGGGCACAGACATAAGGTATATTCGCTCATTTCTGATGTTGCACAAGAGTCGCAAATGGGCGTATACCTTATTCCGATGCGGAACTAGTAGGCTATTCTAAGTACCACCCCGAGCTATGTTGGCTTCTAGTTATCATAAGGATATTTTTATTGATATTTTCTTCCCTGCCATCAGATAAAAGCTGAATAATAAGTATTTAGGTTTTCCTTATTCTTGAGACCTCCTGTTAATATTCGCTTTTCTCTGTTTTACGACATCTTAAATTATGAGGTCATTTGTGAATAGCAAATTATTTCGTTAAAAGCGTTAACAAATGTGCGACAGAAGTCCTACTCAATTTCTCATTATTCCATCAATGAATATGTAGCATGTCCTACGGCCGCGTTGAAATGATGAGAAGAGCAAGGCAGTTACAAAAGGGTGAGTTTCGAATCCAAATTATTATTAGGCGAGCTTGCATTGAAAAAATAACACTCAAAGGACAAAGGGACCTATAACGTAAAACTATTCCAATATGTTTTTATTCCAATCTCCTGACGTCAAATTTGTGTAACCGCCGACGCAAGCATCAGGCGGTCGCCCATGGTGTTGTCTGAAGAGACCAATGAAACGCTCTCCTCGATTATAGGAGGTCACATTTCTTCGCTTGAAAAACAAATAACATTGCCTACACCGAGTGGCTTGTCTTATCTAATTGGCTCACAAGAGGCGAGGAGCACGCACAAGTGGACAGGAATTCGATAGGGCCGAGTCACTGCACTGAAAGTCGTTAACCGGATGAAGAAGGTATTGCCGGCGTCTCTCATTCGTCCACTTTCCCTTACTTAGCTTACGGTGGCTCATTGACAATCGCCGCGACATGCAACGGAAGCTTAAAAATCACGCTAAAACGGATCCTCAGCAAAGAAGAGTTGGCAGAACGAGGTTGTAAACGTGCCGAAAGTGCTCGAAAACGTTACACGGTCATATAAAAAGTTTTATTATACTCAAATAAACCCACGCTCTGCGGCAGGTTCGAGTAGACAGCGCCTGAGTGATCGGCGGCAGCCATCTTTTATTCCTTTCGGAACGGGGCAGCCTGCGGCTATTCAGAAGAACATTCAGTTTTGTTCAGCATATTATAGCATCTTTAACGCGTACACGTCACATGGAAGCGGTGAGTTTTTGCGGTTTTGTGACGTCGTATGCGGTATGCAGTTTTGCGGTTTTGTGACGTCGTCGGTTTTGCGACGGCAGGTGAAATGGTTGCAGCCCGAAAACTTTTGACTAATAATCCAGAGCTAAATGCGTCGAATCAGAAATAACTATTGTTTTTTCGTTCGGTCAAATCATGTATCATCACTGTGTACACGTCATGTCAGATGGGGAGGTATCGCGGCTTTGTGGCGTCGTGTGACAGACAGGTGAAGTGGGGTCGGTTCAAAAATATTCTTCACCTATCGTGGAGGGCTGCTTGCAGAATTGGGATAGAAAAGTTTGGGATATATTAACGATATAGCGCCCAAAGATGGCAGCGGGCAAGGTTGTCCTTCGTCGACATCTTATCTATGGATCAAACATTGGCTCATCAGACTTATATGCTTGTACATTACAGCGCTATCGTGGTCGCTCCAATGTTGTCGACAATGTAGGCTAGTATTCGCTGCACAAGGGCAATCTGATTACATAACGCGTTTTGGCTATTGAATTCGTAACAGCATTCAGGATATTTGAGGTACATGCAAGCGCAGCATGAGCCAAGCGATAACGATTTAACAGTCGTTAGATGATAAAGAAAGCTCAGCCGAAAAAGGAAATAAAACATGCACAGTTGCTTTATATATTAGTGGAAACAGGGCACGTGGTAGAGGTGGATTCCCAGACTATGCAGAGGGGCTGAAACACGAGAACTTCAAGAGCTAGACACTTCCAGATTACTGTTACTTATTAAATAAGCATTTCGAGTGCCGATGTATCTTTGGTTCAGGGCCCAGTTCCATCACGGCCACTATGTCGGAGCTAATATTTCACGTGATAATATGTATGACAGCATTATTTGTCACAAAATGATGGCATTCTCTAGACCTAAACATTAGACAGCCAAAACATATGCCGCAACGCACTCACCATTAAACTTCAGTGCATTTGGTTCCATCGCACACTTCCACGCTGCTTTATGTGTCAAAAAGTAAAAAAAAATATCCAGTGGTTTCCGCCAGGAAGCTGTGTTTATTCTTAATGCTTCCAGGAAACCAAGCCAGATGCCACCAACGCTCAGACGTCTTATCGGGAGCGCACACAATGTACTCCCACATCTTGTGCAATGTACCATAGCGCTGAGCTTCTTGTATGGTGTAGGAAAATCCATTGCAAAAGCAGAAGTGCATGGATGGGCACATTTGTTTAAACTCATGAACTTCATTAGCGGAAAGAAAATCTATCCAAGCTTTCACATTTCCTTTATAAGAAGCCTACTGCATCATCTATATGCTGGATGTTTTTAACAGCGTCATATTAAAATATAAAATCAAGATAAATCTTAGTGGCATAATTTTTTATTCGAGTGTTCAGATTGGTAGCCTCTATACGGAGTGAGTTGAGCAGTTCTGTGCGCAATTAATGGAACAACGTTAATTAATTTTTCAATAATTGATCTTAGGTGGCCAACGCAAATGAGTGGTTTAGAGCCCGCTCTCGAGATTACTTAGCCAAGCGAAGAAATTTTTATTAGACATGCTTCTATGTGAACAAATATTGTGCCATTAAGCGGTCTCCAAAAGCGTAACTGAGGCGGAAAAAGAACGCCTGTTAGGTCGGTCTGACTGCACCTAGCCAGTTGTGATATTGTCATCAACGGTGCTGCTCCCTGAGCATGTTCCTTAGGGCTAGTGCTCTCGCAATTTTTCTTCACGTTGTTTTTTTTTCTCAGACAAGCTCTTATCGAAAGGTTGTTCGGCCGCAGAAATGATACACACGACGTAATGATGGCACAGATTTTGTGCGTCATTACCTCCAAGACTTCACGCTGTCACCAAGACAAGGAAGATAAAGAAGGTGAACAGCTAGGCCAGTCGTGCCGATGGTGTTGGTGCCATCGTGGAGAAATCTGAGGCCGCCATGTTGACGTTATACTGAGATAATATTATGAATGCACTGTCATCCGTTCTTGTTTTCTGGATTTAAATATGCGTTTAAAAGACTCTGTGTCCCATTAGTCTCCGAGAGTAGATGTAAGCATGGAAATACACAGATACAGCACTCGCTCGGCCCCATAGATATTATTTGCACTTGCCCATGGATGCACACCGGCACAAAAAGTAGGCACATACACGAAAAAACACGCATACAGAAATGTGCGTATACTCGTACACGCATAAGCGCATCCTGCCCACGCACCTTCAAGTACGGAGACAAAAAAACACGCGCACTCACAAATGCAAGCACACACGCACGCGCACTCAAGACGTGCACACGCGTATAGGCTCTCTCTCCTCCCTCCTACATCTCAAAAATTTGCGCGTGCAGTCCGAAAGACATCCGCTACGTCCTCACCGTTCCAACGCCCGCTGGAGTACATCGCTTTACGGTTTAAATTTGGCGCTTCTTGATGACGATGATGGTTTATTAGCATCCCCTTTGAAACGGGGCACTGACAAACAGTCAAGTAGCCTGCTTGATATAATCAGGTATGGCATACACCTTCTTTTTCATTTTAACATTGTTGTATGCATATCCTTAATAATTTTTTTTCACACATCTTTTTTATCTCATATCACTTCGTAGGCCTCTAACGGATCTGGTCGCATCAATCTCTTCCCTGCTTTTTTTTCACACGAACGCTCAAACAATCCTTGATTATTCGACGGCTGCCAGGCTGTAGCTTCCATCCACTTTAGATCCCAGCGCTTCTGGAAAGTGCACGTTATCTACACGTCTCACTGGGCGAATCCCTTCGCATTTCTGAGGGATGTAGTAGGTGGTCTCGGGATTTTGTATAAAGCATACACACACCTCGATGTTGTTGCGAATGTCGGCTTCGGTATGATTTTGTCCTTGAAGAGGCGGCTCTAGCCTCAAATAGCAAAGCACCGCTCTTGAATTATCGTACAAGTATTCTCTATTTTCTTCTTCCCATTCTTGTAATTACCCATACTCTTTTTTGTTTCCATTCCCTGCATCCAATTCACTCCCTGTTTTTCTTTTACTTTAATCCTGATGGCTCTTGGCTGTCTATTTGCAATTTCGATTAGTCTGTACTTAATTGCCAACTTTGTTGTCCTCTTCCTACATTGTGTGCCCACGCTTTTGAGCTGGAGATACTTGTGCACCTTAACCATAATTTATTTTGATCCATGTTCCTGCGCCTTTATACGAAAATAATTTTGCTTTGTGCTTCTCTGACTTCAAAACAGTCCTAACCTATGACAACTTGCAGTGCCTCATTTGTGCTTTTACCTTGGTCCCCCAAAGCCAACCCGCCTACGGATGTTTGGTTAACTTTCAACTCCGTCAAGATATTATTTTAAGCACAAAAAGGCATGAGCAAACGCTAGCGCTGGCACAATTACTCGCTTCCAGATTTCATACACCAGCTCAAAATGGTTGTGGTTCGAGTGAGCCCTTTGTTCGAATATTGCTGCATTCCGCTTTTTCTTTACATTAAGGTTACCTCGGTGGGTGCTTGAGTAAGTCTTTCCTTCATTTATATATACACAGCGGTATACGCAGAAAAGCTAGTGCCGTGTGAATAGAGATGACTTTCTGAGTCATTAGAACATCCATGGCGTAGCATTCTGTAATGAACAATATGCACCACTTTGCCTTCGCTTTGCAAGCCTAGATGGCTGTAAGAGTGCAATCCCTATTTTGCCATGTTAACTAGCTCAAACAGCTTCTTCTATGCTAACCATGCTGAATTACAGACAAATTGTCGTTACACACGCAGCAATGTAGTGCACTGGGTATCATATCTGCTGTGCCAAATATTCACTTCAGATGGCCATAAAATCGAAACAAAGTGTGAGTCTTGCGAAACGGCAGCGAAACGATGCGTGAAAATTCTTAATATCTAGGATGGCTTTGGATGTATCCTGGCACTTAACTTTCCATGAGTCGCATTGTAACCACTCCAACCTGACACTGCAGTGAAACATTCAAGATATTTGAGTGCGATAGGGACAAATACTGTGTATTCAGAAATGCAAGAATTGAACTGCACGTCCCCAGTCGCACAATATGGGCAGACAGTTACTATAAGAAACATACACACGACGAACCTAAGAAAGCAAATAATGACACATGTAAAGGGGAAAAGGTAAACGCTCCCTTAAAAGGCATTGATTTTAGAAAGATGGCCATTCTGACAGATGGACAGAACCTTCAGCCTCCAAGGCAAATGTCTGGATGCGACTTTTCATGCGCAATAATAGATTTGAAGGCATGTGCTTGTAAATTGGCTGGTTAGATCAGCTGACCTCTCTCCGCTCGATTTCTTTCTTTGGACTTATGTGAAAGATCGTGCTTACATGATCGAGACGGACATCAGATTAGTCCAAGGCAAAGATAACGGATGTCTGCCGTAGAATGCCGACATTGGCCAACAAGAAAGCCACAGAAGATATGATGATGCGGACTCAGTACTGCGTCGTTGCAAAATGAGACTTAGTGGAATACCACGTCTATAGTCAGCAGCTGGCGTTTAACGGAGCTTGCGAATTCATAGATAATAAGGACACATTGGAATCTGTTTTTTGTGTGTGTGTGTGCAGACATAAGAGGACGGCTGACCTCTGCAAAATTGTGCATGAAAAGGCGGAACTACGTTGCACAGGCCGACGAAGCTCCGAACATCTTTAGTAGATGTTGGCACGGGAAACTTCTATACGGCACTAACTTTGTACGGGTCTAAGCGCACACCAGATGAATCAACAAGATGACGGAGGACAGTAATTTGGCAGCGTCTGAAGTGACATTTAGTCGAATTATGTTGAAAGCCAGCATTGCGAATAGGAGAAATAACGAGCGAAAGGCGCTCCAGGTGCGTGGTAAATGTAGGATCAAAACGATGACGTTATCTAAGTAAGAAAGACAGTTGGACCACTTGAGACCATGTAGGAATGTGTCCATCAGGCGTTGAAAACTAGCTGGTGGATTAGCTAAGCCGAAAGCCATGACTTTGAGCTGTCATAAGCCATGGGATGTTAAAAAGCCGATCTTCTGGCAGTCGATGTCGTCGGCGGCCACCTGCTAGTAGCCGGAACGAAGCTCGGGGGGAGAAAAGTACTTCGCACCGTGAGGCAGTCGAGGGCGTCATCAACGTGTGGTAGAGTATGAACGTATTTCTTGATGACTTTGTTCAGGCACCGGTAATCCACGCAGAAGTGCCTGATGGAATCCTTCCTTTCAACTAAAACGAGAGGGGCACCCAAGGACTGGATGACAGTTCATTCAACGATTCTTCGAGAGAGCATCTTATCAGCCTATGTTTGAATGATTTGTCGTTCCTGCAACGACACACGGTATGGCCGCCTGAATATCGGCTGGGCATCATCGGTATCAATACGGTGTGTCGTGAGAGAAGTCTGGCCTAATGGATGACCGAGGTGAAAATTGTTGCTGAATGTGGAGAACAGATGGCATAACTGGTAAGCTCGGTGAGGTGCAAATTCAGAAGCAATCATGTTTGTGAGTCTAAGAAAGACAGCCTGAAAAGAACATGAGTCAAGGGGAGATGGCATAATATCACCGGTCAAGGCTGAAAATTGGCAATCTTGGGAGGAGGGCAGTGTACTTAAGGCTATACTTTGCGGTAGCACGTGGTCACCGATTCCGAAGCTGACGAGGTGAAGGCTGGTAGAGCTATCAGTGATACTGACGTCGGTTTGCGGAACAGCAACATAATGGGCAAGGAAGACGTGCGCGAGATGAGACACAACCCAGTCACAGTCAGGCACAAGGGGAACTGTAGAAAGCAGGACGCATGTCCTGGCTTGTGGAGCGAATTGAAGGTGCTCGGCGGAACACAGTCTGCTAAGCACTTCCTCAGGAGGATGAAGGCAAGGCAAAAAAAGGACAAGTCCGGCGGAGCAGTGAGTTAGGGCAGAGAGAGTGGACAGAAAATCAAGGCCTAGAATAACATCATGGGGACACTCTTGAAGAACACTAAACAAAATATATGTTTGCGGCAGCCGACACCAACGCGAGCAGCACACACTCATATAGTGGTCAGTGATCTTCCGTCAGCAACTCACACAACACAGGACGCTGCGGATGTCAGGACTTTAGTGAGCCGTCTACAAAGCTGGTTGCTCATCGGAGAAATCCGCGCGCATGTATCAACCGGAGCTGTTAGAGGGACACCAACTACGTCACATAAAGTGAATTCCTATTCGTTGGTAAGGTCAGTAGTGCAGTGGCAGTCCCAGTCATTCTACCAGCGTCTTACCTCAAACCGTCAATTTCCCGTAGAGTGCAGGTACATGGGGACGGAGAACGGCAAATAGTGGCTGAGCGAGGCAGGGGCCATCGTGTTGAGGGTGAAGGACTCTGCCATATAGATGAGGGCGCCTGAGCAGAGTTGTATGGCTCTGTGGAATTTTCCGGTGGCGAGCGGCGATAAAGTTGGAACGCGGAGTGAATAGTGATGACGTCTAGGTATTACGGCAGTATTACGGGAAGTGGGGTCAACCCCTCGGCAGTTGAAACAGATCGGCTGATTACGAGATGTTTGCCATTCCGCTACGTTGCAGAAAGGCCGAGAGGGGTACTGGCATCGCGAAGACGGGGTAGTACAAAAGGCGCAGGTGTCCGATCGGTTGATGGTGAAAGAGTGAATTCCAAGGTTCAACTTCCGTGCACGACAGCCTGCACAAGGGAAATCGGCGGTCGAGAATGGTTCGAACAGGTGTGGAAGCGAACCGGTGCCTTTCTCTGAAGAATACGAACGACATCGAGAAAGAATTTAACAAGAAGGGACATTCGATCAAAACTGGCAATAGGACACTCGTCACGACTAGTGTTGATCACATACGTTGGTTGACGCGAGCATCGTAAAAAAGCATGTGAAATGAGCTTTCAGACAACGTTTTATTTTTTTTATTCTTTTTCGCTAAAACTAAGAAGTTTCAGTATAAATGATCTTATACTTCGCGACCCATTTTCTTGCGTTACCTAGCAACAAGCTTGTGGCATGCCGGATGCGCCATATGATGCGTCGTGCGCCAGACGTGCCATGACATGCCACCGAAGCAAGCGAGGCCGGCTGCGCATGTGAAGCTCGTCTGGTCGGCGACGCGTCTCATGTGATGTATCCCGTTTGTTGGGCTCCCAGCGTTTTCTTGCGTTCCTTCTGCATTTCGGCCCGGCACCATTGCACTATTGGACTACGGCAAGGTGACAGATTTTGCTTGACTGTCTGCGACGCATTTCCAGCAAATTTAGGCTTGCGGTACAAAAGTGAGACTAGTGACGCAGTTAGTGAGAAACAGCTCGGCCGTTCTGGAGCAGTTAATTTGAGTTAATGACTCGTACTGGGAAATGTTTGCGACGGTTTCTATGAGCCCCAACATTATTCTAAAATATTTCGGCAGTTTTTAGGCACGCTTGCCCCACCCGGCTATGTGTTGCAGTTAGCGAAATGCAGCTCGACCGCGGGTATTCGCGTGTAGCGAATCTCACTAGGACAAGTTCGAGACGCTTTCCTTGACCCACAGCATTATTGTATTTCGCTACATTTTGGAATACTTCTGAGGTGCGCGCGCCGCGCCTCGCGTTCTCCCACAGTTAGCGAAAAGCAGCTGCCCTGTGCACCATAATCATTCCAAGCGCTACGCTAGAAGGTGTCTTACAGAGGTCCTCTTCTCTAATTATTCTTAATATGTGGCTGAACTATTATAAAGATATACCTTGACAATATCGAAAACGCACAGCTTTTGTGCGGCCTTGCAGAATCCAGTAAAATTTCTTGTAAAAGTGACCGTCGAGCAGTTGGACTAGAAATTTTAATTACCTGTATTATTAACACGTAGCTTAAAACGTTGCGCGCACGTGATTCACGCTTGAACCCATATCGTCCACAATGACAGCCAGTGTCACGTCTCCATATCAAAAGTCTCCCTAAGATATAAGTGTAAAGTATACATGAAGCCACAAAAAGAAAAACAATTACCTTTTGCATGCAATCTGACGTAACTTGAGCTATTTCTAGGTATATGAAGTCGTTGCCTAGTTCAGCTGACCAAGGATAATGGGGATGCCTACTACGTGCGTTGTATTAAGTATGAAGATCGGAAAAAAGCAGTATTCACCAGTTATCTGCAAAACTGATAATTAAGCCACCGAAAGCCGAGTTGCTGCTATGGAAAGCAACTGGCAATTTCTCCCTGTCTCCTTGTGTCACCACTGTGCGCGAATTGTACTTGTATTGATTCAGTACGTGAACTAAACTTATTATAAATCAATATTTATTAGCAATTCAATAGGTTTTAACAATTTATTTTTTTAATAACAAAAGGAACATGGCTACAGGAAGACAAAAGGCGGAAGGTGGTAGCTGCTAAGCGAAGGTTCAAGTTCTGAATTCTTTCAAAATGTTAGGAATCATATATTCAATTGTTGAACTGTGACACAAGCAAGTTACGCTTAAAATTTGTAAGCGGGACACTGCGCTGTGATTATTTAATTATTATACAGAATTCATCTGCTCTCTGACGGCTGAGTTATCTATAGAGATTTAAAAGAATGGCAAACTTATTTTTATTTCTTTATTTATGACATATTGCAGGCCGTGAGGCCCCATAAGGACTGGAATACAAAAATATAAGAATGCAACATCCAGATTCATGCAAAACGAGCAGTAGGAAATAAATCGTAACAATACTAATATGAGCTGACCAACATGGTCACTTGTAAGGTCAATAAAATCTGCACAATAAGCAGGCAAACATTTCAATCAGTGATATCCTGAGGAAAGACAGAATGCTGAAATAAATTAGCTTAGCAAAATACGTGGAAGAAAAAGGTGATGGGAATTTCGGGTTTGTCTACTTGTCGATAATGCTATGTACAGTGAGGAATTTAAACCAAGTTTCTGGTTAATTAACAAATTTAACCACTGAAGGGTTGGGATTAAATTCGATTGCATTAGTGCTATGACGGAAACGGTTCCACTGTAGTGTGAAAAATTGATACAGACGACTTTCCGTTGGATTTTGTCAAGTGCTTTTATGTTGGTGGTGGTATGCGGGCCCCAGACAATACACGCATATTCAAAGTTAGGCCTTATAAAGGTTTCGTATGCTAGTTCTTTGACCTGGATTGGTGTATCTTTTTCTCGATGGCGCAACAAGCAAATTTTACGTAAGAAGAGCGGGTATTAGAAATGTGCGTGTTTCAGCTTAAGTTGCGTGTTAGTGTCACACCAAGATGCTTGTATTCGTTTACTTCTGTAATTAATTTGAACCCAGAGAAAAATAGAATTTAAATGGATTGAGTTTTATAGTAATGCGTACAAAAAGTCCTCTACGACTTTGACGTCTTCGCTAATTGGTTTAACAAATGGGTCATGGAAATAAACTTTAACCAACATATATTTATGAGAGTGTCACAAATTACTTGCACCTTAATCTTTATTCATACGTGAACCTCACCGCCATTAAGGCAATTTTGTGTGCGGCAAACATCAACATTGTTGTGGTACATCAAATCCGTACGAAGTTAATTCCAAGCCACAAGGGTTCTTTGAAAAAAAAAACAGAATATTCCAAGTTATAAGACCTGCAAATGTGAAGCCCAAATTTAAGCGGGTAGACTTCATGCGAGGAAACATTATACGCGGACTTCTGATCAGCATACTTTCGCATAATTATAGAAGTTTGAGTAAAGCAGCTTAAGTCGTAACCTGCTTCGTCATTCAAACAAAGGGATGACACAAAGTTTCTTTTTTCATTGCTGTTACAGCTACAAAGCAGCCGGGTCTCCCAAGGCCATACCTTGCCTTACTGGATTGGTTTTACTTATGCATTATTATGGACACCCAAATATTGATCACTCACTGGGAAAGCATACTCCAAAACTCGTAAGACACAAGGTTTATATGCTGCTCCTCATACCCCGGAATTCTGCACACATTGTGCGGTACTTGCAGCAATGGATAACTGAATAGGCACACTGATATATATTTATTTATTTATTTATTTATTTATTTATTTATTTATTATTACCTCAAAGGCCCCAGTGTGGGGTATTACATGAGGGATGGGTGACCACTTCAGTGGAATATGGACTCAATGGCAGCCTTGAAATGATGTGGATTGGAGTGGTGCACTGCGTCGGCGGGAAGGTCATTCCAGTCCCGGGCAGTCTTCACAAAGAAAGAATGTAGGTGCGCAGTGGTCCGGGCAGGCGGAGGATACACAGATTTTTCATGACATAATCGGCAAGACTGGCGGTGTGCTGGAATGATGGCTGGAGTACTAGGAGCAGAATGATAAAATTTATGATAAAGGCACAGTCTGAAAATATGACGCCTTATATCTAGATTGGAAATTCCTGCTTTTAATTTTATCTGAGAGACACTAGTGTGGTAAGAATAATCAGAATAAATATAGCGAGCTGCACGATTCTGAACTGCTTCTAGAGTGTTAGAAAGCGTGGTTTGGTGTGGGTCCCAAACAGAGCATGCGTATTCTAGCTTAGGTCTGACAAAAGTTAGATAAGTTAGTATCTTTAGGGATGGTGGTACGAAGCGCAAGTTGCGGCGGAAGTAACCAAGCGTGCGATTGGCTTCGTTAGTGATGTTGGTAATATGAGGGGACCAAGAAAGGTTATTTGAGAGTGTAAGGCCTAGGTACTTGCATGACTCCACTGATGATATTTCCGAGTTGCAGAGAACGTACTTAGGAGTATGGTGAATCTTCCGTCGATGAAAAGGTATTAGTAAGGTCTTTGTAGTGTTCAGTGACATTAGCCACATGCTGCACCACAAGGTTACTTTGTCTAGGTCATCTTGCAATGCGTGGTTGTCGGTATCAGCTAGGATTGGGCGATAAATGACACAATCGTCAGCAAAAAGGCGAATGTTAGATGTGAGATTAGCCGGTAAATCATTAATATATATAAGGAATAGGAGGGGCCCGAGAACTGTGCCTTGGGGTACACCGGAGAGAACAGGGCTTTTAGAGGAGGAGTGGTTGTTAGCATACACAAAATGTTGTCTGTTAGTTAAGAAATTTCGTATCCAGTTCAAAACAAGGGGATTAAGGTGCAAGCGAGAAAGTTTTAGGAGTAGTCGTTGATGCGGAACTTTGTCAAACGCCTTTTCGAAATCTAAAAAGAGGGCATCAACTGGAATGTTTTGATCAAGGTTAGAGCTTATGTCATTTATAAAGAGTGCTAATTGGCTATCACAAGATAAACCTTTACGGAAGCCATACTGGTTAGGGTGGAAGAAACTGACACATGTTAGGAATGAAGCAATGTGGGAGTAAAGCACATGTTCCATCAATTTCGAACAGACGCTAGTTAGAGAAATTGGGCGGTAGCTACTACATGATGATGAAGGACATTTCTTTGGGACTGGAATAACCTTACCCACTTTCCAGTCATCCGGCACCAGTCCTGATGATAAGGATTGTGAAAAATGTGACATAATATCTCGCTTGTTACATATTTAGTATTTTTTAAGACTTTAGAATTAATACCATCGATGCCAGGTGAAGACGACAGCTTTAAGGAATCAATGCATTTCCTGATTCCATCAGAACTGAAGGTGATTGCGGGCATGGTATGGTAACTGAAAAGTGGGAATTCAGGAAGTTCACCTTTAGGCTCATTCGTAAACACGGAAGAGAATGCATGATTAAACGCTTCGGCGATTTCCTGATCAGGAATAGGCTTACTTTTCTCGTCGCACAGAGCAAGTGGTTGCGAACGCTTTGGATTTATAATATTCCAGAATTTTTTGGAGTTATTTCGCAGGATGTTTGGTAGGGTAGTCGAAGAAAAGGAGCGTTTTGCTTGACTAGCAAGGGATAGGTACGTTTTTTCAGCGGTGTAGTATTTCTGCCATGCGCACTCAGAGTTGGAATGCCTAGCAGCGCGGTAAAGACTTTTCTTTTTATTGTTGAGACGCTTTGGTGTCGTATTAAACCAGGGTGATGAGTGCTTTTTAGTTACAGTGATAGTAGGTATGTAAGTTTTTATCAGCTCATGCATATTATTTTTGAAAAGAAGCCAGTTAATTTCAACAGAACGTTCTAAGAAACCGGTAAAGAACGAGCTGGCAAATTCCGCTAGTTTAATATTCATATCAGTATAGTTGCCTTTGTCGTAAAGCGTAATAGTCTTTCTAGTTTTAGTGAAGGCAGGGATGTCACTTTGGAACGAGGTATGTAGCACTGAATGATCGCTAAGGCCAGGTAAGTGCGTATGTGGTGAAACATTATCGGAGTGAGAAGTAAGGATGAGGTCTAATATGTTAGAAGACTTATCATTGTGCCGCGTGGGGTTACTGACAATTTGTGTTAAGCCAAACGTAAGGCACGTATTAAGAAAATCACTTTCGACATTGTTTTTTGACGTTGTTTCAGCTATATTGAACCAATTGATGGCGGGGAAGTTGAAATCGCCGAACAGCATGATGGGTGATTGGGGATAAAGTACTGTTACGGTGTGAAGCACCTCATGGAAGTCAGCTACGAAAGAGCTGTTTGCGTCGGGTGGACGATAGCATGTACCGATAACAACGGCTGGGCGGGAAGCGTTGCTTATCACAAAGACAATTTCTAAGGGCGTTGTTACTGTTATTTCAGCACACTGAAGACTTTCGTGTGCGCATATCAGTACGCCGCCCCCCTTTTTGTGGGATCTGTCGCGTCGGAATATAGAAAAATTTGGAAAATGTGAAAGAATTTCTGCATTATTAATAGACGGATTAAGCCAAGTTTCAGTAAGAAGGACTATGTTCGATGCCGTTGTACTGAGCAGGCTTTGGAGGGCATCAAGTTTGGGAAGAATACTGCGAATATTGGTGTAAAGAAATGAAAGGGAGTTATAGGGATGGTTATTGGGATGGTTGTTGCGACGGTTGGATGCTAGGAACCCGGTGATCGAGCGACTACCTTATCGGAACTATGGTCGTATGTGTAAGTTGTACTTCCCATTAGTAATTTGTCGTGGCGTAGTTTGAAGGGTCTATTTTGCGCTTTGGCAAACTGAACTAGGTGTCTTCTAGCAGTTAGCGTGTTAGAAGAGTAGTCTTCCGAGATCCGATATTCAGTTCCTTTTAGTTTTTTAGCGCATGACAACACGCGTTCTTTTACTTTAAAATGCGCGAATTTGACAATTATAGGTCTATTTCTGTTACTATTAAAGCGACCTAATCTGTGTGCTCTTTCTATGTCTAAATGTTCAACGGTGGTGTTAAGTTGTGTACTGCAGTGTTTAATCACTAGGGCTTCGGATGCAGCCCATCTTTCATTTTCAGTGTCTTTCAAACCAAAAAATACTAGATTTGTTCTTCGCGCTCTATCTTCCGAGTCATTAAGTTTAGCCTGAATAGACGCAATCTGATTTGCACTCTGTTCGGCGAGCGTCCTGAGCTCGTCGACCTCTTTTTTTACCGCGATAAGTGTTGAGCAGTCTTCTTTTATCTTAGTTAGTCGTTTTTTTACCTCATCAAAAGATTTGTCGCTCTGGGACAACTTTTGCTTCATCGACTTCATATCATTTAATAATGAAGTTTGGCCAGTACGGATTTCGATCAGTGCTTCCAATATATCATTAGGTTCTTCATTGCCGCGGGTGGTAGGTCTGGGGTTAAGCTCAATGTCACCGGATAAAATTAGAAGTTGCCGAAGAACATGAAAACAGTCGAAAAGAATAGCAAAACAACAACTTGGGTTTGGCAGCACCAATAAAGCAGCATAGCGAGTACGTCGAGACGCGAATAAGGAATAGTGATAGTTTACCTGCGTGACAAATAAGCGTCGAAGCTTAGCGTTCATCGCCATGGCTGTGGTGCTGCCAAACCCATGAAAGGCCGCGCGGGTTCCGAGCGGCCCTATATGGCAGAGGTGCGGAGAGGGTGTAGATGTCTCCCGATTAAACCTGACCGGTATCACAAGGGCATGCGCAGTCCAGGGCGGAGGCAGGTTAAGCGCAGCCGTGCGCTGGGTTTGTTTTGGTGTCCCGAGGGCGCTGGAAGGCGTGTGATCCGGCTGTACAAGTGGTGGTGCAGCAGGAATGGTCGATTGGATGAAGTTACTCGGAACGTCGACGGCATACCCACCGCTTGGTTCTAGCGGCGGCAACACTGGGCAGGAACTCAGCCCGGCTGAGTGCATCGTGCTAAACGGTGGATGGCATGGCCAGCCGGCGAAGAGCACTTCGGCGGTGGGGTTCCAGGACGTTGGGCCGGCAGTTCCATCGGTGACACCAGGAATTTCCTCACTGTGATGCTGGAGGTCAGACAGCAGGAACATCTGCGTGACAAATAAGCGTCGAAGCTTAGCGTTCATCGCCATATATATATATATATATATATATATATATATATATATATATATATATATATATATATCGCCCGACCATCAACATGTTTCAACTATCCCTCATTCGCATTTCTGGCACTTAGCGTTAGTCTGAGCGTGGTGGTGCGTTTAAGCAGTGTTTTGTTCAGGGATGGGCTCTGCTGGGAGGAGCAAATTATTTTGCACCCTCCCCGGAGAGCGAAAATTTAGCTAGTTTTCTACTTTCACGTCGTGCACGCTCGTGTAGATGTGTGTAGCGCCGGGCAGAGGCTACGACGTCGTGTGCTGCACACGACTCGCTGGGCTGTAGCCATTCACAGCAAACTGGGCGTCGTCTTCTGCATCAGCACACGAAAAGCGCCTCAGTTCTCATTTGGCGGCTGCGCATTTCAGTGCTAGCAGTGACCTGTTGTCTCCAAGGGCGTGTCAAGTCGAGCCTTACTCGTAGTAGCTCGCCATTGCCCCTTACTGGACCAGTGGTGCCCGTCACACACGTTCATACCGCGTACTGACGATGCCGAGGACTAGCGTAGCAGTCCGCACCTAACGCTACCCTCAAAGGAAATGTAAATGCACCAGTATCCTTTCATCAACAATTCTGGAAAAACTGTAGCCAAATACATCGCGAATGCACAGTGCACGAAGGCAACTTCTCCATGCGTATAATACAGCGCGGAGTCTGACTGTCCGCCCCTTCTACGAGTGAGATAATTTTGCCTTCTTGGAAGATTCGATCACTTTCCTCTGCGACACATGGTCACGGAAGCACTTCGCTACCGTCTTTGCAGCGAATATTCGCTGTCGTCGCTATATCAGCAGCGACAGTTCCAGACAAAATGGCGCAATGCATTTACAACCGCAGCGTGCTCCTTTGACGTCCACTACCTGTACTCATCCTAACCGCACTGTAGAAAGTGTAGTTTTGATGCTACACTGTAGCAATAAAAATGGCTTCGTGTAGGTAGGCGGAGCTATACTTTTATACACCAACTAAAGGACGGCGATTTCTTGCTCGAACTGCACTGGTGTAGCCAGTGCATGTAATAACATAACGATATTGACGTCTGGAAGCAGCAGATTTCAATCGTAAGGCGATTTATTATCGCTGGCGTTGCAGCGGCAATTTCAGAGTGAGTGACATTCAGTCTGTATGTTCGCGTAGGGTTTTGAGAGGCAGGAGTGAGGGAGAGGGAATGTGTATGCGTGTGCACTTCATGCGCGCGTGTGCGTGTGAACTTGAGTTTCCGTGAGCGCGTGCTTGTGCCTCAGCATTTGAATCTGCGTGCACACAAGTTAATGTGTCTGCGAGCATATTCGCTTTTGTGTATACGTGCATTTCCGTGTGCATGCGTGCGTACATTTTTGTGCATGTCTACAGGCTTTAGCGTGTTTAAATGTGCATGGGGGCGAACACGCGTGTTATGTGTGCGTCGATGTGAGAGAGAGTGGTGTTTGTGTGTGTGTGTTGGTGTGCATTTGTGTCTGTGAGCGAACAAGCATTTTCTCGCTTGCACCTACTCTCTCGGACAAATGGGATATACAGTTGAAAATTATGGAGTTTTACGTGCCTAAACTACGATCTTATTATGAGACTTGCCGTAATGGGGGACTCCGGAATAATTTCGACCACCTGCGATTGTCTACCGTGTGCCTAAGTCTAAGGACGCGGGTATTTTCGCATTCCGCCCGCATTGCAAAGTGGCCGCCATGGCCGATATTTCATCCCGCGACTTCGTGCTTAGCAGCCGAACGCCGCAGCCACTAAGCAACCACGGCGTGGATATAGAGTTTATATAAACCCCCATTTATGTCCACAGAGAGAAGAACGAATGACAGTGCCCTTGTAGCATCTTTTTCTGAAAGCGAAAACAACGAATAAAACATAGGAGCCAATCCACTCAGTGAAGGAGGATCGCAAGCTAAGCAATAGAAAATCACACAGTGTTAGACAAGAGGACCTATATTGATCTTGATCATTTGATAATGGCAGCGACGACAGCTTTGTGATTACTGTGATTTGCACGGATGGGTTTTTTGACAGCCTTAGACAAAATCTTGGCCAAAGTGAACACCACTTGTTGAACATACCCGTTGTTGCTTAGTTGAGTGACTTGGATTGGTATGGCCACTTCAAACCAAGGACATCTAGCACAAACTCAATGATCCATTTCTTGTCAGGTTTTGAAATGCCCACATTGAAGTCTCCAGTTGTGATAACAGGAGTAGTAGCATCGCGGCTAACGCATTCAAAATGAGTGGTCATGAACTTCTCAATATCATACTTGCGTGCCTGGGTACATATACATAGTGAATATCCAAATTCTGTCCTACGTTTATACGGCAAAGACAACTCCACAGTCGGTGGCATTGTCCCTTGCGAGTCAACGGTGTTTAGTCGTACAAACATTTTCTCCACTGCATACATGGCAATGCCTCCAGCTCCTGAGTCAATGTGCTGTTCACAAACGATCACAGCACGCCCATCGACTTGAAACAATTCATCTTGATATTTTTATTTAATTCAACATTATTATTGTTATTATTACTCCGGAAAGAGTGCTTGAAGCCTGCTTCACCTCCACCACGGATTGGCCTCATACGGCGAAACCTATGGGATCGTCCCACAGTTTTGTGCCCATGGACATAAATGCATTTCGGGGCAGAGGTGTGCATCGTCGCTCAAAGAGCGCCTGTGACGTCAATATGGCCGCCCTGTAATTTGTCTCGATGGCACCATCACCACCGGCATGGCCCCACGTAGAGCTGCTAAGCAGTTCGCCATCATTATCTTCCCTGCCTCGGCGCCAGCGCACTTCCTTACGGGCAATGATGCACTAAATCTGCACCACCATTGCGTCCTGCATCGCTTATGCGACCAAGCTAGCTTTCGGCGGCACATGTTCATTGCTGTATGCTGTATTGACTATAATGCTTTACACTTGATGCCTTTCAAAAAATATCGTAAATCTATATAGAAAGCGGACTGACCGTAACGTACATCCTCACGGAGTGATAGCATTGTTATAAATATCACAAAAGGCTGTGGGTGTTCAGGTCGCTCTTACAGGCTTTCTTTTTCTGCGTCAGTTATGTTTTGAAGGAGTTCACTCACATAACATTTGTTCGTGTGGCTGTTACAGAAGCATGTTTAATATATTTTTACGCTTAGCTGGATAATCTTGAAGAGTGGCTCCACACTGCTTATTTGCATTAGCCGCCTAAGATCAATTATTGAAAAATTAATTACCGCAGCTTCGTTTAGTACGATAATAATTGCTCTACTTACTTCTATCTACATGTTACCACATTGAACACAGTGTAATGTTAATAATAATCTCAACAAGATTTACATTGGCGTATTTCTTCAACTGTGGTGCCGTTAAAAAATACTGGCAGGATATTCCTGCAGCAGTACGCTTCTAATAAAGCAGGTGCGAATGGTTGGACAGGTTTTTTGGCGCAAATCAGGCTCACGAACTGAAACAAATGTGCCCAAGCATGTCCATCTACCTTTACAATGGACGCTTCTACATTAGGCAAAAAGCATCTCAGCGCTAGTGTACATGACACAAGTTGTGCGAGAACATTGTTCGCGCTCATGATTAGATTTATCAGCGTCGTTGGCATCAGGCTTGGTTTGCTGGTGTTACCGGGCATAAAAACAGCTACCTGGGGAAAAACATTCGATATCTTTTTAGGTGTTTTGTAACAAATGGAGCCGCGCAGATATGTGCGCTTGAACGAAAACTACGCAACTATAGTGATGAATGCTTTGCGGCATATATTTTGGCTGTCTATAGCTAACAAAAAAGAACAATCTACAGCGCTATCTTTAGAATTATAGCTGACATACGTAGCAAAGAAGTTAAACATCAGCTCCGACATACTGCCAATGGTGGAAGCAGCCCCAAACCGCACGGATACATTAGCACACGGAATGGTGCTTTATTAAGGCGAAGCCTTAAGCGGCTCGTTTTCGTGGCTCATACCCGAAAAAAAGTGACATCTTGTCCAGTGACACAAAGAAAGCAGAAGAGGACACAAAAAAGTTGACGAGTGAAACAAAAATATCAGCAGCAATGGCTCATACCCTCGTAAGCGAGCAAAGATGCACTGGCTGAATGTGAATGAAAAAAACGATGGCAAGAAAGAACGAAAGAAACAGAAAAAAACGAGAAACAAAAGAACGAACATAGAACAAAGGAAGGAAGAAATGTTGACCGAAGCAAAAGAAAAAGACGGAAAGGTAGAACGAAATAACTTTTCCTTTGTGTACTAGGTGCTCGCATGTGTCGTTGAGGAGGTCGGCTACAGCGCAATACTTCACACTCCCACTCTTCATGTCTTACAAGAAGCCTGACGCCTGCGATGAAATAACTTAATGCATTAACAAGTGTGCAGCAGGCTTTCGCCTTCACGTGTTACAGGAGTGCAACATGTTCACCGATATTTTTCTTTACTATTAAGGGGAACAGTGTTAGGCTCTTGAATTTTCAGTATGCCAGCGCCCCAATGCAGTCTTAGGGCCCCTTTGACTATGTTTGAGAGAATATTTAAGGTGACAGTACTGCATTTCGTTTAACTTTTACGGTGACCTTTCTGAAGTATCTAACCATTGCCATAATGTCATCCGTTTGGCACAAGACGCACGTGCATGTATACGACATTGCCGGAATGTTTTTGCATAGCTTATAGCAAAAAAAGTGTTATCTACTAAGAAAGCGGGTGAAGCAATAAATGCGTACATTACGCTCAAGTGCGAGCGCCAGCACTTGCGCTGGAATTTATCATGGTTTATATAGTATTAACCAACGCCTTGACCAGCAGATCAGATTCCGACAACGAGGGACAGTGCGCGCCGGTATCGTTTTTGTGGTGGTTCTTATATCGTGGTTTTTATGTGCCAAAACTAAGATCTCCCTATGAGGCATGCCGTAATGGGGGCCTCCGTAAATTTGGACCACCTGGAGTTCCCTAACATGCACCTAAATCTATGTACACAGGTGTTTTCACGTTTCGCCCTCATCACGATGAGGCCGCCGTGGCCGCAATTTGATGCGGCGACCTACTGTTTAGCAGCCCGATACCACAGCAGCTAAGCAATTATGGGGGTTCCTAGACTTTGTTCTGCTCTGCTTGCGCTTGCTCTTCTAACACAATATTTTATAACTCACAACCAAAATTTTTGCCATAGCCGATTGCGAAATAGAGGAACATTGATACTAGCAGGATGTCTTAAGATGAATTAAATGTTATTGCTTATTATTAAGGTTGTACCGAACGGCAGAAAAGGGAAATTCCACAAGAATACCATTATCATATGTAAAGGTCTATCTACTTCAAAATGATTTATTTCAGTTCCAACTATAAACGCTGATACCGACTAAAGTAAAAGAGCGAAAGGTAAACAAAATATATATGAACTGTGAAGGGATAGCCGCAGTGGACGCAACCTAACAGGAATGACCACTAACAGTCGCAAACGTTCGTATACAGTGTGCAGTAGTTTTCTAGAAGCGCCGCTTGTCCTTCTCGCCTTGAGCTTCTATTGGTACTTAGGAAAGTTCCCGGGACATTTCCCTGTGAGCTCAGTATGCCAACTAAGCGGTTAATAATCCAAGTTCCTGGAGCAGAACTTGAAGCGTGCGGTGTTGGGATTACAGTCTCCATTGGTATAACGAGACGCGTCGGCCTAAAAATGACAGGCTTGTTCCTAATGCGTTGTGTCAGCTTAGATGTATTTGTCACAAGACCCAAGGCAGATGCTAACGTCTTATTATGTTGACGTTCCCATATATTAAACTCAGTCATGAAGGGACGCACAGTGACGCGTGCAGCGCAGTTGCTTGCGTTTAACGTATGTGAGGCGAGGCACGCTATTCCAAACGGCCTGTTTATAACAGCGTCTCGGTGAACCCATGTTTCTACTATTCACACAATCGGCAAGGGTCAAAAGTATGACTTGTTCTCTAACTTGTAAGTTGTTATCACGACAGCGGTGTTATAATTCTCAGCGCCTGTCGGTAGGAAATAGACAACGAGGTACGGTCGATGACGAAGTAATTGCGAGAAAGGGTATTCAGGAAGCCATGAATTTGCCATGAACTTCGGGCCCTTATGCCGCTGTAAAGGACGTACGCTGGATCGCAACTTCCATCCTTTACTCGCCACATCACGCATATCAACTGAAATTCAACCGGTTTCACCAATGCCCCCTTATATTCCTTCGACCCTTAATTGTGATTGTGCCTGACACCTGGACTCTTCTCCTTCTTTTTCTTGATGTCCCCCGTCCCTTTCCCGATGAAATGAGACGTCCTTCCACCCATGTTCAGTACTCCCTTTCCTTAATAAATGAATTCCTAATTATTTTTTTGCTGCTGAAAATAGCGCCTCTTTATCTTCATAATCACTCTCTCTTCCCAGGACTCTCCTATCGCTCACTGATGTTGGTGTGTTACATATGGCTGGGCGTCGCATTTACAATTTCTTAGGAATGGCCAATAGTATGGCCTGACGGGACGGTACAGCTCTTTCATTGCTACTTCTACACTCAAGGCTCTGCACCGTGAGCTACTGTTAGCAGCTTCGACGGTAGACCGGTCTATAAAGAAAAACTGTCCTGGAAAGTTGGCCTAAGCACTATTCTATGCACAAGGCGACAAAAGACCAAATGTGCTTCCTGAACGCGACTGTACTTTGTCTACGAATGCTTGTGACTGCTAGCGATCATTCCTGGGCTAGTGTGTTCATTTTCGCGGCTTCTTCATTATTTTTGTTGCATTTTCCGTACGTCTCTTTTCTGCTAATAATGCGTTAGCATTATTAGTGTCAAAGTGGAAAGAACGCTTGTGTATCAAATGTGTAAAATCACATCACATGGAAGAGGGAAGCTCAACTAGGAGAATGCCAGCAAACTTGAATGTAGAAAAAAATCGAGAAGCAGACATTGGCAAAGCGACAGGAAGGTGGCTTTCCAGTTTCCTGACATTCTCCTAGAATAACCATGTACCAACTAGCCCAACAAGCCACTCTCATGGAAGCTCAAGAGAGGCTGTATGTACATCTACACACCCACACATATATACAGTATATATATGTATACATACATATATATATATATATGTATATATATATATATATATATATATATATATATATATATATATATCACATATATCACATATATATATATGTATATATGTATCACACCCTGTATATGTATATATATATATATACATACAGGGTGTGCCACATAACTTGAGCCAAGAATTTAAATATAAAAGGCGCGTCGGAAGCAAATTGATCCGAATGCATGCCATTCGTAATAGCCTATAGTAACTCAGAGATTGTATTGTTTTCCCTATAACTCTTTTACACCCTATCACTTTCTTTGCAACCCGGAGAGAAGGACTACGTGAGACGTATCGTAAAGGAAACAACTCGATCGGTGATTTCTGAAGGTACTCTACAAAATGCGTATCAGACTTGGAGTTCTCAGCCAATGATTAAGAAGTTGGGTAATAAAGCCAAACGAGTCTGTTAGGGCGAAAATGTAGAGTTATTATAGGCTATTTCAAATAGTATGCGTTCGGTCCAATCAGCTTGTGATGCGCCTTTCATTTTTAAATTCTTGGCTCAAGTTATGGGGGACACCCCGTATATTGTGTGTGTGTATATCAAGTGGGCTTCTGAAGAGCACATTCAATGTGGTGAACAGGGTTTTAATCATGGATCGATGAGCGACGTGGTGCGATGAAGTACCTACTGCATTTCGCTCACCTTTGCCGCTCAATTGACCTTAAAATTGTACTCTTCATTGTGTTGCGTAGTGAACCCGGCGGGTCCATTTTTGACCCTCTGCCTTTTAGCGCTTACATTCTCTGTTATTTTCTCTCAACTGTTGAGCCTTCTTTTCTAGGTGACCTGCCTCATCTATACGAGGGCGAAGTACGATTTGAAAAGAACCTACCTGGGCTGGTGGCGAGGAGCGGTTTTCGGATTCGTGATATGTCAAATTGAGATCCACATCTCCTGTCTAACCTTAAATGACAGCGATATAAGCGAGGTCAGTTGCAGTAGCTCGTTGGTTTACACTAACGACGCTCTTCATGCAGCTCTCTCGTGTTTTGTGTGGTTTTGAACTGGAGTGACATGCAGGAGGGTAGCATGCCTTCACGAAATATGAAACGTTCAGAACAAACCTTTCTTCGATGGTTGCACATATGTTAATTGCCCGCGATACGAACCACCGTCAAGTCGGCGTCAGTTTGCATTGGGGAATTCCCCAATTCAAACTGAAATGTTTCAAGCGGATAGAGAGAGAGAGGGAAATTGAAGAGAGGAAAGGCAGAGAGGTTGATCGGACGCACTTCCGGTTCGCTAGCCTGCACCGAGGGAAAGGGTATGGGGATGACGAGACAGAGAGAGAAGATAAAGGGAGCCCAGTTTCGCGTTTCTTTGAAGGATGTACCGAGTCTACAAGCGGTCACCAACACCTGTCGACTTGAGGTACTGCAACAACGTTTCGTGGCTTTCTGTGCCATCAACGCGTACGGTCATGGTCCAATGATCTTCATTTCCGAAAAGAAAATGTCGTTGTCCAACCGCTTATATGCTGTCCGGCGGGCTTCACGTTCGATGTCGTAGAGCGGGCACAGACATAAGGTATATTCGCTCATTTCTGATGTTGCACAAGAGTCGCAAATGGGCGTATACCTTATTCCGATGCGGAACTAGTAGGCTATTCTAAGTACCACCCCGAGCTATGTTGGCTTCTAGTTATCATAAGGATATTTTTATTGATATTTTCTTCCCTGCCATCAGATAAAAGCTGAATAATAAGTATTTAGGTTTTCCTTATTCTTGAGACCTCCTGTTAATATTCGCTTTTCTCTGTTTTACGACATCTTAAATTATGAGGTCATTTGTGAATAGCAAATTATTTCGTTAAAAGCGTTAACAAATGTGCGACAGAAGTCCTACTCAATTTCTCATTATTCCATCAATGAAAATGTAGCATGTCCTACGGCCGCGTTGAAATGATGAGAAGAGCAAGGCAGTTCCAAAAGGGTGAGTTTCGAATCCAAATTATTATTAGGCGAGCTTGCATTGAAAAAATAACACTCAAAGGACAAAGGGACCTATAACGTAAAACTATTCCAATATGTTTTTATTCCAATCTCCTGACGTCAAATTTGTGTAACCGCCGACGCAAGCATCAGGCGGTCGCCCATGGTGTTGTCTGAAGAGACCAATGAAACGCTCTCCTCGATTATAGGAGGTCACATTTCTTCGCTTGAAAAACAAATAACATTGCCTACACCGAGTGGCTTGTCTTATCTAATTGGCTCACAAGAGGCGAGGAGCACGCACAAGTGGACAGGAATTCGATAGGGCCGAGTCACTGCACTGAAAGTCGTTAACCGGATGAAGAAGGTATTGCCGGCGTCTCTCATTCGTCCACTTTCCCTTACTTAGCTTACGGTGGCTCATTGACAATCGCCGCGACATGCAACGGAAGCTTAAAAATCACGCTAAAACGGATCCTCAGCAAAGAAGAGTTGGCAGAACGAGGTTGTAAACGTGCCGAAAGTGCTCGAAAACGTTACACGGTCATATAAAAAGTTTTATTATACTCAAATAAACCCACGCTCTGCGGCAGGTTCGAGTAGACAGCGCCTGAGTGATCGGCGGCAGCCATCTTTTATTCCTTTCGGAACGGGGCAGCCTGCGGCTATTCAGAAGAACATTCAGTTTTGTTCAGCATATTATAGCATCTTTAACGCGTACACGTCACATGGAAGCGGTGAGTTTTTGCGGTTTTGTGACGTCGTATGCGGTATGCAGTTTTGCGGTTTTGTGACGTCGTCGGTTTTGCGACGGCAGGTGAAATGGTTGCAGCCCGAAAACTTTTGACTAATAATCCAGAGCTAAATGCGTCGAATCAGAAATAACTATTGTTTTTTCGTTCGGTCAAATCATGTATCATCACTGTGTACACGTCATGTCAGATGGGGAGGTATCGCGGCTTTGTGGCGTCGTGTGACAGACAGGTGAAGTGGGGTTGGTTCAAAAATATTCTTCACCTATCGTGGAGGGCTGCTTGCAGAATTGGGATAGAAAAGTTTGGGATATATTAACGATATAGCGCCCAAAGATGGCAGCGGGCAAGGTTGTCCTTCGTCGACATCTTATCTATGGATCAAACATTGGCTCATCAGACTTATATGCTTGTACATTACAGCGCTATCGTGGTCGCTCCAATGTTGTCGACAATGTAGGCTAGTATTCGCTGCACAAGGGCAATCTGATTACATAACGCGTTTTGGCTATTGAATTCGTAACAGCATTCAGGATATTTGAGGTACATGCAAGCGCAGCATGAGCCAAGCGATAACGATTTAACAGTCGTTAGATGATAAAGAAAGCTCAGCCGAAAAAGGAAATAAAACATGCACAGTTGCTTTATATATTAGTGGAAACAGGGCACGTGGTAGAGGTGGATTCCCAGACTATGCAGAGGGGCTGAAACACGAGAACTTCAAGAGCTAGACACTTCCAGATTACTGTTACTTATTAAATAAGCATTTCGAGTGCCGATGTATCTTTGGTTCAGGGCCCAGTTCCATCACGGCCACTATGTCGGAGCTAATATTTCACGTGATAATATGTATGACAGCATTATTTGTCACAAAATGATGGCATTCTCTAGACCTAAACATTAGACAGCCAAAACATATGCCGCAACGCACTCACCATTAAACTTCAGTGCATTTGGTTCCATCGCACACTTCCACGCTGCTTTATGTGTCAAAAAGTAAAAAAAAATATCCAGTGGTTTCCGCCAGGAAGCTGTGTTTATTCTTAATGCTTCCAGGAAACCAAGCCAGATGCCACCAACGCTCAGACGTCTTATCGGGAGCGCACACAATGTACTCCCACATCTTGTGCAATGTACCATAGCGCTGAGCTTCTTGTATGGTGTAGGAAAATCCATTGCAAAAGCAGAAGTGCATGGATGGGCACATTTGTTTAAACTCATGAACTTCATTAGCGGAAAGAAAATCTATCCAAGCTTTCACATTTCCTTTATAAGAAGCCTACTGCATCATCTATATGCTGGATGTTTTTAACAGCGTCATATTAAAATATAAAATCAAGATAAATCTTAGTGGCATAATTTTTTATTCGAGTGTTCAGATTGGTAGCCTCTATACGGAGTGAGTTGAGCAGTTCTGTGCGCAATTAATGGAACAACGTTAATTAATTTTTCAATAATTGATCTTAGGTGGCCAACGCAAATGAGTGGTTTAGAGCCCGCTCTCGAGATTACTTAGCCAAGCGAAGAAATTTTTATTAGACATGCTTCTATGTGAACAAATATTGTGCCATTAAGCGGTCTCCAAAAGCGTAACTGAGGCGGAAAAAGAACGCCTGTTAGGTCGGTCTGACTGCACCTAGCCAGTTGTGATATTGTCATCAACGGTGCTGCTCCCTGAGCATGTTCCTTAGGGCTAGTGCTCTCGCAATTTTTCTTCACGTTGTTTTTTTTTTCTCAGACAAGCTCTTATCGAAAGGTTGTTCGGCCGCAGAAATGATACACACGACGTAATGATGGCACAGATTTTGTGCGTCTTTACCTCCAAGACTTCACGCTGTCACCAAGACAAGGAAGATAAAGAAGGTGAACAGCTAGGCCAGTCGTGCCGATGGTGTTGGTGCCATCGTGGAGAAATCTGAGGCCGCCATGTTGACGTTATACTGAGATAATATTATGAATGCACTGTCATCCGTTCTTGTTTTCTGGATTTAAATATGCGTTTAAAAGACTCTGTGTCCCATTAGTCTCCGAGAGTAGATGTAAGCATGGAAATACACAGATACAGCACTCGCTCGGCCCCATAGATATTATTTGCACTTGCCCATGGATGCACACCGGCACAAAAAGTAGGCACATACACGAAAAAACACGCATACAGAAATGTGCGTATACTCGTACACGCATAAGCGCATCCTGCCCACGCACCTTCAAGTACGGAGACAAAAAAACACGCGCACTCACAAATGCAAGCACACACGCACGCGCACTCAAGACGTGCACACGCGTATAGGCTCTCTCTCCTCCCTCCTACATCTCAAAAATTTGCGCGTGCAGTCCGAAAGACATCCGCTACGTCCTCACCGTTCCAACGCCCGCTGGAGTACATCGCTTTACGGTTTAAATTTGGCGCTTCTTGATGACGATGATGGTTTATTAGCATCCCCTTTGAAACGGGGCACTGACAAACAGTCAAGTAGCCTGCTTGATATAATCAGGTATGGCATACACCTTCTTTTTCATTTTAACATTGTTGTATGCATCTCCTTAATAATTTTTTTTCACACATCTTTTTTATCTCATATCACTTCGTAGGCCTCTAACGGATCTGGTCGCATCAATCTCTTCCCTGCTTTTTTTTCACACGAACGCTCAAACAATCCTTGATTATTCGACGGCTGCCAGGCTGTAGCTTCCATCCACTTTAGATCCCAGCGCTTCTGGAAAGTGCACGTTATCTACACGTCTCACTGGGCGAATCCCTTCGCATTTCTGAGGGAAGTAGTAGGTGGTCTCGGGATTTTGTATAAAGCATACACACACCTCGATGTTGTTGCGAATGTCGGCTTCGGTATGATTTTGTCCTTGAAGAGGCGGCTCTAGCCTCAAATAGCAAAGCACCGCTCTTGAATTATCGTACAAGTATTCTCTATTTTCTTCTTCCCATTCTTGTAATTACCCATACTATTTTTTGTTTCCATTCCCTGCATCCAATTCACTCCCTGTTTTTCTTTTACTTTAATCCTGATGGCTCTTGGCTGTCTATTTGCAATTTCGATTAGTCTGTACTTAATTGCCAACTTTGTTGTCCTCTTCCTACATTGTGTGCCCACGCTTTTGAGCTGGAGATACTTGTGCACCTTAACCATAATTTATTTTGATCCATGTTCCTGCGCCTTTATACGAAAATAATTTTGCTTTGTGCTTCTCTGACTTCAAAACAGTCCTAACCTATGACAACTTGCAGTGCCTCATTTGTGCTTTTACCTTGGTCCCCGAAAGCCAACCCGCCTACGGATGTTTGGTTAACTTTCAACTCCGTCAAGATATTATTTTAAGCACAAAAAGGCATGAGCAAACGCTAGCGCTGGCACAATTACTCGCTTCCAGATTTCATACACCAGCTCAAAATGGTTGTGGTTCGAGTGAGCCCTTTGTTCGAATATTGCTGCATTCCGCTTTCTCTTTACATTAAGGTTACCTCGGTGGGTGCTTGAGTAAGTCTTTCCTTCATTTATATATACACAGCGGTATACGCAGAAAAGCTAGTGCCGTGTGAATAGAGATGACTTTCTGAGTCATTAGAACATCCATGGCGTAGCATTCTGTAATGAACAATATGCACCACTTTGCCTTCGCTTTGCAAGCCTAGATGGCTGTAAGAGTGCAATCCCTATTTTGCCATGTTAACTAGCTCAAACAGCTTCTTCTATGCTAACCATGCTGAATTACAGACAAATTGTCGTTACACACGCAGCAATGTAGTGCACTGGGTATCATATCTGCTGTGCCAAATATTCACTTCAGATGGCCATAAAATCGAAACAAAGTGTGAGTCTTGCGAAACGGCAGCGAAACGATGCGTGAAAATTCTTAATATCTAGGATGGCTTTGGATGTATCCTGGCACTTAACTTTCCATGAGTCGCATTGTAACCACTCCAACCTGACACTGCAGTGAAACATTCAAGATATTTGAGTGCGATAGGGACAAATACTGTGTATTCAGAAATGCAAGAATTGAACTGCACGTCCCCAGTCGCACAATATGGGCAGACAGTTACTATAAGAAACATACACACGACGAACCTAAGAAAGCAAATAATGACACATGTAAAGGGGAAAAGGTAAACGCTCCCTTAAAAGGCATTGATTTTAGAAAGATGGCCATTCTGACAGATGGACAGAACCTTCAGCCTCCAAGGCAAATGTCTGGATGCGACTTTTCATGCGCAATAATAGATTTGAAGGCATGTGCTTGTAAATTGGCTGGTTAGATCAGCTGACCTCTCTCCGCTCGATTTCTTTCTTTGGACTTATCTGAAAGATCGTGCTTACATGATCGAGACGGACATCAGATTAGTCCAAGGCAAAGATAACGGATGTCTGCCGTAGAATGCCGACATTGGCCAACAAGAAAGCCACAGAAGATATGATGATGCGGACTCAGTACTGCGTCGTTGCAAAATGAGACTTAGTGGAATACCACGTCTATAGTCAGCAGCTGGCGTTTAACGGAGCTTGCGAATTCATAGATAATAAGGACACATTGGAATCTGTTTTTTGTGTGTGTGTGTGCAGACATAAGAGGACGGCTGACCTCTGCAAAATTGTGCATGAAAAGGCGGAACTACGTTGCACAGGCCGACGAAGCTCCGAACATCTTTAGTAGATGTTGGCACGGGAAACTTCTATACGGCACTAACTTTGTACGGGTCTAAGCGCACACCAGATGAATCAACAAGATGATGGAGGACAGTAATTTGGCAGCGTCTGAAGTGACATTTAGTCGAATTATGTTGAAAGCCAGCATTGCGAATAGGAGAAATAACGAGCGAAAGGCGCTCCAGGTGCGTGGTAAATGTAGGATCAAAACGATGACGTTATCTAAGTAAGAAAGACAGTTGGACCACTTGAGACCATGTAGGAATGTGTCCATCAGGCGTTGAAAACTAGCTGGTGGATTAGCTAAGCCGAAAGCCATGACTTTGAGCTGTCATAAGCCATGGGATGTTAAAAAGCCGATCTTCTGGCAGTCGATGTCGTCGGCGGCCACCTGCTAGTAGCCGGAACGAAGCTCGGGGGGAGAAAAGTACTTCGCACCGTGAGGCAGTCGAGGGCGTCATCAACGTGTGGTAGAGTATGAACGTATTTCTTGATGACTTTGTTCAGGCACCGGTAATCCACGCAGAAGTGCCTGATGGAATCCTTCCTTTCAACTAAAACGAGAGGGGCACCCAAGGACTGGATGACAGTTCATTCAACGATTCTTCGAGAGAGCATCTTATCAGCCTATGTTTGAATGATTTGTCGTTCCTGCAACGACACACGGTATGGCCGCCTGAATATCGGCTGGGCATCATCGGTATCAATACGGTGTGTCGTGAGAGAAGTCTGGCCTAATGGATGACCGAGGTGAAAATTGTTGCTGAATGTGGAGAACAGATGGCATAACTGGTAAGCTCGGTGAGGTGCAAATTCAGAAGCAATCATGTTTGTGAGTCTAAGAAAGACAGCCTGAAAAGAACATGAGTCAAGGGGAGATGGCATAATATCACCGGTCAAGGCTGAAAATTGGCAATCTTGGGAGGAGGGCAGTGTACTTAAGGCTATACTTTGCGGTAGCACGTGGTCACCGATTCCGAAGCTGACGAGGTGAAGGCTGGTAGAGCTATCAGTGATACTGACGTCGGTTTGCGGAACAGCAACATAATGGGCAAGGAAGACGTGCGCGAGATGAGACACAACCCAGTCAGCGAATTGAAGGTGCTCGGCGGAACACAGTCTGCTAAGCACTTCCTCAGGAGGATGAAGGCAAGGCAAAAAAAGGACAAGTCCGGCGGAGCAGTGAGTTAGGGCAGAGAGAGTGGACAGAAAATCAAGGCCTAGAATAACATCATGGGGACACTCTTGAAGAACACTAAACAAAATATATGTTTGCGGCAGCCGACACCAACGCGAGCAGCACACACTCATATAGTGGTCAGTGATCTTCCGTCAGCAACTCACACAACACAGGACGCTGCGGATGTCAGGACTTTAGTGAGCCGTCTACAAAGCTGGTTGCTCATCGGAGAAATCCGCGCGCATGTATCAACCGGAGCTGTTAGAGGGACACCAACTACGTCACATAAAGTGAATTCCTATTCGTTGGTAAGGTCAGTAGTGCAGTGGCAGTCCCAGTCATTCTACCAGCGTCTTACCTCAAACCGTCAATTTCCCGTAGAGTGCAGGTACATGGGGACGGAGAACGGCAAATAGTGGCTGAGCGAGGCAGGGGCCATCGTGTTGAGGGTGAAGGACTCTGCCATATAGATGAGGGCGCCTGAGCAGAGTTGTATGGCTCTGTGGAATTTTCCGGTGGCGAGCGGCGATAAAGTTGGAACGCGGACTGAATAGTGATGACGTCTAGGTATTACGGCAGTATTACGGGAAGTGGGGTCAACCCCTCGGCAGTTGAAACAGATCGGCTGATTACGAGATGTTTGCCATTCCGCTACGTTGCAGAAAGGCCGAGAGGGGTACTGGCATCGCGAAGACGGGGTAGTACAAAAGGCGCAGGTGTCCGATCGGTTGATGGTGAAAGAGTGAATTCCAAGGTTCAACTTCCGTGCACGACAGCCTGCACAAGGGAAATCGGCGGTCGAGAATGGTTCGAACAGGTGTGGAAGCGAACCGGTGCCTTTCTCTGAAGAATACGAACGACATCGAGAAAGAATTTAACAAGAAGGGACATTCGATCAAAACTGGCAATAGGACACTCGTCACGACTAGTGTTGATCACATACGTTGGTTGACGCGAGCATCGTAAAAAAGCATGTGAAATGAGCTTTCAGACAACGTTTTATTTTTTTTATTCTTTTTCGCTAAAACTAAGAAGTTTCAGTATAAATGATCTTATACTTCGCGACCCATTTTCTTGCGTTACCTAGCAACAAGCTTGTGGCATGCCGGATGCGCCATATGATGCGTCGTGCGCCAGACGTGCCATGACATGCCACCGAAGCAAGCGAGGCCGGCTGCGCATGTGAAGCTCGTCTGGTCGGCGACGCGTCTCATGTGATGTATCCCGTTTGTTGGGCTCCCAGCGTTTTCTTGCGTTCCTTCTGCATTTCGGCCCGGCACCATTGCACTATTGGACTACGGCAAGGTGGCAGATTTTGCTTGACTGTCTGCGACGCATTTCCAGCAAATTTAGGCTTGCGGTACAAAAGTGAGACTAGTGACGCAGTTAGTGAGAAACAGCTCGGCCGTTCTGGAGCAGTTAATTTGAGTTAATGACTCGTACTGGGAAATGTTTGCGACGGTTTCTATGAGCCCCAACATTATTCTAAAATATTTCGGCAGTTTTTAGGCACGCTTGCCCCACCCGGCTATGTGTTGCAGTTAGCGAAATGCAGCTCGACCGCGGGTATTCGCGTGTAGCGAATCTCACTAGGACAAGTTCGAGACGCTTTCCTTGACCCACAGCATTATTGTATTTCGCTACATTTTGGAATACTTCTGAGGTGCGCGCGCCGCGCCTCGCGTTCTCCCAGAGTTAGCGAAAAGCAGCTGCCCTGTGCACCATAATCATTCCAAGCGCTACGCTAGAAGGTGTCTTACAGAGGTCCTCTTCTCTAATTATTCTTAATATGTGGCTGAACTATTATAAAGATATACCTTGACAATATCGAAAACGCACAGCTTTTGTGCGGCCTTGCAGAATCCAGTAAAATTTCTTGTAAAAGTGACCGTCGAGCAGTTGGACTAGAAATTTTAATTACCTGTATTATTAACACGTAGCTTAAAACGTTGCGCGCACGTGATTCACGCTTGAACCCATATCGTCCACAATGACAGCCAGTGTCACGTCTCCATATCAAAAGTCTCCCTAAGATATAAGTGTAAAGTATACATGAAGCCACAAAAAGAAAAACAATTACCTTTTGCATGCAATCTGACGTAACTTGAGCTATTTCTAGGTATATGAAGTCGTTGCCTAGTTCAGCTGACCAAGGATAATGGGGATGCCTACTACGTGCGTTGTATTAAGTATGAAGATCGGAAAAAAGCAATATTCACCAGTTATCTGCAAAACTGATAATTAAGCCACCGAAAGCCGAGTTGCTGCTATGGAAAGCAACTGGCAATTTCTCCCTGTCTCCTTGTGTCACCACTGTCCGCGAATTGTACTTGTATTGATTCAGTACGTGATCTAAACTTATTATAAATCAATATTTATTAGCAATTCAATAGGTTTTAAAAATTTATTTTTTTAATAACAAAAGGAACATGGCTACAGGAAGACAAAAGGCGGAAGGTGGTAGCTGCTAAGCGAAGGTTCAAGTTCTGAATTCTTTCAAAATGTTAGGAATCATATATTCAATTGTTGAACTGTGACACAAGCAAGTTACGCTTAAAATTTGTAAGCGGGACACTGCGCTGTGATTATTTAATTATTATACAGCATTCATCTGCTCTCTGACGGCTGAGTTATCTATAGAGATTTAAAAGAATGGCAAACTTATTTTTATTTCTTTATTTATGACATATTGCAGGCCGTGAGGCCCCATAAGGACTGGAATACAAAAATATAAGAATGCAACATCCAGATTCATGCAAAACGAGCAGTAGGAAATAAATCGTAACAATACTAATATGAGCTGACCAACATGGTCCCTTGTAAGGTCAATAAAATCTGCACAGTAAGCAGGCAAACATTTCAATCAGTGATATCCTGAGGAAAGACAGAATGCTGAAATAAATTAGCTTAGCAAAATACGTGGAAGAAAAAGGTGATGGGAATTTCGGATTTGTCTACTTGTCGATAATGCTATGTACAGTGAGGAATTTAAACCAAGTTTCTGGTTAATTAACAAATTTAACCACTGAAGGGTTGGGATTAAATTCGATTGCATTAGTGCTATGACGGAAACGGTTCCACTGTAGTGTGAAAAATTGATACAGACGACTTTCCTTTGGATTTTGTCAAGTGCTTTTATGTTGGTGGTGGTATGCGGGCCCCAGACAATACACGCATATTCAAAGTTAGGCCTTATAAAGGTTTCGTATGCTAGTTCTTTGACCTGGATTGGTGTATCTTTTTCTCGATGGCGCAACAAGCAAACTTTACGTAAGAAGAGCGGGTATTAGAAATGTACGTGTTTCAGCTTAAGTTGCGTGTTAGTGTCACACCAAGATGCTTGTATTCGTTTACTTCTGTAATTAATCTTGAACCCAGAGAAAAATAGAATTTAAATGGATTGAGTTTTATAGTAATGCGTACAAAAAGTCCTCTACGACTTTGACGTCTTCGCTAATTGGTTTAACAAAGGGGTCATGGAAATAAACTTTAACCAACATATATTTATGAGAGTGTCACAAATTACTTGCACCTTAATCTTTATTCATACGTGAACCTCACCGCCATTAAGGCAATTTTGTGTGCGGCAAACATCAACATTGTTGTGGTACATCAAATCCGTACGAAGTTAATTCCAAGCCACAATGGTTCTTTGAAAAAAAAAACAGAATATTCCAAGTTATAAGACCTGCAAATGTGAAGCCCAAATTTAAGCGGGTAGACTTCATGCGAGGAAACATTATACGCGGACTTCTGATCAGCATACTTTCGCATAATTATAGAAGTTTGAGTAAAGCAGCTTAAGTCGTAACCTGCTTCGTCATTCAAACAAAGGGATGACACAAAGTTTCTTTTTTCATTGCTGTTACAGCTACAAAGCAGCCGGGTCTCCCAAGGCCATACCTTGCCTTACTGGATTGGTTTTACTTATGCATTATTATGGACACCCAAATATTGATCACTCACTGGGAAAGCATACTCCAAAACTCGTAAGACACAAGGTTTATATGCTGCTCCTCATACCCCGGAATTCTGCACACATTGTGCGGTACTTGCAGCAATGGATAACTGAATAGGCACACTGATATATATTTATTTATTTATTTATTTATTTATTTATTTATTTATTATTACCTCAAAGGCCCCTGTGTGGGGTATTACATGAGGGATGGGTGACCACTTCAGTGGAATATGGACTCAATGGCAGCCTTGAAATGATGTGGATTGGAGTGGTGCACTGCGTCGGCGGGAAGGTCATTCCAGTCCCGGGCAGTCTTCACAAAGAAAGAATGTAGGTGCGCAGTGGTCCGGGCAGGCGGAGGATACACAGATTTTTCATGACATAATCGGCAAGACTGGCGGTGTGCTGGAATGATGGCTGGAGTACTAGGAGCAGAATGATAAAATTTATGATAAAGGCACAGTTTGAAAATATGACGCCTTATATCTAGATTGGAAATTCCTGCTTTTAATTTTAGCTGAGAGACACTAGTGTGGTAAGAATAATCAGAATAAATATAGCGAGCTGCACGATTCTGAACTGCTTCTAGAGTGTTAGAAAGGGTGGTTTGGTGTGGGTCCCAAACAGAGCATGCGTATTCTAGCTTAGGTCTGACAAAAGTTAGATAAGTTAGTATCTTTAGGGATGGTGGTACGAAGCGCAAGTTGCGGCGGAAGTAACCAAGCGTGCGATTGGCTTCGTTAGTGATGTTGGTAATATGAGGGGACCAAGAAAGGTTATTTGAGAGTGTAAGGCCAAGGTACTTGCATGACTCCACTGATGATATTTCCGAGTTGCAGAGAACGTACTTAGGAGTATGGTGAATCTTCCGTCGATGAAAAGGTATTAGTAAGGTCTTTGTAGTGTTCAGTGACATTAGCCACATGCTGCACCACAAGGTTACTTTGTCTAGGTCATCTTGCAATGCGTGGTTGTCGGTATCAGCTAGGATTGGGCGATAAATGACACAATCGTCAGCAAAAAGGCGAATGTTAGATGTGAGATTAGCCGGTAAATCATTAATATATATAAGGAATAGGAGGGGCCCGAGAACTGTGCCTTGGGGTACACCGGAGAGAACAGGGCTTTTAGAGGAGGAGTGGTTGTTAGCATACACAAACTGTTGTCTGTTAGTTAAGAAATTTCGTATCCAGTTCAAAACAAGGGGATTAAGGTGCAAGCGAGAAAGTTTTAGGAGTAGTCGTTGATGCGGAACTTTGTCAAACGCCTTTTCGAAATCTAAAAAGAGGGCATCAACTGGAATGTTTTGATCAAGGTTAGAGCTTATGTCATTTACAAAGAGTGCTAATTGGCTATCACAATATAAACCTTTACGGAAGCCATACTGGTTAGGGTGGAAGAAACTGACAGATGTTAGGAATGAAGCAATGTGGGAGTAAAGCACATGTTCCATCAATTTCGAACAGACGCTAGTTAGAGAAATTGGGCGGTAGCTACTACATGATGATGAAGGACCTTTCTTTGGGACTGGAATAACCTTACCCACTTTCCAGTCATCCGGCACCACTCCTGATGATAAGGATTGTGAAAAATGTGACATAATATCTCGCTTGTTACATATTTAGTATTTTTTAAGACTTTAGAATTAATACCATCGATGCCAGGTGAAGACGACAGCTTTAAGGAATCAATGCATTTCCTGATTCCATCAGAACTGAAGGTGATTGCGGGCATGGTATGGTAACTGAAAAGTGGGAATTCAGGAAGTTCACCTTTAGGCTCATTCGTAAACACGGAAGAGAATGCATGATTAAGCGCTTCGGCGATTTCCTGATCAGGAATAGGCTTATTTTTCTCGTCGCACAGAGCAAGTGGTTGCGAACGCTTTGGATTTATAATATTCCAGAATTTTTTGGAGTTATTTCGCAGGATGTTTGGTAGGGTAGTCGAAGAAAAGGAGCGTTTTGCTTGACTAGCAAGGGATAGGTACGTTTTTTCAGCGGTGTAGTATTTCTGCCATGCGCACTCAGAGTTGGAATGCCTAGCAGCGCGGTAAAGACTTTTCTTTTTATTGTTGAGAGGCTTTGGTGTCGTATTAAACCAGGGTGATGAGTGCTTTTCAGTTACAGTGATAGTAGGTATGTAAGTTTTTATCAGCTCAAGCATATTATTTTTGAAAAGAAGCCAGTTAATTTCAACAGAACGTTCTAAGAAACCGGTAAAGAACGAGCTGGCAAATTCCGCTAGTTTAATATTCATATCAGTATAGTTGCCTTTGTCGTAAAGCGTAATAGTCTTTCTAGTTTTAGTGAAGGCAGGGATGTCACTTTGGAACGAGGTATGTAGCACTGAATGATCGCTAAGGCCAGGTAAGTGCGTATGTGGTGAAACATTATCGGAGTGAGAAGTAAGGATGAGGTCTAATATGTTAGAAGACTTATCATTGTGCCGCGTGGGGTTACTGACAATTTGTGTTAAGCCAAACGTAAGGCACGTATTAAGAAAATCACTTTCGACATTGTTTTTTGACGTTGTTTCAGCTATATTGAACCAATTGATGGCGGGGAAGTTGAAATCGCCGAACAGCATGATGGGTGATTGGGGATAAAGTACTGTTACGATGTGAAGCACCTCATGGAAGTCAGCTACGAAAGAGCTGTTTGCGTCGGGTGGACGATAGCATGTACCGATAACAACGGCTGGGCGGGAAGCGTTGCTTATCACAAAGACAATTTCTAAGGGCGTTGTTACTGTTATTTCAGCACACTGAAGACTTTCGTGTGCGCATATCAGTACGCCGCCCCCCTTTTTGTGGGATCTGTCGCGTCGGAATATAGAAAAATTTGGAAAATGTGAAAGAATTTCTGCATTATTAATAGACGGATTAAGCCAAGTTTCAGTGAGAAGGACTATGTTCGATGCCGTTGTACTGAGCAGGCTTTGGAGGGCATCAAGTTTGGGAAGAATACTGCGAATATTGGTGTAAAGAAATGAAAGGGAGTTATAGGGATGGTTATTGGGATGGTTGTTGCGAAGGTCGGATGCTAGGAACCCGGTGATCGAGCGACTACCTTATCGGAACTATGGTCGTATGTGTAAGTTGTACTTCCCATTAGTAATTTGTCGTGGCGTAGTTTGAAGGGTCTATTTTGCGCTTTGGCAAACTGAACTAGGTGTCTTCTAGCAGTTAGCGTGTTAGAAGAGTAGTCTTCCGAGATCCGATATTCAGTTCCTTTTAGTTTTTTAGCGCATGACAACACGCGTTCTTTTACTTTAAAATGCGCGAATTTGACAATTATAGGTCTATTTCTGTTACTATTAAAGCGACCTAATCTGTGTGCTCTTTCTATGTCTAAATGTTCAACGGTGGTGTTAAGTTGTGTACTGCAGTGTTTAATCACTAGGGCTTCGGATGCAGCCCATCTTTCATTTTCAGTGTCTTTCAAACCAAAAAATACTAGATTTGATCTTCGCGCTCTATCTTCCGAGTCATTAAGTTTAGCCTGAATAGACGCAATCTGATTTGCACTCTGTTCGGCGAGCGTCCTGAGCTCGTCGACCTCTTTTTTTACCGCGATAAGTGTTGAGCAGTCTTCTTTTATCTTAGTCGTTTTTTTATCTCATCAAAAGATTTGTCGCTCTGGGACAACTTTTGCTTGATCGACTTCATATCATTTAATAATGAAGTTTGGCCAGCACGGATTTCGATCAGTGCTTCCAATATATCATTAGGTTCTTCATTGCCGCGGGTGGTAGGTCTGGGGTTAAGCTCAATGTCACCGGATAAAATTAGAAGTTGCCGAAGAACATGAAAACAGTCGAAAAGAATAGCAAAACAACAACTTGGGTTTGGCAGCACCAATAAAGCAGCATAGCGAGTACGTCAAGACGCGAATAAGGAATAGTGATTGTTTACCTGCGTGACAAATAAGCGTCGAAGCTTAGCGTTCATCGCCATGGCTGTGGTGCTGCCAAACCCATGAAAGGCCGCGCGGGTTCCGAGCGGCCCTATATGGCAGAGGTGCGGAGAGGGTGTAGATGTCTCCCGATTAAACGTGGCCGGTATCACAAGGGCATGCGCAGTCCAGGGCGGAGGCAGGTTAAGCGCAGCCGTGCGCTGGGTTTGTTTTGGTGTCCCGAGGGCGCTGGAAGGCGTGTGATCCGGCTGTACAAGTGGTGGTGCAGCAGGAATGGTCGATTGGATGAAGTTACTCGGAACGTCGACGGCATACCCACCGCTTGGTTCTAGCGGCGGCAACACTGGGCAGGAACTCGGCCCGGCTGAGTGCATCGTGCTAAACGGTGGATGGCATGGCCAGCCGGCGAAGAGCACTTCGGCGGTGGGGTTCCAGGACGTGGGGCCGGCAGTTCCATCGGTGACACCAGGAATTTCCTCACTGTGATGCTGGAGGTCAGACAGCAGGAACATCTGCGTGACAAATAAGCGTCGAAGCTTAGCGTTCATCGCCATATATATATATATATATATATATATATATATATATATATATATATATATATATATATCGCCCGACCATCAACATGTTTCAACTATCCCTCATTCGCATTTCTGGCACTTAGCGTTAGTCTGAGCGTGGTGGTGCGTTAAAGCAGTGCTTTGTTCAGGGATGGGCTCTGCTGGGAGGAGCAAATTATTTTGCACCCTCCCCGGAGAGCGAAAATTTAGCTAGTTTTCTACTTTCACGTCGTGCACGCTCGTGTAGATGTGTGTAGCGCCGGGCAGAGGCTACGACGTCGTGTGCTGCACACGACTCGCTGGGCTGTAGCCATTCACAGCAAACTGGGCGTCGTCTTCTGCATCAGCACACGAAAAGCGCCTCAGTTCTCATTTGGCGGCTGCGCATTTCAGTGCTAGCAGTGACCTGTTGTCTCCAAGGGCGTGTCAAGTCGAGCCTTACTCGTAGTAGCTCGCCATTGCCCCTTACTGGACCAGTGGTGCCCGTCACACACGTTCATACCGCGTACTGACGATGCCGAGGACTAGCGTAGCAGTCCGCACCTAACGCTACCCTCAAAGGAAATGTAAATGCACCAGTATCCTTTCATCAACAATTCTGGAAAAACTGTAGCCAAATACATCGCGAATGCACAGTGCACGAAGGCAACTTCTCCATGCGTATAATACAGCGCGGAGTCTGACTGTCCGCCCCTTCTACGAGTGAGATAATTTTGCCTTCTTGGAAGATTCGATCACTTTCCTCTGCGACACATGGTCACGGAAGCACTTCGCTACCGTCTTTGCAGCGAATATTCGCTGTCGTCGCTATATCAGCAGCGACAGTTCCAGACAAAATGGCGCAATGCATTTACAACCGCAGCGTGCTCCTTTGACGTCCACTACCTGTACTCATCCTAACCGCACTGTAGAAAGTGTAGTTTTGATGCTACACTGTAGCAATAAAAATGGCTTCGTGTAGGTAGGCGGAGCTATACTTTTATACACCAACCAAAGGACGGCGATTTCTTGCTCGAACTGCACTGGTGTAGCCAGTGCATGTAATAACATAACGATATTGACGTCTGGAAGCAGCAGATTTCAATCGTAAGGCGATTTATTATCGCTGGCGTTGCAGCGGCAATTTCAGAGTGAGTGACATTCAGTCTGTATGTTCGCGTAGGGTTTTGAGAGGCAGGAGTGAGGGAGAGGGAATGTGTATGCGTGTGCACTTCATGCGCGCGTGTGCGTGTGAACTTGAGTTTCCGTGAGCGCGTGCTTGTGCCTCAGCATTTGAATCTGCGTGCACACAAGTTAATGTGTCTGCGAGCATATTCGCTTTTGTGTATACGTGCATTTCCGTGTGCATGCGTGCGTACATTTTTGTGCATGTCTACAGGCTTTAGCGTGTTTAAATGTGCATGGGGGCGAACACGCGTGTTATGTGTGCGTCGATGTGAGAGAGAGTGGTGTTTGTGTGTGTGTGTTGGTGTGCATTTGTGTCTGTGAGCGAACAAGCATTTTCTCGCTTGCACCTACTCTCTCGGACAAATGGGATATACAGTTGAAAATTATGGAGTTTTACGTGCCTAAACTACGATCTTATTATGAGACTTGCCGTAATGGGGGACTCCGGAATAATTTCGACCACCTGCGATTGTCTACCGTGTGCCTAAGTCTAAGGACGCGGGTATTTTCGCATTCCGCCCGCATTGCAAAGTGGCCGCCATGGCCGATATTTCATCCCGCGACTTCGTGCTTAGCAGCCGAACGCCGCAGCCACTAAGCAACGACGGCGTGGATATGGAGTTTATATGAACCCCCATTTATGTCCACAGAGAGAAGAACGAATGACAGTGCCCTTGTAGCATCTTTTTCTGAAAGCGAAAAGAACGAATAAAACATAGGAGCCAATCCACTCAGTGAAGGAGGATCGCAAGCTAAGCTATAGAAAATCACACAGTGTTAGACAAGAGGACCTATATTGATCTTGATCATTTGATAATGGCAGCGACGACAGCTTTGTGATTACTGTGATTTGCACGGATGGGTTTTTTGACCGCCTTAGACAAAATCTTGGCCAAAGTGAACACCACTTGTTGAACACACCCGTTGTTGCTTAGTTGAGTGACTTGGATTGGTATGGCCACTTCAAACCAAGGACATCTAGCACAAACTCAATGATCCATTTCTTGTCAGGTTTTGAAATGCCCACATTGAAGTCTCCAGTTGTGATAACAGGAGTAGTAGCATCGCGGCTAACGCATTCAAAATGAGTGGTAATGAACTTCTCAATATCATACTTGCGTGCCTGGGTACATATACATAGTGAATATCCAAATTCTGTCCTACGTTTATACGGCAAAGACAACTCCACAGTCGGTGGCATTGTCCCTTGCGAGTCAACGGTGTTTAGTCGTACAAACATTTTCTCCACTGCATACATGGCAATGCCTCCAGCTCCTGAGTCAATGTGCTGTTCACAAACGATCACAGCACGCACATCGACTTGAAACAATTCATCTTGATATTTTTATTTAATTCAACATTATTATTGTTATTATTACTCCGGAAAGAGTGCTTGAAGCCTGCTTCACCTCCACCACGGATTGGCCTCATACGGCGAAACCTATGGGATCGTCCCACAGTTTTGTGCCCATGGACATAAATGCATTTCGGGGCAGAGGTGTGCATCGTCGCTCAAAGAGCGCCTGTGACGTCAATATGGCCGCCCTGTAATTTGTCTCGATGGCACCATCACCACCGGCATGGCCCCACGTAGAGCTGCTAAGCAGTTCGCCATCATTATCTTCCCTGCCTCGGCGCCAGCGCACTTCCTTACGGGCAATGATGCACTAAATCTGCACCACCATTGCGTCCTGCATCGCTTATGCGACCAAGCTAGCTTTCGGCGGCACATGTTCATTGCTGTATGCTGTATTGACTATAATGCTTTACACTTGATGCCTTTCAAAAAATAACGTAAATCTATATAGAAAGCGGACTGACCGTAACGTACATCCTCACGGAGTGATAGCATTGTTATAAATATCACAAAAGGCTGTGGGTGTTCAGGTCGCTCTTACAGGCTTTCTTTTTCTGCGTCAGTTATGTTTTGAAGGAGTTCACTCACATAACATTTGTTCGTGTGGCTGTTACAGAAGCATGTTTAATATATTTTTACGCTTAGCTGGATAATCTTGAAGAGTGGCTCCACACTGCTTATTTGCATTAGCCGCCTAAGATCAATTATTGAAAAATTAATTACCGCAGCTTCGTTTAGTACGATAATAATTGCTCTACTTACTCCTATCTACATGTTACCACATTGAACACAGTGTAATGTTAATAATAATCTCAACAAGATTTACATTGGCCTATTTCTTCAACTGTGGTGCCGTTAAAAAATACTGGCAGGATATTCTGCAGCAGTACGCTTCTAATAAAGCAGGTGCGAATGGTTGGACAGGTTTTTTGGCGCAAATCAGGCTCATGAACTGAAACAAATGTGCCCAAGCATGTCCATCTACCTTTACAATGGACGCTTCTACATTAGGCAAAAAGCATCTCAGCGCTAGTGTACATGACACAAGTTGTGCGAGAACATTGTTCGCGCTCATGATTAGATTTATCAGCGTCGTTGGCATCAGGCTTGGTTTGCTGGTGTTACCCGGCATAAAAACAGCTACCTGGGGAAAAACATTCGATATCTTTTTAGGTGTTTTTTAACAAATGGAGCCGCGCAGATATGTGCGCTTGAACGAAAACTACGCAACTATAGTGATGAATGCCTTGCGGCATATATTTTGGCTGTCTATAGCTAACAAAAAAGAACAATCTACAGCGCTATCTTTAGAATTATAGCTGACATACGTAGCAAAGAACTTAAACATCAGCTCCGACATACTGCCAATGGTGGAAGCAGCCCCAAACCGCACGGATACATTAGCACACGCAATGGTGCTTTATTAAGGCGAAGCCTTAAGCGGCTCGTTTTCGTGGCTCATACCCGAAAAAAAGTGACATCTTGTCCAGTGACACAAAGAAAGCAGAAGAGGACACAAAAAAGTTGACGAGTGAAACAAAAATATCAGCAGCAATGGCTCATACCCTCGTAAGCGAGCAAAGATGCACTGGCTGAATGTGAATGAAAAAAACGATGGCAAGAAAGAACGAAAGAAACAGAAAAAAACGAGAAACAAAAGAACGAACATAGAACAAAGGAAGGAAGAAATGTTGACCGAAGCAAAAGAAAAAGACGGAAAGGTAGAACGAAATAACTTTTACTTTGTGTACTCGGTGCTCGCATGTGTCGTTGAGGAGGTCGGCTACAGCGCAATACTTCACACTCCCACTCTTTATGTCTTACAAGAAGCCTGACGCCTCCGATGAAATAACTTAATGCATTAACAAGTGTGCAGCAGGCTTTCGCCTTCACGTGTTACAGGAGTGCAACATGTTCACCGATATTTTTCTTTACTATTAAGGGGAACAGTGTTAGGCTCTTGAATTTTCAGTATGCCAGCGCCCCAATGCAGTCTTAGGGCTCCTTTGACTATGTTTGAGAGAATATTTAAGGTGACAGTACTACATTTCGTTTAACTTTTACGGTGACCTTTCTGAAGTATCTAACCATTGCCATAATGTCATCCGTTTGGCGCAAGACGCACGTGCATGTATACGACATTGCCGGAATGTTTTTGCATAGCTTATAGCAAAAAAAGTGTTATCTACTAAGAAAGCGGGTGAAGCAATAAATGCGTACATTACGCTTAAGTGCGAGCGCCAGCACTTGCGCTGGAATTTATCATGGTTTATATAGTATTAACCAACGCCTTGACCAGCAGATCAGATTCCGACAACGAGGGACAGTGCGCGCCGGTATCGTTTTTGTGGTGGTTCTTATATCGTGGTTTTTATGTGCCAAAACTAAGATCTCCCTATGAGGCATGCCGTAATGGGGGCCTCCGTAAATTTGGACCACCTGGAGTTCCCTAACATGCACCTAAATCTATGTACACAGGTGTTTTCACGTTTCGCCCTCATCACGATGAGGCCGCCGTGGCCGCAATTTGATGCGGCGACCTACTGTTTAGCAGCCCGATACCACAGCAGCTAAGCAATTATGGGGGTTCCTAGACTTTGTTCTGCTCTGCTTGCGCTTGCTCTTCTAACACAATATTTTATAACTCACAACCAAAATTTTTGCCATAGCAGATTGCGAAATAGAGGAACATTGATACTAGCAGGATGTCTTAAGATGAATTAAATGTTATTGCTTATTATTAAGGTTGTACCGAACGGCAGAAAAGGGAAATTCCACAAGAATACCATTATCATATGTAAAGGTCTATCTACTTCAAAATTATTTATTTCAGTTCCAACTATAAACGCTGATACCGACTAAAGTAAAAGAAGAGCGAAAGGTAAACAAAATATATATGAACTGTGAAGGGATAGCCGCAGTGGACGCAACCTAACAGGAATGACCACTAACAGTCGCAAACGTTCGTATACAGTGTGCAGTAGTTTTGTAGAAGCGCCGCTGGTCCTTCTCGCCTTGAGCTTCTATTGGTACTTAGGAAAGTTCCCGGGACATTTCCCTGTGAGCTCAGTATGCCAACTAAGCGGTTAATAATCCAAGTTCCTGGAGCCCAACTTGAAGCGTGCGGTGTTGGGATTACAGTCTCCATTGGTATAACGAGACGCGTCGGCCTAAAAATGACAGGCTTGTTCCTAATGCGTTGTGTCAGCTTAGATGTATTTGTCACAAGACCCAAGGCAGATGCTAACGTCTTATTATGTTGACGTTCCCATATATTAAACTCAGTCATGAAGGGACGCACAGTGACGCGTGCAGCGCAGTTGCTTGCGTTTAACGTATGTGAGGTGTGGCACGCTATTCCAAACGGCCTGTTTATAACAGCGTCTCGGTGAACCCATGTTTCTACTATTCACACAATCGGCAAGGGTCAAAAGTATGACTTGTTCTCTAACTTGTAAGTTGTTATCACGACAGCGGTGTTATAATCCTCAGCGCCTGTCGGTAGGAAATAGACAACGAGGTACGGTCGATGACGAAGTAATTGCGAGAAAGGGTATTCAGGAAGCCATGAATTTGCCATGAACTTCGGGCACTTATGCCGCTGTAAAGGACGTACGCTGGATCGCAACTTCCATCCTTTACTCGCCACATCACGCATATCAACTGAAATTCAACCGGTTTCACCAATGCCCCCTTATATTCCTTCGACCCTTAATTGTGATTGTGCCTGAAACCTGGACTCTTCTCCTTCTTTTTCTTGATGTCCCCCGTCCTTTTCCCGATGAAATGAGACGTCCTTCCACCCATGTTCAGTACTCCCTTTCCTTAATAAATGAATTCCTAATTATTTTATTGCTGCAGAAAATAGCGCCTCTTTATCTTCATAATCACTCTCTCTTCCCAGGACTCTCCTATCGCACACTGATGTTGGTGTGTTACATATGGCTGGGCGTCGCATTTACAATTTCTTAGGAATGGCCAATAGTATGGCCTGACGGGACGGTACAGCTCTTTCATTGCTACTTCTACACTCAAGGCTCTGCACCGTGAGCTACTGTTAGCAGCTTCGACGGTAGACCGGTCTATAAAGAAAAACTGTCCTGGAAAGTTGGCCTAAGCACTATTCTATGCACAAGGCGACAAAAGACCGAATGTGCTTCCTGAACGCGACTGTACTTTGTCTACGAATGCTTGTGACTGCTAGCGATCATTCCTGGGCTAGTGTGTTCATTTTCGCGGCTTCTTCATTATTTTTGTTGCATTTTCCGTACGTCTCTTTTCTGCTAATAATGCGTTAGCATTATTAGTGTCAAAGTGGAAAGAACGCTTGTGTATCAAATGTGTAAAATCACATCACATGGAAGAGGGAAGCTCAACTAGGAGAATGCCAGCAAACTTGAATGTAGAAAAAAATCGAGAAGCAGACATTGGCAAAGCGACAGGAAGGTGGCTTTCCAGTTTCCTGACATTCTCCTAGAATAACCATGTACCAACTAGCCCAACAAGCCACTCTCATGGAAGCTCAAGAGAGGCTGTATGTACATCTACACACCCACACATATATACAGTATATATATGTATACATATATATATATATATATATATATATATATATATATATATATATATATATATATATATATGTATATCACATATATATATTTACGAGAAAGCGTTTGATTCAGTCGAAACCTCAGCAGTCATGGAGGCATTACGGAATCAGGGTGTAGATGAGCCATATATAAAAATACTGGAAGATATCTATAGCGGCTCCACAGCCACCGTAGTCCTCCATAAAGCAAGCAACAAAATCTCAATAAAGAAAGGCGTCAGGCAGGGAGATACGATATCTCCAATGCTATTCACAGCGTGTTTACAGGAGGTATTCAGAGACCTGGATTGGGAAGAATTGGGGATAAAAGTTAATGGAGAATACCTTAGTAACTTGCGATTCGCTGATGATATTGCCTTGCTTAGTAACTCAGGGGTCCAATTGCAATGCATGCTCACTGACCTGGAGAGGCAAAGCAGAAGAGTGGGTCTAAAAATTAATATGCAGAAAACTAAAGTAATGCTTAACAGTCTCGGGAGAGAACAGCAATTTACAATAGGCAGCGAGGCACTGGAAGTCGTAAGGGAATACATCTACTTAGGGCAGGTAGTGACGGCGGATCCGGATCATGAGACGGAAATAATCAGAAGAATAAGAATGGGCTGGAGTGCGTTTGGCAGGCATTCCCAAATCATGAACAGCAGGTTGCCGTTATCCCTCAAGAGAAAAGTATATAATAGCTGTGTCTTACCAGTACTCACCTACGGGGCAGAAACCTGGAGGCTTACGAAAAGGGTTCTACTCAAATTGAGGACGACACAACGAGCTATGGAAAGAAGAATGATAGGTGTAACGTTAAGGGATAAGAAAAGAGCAGATTGGGTGAGGGAACAAACGCGAGTTAATGACATCTTAGTTGAAATCAAGAAAAAGAAATGGGCATGGGCAGGACATGTAATGAGGAGGGAAGATAACCGATGGTCATTAAGGGTTACGGACTGGATCCCAAGGGAAGGGAAGCGTAGCAGGGGGCGGCAGAAAGTTAGGTGGGCGGATGAGATTAAGAAGTTTGCAGGGACGGCATGGCCACAATTAGTACATGACCGGGGTTGTTGGAGAAGTATGGGAGAGGCCTTTGCCCTGCAGTGGGCGTAACCAGGCTGATGATGATGATGATGACATATATATATATGTATATATGTATCACACCCTGTATATGTATATATATATATATATACATACAGGGTGTGCCACATAACTTGAGCCAAGAATTTAAATATAAAAGGCGCGTCGGAAGCAAATTGATCCGGATGCATGCCATTCGTAATAGCCTATAGTAACTGTATTGTATTGTTTTCCCTATAACTCTTTTACACCCTATCACTTTCTTTGCAACCCGGAGAGAAGGACTACGTGAGACGTATCGTAAAGGAAACAACTCGATCGGTGATTTCTGAAGGTACTCTACAAAATGCGTATCAGACTTGGAGTTCTCAGCCAATGATTAAGAAGTTGGGTAATAAAGCCAAACGAGTCTGTTAGGGCGAAAATGTAGAGTTATTATAGGCTATTTCAAATAGTATGCGTTCGGTCCAATCAGCTTGTGATGCGCCTTTCATTTTTAAATTCTTGGCTCAAGTTATGGGGGACACCCCGTATATTGTGTGTGTGAATATCAAGTGGGCTTCTGAAGAGCACATTCAATGTGGTGAACAGGGTTTTAATCATGGATCGATGAGCGACGTGGTGCGATGAAGTACCTACTGCATTTCGCTCACCTTTGCCGCTCAATTGACCTTAAAATTGTACTCTTCATTGTGTTGCGTAGTCAACCCGGCGGGTCCATTTTTGACCCTCTGCCTTTTAGCGCTTACATTCTCTGTTATTTTCTCTCAACTGTTGAGCCTTCTTTTCTAGGTGACCTGCCTCATCTATACGAGGGCGAAGTACGATTTGAAAAGAACCTACCTGGGCTGGTGGCGAGGAGCGGTTTTCGTATTCGTGATATGTCAAATTGAGATCCACATCTCCTGTCTAACCTTAAATGACAGCGATATAAGTGAGGTCAGTTGCAGTAGCTCGTTGGTTTACACTAACGACGCTCTTCATGCAGCTCTCTCGTGTTTTGTGTGGTTTTGAACTGGAGTGACATGCAGGAGGGTAGCATGCCTTCACGAAATATGAAACGTTCAGAACAAACCTTTCTTCGATGGTTGCACATATGTTAATTGCCCGCGAAACGAACCACCGTCAAGTCGGCGTCAGTTTGCATTGGAGAATTCCCCAATTGAAACTGAAATGTTTCAAGCGGATAGAGAGAGAGAGGGAAATTGAAGAGTGGAAAGGCAGAGAGGTTGATCGGACGCACTTCCGGTTCGCTAGCCTGCACCGAGGGAAAGGGTATGGGGATGACGAGACAGAGAGAGAAGATAAAGGGAGCCCAGTTTCGCGTTTCTTTGAAGGATGTACCGAGTCTACAAGCGGTCACCAACATCTGTCGACTTGAGGTACTGCAACAACGTTTCGTGGCTTTCTGTGCCATCAACGCGTACGGTCATGGTCCAATGATCTTCATTTCCGAAAAGAAAATGTCGTTGTCCAACCGCTTATATGCTGTCCGGCGGGCTTCACGTTCGATGTCGTAGAGCGGGCACAGACATAAGGTATATTCGCTCATTTCTGATGTTGCACAAGAGTCGCAAATGGGCGTATACCTTATTCCGATGCGGAACTAGTAGGCTATTCTAAGTACCACCGCGAGCTATGTTGGCTTCTAGTTATCATAAGGATATTTTTATTGATATTTTCTTCCCTGCCATCAGATAAAAGCTGAATAATATGTATTTAGGTTTTCCTTATTCTTGAGACCTCCTGTTAATATTCGCTTTTCTCTGTTTTACGACATCTTAAATTATGAGGTCATTTGTGAATAGCAAATTATTTCGTTAAAAGCGTTAACAAATGTGCGACAGAAGTCCTACTCAATTTCTCATTATTCCATCAATGAAAATGTAGCATGTCCTACGGCCGCGTTGAAATGATGAGAAGAGCAAGGCAGTTACAAAAGGGTGAGTTTCGAATCCAAATTATTATTAGGCGAGCTTGCATTGAAAAAATAACACTCAAAGGACAAAGGGACCTATAACGTAAAACTATTCCAATATGTTTTTATTCCAATCTCCTGACGTCAAATTTGTGTAACCGCCGACGCAAGCATCAGGCGGTCGCCCATGGTGTTGTCTGAAGAGACCAATCAAACGCTCTCCTCGATTATAGGAGGTCACATTTCTTCGCTTGAAAAACAAATAACATTGCCTGCACCGAGTGGCTTGTCTTATCTAATTGGCTCACAAGAGGCGAGGAGCACGCACAAGTGGACAGGAATTCGATAGGGCCGAGTCACTGCACTGAAAGTCGTTAACCGGATGAAGAAGGTATTGCCGGCGTCTCTCATTCGTCCACTTTCCCTTACTTAGCTTACGGTGGCTCATTGACAATCGCCGCGACATGCAACGGAAGCTTAAAAATCACGCTAAAACGGATCCTCAGCAAAGAAGAGTTGGCAGAACGAGGTTGTAAACGTGCCGAAAGTGCTCGAAAACGTTACACGGTCATATAAAAAGTTTTATTATACTCAAATAAACCCACGCTCTGCGGCAGGTTCGAGTAGACAGCGCCTGAGTGATCGGCGGCAGCCATCTTTTATTCCTTTCGGAACGGGGCAGCCTGCGGCTATTCAGAAGAACATTCAGTTTTGTTCAGCATATTATAGCATCTTTAACGCGTACACGTCACATGGAAGCGGTGAGTTTTTGCGGTTTTGTGACGTCGTATGCGGTATGCAGTTTTGCGGTTTTGTGACGTCGTCGGTTTTGTGACGGCAGGTGAAATGGTTGCAGCCCGAAAACTTTTGACTAATAATCCAGAGCTAAATGCGTCGAATCAGAAATAACTATTGTTTTTTCGTTCGGTCAAATCATGTATCATCACTGTGTACACGTCATGTCAGATGGGGAGGTATCGCGGCTTTGTGGCGTCGTGTGACAGACAGGTGAAGTGAAGTTGGTTCAAAAATATTCTTCACCTATCGTGGAGGGCTGCCTGCAGAATTTGGATTGAAAAGTTTGGGATATATTAACGATATAGCGCCCAAAGATGGCAGCGGGCAAGGTTGTCCTTCGTCGACATCTTATCTACGGATCAAACATTGGCTCATCAGACTTATATGCTTGTACATTACAGCGCTATCGTGGTCGCTCCAATGTTGTCGACAATGTAGGCTAGTATTCGCTGCACAAGGGCAATCTGATTACATAACGCGTTTTGGCTATTGAATTCGTAACAGCATTCAGGATATTTGAGGTACATGCAAGCGCAGCATGAGCCAAGCGATAACGATTTAACAGTCGTTAGATGATAAAGAAAGCTCAGCCGAAAAAGGAAATAAAACATGCACAGTTGCTTTATATATTAGTGGAAACAGGGCACGTGGTAGAGGTGGATTCCCAGACTATACAGAGGGGCTGAAACACGAGAACTTCAAGAGCTAGACACTTCCAGATTACTGTTACTTATTAAATAAGCATTTCGAGTGCCGATGTATCTTTGGTTCAGGGCCCAGTTCCATCACGGCCTGTCGGAGCTAATATTTCACGTGATAATATGTATGACAGCATTATTTGTCACAAAATGATGGCATTCTCTAGACCTAAACATTAGACAGCCAAAACATATGCCGCAACGCACTCACCATTAAACTTCAGTGCATTTGGTTCCATCGCACACTTCCACGCTGCTTTATGTGTCAAAAAGTAAAAAAAAAATATCCAGTGGTTTCCGCCAGGAAGCTGTGTTTATTCTTAATGCTTCCAGGAAACCAAGCCAGATGCCACCAACGCTCAGACGTCTTATCGGGAGCGCACACAATGTACTCCCACATCTTGTGCAATGTACCATAGCGCTGGGCTTCTTGTATGGTGTAGGAAAATCCATTGCAAAAGCAGAAGTGCATGGATGGGCACATTTGTTTAAACTCATGAACTTCATTAGCGGAAAGAAAATCTATCCAAGCTTTCACATTTCCTTTATAAGAAGCCTACTGCATCATCTATATGCTGGATGTTTTTAACAGCGTCATATTAAAATATAAAATCAAGATAAATCTTAGTGGCATAATTTTTTATTCGAGTGTTCAGATTGGTAGCCTCTATACGGAGTGAGTTGAGCAGTTCTGTGCGCAATTAATGGAACAACGTTAATTAATTTTTCAATAATTGATCTTAGGTGGCCAACGCAAATGAGTGGTTTAGAGCCCGCTCTCGAGATTACTTAGCCAAGCGAAGAAATTTTTATTAGACATGCTTCTATGTGAACAAATATTGTGCCATTAAGCGGTCTCCAAAAGCGTAACTGAGGCGGAAAAAGAACGCCTGTTAGGTCGGTCTGACTGCACCTAGCCAGTTGTGATATTGTCATCAACGGTGCTGCTCCCTGAGCATGTTCCTTAGGGCTAGTGCTCTCGCAATTTTTCTTCACGTTGTTTTTTTTTCTCAGACAAGCTCTTATCGAAAGGTTGTTCGGCCGCAGAAATGATACACACGACGTAATGATGGCACAGATTTTGTGCGTCATTACCTCCAAGACTTCACGCTGTCACCAAGACAAGGAAGATAAAGAAGGTGAACAGCTAGGCCAGTCGTGCCGATGGTGTTGGTGCCATCGTGGAGAAATCTGAGGCCGCCATGTTGACGTTATACTGAGATAATATTATGAATGCACTGTCATCCGTTCTTGTTTTCTGGATTTAAATATGCGTTTAAAAGACTCTGTGTCCCATTAGTCTCCGAGAGTAGATGTAAGCATGGAAATACACAGATACAGCACTCGCTCGGCCCCATAGATATTATTTGCACTTGCCCATGGATGCACACCGGCACAAAAAGTAGGCACATACACGAAAAAACACGCATACAGAAATGTGCGTATACTCGTACACGCATAAGCGCATCCTGCCCACGCACCTTCAAGTACGGAGACAAAAAAACACGCGCACTCACAAATGCAAGCACACACGCACGCGCACTCAAGACGTGCACACGCGTATAGGCTCTCTCTCCTCCCTCCTACATCTCAAAAATTTGCGCGTGCAGTCCGAAAGACATCCGCTACGTCCTCACCGTTCCAACGCCCGCTGGAGTACATCGCTTTACGGTTTAAATTTGGCGCTTCTTGATGACGATGATGGTTTATTAGCATCCCCTTTGAAACGGGGCACTGACAAACAGTCAAGTAGCCTGCTTGATATAATCAGGTATGGCATACACCTTCTTTTTCATTTTAACATTGTTGTATGCATATCCTTAATAATTTTTTTTCACACATCTTTTTTATCTCATATCACTTCGTAGGCCTCTAACGGATCTGGTCGCATCAATCTCTTCCCTGCTTTTTTTTTCACACGAACGCTCAAACAATCCATGATTATTCGACGGCTGCCAGGCTGTAGCTTCCATCCACTTTAGATCCCAGCGCTTCTGGAAAGTGCACGTTATCTACACGTCTCACTGGGCGAATCCCTTCGCATTTCTGAGGGATGTAGTAGGTGGTCTCGGGATTTTGTATAAAGCATACACACACCTCGATGTTGTTGCGAATGTCGGCTTCGGTATGATTTTGTCCTTGAAGAGGCGGCTCTAGCCTCAAATAGCAAAGCACCGCTCTTGAATTATCGTACAAGTATTCTCTATTTTCTTCTTCCCATTCTTGTAATTACCCATACTCTTTTTTGTTTCCATTCCCTGCATCCAATTCACTCCCTGTTTTTCTTTTACTTTAATCCTGATGGCTCTTGGCTGTCTATTTGCAATTTCGATTAGTCTGTACTTAATTGCCAACTTTGTTGTCCTCTTCCTACATTGTGTGCCCACGCTTTTGAGCTGGAGATACTTGTGCACCTTAACCATAATTTATTTTGATCCATGTTCCTGCGCCTTTATACGAAAATAATTTTGCTTTGTGCTTCTCTGACTTCAAAACAGTCCTAACCTATGACAACTTGCAGTGCCTCATTTGTGCTTTTACCTTGGTCCCCCAAAGCCAACCCGCCTACGGATGTTTGGTTAACTTTCAACTCCGTCAAGATATTATTTTAAGCACAAAAAGGCATGAGCAAACGCTAGCGCTGGCACAATTACTCGCTTCCAGATTTCATACACCAGCTCAAAATGGTTGTGGTTCGAGTGAGCCCTTTGTTCGAATATTGCTGCATTCCGCTTTTTCTTTACATTAAGGTTACCTCGGTGGGTGCTTGAGTAAGTCTTTCCTTCATTTATATATACACAGCGGTATACGCAGAAAAGCTAGTGCCGTGTGAATAGAGATGACTTTCTCAGTCATTAGAACATCCATGGCGTAGCATTCTGTAATGAACAATATGCACCACTTTGCCTTCGCTTTGCAAGCCTAGATGGCTGTAAGAGTGCAATCCCTATTTTGCCATGTTAACTAGCTCAAACAGCTTCTTCTATGCTAACCATGCTGAATTACAGACAAATTGTCGTTACACACGCAGCAATGTAGTGCACTGGGTATCATATCTGCTGTGCCAAATATTCACTTCAGATGGCCATAAAATCGAAACAAAGTGTGAGTCTTGCGAAACGGCAGCGAAACGATGCGTGAAAATTCTTAATATCTAGGATGGCTTTGGATGTATCCTGGCACTTAACTTTCCATGAGTCGCATTGTAACCACTCCAACCTGACACTGCAGTGAAACATTCAAGATATTTGAGTGCGATAGGGACAAATACTGTGTATTCAGAAATGCAAGAATTGAACTGCACGTCCCCAGTCGCACAATATGGGCAGACAGTTACTATAAGAAACATACACACGACGAACCTAAGAAAGCAAATAATGACACATGTAAAGGGGAAAAGGTAAACGCTCCCTTAAAAGGCATTGATTTTAGAAAGATGGCCATTCTGACAGATGGACAGAACCTTCAGCCTCCAAGGCAAATGTCTGGATGCGACTTTTCATGCGCAATAATAGATTTGAAGGCATGTGCTTGTAAATTGGCTGGTTAGATCAGCTGACCTCTCTCCGCTCGATTTCTTTCTTTGGACTTATGTGAAAGATCGTGCTTACATGATCGAGACGGACATCAGATTAGTCCAAGGCAAAGATAACGGATGTCTGCCGTAGAATGCCGACATTGGCCAACAAGAAAGCCACAGAAGATATGATGATGCGGACTCAGTACTGCGTCGTTGCAAAATGAGACTTAGTGGAATACCACGTCTATAGTCAGCAGCTGGCGTTTAACGGAGCTTGCGAATTCATAGATAATAAGGACACATTGGAATCTGTTTTTTTTGTGTGTGTGTGTAGACATAAGAGGACGGCTGACCTCTGCAAAATTGTGCATGAAAAGGCGGAACTACGTGCACAGGCCGACGAAGCTCCGAACATCTTTAGTAGATGTTGGCACGGGAAACTTCTATACGGCACTAACTTTGTACGGGTCTAAGCGCACACCAGATGAATCAACAAGATGATGGAGGACAGTAATTTGGCAGCGTCTGAAGTGACATTTTCAAATCAAATCAAATCAAATCAAGTTTATTCGTTACACACAAAGAAACGGGTCGAATTATGTTGAAAGCCAGCATTGCGAAAATGAGAAATAACGAGCGAAAGGCGCTCCAGGTGCGTGGTAAATGTAGGATCAAAACGATGACGTTATCTAAGTAAGAAAGACAGTTGGACCACTTGAGACCATGTAGGAATGTGTCCATCAGGCGTTGAAAACTAGCTGGTGGATTAGCTAAGCCGAAAGCCATGACTTTGAGCTGTCATAAGCCATGGGATGTTAAAAAGCCGATCTTCTGGCAGTCGATGTCGTCGGCGGCCACCTGCTAGTAGCCGGAACGAAGCTCGGGGGGAGAAAAGTACTTCGCACCGTGAGGCAGTCGAGGGCGTCATCAACGTGTGGTAGAGTATGAACGTATTTCTTGATGACTTTGTTCAGGCACCGGTAATCCACGCAGAAGTGCCTGATGGAATCCTTCCTTTCAACTAAAACGAGAGGGGCACCCAAGGACTGGATGACAGTTCATTCAACGATTCTTCGAGAGAGCATCTTATCAGCCTATGTTTGAATGATTTGTCGTTCCTGCAACGACACACGGTATGGCCGCCTGAATATCGGCTGGGCATCATCGGTATCAATACGGTGTGTCGTGAGAGAAGTCTGGCCTAATGGATGACCGAGGTGAAATTTGTTGCTGAATGTGGAGAACAGATGGCATAACTGGTAAGCTCGGTGAGGTGCAAATTCAGAAGCAATCATGTTTGTGAGTCTAAGAAAGACAGCCTGAAAAGAACATGAGTCAAGGGGAGATGGCATAATATCACCGGTCAAGGCTGAAAATTGGCAATCTTGGGAGGAGGGCAGTGTACTTAAGGCTATACTTTGCGGTAGCACGTGGTCACCGATTCCGAAGCTGACGAGGTGAAGGCTGGTAGAGCTATCAGTGATACCGACGTCGGTTTGCGGAACAGCAACATAATGGGCAAGGAAGACGTGCGCGAGATGAGACACAACCCAGTCACAGTCAGGCACAAGGGGAACTGTAGAAAGCAGGACGCATGTCCTGGCTTGTGGAGCGAATTGAAGGTGCTCGGCGGAACACAGTCTGCTAAGCACTGTTGCGTTTCGCCTGCGACACGTGGTTTTGCCGGCGCGACTGCGGCGGGGCGGCGGACATTTTGGCCCGATCGTCGTCGCCGCAACACTCATCGCCAGGTGTTTCCAGGCGCGTCTGCGGCGATGCGACCGCCTAGGGATCATCCTCGCATTCCAGTCATTGTGCCCGAAACAGGCGATGCCAAAGCAGGGATCTCATTCCAGTTATTGGGCCCGAAACAGGCGATGCCAAAGCAGGGATCTCGTTCCAGTCATTGTGCCCGAAACAGGCGATGCCAAAGCAGGGATCTCATTCCAGTTATTGGGCCCGAAACAGGCGATGCCAAAGCAGGGATCTCGTTCCAGTCATTATGCCCGAAACAGGCGATGCCAAAGCAGGGACCATCTTCTCATTACAGTCATTGTGTCCGACCGGCAGCGCCACGACAGGGTGCTACGAGATCGTGCTCGACATGGTGCTACGGCATCGCTACGACAGTGTGCGTCACCATTAGCCCATTGTACATTCACGTGCTCGTCTTTTGAGGGGTTCCTTCTTGCCCTCAACTGCGAGAGTATAAAAACAGCTGCCCCCGGACGCCAAAAGGGAGGGCTCCGATTTCTTCTGTTGAGTGAAGTGCTCTCCCGTCTCTCTACTACGGTCAAACCTGACCGCCAACTCTTTGCGATGTTAAAATAAACAAGTTGTTTCGTTGTTACCAGTCGACTCATGCTTTGCCGGGACCTTCGGATGCTTCCAGTTGTACCCCAGGCCGCCAGGCCAACGCTACCCTTGGGGCTTGCGACCCAGGTACAACCACGGGCGTCAGCGCCGAGTTCCCAACAGATCGTACCAGCAGTCGGATCCAAACAGCACTTCCTCAGGAGGATGAAGGCAAGGCAAAAAAAGGACAAGTCCGGCGGAGCAGTGAGTAAGGGCAGAGAGAGTGGACAGAAAATCAAGGCCTAGAATAACATCATGGGGACACTCTTGAAGAACACTAAACAAAATATATGTTTGCGGCAGCCGACACCAACGCGAGCGGCACACACTCATATAGTGGTCAGTGATCTTCCGTCAGCAACTCACACAACACAGGACGCTGCGGATGTCAGGACTTTAGTGAGCCGTCTACAAAGCTGGTTGCTCATCGGAGAAATCCGCGCGCATGTATCAACCGGAGCTGTTAGAGGGACACCAACTACGTCACATAAAGTAAATTCCTATTCGTTGGTAAGGTCAGTAGTGCAGTGGCAGTCCCAGTCATTCTACCAGCGTCTTACCTCAAACCGTCAATTTCCCGTAGAGTGCAGGTACATGGGGACGGAGAACGGCAAATAGTGGCTGAGCGAGGCAGGGGCCATCGTGTTGAGGGTGAAGGACTCTGCCATATAGATGAGGGCGCCTGAGCAGAGTTGTATGGCTCTGTGGAATTTTCCGGTGGCGAGCGGCGATAAAGTTGGAACGCGGACTGAATAGTGATGACTTCTAGGTATTACGGAAGTATTACGGGAAGTGGGGTCAACCCCTCGGCAGTTGAAACAGATCGGCTGATTACGAGATGTTTGCCATTCCGCTACGTTGCAGAAAGGCCGAGAGGGGTACTGGCATCGCGAAGACGGGGTAGTACAAAAGGCGCAGGTGTCCGATCGGTTGATGGTGAAAGAGTGAATTCCAAGGTTCAACTTCCGTGCACGACAGCCTGCACAAGGGGAATCGGCGGTCGAGAATGGTTCGAACAGGTGTGGAAGCGAACCGGTGCCTTTCTCTGAAGAATACGAACGACATCGAGAAAGAATTTAACAAGAAGGGACATTCGATCAAAACTGGCAATAGGACACTCGTCACGCCTAGTGTTGATCACATACGTTGGTTGACGCGAGCATCGTAAAAAAGCATGTGAAATGAGCTTTCAGACAACGTTTTATTTTTTTTATTCTTTTTCGCTAAAACTAAGAAGTTTCAGTATAAATGATCTTATACTTCGCGACCCATTTTCTTGCGTTACCTAGCTTGTTACCTGTTACCGTTACAAGCTTGTTACCTAGCAACAAGCTTGTGGCATGCCGGATGCGCCATATGATGCGTCGTGCGCCAGACGTGCCATGACATGCCACCGAAGCAAGCGAGGCCGGCTGCGCATGTGAAGCTCGTCTGGTCGGCGACGCGTCTCATGTGATGTATCCCGTTTGTTGGGCTCCCAGCGTTTTCTTGCGTTCCTTCTGCATTTCGGCCCGGCACCATTGCACTATTGGACTACGGCAAGGTGACAGATTTTGCTTGACTGTCTGCGACGCATTTCCAGCAAATTTAGGCTTGCGGTACAAAAGTGAGACTAGTGACGCAGTTAGTGAGAAACAGCTCGGCCGTTCTGGAGCAGTTAATTTGAGTTAATGACTCGTACTGGGAAATGTTTGCGACGGTTTCTATGAGCCCCAACATTATTCTAAAATATTTCGGCAGTTTTTAGGCACGCTTGCCCCACCCGGCTATGTGTTGCAGTTAGCGAAATGCAGCTCGACCGCGGGTATTCGCGTGTAGCGAATCTCACTAGGACAAGTTCGAGACGCTTTCCTTGACCCACAGCATTATTGTATTTCGCTACATTTTGGAATACTTCTGAGGTGCGCGCGCCGCGCCTCGCGTTCTCCCACAGTTAGCGAAAAGCAGCTGCCCTGTGCACCATAATCATTCCAAGCGCTACGCTAGAAGGTGTCTTACAGAGGTCCTCTTCTCTAATTATTCTTAATATGTGGCTGAACTATTATAAAGATATACCTTGACAATATCGAAAACGCACAGCTTTTGTGCGGCCTTGCAGAATCCAGTAAAATTTCTTGTAAAAGTGACCGTCGAGCAGTTGGACTAGAAATTTTAATTACCTGTATTATTAACACGTAGCTTAAAACGTTGCGCGCACGTGATTCACGCTTGAACCCATATCGTCCACAATGACAGCCAGTGTCACGTCTCCATATCAAAAGTCTCCCTAAGATATAAGTGTAAAGTATACATGAAGCCACAAAAAGAAAAACAATTACCTTTTGCATGCAATCTGACGTAACTTGAGCTATTTCTAGGTATATGAAGTCGTTGCCTAGTTCAGCTGACCAAGGATAATGGGGATGCCTACTACGTGCGTTGTATTAAGTATGAAGATCGGAAAAAAGCAGTATTCACCAGTTATCTGCAAAACTGATAATTAAGCCACCGAAAGCCGAGTTGCTGCTATGGAAAGCAACTGGCAATTTCTCCCTGTCTCCTTGTGTCACCACTGTCCGCGAATTGTACTTGTATTGATTCAGTACGTGATCTAAACTTATTATAAATCAATATTTATTAGCAATTCAATAGGTTTTAACAATTTATTTTTTTAATAACAAAAGGAACATGGCTACAGGAAGACAAAAGGCGGAAGGTGGTAGCTGCTAAGCGAAGGTTCAAGTTCTGAATTCTTTCAAAATGTTAGGAATCATATATTCAATTCTTGAACTGTGACGCAAGCAAGTTACGCTTAAAATTTGTAAGCGGGACACTGCGCTGTGATTATTTAATTATTATACAGCATTCATCTGCTCTCTGACGGCTGAGTTATCTATAGAGATTTAAAAGAATGGCAAACTTATTTTTATTTCTTTATTTATGACATATTGCAGGCCGTGAGGCCCCATAAGGACTGGAATACAAAAATATAAGAATGCAACATCCAGATTCATGCAAAACGAGCAGTAGGAAATAAATCGTAACAATACTAATATGAGCTGACCAACATGGTCACTTGTAAGGTCAATAAAATCTGCACAGTAAGCAGGCAAACATTTCAATCAGTGATATCCTGAGGAAAGACAGAATGCTGAAATAAATTAGCTTAGCAAAATACGTGGAAGAAAAAGGTGATGGGAATTTCGGGTTTGTCTACTTGTCGATAATGCTATGTACAGTGAGGAATTTAAACCAAGTTTCTGGTTAATTAACAAATTTAACCACTGAAGGGTTGGGATTAAATTCGATTGCATTAGTGCTATGACGGAAACGGTTCCACTGTAGTGTGAAAAATTGATACAGACGACTTTCCTTTGGATTTTGTCAAGTGCTTTTATGTTGGTGGTGGTATGCGGGCCCCAGACAATACACGCATATTCAAAGTTAGGCCTTATAAAGGTTTCGTATGCTAGTTCTTTGACCTGGATTGGTGTATCTTTTTCTCGATGGCGCAACAAGCAAACTTTACGTAAGAAGAGCGGGTATTAGAAATGTGCGTGTTTCAGCTTAAGTTGCGTGTTAGTGTCACACCAAGATGCTTGTGTTCGTTTACTTCTGTAATTAATCTTGAACCCAGAGAAAAATAGAATTTAAATGGATTGAGTTTTATAGTAATGCGTACAAAAAGTCCTCTACGACTTTGACGTCTTCGCTAATTGGTTTAACAAATGGGTCATGGAAATAAACTTTAACCAACATATATTTATGAGAGTGTCACAAATTACTTGCACCTTAATCTTTATTCATACGTGAACCTCACCGCCATTAAGGCAATTTTGTGTGCGGCAAACATCAACATTGTTGTGGTACATCAAATTCGTACGAAGTTAATTCCAAGCCACAATGGTTCTTTAAAAAAAAAACTGAATATTCCAAGTTATAAGACCTGCAAATGTGAAGCCCAAATTTAAGCGGGTAGACTTCATGCGAGGAAACATTATACGCGGACTTCTGATCAGCATACTTTCGCATAATTATAGAAGTTTGAGTAAAGCAGCTTAAGTCGTAACCTGCTTCGTCATTCAAACAAAGGGATGACACAAAGTTTCTTTTTTCATTGCTGTTACAGCTACAAAGCAGCCGGGTCTCCCAAGGCCATACCTTGCCTTACTGGATTGGTTTTACTTATGCATTATTATGGACACCCAAATATTGATCACTCACTGGGAAAGCATACTCCAAAACTCGTAAGACACAAGGTTTATATGCTGCTCCTCATACCCCGGAATTCTGCACACATTGTGCGGTACTTGCAGCAATGGATAACTGAATAGGCACACTGATATATATTTATTTATTTATTTATTTATTTATTTATTTATTTATTTATTTATTATTACCTCAAAGGCCCCAGTGTGGGGTATTACATGAGGGATGGGTGACCACTTCAGTGGAATATGGACTCAATGGCAGCCTTGAAATGATGTGGATTGGAGTGGTGCACTGCGTCGGCGGGAAGGTCATTCCAGTCCCGGGCAGTCTTCACAAAGAAAGAATGTAGGTGCGCAGTGATCCGGGCAGGCGGAGGATACACAGATTTTTCATGACATAATCGGCAAGACTGGCGGTGTGCTGGAATGATGGCTGGAGTACTAGGAGCAGAATGATAAAATTTATGATAAAGGCACAGTCTGAAAATATGACGCCTTATATCTAGATTGGAAATTCCTGCTTTTAATTTTAGCTGAGAGACACTAGTGTGGTAAGAATAATCAGAATAAATATAGCGAGCTGCACGATTCTGAACTGCTTCTAGAGTGTTAGAAAGGGTGGTTTGGTGTGGGTCCCAAACAGGGCATGCGTATTCTAGCTTAGGTCTGACAAAAGTTAGATAAGTTAGTATCTTTAGGGATGGTGGTACGAAGCGCAAGTTGCGGCGGAAGTAACCAAGCGTGCGATTGGCTTCGTTAGTGATGTTGGTAATATGAGGGGACCAAGAAAGGTTATTTGAGAGTGTAAGGCCTAGGTACTTGCATGACTCCACTGATGATATTTCCGAGTTGCAGAGAACGTACTTAGGAGTATGGGGAATCTTTCGTCGATGAAAAGGTATTAGTAAGGTCTTTGTAGTGTTCAGTGACATTAGCCACATGCTGCACCACAAGGTTACTTTGTCTAGGTCATCTTGCAATGCATGGTTGTCGGTATCAGCTAGGATTGGGCGATAAATGACACAATCGTCAGCAAAAAGGCGAATGTTAGATGTGAGATTAGCCGGTAAATCATTAATATATATAAGGAATAGGAGGGGCCCGAGAACTGTGCCTTGGGGTACACCGGAGAGAACAGGGCTTTTAGAGGAGGAATGGTTGTTAGCATACACAAACTGTTGTCTGTTAGTTAAGAAATTTCGTATCCAGTTCAAAACAAGGGGATTAAGGTGCAAGCGAGAAAGTTTTAGGAGTAGTCGTTGATGCGGAACTTTGTCAAACGCCTTTTCGAAATCTAAAAAGAGGGCATCAACTGGAATGTTTTGATCAAGGTTAGAGCTTATGTCATTTATAAAGAGTGCTAATTGGCTATCACAAGATAAACCTTTACGGAAGCCATACTGGTTAGGGTGGAACAAACTGACAGATGTTAGGAATGAAGCAATGTGGGAGTAAAGCACATGTTCCATCAATTTCGAACAGACGCTAGTTAGAGAAATTGGGCGGTAGCTACTACATGATGATGAAGGACCTTTCTTTGGGACTGGAATAACCTTACCCACTTTCCAGTCATCCGGCACCACTCCTGATGATAAGGATTGTGAAAAATGTGACATAATATCTCGCTTGTTACATATTTAGTATTTTTTAAGACTTTAGAATTAATACCATCGATGCCAGGTGAAGACGACAGCTTTAAGGAATCAATGCATTTCCTGATTCCATCAGAACTGAAGGTGATTGCGGGCATGGTATGGTAACTGAAAAGTGGGAATTCAGGAAGTTCACCTTTAGGCTCATTCGTAAACACGGAAGAGAATGCATGATTAAGCGCTTCGGCGATTTCCTGATCAGGAATAGGCTTATTTTTCTCGTCGCACAGAGCAAGTGGTTGCGAACGCTTTGGATTTATAATATTCCAGAATTTTTTGGAGTTATTTCGCAGGATGTTTGGTAGGGTAGTCGAAGAAAAGGAGCGTTTTGCTTGACTAGCAAGGGATAGGTACGTTTTTTCAGCGGTGTAGTATTTCTGCCATGCGCACTCAGAGTTGGAATGCCTAGCAGCGCGGTAAAGACTTTTCTTTTTATTGTTGAGAGGCTTTGGTGTCGTATTAAACCAGGGTGATGAGTGCTTTTCAGTTACAGTGATAGTAGGTATGTAAGTTTTTATCAGCTCAAGCATATTATTTTTGAAAAGAAGCCAGTTAATTTCAACAGAACGTTCTAAGAAACCGGTAAAGAACGAGCTGGCAAATTCCGCTAGTTTAATATTCATATCAGTATAGTTGCCTTTGTCGTAAAGCGTAATAGTCTTTCTAGTTTTAGTGAAGGCAGGGATGTCACTTTGGAACGAGGTATGTAGCACTGAATGATCGCTAAGGCCAGGTAAGTGCGTATGTGGTGAAACATTATCGGAGTGAGAAGTAAGGATGAGGTCTAATATGTTAGAAGACTTATCATTGTGCCGCGTGGGGTTACTGAGAATTTGTGTTAAGCCAAACGTAAGGCACGTATTAAGAAAATCACTTTCGACATTGTTTTTTGACGTTGTTTCAGCTATATTGAACCAATTGATGGCGGGGAAGTTGAAATCGCCGAACAGCATGATGGGTGATTGGGGATAAAGTACTGTTACGGTGTGAAGCACCTCATGGAAGTCAGCTACGAAAGAGCTGTTTGCGTCGGGTGGACGATAGCATGTACCGATAACAACGGCTGGGCGGGAAGCGTTGCTTATCACAAAGACAATTTCTAAGGGCGTTGTTACTGTTATTTCAGCACACTGAAGACTTTCGTGTGCGCATATCAGTACGCCGCCCCCCTTTTTGTGGGATCTGTCGCGTCGGAATATAGAAAAATTTGGAAAATGTGAAAGAATTTCTGCATTATTAATAGACGGATTAAGCCAAGTTTCAGTAAGAAGGACTATGTTCGATGCCGTTGTACTGAGCAGGCTTTGGAGGGCATCAAGTTTGGGAAGAATACTGCGAATATTGGTGTAAAGAAATGAAAGGGAGTTATAGGGATGGTTATTGGGATGGTTGTTGCGACGGTCGGATGCTAGGAACCCGGTGATCGAGCCACTACCTTATCGGAACTATGGTCGTATGTGTAAGTTGTACTTCCCATTAGTAATTTGTCGTGGCGTAGTTTGAAGGGTCTATTTTGCGCTTTGGCAAACTGAACTAGGTGTCTTCTAGCTGTTAGCGTGTTAGAAGAGTAGTCTTCCGAGATCCGATATTCAGTTCCTTTTAGTTTTTTAGCGCATGACAACACGCGTTCTTTTACTTTAAAATGCGCGAATTTGACAATTATAGGTCTATTTCTGTTACTATTAAAGCGACCTAATCTGTGTGCTCTTTCTATGTCTAAATGTTCAACGGTGGTGTTAAGTTGTGTACTGCAGTGTTTAATCACTAGGGCTTCGGATGCAGCCCATCTTTCATTTTCAGTGTCTTTCAAACCAAAAAATACTAGATTTGATCTTCGCGCTCTATCTTCCGAGTCATTAAGTTTAGCCTGAATAGACGCAATCTGATTTGCACTCTGTTCGGCGAGCGTCCTGAGCTCGTCGACCTCTTTTTTTACCGCGATAAGTGTTGAGCAGTCTTCTTTTATCTTAGTTAGTCGTTTTTTTATCTCATCAAAAGATTTGTCGCTCTGGGACAACTTTTGCTTGATCGACTTCATATCATTTAATAATGAAGTTTGGCCAGTACGGATTTCGATCAGTGCTTCCAATATATCATTAGGTTCTTCATTGCCGCGGGTGGTAGGTCTGGGGTTAAGCTCAATGTCACCGGATAAAATTAGAAGTTGCCGAAGAACATGAAAACAGTCGAAAAGAATAGCAAAACAACAACTTGGGTTTGGCAGCACCAATAAAGCAGCATAGCGAGTACGTCGAGACGCGAATAAGGAATAGTGATAGTTTACCTGCGTGACAAATAAGCGTCGAAGCTTAGCGTTCATCGCCATGGCTGTGGTGCTGCCAAACCCATGAAAGGCCGCGCGGGTTCCGAGCGGCCCTATATGGCAGAGGTGCGGAGAGGGTGTAGATGTCTCCCGATTAAACGTGGCCGGTATCACAAGGGCATGCGCAGTCCAGGGCGGAGGCAGGTTAAGCGCAGCCGTGCGCTGGGTTTGTTTTGGTGTCCCGAGGGCGCTGGAAGGCGTGTGATCCGGCTGTACAAGTGGTGGTGCAGCAGGAATGGTCGATTGGATGAAGTTACTCGGAACGTCGACGGCATACCCACCGCTTGGTTCTAGCGGCGGCAACACTGGGCAGGAACTCGGCCCGGCTGAGTGCATCGTGCTAAACGGTGGATGGCATGGCCAGCCGGCGAAGAGCACTTCGGCGGTGGGGTTCCAGGACGTGGGGCCGGCAGTTCCATCGGTGACACCAGGAATTTCCTCACTGTGATGCTGGAGGTCAGACAGCAGGAACATCTGCGTGACAAATAAGCGTCGAAGCTTAGCGTTCATCGCCATATATATATATATATATATATATATATATATATATATATCGCCCGACCATCAACATGTTTCAACTATCCCTCATTCGCATTTCTGGCACTTAGCGTTAGTCTGAGCGTGGTGGTGCGTTAAAGCAGTGTTTTGTTCAGGGATGGGCTCTGCTGGGAGGAGCAAATTATTTTGCACCCTCCCCGGAGAGCGAAAATTTAGCTAGTTTTCTACTTTCACGTCGTGCACGCTCGTGTAGATGTGTGTAGCGCCGGGCAGAGGCTACGACGTCGTGTGCTGCACACGACTCGCTGGGCTGTAGCCATTCACAGCAAACTGGGCGTCGTCTTCTGCATCAGCACACGAAAAGCGCCTCAGTTCTCATTTGGCGGCTGCGCATTTCAGTGCTAGCAGTGACCTGTTGTCTCCAAGGGCGTGTCAAGTCGAGCCTTACTCGCAGTAGCTCGCCATTGCCCCTTACTGGACCAGTGGTGCCCGTCACACACGTTCATACCGCGTACTGACGATGCCGAGGACTAGCGTAGCAGTCCGCACCTAACGCTACCCTCAAAGGAAATGTAAATGCACCAGTATCCTTTCATCAACAATTCTGGAAAAACTGTAGCCAAATACATCGCGAATGCACAGTGCACGAAGGCAACTTCTCCATGCGTATAATACAGCGCGGAGTCTGACTGTCCGCCCCTTCTACGAGTGAGATAATTTTGCCTTCTTGGAAGATTCGATCACTTTCCTCTGCGACACATGGTCACGGAAGCACTTCGCTACCGTCTTTGCAGCGAATATTCGCTGTCGTCGCTATATCAGCAGCGACAGTTCCAGACAAAATGGCGCAATGCATTTACAACCGCCGCGTGCTCCTTTGACGTCCACTACCTGTACTCATCCTAACCGCACTGTAGAAAGTGTAGTTTTGATGCTACACTGTAGCAATAAAAATGGCTTCGTGTAGGTAGGCGGAGCTATACTTTTATACACCAACCAAAGGACGGCGATTTCTTGCTCGAACTGCACTGGTGTAGCCAGTGCATGTAATAACATAACGATATTGACGTCTGGAAGCAGCAGATTTCAATCGTAAGGCGATTTATTATCGCTTGCGTTGCAGCGGCAATTTCAGAGTGAGTGACATTCAGTCTGTATGTTCGCGTAGGGTTTTGAGAGGCAGGAGTGAGGGAGAGGGAATGTGTATGCGTGTGCACTTCATGCGCGCGTGTGCGTGTGAACTTGAGTTTCCGTGAGCGCGTGCTTGTGCCTCAGCATTTGAATCTGCGTGCACACAAGTTAATGTGTCTGCGAGCATATTCGCTTTTGTGTATACGTGCATTTCCGTGTGCATGCGTGCGTACATTTTTGTGCATGTCTACAGGCTTTAGCGTGTTTAAATGTGCATGGGGGCGAACACGCGTGTTATGTGTGCGTCGATGTGAGAGAGAGTGGTGTTTGTGTGTGTGTGTTGGTGTGCATTTGTGTCTGTGAGCGAACAAGCATTTTCTCGCTTGGACCTACTCTCTCGGACAAATGGGATATACAGTTGAAAATTATGGAGTTTTACGTGCCTAAACTACGATCTTATTATGAGACTTGCCGTAATGGGGGACTCCGGAATAATTTCGACCACCTGCGATTGTCTACCGTGTGCCTAAGTCTAAGGACGCGGGTATTTTCGCATTCCGCCCGCATTGCAAAGTGGCCGCCATGGCCGATATTTCATCCCGCGACTTCGTGCTTAGCAGCCGAACGCCGCAGCCACTAAGCAACCACGGCGTGGATATAGAGTTTATATAAACCCCCATTTATGTCCACAGAGAGAAGAACGAATGACAGTGCCCTTGTAGCATCTTTTTCTGAAAGCGAAAACAACGAATAAAACATAGGAGCCAATCCACTCAGTGAAGGAGGATCGCAAGCTAAGCTATAGAAAATCACACAGTGTTAGACAAGAGGACCTATATTGATCTTGATCGTTTGATAATGGCAGCGACGGCAGCTTTGTGATTACTGTGATTTGCACGGATGGGTTTTTTGACAGCCTTAGACAAAATCTTGGCCAAAGTGAACACCACTTGTTGAACACACCCGTTGTTGCTTAGTTGAGTGACTTGGATTGGTATGGCCACTTCAAACCAAGGACATCTAGCACAAACTCAATGATCCATTTCTTGTCAGGTTTTGAAATGCCCACATTGAAGTCTCCAGTTGTGATAACAGGAGTAGTAGCATCGCGGCTAACGCATTCAAAATGAGTGGTCATGAACTTCTCAATATCATACTTGCGTGCCTGGGTACATATACATAGTGAATATCCAAATTCTGTCCTACGTTTATACGGCAAAGACAACTCCACAGTCGGTGGCATTGTCTCTTGCGAGTCAACGGTGTTTAGTCGTACAAACATTTTCTCCACTGCATACATGGCAATGCCTCCAGCTCCTGAGTCAATGTGCTGTTCACAAACGATCACAGCACGCCCATCGACTTGAAACAATTCATCTTGATATTTTTATTTAATTCAACATTAATATTGTTATTATTACTCCGGAAAGAGTGCTTGAAGCCTGCTTCACCTCCACCACGGATTGGCCTCATACGGCGAAACCTATGGGATCGTCCCACAGTTTTGTGCCCATGGACATAAATGCATTTCGGGGCAGAGGTGTGCATCGTCGCTCAAAGAGCGCCTGTGACGTCAATATGGCCACCCTGTAATTTGTCTCGATGGCACCATCACCACCGGCATGGCCCCACGTAGAGCTGCTAAGCAGTTCGCCATCATTATCTTCCCTGCCTCGGCGCCAGCGCACTTCCTTAGGGGCAATGATGCACTAAATCTGCACCACCATTGCGTCCTGCATCGCTTATGCGACCAAGCTAGCTTTCGGCGGCACATGTTCATTGCTGTATGCTGTATTGACTATAATGCTTTACACTTGATGCCTTTCAAAAAATAACGTAAATCTATATAGAAAGCGGACTGACCGTAACGTACATCCTCACGGAGTGATAGCATTGTTATAAATATCACAAAAGGCTGTGGGTGTTCAGGTCGCTCTTACAGGCTTTCTTTTTCTGCGTCAGTTATGTTTTCAAGGAGTTCACTCACATAACATTTGTTCATGTGGCTGTTACAGAAGCATGTTTAATATATTTTTACGCTTAGCTGGATAATCTTGAAGAGTGGCTCCACACTGCTTATTTGCATTAGCCGCCTAAGATCAATTATTGAAAAATTAATTACCGCAGCTTCGTTTAGTACGATAATAATTGCTCTACTTACTCCTATCTACATGTTACCACATTGAACACAGTGTAATGTTAATAATAATCTCAACAAGATTTACATTGGCCTATTTCTTCAACTGTGGTGCCGTTAAAAAATACTGGCAGGATATTCCTGCAGCAGTACGCTTCTAATAAAGCAGGTGCGAATGGTTGGACAGGTTTTTTGGCGCAAATCAGGCTCATGAACTGAAACAAATGTGCCCAAGCATGTCCATCTACCTTTACAATGGACGCTTCTACATTAGGCAAAAAGCATCTCAGCGCTAGTGTACATGACACAAGTTGTGCGAGAACATTGTTCGCGCTCATGATTAGATTTATCAGCGTCGTTGGCATCAGGCTTGGTTTGCTGGTGTTACCGGGCATAAAAACAGCGACCTGGGGAAAAACATTCGATATCTTTTTAGGTGCTTTGTAACAAATGGAGCCGCGCAGATATGTGCGCTTGAACGAAAACTACGCAACTATAGTGATGAATGCTTTGCGGCATATATTTTGGCTGTCTATAGCTAACAAAAAAGAACAATCTACAGCGCTATCTTTAGAATTATAGCTGACATACGTAGCAAAGAAGTTAAACATCAGCTCCGACATACTGCCAATGGTGGAAGCAGCCCCAAACCGCACGGATACATTAGCACACGGAATGGTGCTTTATTAAGGCGAAGCCTTAAGCGGCTCGTTTTCGTGGCTCATACCCGAAAAAAAGTGACATCTTGTCCAGTGACACAAGAAAAGCAGAAGAGGACACAAAAAAGTTGACGAGTGAAACAAAAATATCAGCAGCAATGGCTCATACCCTCGTAAGCGAGCAAAGATGCACTGGCTGAATGTGAATGAAAAAAACGATGGCAAGAAAGAACGAAAGAAACAGAAAGAAACGAGAAACAAAAGAACGAACATAGAACAAAGGAAGGAAGAAATGTTGACCGAAGCAAAAGAAAAAGACGGAAAGGTAGAACGAAATAACTTTTACTTTGTGTACTAGGTGCTCGCATGTGTCGTTGAGGAGGTCGGCTACAGCGCAATACTTCACACTCCCACTCTTTATGTCTTACAAGAAGCCTGACGCCTCCGATGAAATAACTTAATGCATTAACAAGTGTGCAGCAGGCTTTCACCTTCACGTGTTACAGGAGTGCAACATGTTCACCGATATTTTTCTTTACTATTAAGGGGAACAGTGTTAGGCTCTTGAATTTTCAGTATGCCAGCGCCCCAATGCAGTCTTAGGGCCCCTTTGACTATGTTTGAGAGAATATTTAAGGTGACAGTACTACATTTCGTTTAACTTTTACGGTGACCTTTCTGAAGTATCTAACCATTGCCATAATGTCATCCGTTTGGCGCAAGACGCACGTGCATGTATACGACATTGCCGGAATGTTTTTGCATAGCTTATAGCAAAAAAAGTGTTATCTACTAAGAAAGCGGGTGAAGCAATAAATGCGTACATTACGCTTAAGTGCGAGCGCCAGCACTTGCGCTGGAATTTATCATGGTTTATATAGTATTAACCAACGCCTTGACCAGCAGATCAGATTCCGACAACGAGGGACAGTGCGCGCCGGTATCGTTTTTGTGGTGGTTCTTATATCGTGGTTTTTATGTGCCAAAACTAAGATCTCCCTATGAGGCATGCCGTAATGGGGGCCTCCGTAAATTTGGACCACCTGGAGTTCCCTAACATGCACCTAAATCTATGTACACAGGTGTTTTCACGTTTCGCCCTCATCACGATGAGGCCGCCGTGGCCGCAATTTGATGCGGTGACCTACTGTTTAGCAGCCCGATACCACAGCAGCTAAGCAATTATGGGGGTTCCTAGACTTTGTTCTGCTCTGCTTGCGCTTGCTCTTCTAACACAATATTTTATAACTCACAACCAAACTTTTTGCCATAGCAGATTGCGAAATAGAGGAACATTGATACTAGCAGGATGTCTTAAGATGAATTAAATGTTATTGCTTATTATTAAGGTTGTACCGAACGGCAGAAAAGGGAAATTCCACAAGAATACCATTATCATATGTAAAGGTCTATCTACTTCAAAATGATTTATTTCTGTTCCAACTATAAACGCTGATACCGACTAAAGTAAAAGAAGAGCGAAAGGTAAACAAAATATATATGAACTGTGAAGGGATAGCCGCAGTGGACGCAACCTAACAGGAATGACCACTAACAGTCGCAAACGTTCGTATACAGTGTGCAGTAGTTTTCTAGAAGCGCCGCTGGTCCTTCTCGCCTTGAGCTTCTATTGGTACTTAGCAAAGTTCCCGGGACATTTCCCTGTGAGCTCAGTATGCCAACTAAGCGGTTAATAATCCAAGTTCCTGGAGCAGAACTTGAAGCGTGCGGTGTTGGGATTACAGTCTCCATTGGTATAACGAGACGCGTCGGCCTAAAAATGACAGGCTTGTTCCTAATGCGTTGTGTCAGCTTAGATGTATTTGTCACAAGACCCAAGGCAGATGCTAACGTCTTATTATGTTGACGTTCCCATATATTAAACTCAGTCATGAAGGGACGCACAGTGACGCGTGCAGCGCAGTTGCTTGCGTTTAACGTATGTGAGGCGAGGCACGCTATTCCAAACGGCCTGTTTATAACAGCGTCTCGGTGAACCCATGTTTCTACTATTCACACAATCGGCAAGGGTCAAAAGTATGACTTGTTGTCTAACTTGTAAGTTGTTATCACGACAGCGGTGTTATAATTCTCAGCGCCTGTCGGTAGGAAATAGACAACGAGGTACGGTCGATGAGGAAGTAATTGCGAGAAAGGGTATTCAGGAAGCCATGAATTTGCCATGAACTTCGGGCACTTATGCCGCTGTAAAGGACGTACGCTGGATCGCAACTTCCATCCTTTACTCGCCACATCACGCATATCAACTGAAATTCAACCGGTTTCACCAATGCCCCCTTATATTCCTTCGACCCTTAATTGTGATTGTGCCTGACACCTGGACTCTTCTCCTTCTTTTTCTTGATGTCCTCCGTCCCTTTCCCGATGAAATGAGACGTCCTTCCACCCATGTTCAGTACTCCCTTTCCTTAATAAATGAATTCCTAATTATTTTATTGCTGCAGAAAATAGCGCCTCTTTATCTTCATAATCACTCTCTCTTCCCAGGACTCTCCTATCGCACACTGAAATTGGTGTGTTACATATGGCTGGGCGTCGCATTTACAATTTCTTAGGAATGGCCAATAGTATGGCCTGACGGGACGGTACAGCTCTTTCATTGCTACTTCAACACTCAAGGCTCTGCACCGTGAGCTACTGTTAGCAGCTTCGACGGTAGACCGGTCTATAACGAAAAACTGTCCTGGAAAGTTGGCCTGAGCACTATTCTATGCACAAGGCGACAAAAGACCAAATGTGCTTCCTGAACGCGACTGTACTTTGTCTACGAATGCTTGTGACTGCTAGCGATCATTCCTGGGCTAGTGTGTTCATTTTCGCGGCTTCTTCATTATTTTTGTTGCATTTTCCGTACGTCTCTTTTCTGCTAATAATGCGTTAGCATTATTAGTGTCAAAGTGGAAAGAACGCTTGTGTATCAAATGTGTAAAATCACATCACATGGAAGAGGGAAGCTGAACTAGGAGAATGCCAGCAAACTTGAATGTAGAAAAAAATCGAGAAGCAGACATTGGCAAAGCGACAGGAAGGTGGCTTTCCAGTTTCCTGACATTCTCCTAGAATAACCGTGTACCAACTAGCCCAACAAGCCACTCTCATGGAAGCTCAAGAGAGGCTGTATGTACATCTACACACCCACACATATATACAGTATATATTTGTGTACATATATATATATATATATATCACATATATCACATATCACATATATATATATATGTATATATGTATCACACCCTGTATATGTATATATATATATATACATACAGGGTGTGCCACATAACTTGAGCCAAGAATTTAAATATAAAAGGCACGTCGGAAGCAAATTGATCCGAATGCATGCCATTCGTAATAGCCTATAGTAACTCAGAGATTGTATTGTTTTCCCTATAACTCTTTTACACCCTATCACTTTCTTTGCAACCCGGAGAGAAGGACTACGTGAGACGTATCGTAAAGGAAACAACTCGATCGGTGATTTCTGAAGGTACTCTACAAAATGCGTATCAGACTTGGAGTTCTCAGCCAATGATTAAGAAGTTGGGTAATAAAGCCAAACGAGTCTGTTAGGGCGAAAATGTAGAGTTATTATAGGCTATTTCAAATAGTATGCGTTCGGTCCAATCAGCTTGTGATGCGCCTTTCATTTTTAAATTCTTGGCTCAAGTTATGGGGGACACCCCGTATATTGTGTGTGTGTATATCAAGAGGGCTTCTGAAGAGCACATTCAATGTGGTGAACAGGGTTTTAATCATGGATCGATGAGCGACGTGGTGCGATGAAGTACCTACTGCATTTCGCTCACCTTTGCCGCTCAGTTGACCTTAAAATTGTACTCTTCATTGTGTTGCGTAGTGAACCCGGCGGGTCCATTTTTGACCCTCTGCCTTTTAGCGCTTACATTCTCAGTTATTTTCTCTCAAGTGTTGAGCCTTCTTTTCTAGGTGACCTGCCTCATCTATACGAGGGCGAAGTACGATTTGAAAAGAACCTACCTGGGCTGGCGGCGAGGAGCGGTTTTCGGATTCGTGATATGTCAAATTGAGATCCACATCTCCTGTCTAACCTTAAATGACAGCGTTATAAGCGAGGTCAGTTGCAGTAGCTCGTTGGTTTACACTAACGACGCTCTTCATGCAGCTCTCTCGTGTTTTGTGTGGTTTTGAACTGGAGTGACATGCAGGAGGGTAGCATGCCTTCACGAAATATGAAACGTTCAGAACAAACCTTTCTTCGATGGTTGCACATATGTTAATTGCCCGCGAAACGAACCACCGCCAAGTCGGCGTCAGTTTGCATTGGAGAATTCCCCAATTCAAACTGAAATGTTTCAAGCGGATAGAGAGAGAGAGGGAAATTGAAGAGAGGAAAGGCAGAGAGGTTGATCGGACGCACTTCCGGTTCGCTAGCCTGCACCGAGGGAAAGGGTATGGGGATGACGAGACAGAGAGAGAAGATAAAGGGAGCCCAGTTTCGCGTTTCTTTGAAGGATGTACCGAGTCTACAAGCGGTCACCAACACCTGTCGACTTGAGGTACTGCAACAACGTTTCGTGGCTTTCTGTGCCATCAACGCATACGGTCATGGTCCAATGATCTTCATTTCCGAAAAGAAAATGTCGTTGTCCAACCGCTTATATGCTGTCCGGCGGGCTTCACGTTCGATGTCGTAGAGCGGGCACAGACATAAGGTATATTCGCTCATTTCTGATGTTGCACAAGAGTCGCAAATGGGCGTATACCTTATTCCGATGCGGAACTAGTAGGCTATTCTAAGTACCACCCCGAGCTATGTTGGCTTCTAGTTATCATAAGGATATTTTTATTGATATTTTCTTCCCTGCCATCAGATAAAAGCTGAATAATAAGTATTTAGGTTTTCCTTATTCTTGAGACCTCCTGTTAATATTCGCTTTTCTCTGTTTTGCGACATCTTAAATTATGAGGTCATTTGTGAATAGCAAATTATTTCGTTAAAAGCGTTAACAAATGTGCGACAGAAGTCCTACTCAATTTCTCATTATTCCATCAATGAAAATGTAGCATGTCCTACGGCCGCGTTGAAATGATGAGAAGAGCAAGGCAGTTCAAAAAGGGTGAGTTTCGAATCCAAATTATTATTAGGCGAGCCTGCATTGAAAAAATAACACTCAAAGGACAAAGGGACCTATAACGTAAAACTATTCCAATATGTTTTTATTCCAATCTCCTGACGTCAAATTTGTGTAACCGCCGACGCAAGCATCAGGCGGTCGCCCATGGTGTTGTCTGAAGAGACCAATCAAACGCTCTCCTCGATTATAGGAGGTCACATTTCTTCGCTTGAAAAACAAATAACATTGCCTACACCGAGTGGCTTGTCTTATGTAATTGGCTCACAAGAGGCGAGGAGCACGCACAAGTGGACAGGAATTCGATAGGGCCGAGTCACTGCACTGAAAGTCGTTAACCGGATGAAGAAGGTATTGCCGGCGTCTCTCATTCGTCCACTTTCCCTTACTTAGCTTACGGTGGCTCATTGACAATCGCCGCGACATGCAACGGAAGCTTAAAAATCACGCTAAAACGGATCCTCAGCAAAGAAGAGTTGGCAGAACGAGGTTGTAAACGTGCCGAAAGTGCTCGAAAACGTTACACGGTCATATAAAAAGTTTTATTATACTCAAATAAACCCACGCTCTGCGGCAGGTTCGAGTAGACAGCGCCTGAGTGATCGGCGACAGCCATCTTCTATTCCTTTCGGAACGGGGCAGCCTGCGGCTATTCAGAAGAACATTCAGTTTTGTTCAGCATATTATAGCATCTTTAACGCGTACACGTCACATGGAAGCGGTGAGTTTTTGCGGTTTTGTGACGTCGTATGCGGTATGCAGTTTTGCGGTTTTGTGACGTCGTCGGTTTTGTGACGGCAGGTGAAATGGTTGCAGCCCGAAAACTTTTGACTAATAATCCAGAGCTAAATGCGTCGAATCAGAAATAACTATTGTTTTTTCGTTCGGTCAAATCATGTATCATCACTGTGTACACGTCATGTCAGATGGGGAGGTATCGCGGCTTTGTGGCGTCGTGTGACAGACAGGTGAAGTGGGGTTGGTTCAAAAATATTCTTCACCTATCGTGGAGGGCTGCTTGCAGAATTGGGATAGAAAAGTTTGGGATATATTAACGATATAGCGCCCAAAGATGGCTGCGGGCAAGGTTGTCCTTCGTCGACATCTTATCTATGGATCAAACATTGGCTCATCAGACTTATATGCTTGTACATTACAGCGCTATCGTGGTCGCTCCAATGTTGTCGATAATGTAGGCTAGTATTCGCTGCACAAGGGCAATCTGATTACATAACGCGTTTTGGCTATTGAATTTGTAACAGCATTCAGGATATTTGAGGTACATGCAAGCGCAGCATGAGCCAAGCGATAACGATTTAACAGTCGTTAGATGATAAAGAAAGCTCAGCCGAAAAAGGAAATAAAACATGCACAGTTGCTTTATATATTACTGGAAACAGGGCACGTGGAAGAGGTGGATTCCCAGACTATACAGAGGGGCTGAAACACGAGAACTTCAAGAGATAGACACTTCCAGATTACTGTTACTTATTAAATAAGCATTTCGAGTGCCGATGTATCTTTGGTTCAGGGCCCAGTTCCATCACGGCCTGTCGGAGCTAATATTTCACGTGATAATATGTATGACAGCATTATTTGTCACAAAATGATGGCATTCTCTAGACCTAAACATTAGACAGCCAAAACATATGCCGCAACGCACTCACCATTAAACTTCAGTGCATTTGGTTCCATCGCACACTTCCACGCTGCTTTATGTGTCAAAAAGTAAAAAAAAAATATCCAGTGGTTTCCGCCAGGAAGCTGTGTTTATTCTTAATGCTTCCAGGAAACCAAGCCAGATGCCACCAACGCTCAGACGTCTTATCGGGAGCGCACACAATGTACTCCCACATCTTGTGCAATGTACCATAGCGCTGAGCTTCTTGTATGGTGTAGGAAAATCCATTGCAAAAGCAGAAGTGCATGGATGGGCACATTTGTTTAAACTCATGAACTTCATTAGCGGAAAGAAAATCTATCCAAGCTTTCACATTTCCTTTATAAGAAGCCTACTGCATCATCTATATGCTGGATGTTTTTAACAGCGTCATATTAAAATATAAAATCAAGATAAATCTTAGTGGCATAATTTTTTATTCGAGTGTTCAGATTGGTAGCCTCTATACGGAGTGAGTTGAGCAGTTCTGTGCGCAATTAATGGAACAACGTTAATTAATTTTTCAATAATTGATCTTAGGTGGCCAACGCAAATGAGTGGTTTAGAGCCCGCTCTCGAGATTACTTAGCCAAGCGAAGAAATTTTTATTAGACATGCTTCTATGTGAACAAATATTGTGCCATTAAGCGGTCTCCAAAAGCGTAACTGAGGCGGAAAAAGAACGCCTGTTAGGTCGGTCTGACTGCACCTAGCCAGTTGTGATATTGTCATCAACGGTGCTGCTCCCTGAGCATGTTCCTTAGGGCTAGTGCTCTCGCAATTTTTCTTCACGTTGTTTTTTTTTCTCAGACAAGCTCTTATCGAAAGGTTGTTCGGCCGCAGAAATGATACACACGACGTAATGATGGCACAGATTTTGTGCGTCATTACCTCCAAGACTTCACGCTGTCACCAAGACAAGGAAGATAAAGAAGGTGAACAGCTAGGCCAGTCGTGCCGATGGTGTTGGTGCCATCGTGGAGAAATCTGAGGCCGCCATGTTGACGTTATACTGAGATAATATTATGAATGCACTGTCATCCGTTCTTGTTTTCTGGATTTAAATATGCGTTTAAAAGACTCTGTGTCCCATTAGTCTCCGAGAGTAGATGTAAGCATGGAAATACACAGATACAGCACTCGCTCGGCCCCATAGATATTATTTGCACTTGCCCATGGATGCACACCGGCACAAAAAGTAGGCACATACACGAAAAAACACGCATACAGAAATGTGCGTATACTCGTACACGCATAAGCGCATCCTGCCCACGCACCTTCAAGTACGGAGACAAAAAAACACGCGCACTCACAAATGCAAGCACACACGCACGCGCACTCAAGACGTGCACACGCGTATAGGCTCTCTCTCCTCCCTCCTACATCTCAAAAATTTGCGCGTGCAGTCCGAAAGACATCCGCTACGTCCTCACCGTTCCAACGCCCGCTGGAGTACATCGCTTTACGGTTTAAATTTGGCGCTTCTTGATGACGATGATGGTTTATTAGCATCCCCTTTGAAACGGGGCACTGACAAACAGTCAAGTAGCCTGCTTGATATAATCAGGTATGGCATACACCTTCTTTTTCATTTTAACATTGTTGTATGCATCTCCTTAATAATTTTTTTTCACACATCTTTTTTATCTCATATCACTTCGTAGGCCTCTAACGGATCTGGTCGCATCAATCTCTTCCCGGCTTTTTTTTCACACGAACGCTCAAACAATCCTTGATTATTCGACGGCTGCCAGGCTGTAGCTTCCATCCACTTTAGATCCCAGCGCTTCTGGAAAGTGCATGTTATCTACACGTCTCACTGGGCGAATCCCTTCGCATTTCTGAGGGATGTAGTAGGTGGTCTCGGGATTTTGTATAAAGCATACACACACCTCGATGTTGTTGCGAATGTCGGCTTCGGTATGATTTTGTCCTTGAAGAGGCGGCTCTAGCCTCAAATAGCAAAGCACCGCTCTTCAATTATCGTACAAGTATTCTCTATTTTCTTCTTCCCATTCTTGTAATTACCCATACTCTTTTTTGTTTCCATTCCCTGCATCCAATTCACTCCCTGTTTTTCTTTTACTTTAATCCTGATGGCTCTTGGCTGTCTATTTGCAATTTCGATTAGTCTGTACTTAATTGCCAACTTTGTTGTCCTCTTCCTACATTGTGTGCCCACGCTTTTGAGCTGGAGATACTTGTGCACCTTAACCATCATTTATTTTGATCCATGTTCCTGCGCCTTTATACGAAAATAATTTTGCTTTGTGCTTCTCTGACTTCAAAACAGTCCTAACCTATGACAACTTGCAGTGCCTCATTTGTGCTTTTACCTTGGTCCCCCAAAGCCAACCCGCCTACGGATGTTTGGTTAACTTTCAACTCCGTCAAGATATTATTTTAAGCACAAAAAGGCATGAGCAAACGCTAGCGCTGGCACAATTACTCGCTTCCAGATTTCATACACCAGCTCAAAATGGTTGTGGTTCGAGTGAGCCCTTTGTTCGAATATTGCTGCATTCCGCTTTTTCTTTACATTAAGGTTACCTCGGTGGGTGCTTGAGTAAGTCTTTCCTTCATTTATATATACACAGCGGTATACGCAGAAAAGCTAGTGCCGTGTGAATAGAGATGACTTTCTGAGTCATTAGAACATCCATGGCGTAGCATTCTGTAATGAACAATATGCACCACTTTGCCTTCGCTTTGCAAGCCTAGATGGCTGTAAGAGTGCAATCCCTATTTTGCCATGTTAACTAGCTCAAACAGCTTCTTCTATGCTAACCATGCTGAATTACAGACAAATTGTCGTTACACACGCAGCAATGTAGTGCACTGGGTATCATATCTGCTGTGCCAAATATTCACTTCAGATGGCCATAAAATCGAAACAAAGTGTGAGTCTTGCGAAACGGCAGCGAAAGGATGCGTGAAAATTCTTAATATCTAGGATGGCTTTGAATGTATCCTGGCACTTAACTTTCCATGAGTCGCATTGTAACCACTCCAACCTGACACTGCAGTGAAACATTCAAGATATTTGAGTGCGGTAGGGACAAATACTGTGTATTCAGAAATGCAAGAATTGAACTGCACGTCCCCAGTCGCACAATATGGGCAGACAGTTACTATAAGAAACATACACACGACGAACCTAAGAAAGCAAATAATGACACATGTAAAGGGGAAAAGGTAAACGCTCCCTTAAAAGGCATTGATTTTAGAAAGATGGCCATTCTGACAGATGGACAGAACCTTCAGCCTCCAAGGCAAATGTCTTGGACCTTATAAGTAGACTACAACAAAATCTAGACTTATTATCATGTCTTCTATTTGACACTGTTTAGTGTGCGCTAATGTGTAAATGGAAAGACACAGCTTCAGGCTTCCACAAGTGGCAACTTATGGTACACGCCAAGAAACAAAGACTGCCAAAATATTCAAAGTGAGTCCAAGACATGACGACATCCTGACCCCTCCACTTTCACGATTCATATAGGTTGCTTTGAAGATGTTCTTTACCGGTAGCAGGATTGCTACGGCCTGACTGGCGGTAATGGCGAGCTCCTTGGCAGGACGTAGCAGCTTAGTGTACCATCTGTGGAACAAGACAGACACGCAGATTGCTTGTATAGCCTATATGCAGAATTTGACGTCATGAGCGCTGCTCGTCATCTATATTGAGGACTAGTGCAGTGAACTAACGTTAAAATATGCAAGCTTTCAACCATATTTTTGGAGAATTCATGTCTACGGCCGCCTTTTCCTTAAAGAACGACATGCAAACATCAAGCACAGACGCCTGATAAAAGCAGCAGTTGGCAAGCATCGCCAGTCCAGTTGGCAAGAACATGCCAGCGCAACGTTGCTTGCATCAGTACCTTTGAAAAGGGATAGCTGCGACGCTCGCTACTTTCGCCGGCCCGCTGCATCACCACAAATCAGCTGCTTACACTAAACGGTTCCAGTACACTGATCATTTTATTATATATTCTTCGTCCATACTAGTGTCAGGCTTGCACACGTACGCGGTTTCAACAGTATTCCTCACTGCGCACGGGCAAGGAAAGGCGCTGGCGACAACTGAATGATAGTACGACGTTACAGGCTTGCACATGTGCACGGCTTCAACAGTATCCCTCGTTGTGATATGGTAAGAAAGAGGCGTGAGAGTAATGACAGGCACGTTAAAGAACCCCGGGGAGTCACGACACGGAATGCACCACATAGGCGATACTGCATAATCATGGCTCTTTCAAGTGAAACGCCATACTATAATTTCCTCTAATTACAGCGGTACGAAACTCCAACAGCAAAGCCGGGGCAATATAACCAGTTTGTAGCAGTTCGTGAATTCATAGAGAGGTTTGTTGCAGTAACTAACGAAAACTTTGCATCCACAATCATTGATGCGAAAAGAATCTGCCAAGTTGTTGGAGACGGTGCCCTAGATTCCCGTGTCCCAGCAAATGGCCCCATCCACGTGTCCACCATTTGTATTGAAAGCGTTGATAGCATTGGCTAGACTTCGACACAGATTCCATTCGGAACCGCATTTTCGCTGTAGTCCCGTGGTTTCGTGTTTGCCATTTTCTCCACCAAGAGCGTGTCACAGGTTCGACTCGAGTGCTTGCCCTCTGCCTCCGAGTTCGAGGCACGCCGAATCAGTCCGACAATGAGTCAGAGGATGGAGGCGACCAGACGAAGATACCATTAGAATTTAGTTATTTAAAGGCACCACCACACAAGTACAAACAATAAGCCATAACATTCGTGCGTTGTTCTCAAGACCAACTTCCTGTTGATCCATTATTCAGGCCGCAATGACATATTCCCCTCCTGCGGTCATCCTCGCCTCAATGATAAGCTTGATCTACTTAACGGTAACTTAACTTTACCTGCAAAAGCAAACTCTACTAAACTGGCATTAACGTAGACAAACAGAATGGGCCAGTCACATCACTCCTTTAAACCATTACCTTATTAAGCTGCTTTCCATGTGCAGTGGTGGGAATGGCAACAACCGTGTGGAGCTGATTTTGTAGCAGGAAAACTGAGGATTGGTAGCAAATTTGGTAGCAGCCAAAAATAAAAGTTCTGAATGCTTATTGGCCAGACTCTATTACTGCACGTCAAAACTGGCTCCACAGTAAAGGCACACATCATTGCTAATATTCTCTAGCAAGACAAGCCGCGTACACGGCCACTCCCGATCAAATTAAAACTATCACGCGGCCACACTGAGTCACCCAGCACACACGAAAGCGAAAATACTGGACGTTCCTAGCGGTAAAGCGAGTGACACAAAGGTACAAAGAACTAACGACATACAGCCACGTGATAGGTAGAACAGCAATTTAAGTACTTTTCTATTCGTCCTAAAGCTGTTTAGCTAGTATAATGAACTAGCCACGAAGCCAATCCCTTGTCAGCGCTGACATGCCAGGGAGCTTCATTCTAAACAATGCACGATCCGTTATGTGGTACGCAGAGTTTCCTAATGGCGGATCGCTTACATGGGCGACCACGTGCTGCATTGTATTAGCTGAGTGCCTGTTTGCCACATTTAACTTCACGAATACAGATGTCACGGTAATATCTACATTAGGTGGTGGTGACCACCACCTTTGGTCAGCCACAGATCCCCTTCGCCGTATTCTCAGACATTACGCGGCGCGGAACATCCTGGCGTAGCATAGCAGCAGTTTCCATCATATCTAATATAAATGTAGCAGCTTTAACGAGTGCAGCAGATTGGAGTAATTGTAGTAGCATTCTCACTCCTGTTTGTATGTTTTCATTCTACAGGGTGCATTTTAGTTGCATCATTATTTTTAAAAAAATGCCCGTGGCAGATTGCACAATTCTAAGTCCTTTTCTATGTTACTCGATGAGATTCTTCATTACTTATACAAAATGTATAAATTACCCATTGAATATATTTACATTATTACGATAAATATAGTATTTAACATTTACTTTACGGAACCTTTTTCATGTACTAAATTTAAGCTTGCGAGTTTGAAAGGCCTATCCAGTTTTAACTAATTCCTAGCATGAAACCGGTTTTGAGATATGTAATGTCAAACTTGCACTCAAGATACACTTTCTCACTTAATATGTAGGAAAAGGCTGTTTTCTGCATTGAAGCAGAAAACTAACTGGAACCCCAATGGATGTTGTTGGACACTTGAAAATTATTATGTCGAAACCGACGTAGCCTTTGGAATTCTTTCAAAGGCGATATGCTTTGTATGCGCACTAGCTACAATTCGCTGATTACAGTAAATGCCGTCAAATGTATAAAGCTTCATTAGCATAATTATGTCACTTCTTTAACTGCGCATTTTTATTTCGCATAAAAGCAATGGCTGTTTGATCGCTTATTCTTCATCAAGGGTTAGAATTGTGCCATCTGCCAAAGGCAATTCTCAAAAATTTGGCGCAGCTTGTATGAAACCTTGTATATCACCACCCATTATCCGCTTAGGAACAAAACGCTGCCTCGTGTCAACATGACTATGTTGCCTGATCAAACGCGGACACTTGTAAACTACCTTTACGCATGTCGGTGGAACAAGATAAGGAATGACCTTTTCTGCCTTGCAAATAACTAGTTTTCCGGTGGCAATGACCTATCGCTGTGTGGATCGCAGGGAACAACTCTCGCACGCGTCGCGTTTACAAGCGCTTGAGCTTCACGATGAAACGTTACAAGCCTTTCCCTTGGTTAAATGCCTGTCGCTAGCTATGAGTAGGCGCACATAACTCAATTTGTTTAATTCTTTAGATATTTGGTAGGCTCGCACTGGAAAATTGGATTGGATAAGTACTTACCGTATACCGCTCTACTGTTGTCGCTACCGTCTCCGCCAGCTACAAGATGGTCTGCGCACATTATTCAAGACGCGCCATGCGTGCATTTGTCGTAGCTTAGCGAGCATGCGCCAACCTGGATTGTGCTGACATCCTTGTAGCAATGGTCTAAAACGATATAGTATTGCACTAAGGAAGTCACTGTGGTAGAGTAGCACTCAAACGGTGTTCGCATGAAGTGCTAATTTAAGAAACGGTAAACAAGGAACGAAGCGTCAATTACCAACAGCCTAGTAGCGCGTTGCTAGCATGGCAACATTTTTTTTTCTTTAACCAGCGCAACCAACACGGAAACAAGGAAGGGTCGAAAAAAGGGCGTCTTGTGCGGGCGTATGTGTGTTCACCTCGGCAAAATTTACAGATTCAGGGAATGTCCGTCCGCAAGGTTACTGGGCATGTGTGTTAGTTTGCAGCGGGGATGGCTACATGGTAGAGAATTTGTTAACGTGTTATTCTGGCGTCATAGTACGAGTTCCCTTAAATGATATAGGATTGGGCAGGAAGAAAACTCATGTTTATGAATACCTTTAAAGTAAAACCCGATTCTGCATCATGAATCATGTGAAACAGTGACTCTGGTACTAATGGTCCACGAATAATCATCTATCCAATGAAATAAGCAAAGTTTTTTTCAATATTCATCACAATCGCAATGTATAAATTAGACGCGCACGTGGATTCTGAAAATCTGTGTCGGAAATGCGTGCTCAACAAAGAGACTCATTGATGAAGTTATTCGCTAATAATCAATTACTCATTATGCCTATTCTGAGATTCGTGCAGGACCGATAATCTTCTCAGCACAAGTTGAGTGGCCCGAAAGCTGCATGCAGATCCCACCCCCGCTCCCTCCCTGCAGAAAAAGAAAAGATCCTTCGAGACGAAAGCTATCTTATCGGAGAAATCCCACTAACCGCTTGACGGCTCGATGCATGCGGATGTCTTGATTGGGTGCGTGACGCCTGACCCTCACGTGGTGTTGCTGGCACGATAGCTCGTCGCAGATAAATGGATGTGTGCCTAGTTAAAAATAACGGCTGTGTTGTGATAAGGTTCATATATTTTTTTTTTCATTATGGGGGTTCACGTGCCAAAACCACTTTCTGATGATTGTGCGGCACGTCATAGTGGAGGTCTCCGGAATTTTCAACCACCCGGGGTTCTTTAACGTGCCCCTAAATCTAGGTACACGGGTGTTTTCGCATTTGGCCCCCATCTAAATGCGGCCGCCGTGGCCGGCATCCGATCCCGCGATCTCGCGCTCTCAGAGCATTTTTAAAAATAGCCCATGGCATATTGCACTAATCTAGTTATTCCGAGGCATCAGCTGAGGAGGCCCGTTGCAGTTATACGAAGGATGCGTTACGGAGTATTACCAAAGTTTGATAACCAGCTTTCGAACTAATCACTTTAGCGCACACATATTTGAATGTATGAACTATAGCGACTGATTTCTCAAGGTAAGTACACTTGAACCAAATTTTCAAGCTAGAACCAGTTTGGAGGTGCGCTCTGTCAAACCTAATGAAAAATGCACTGTATCCCTCTTGCCTTTTAACAAATTGCATTTTGAAGCTAATATGTTATCGCCTTACAAGAAATACATCTTAATTTGAAGCCCATGCCTGACCTGATATAAATGACGCCTGCTGCGAACATGCCGAACAAGCTGAATGCGTTTCTTTCGGTGATTTCGCGACCGGCGTCATTTAAATCAAGTCAAGCATGGGCTACAAGTTGAGATGCATTTCTGAATACGGGGGTTAGTCTTTGATTGCTCGGGATTCCCCCTCGCGTCGCGCTCATCTGAAGAGAGTACCGCCACCTAGCAGTCACGGCCAATCGGACAGACCTCAGACGGCAGCTGGTAAAGGGCTTTGCCGTTGAGTTTCCGCGTACCAAAACTGCGGTTCTCCTATATTCGAATTTTAATTCGAACCTCCCATGTCGGCAGCTTGTATGGAGATCGTGCTTCGCGAATTTTTTTTTTGCGCAATTTACATTGAAAACTTCAAACGGCCCATTAAACCACTTGCGCTTGGCGGAGGGCCTAGACGAATCAGAATGCGGGCTGAACTTCCGCACACGAGCGTGTGCACACAATGCAGCTCTCTAAGATGCGTGGGCGCTATGTCCGTTGCGCATCTGTCGTGCACGGTCTGCTTCTACAGTAATCGACATTGCGGTAAGCGCCGTGTAAAAAAAGCACCGTCACGTAGGGGCCGCGACCACTCAGACAGACAAAAAACCGCTGCTGGTAAATAGGGGGTATGGGTTGACGCCGCTAGAAGAGGGCACACAAACAGGTAGTTATAGTCGGTGACTTTGGATATATATATATATATATATATATATATATATATATATATATATATATATATATATATATATATATATATAGCTCTAACAGAAAAAACGAGCATGGTTCGCGTCCATAGTGAGAGACAATTTTCTACTTTCATGCTTCAAGGTCACAAAGCATCTAACAACCTAGTACAGATAGTATCTGCCCGTGGTCTTGGCTGGAAAACCCGTCCAAGGGGGTCACCGAAACCATCGACGTGTAACACAGCGACCAAAAGGTCATCTTTGCAACTATAAAGACATAGAAATATTACAGCGGCAATTACTGCTTGTCTAGGGTCACATGAGGTGTGGTATTTGTCTAAAGTCGGCAACACCTTAGCTATACATTCGCTTCCAGAGCGGCAATCGAGACGGATTTGTCTTATATATTGAAGTAAATAAACTACTGGAACACCAATAGAATTTCGTCACACACATTTTAATATCTCTAAAATTCTGTCATCCTCAGAACTTGTTTAAAGTGGATATGACATTTAAGGTCCCCGGTTACAATTTCTAAATTCTCATAAGTGGCGTAAATAATTCATTCACAAGTTTGAAGGAATTGTTTCTTTGTCAAATATTTTTTTACAGCTCGCGTAGCAATGTGCGTCCCAGAGTAATCGGGCTCAGGAAGTAGTATTGTGCTACATGCCACGAGTGATTCCTGAAAATTCTGATAGTGATGAAAAAACGTCCAGGACGCTAGAGTGTAACTTGATAGCATTATCGGTCTCCGTTGAAGCCGACACTGGATTTCCTGCAACGCAGTGCCCGATAAGAAACAATGGTGGGCCAATCCCGGTGGCAGTGCCGGGTAGCGCAACGGCTCAAAACCCCGTAAGAAAGAGGCTACCAGCAGTGACTCATCAATGACTCACGCACCCGTAAGCAAGAAAAAGGGGATTGTGTTTCAGTTTCCGCGTTACAGAATTACGTTTTTTTTTCGTATATGCTGATTATTTTGTCGCATATGCAAATGAAAATACGATGACATTGTGTATGTAGCTTGCGTGCAAGTCAGACTTTACAAGTTTTCTTACGCATTTTACATAGAGAAATTCAATTACTTCAGTAACGCCTGTGCCCCATGCGGAGAGCCTATGTAGTTGTGGTTAGGGACGTTGTTTTCTGAGGGACAACGTGGCCGACAACAGATTTTCTGCGCCAAGGGGTCCTTAACGCTGCACTCTAAGAAAAGTTTACACCCTTTGGAGTGCCCTTCCTGCCACACAACAATAATTGTTATCGGCCTTGATGTGTTTCCTTTCTTGTCGGGAGTGCTATCATGCTGATAACGCGCATGCCGTTCGTTACTGCAAAGTACCGGGCTCGCAGAGTTGAAGAAAGGAAACGCATCAAGGCAGATGACGATTATTGTTGTGTGGCAGAAGGGGCACCGCAAAGGGTGTAAACTTTTCTTAGAGTGTGTCGCTTTAAACGCGCCATAAATTACGTAATATAGCTGCCACGCAGGCACGGCACTATTACCACGTATTTCTGGCGCAGCGTTCAGGCTCAGCCCCAGCAAAGTTCACAGCTCCGACAGAAGTCGGAGCTCCGACAGAATCCTGGCCAGGGCGGCAGCATTTAAATAGAGGCGAAATGCAAAAACGCCCGTGTGCTGTCCATTCGAGGTACGTTAAAAAACCCGATTTTTAAAATTAATCCCTTGTACACTATTAAGGCTTGCCTCGTAATCGTACCGTGGTTCTCCAATGTGAAACAATAGCTTTCATTTATTGTACTTATGAGTTTGCCTAACTTTCGTTCTTTTTTCAGCCCACGAGTTTTATAGGACTCAGATTCATGATTTTCTGTACGCACGACGATGAAAACAAACTTTGGACAACCACAATTAGTGGGTCAAACATGTGAAGCCAAAGAAATTTCCACGCTATGTGGGCTGCTCCCGAAAAGGCAACCAAGAGCAGGCACCCACGAAGATCGCAAAATTTCAGTAGTGCCCACCAGCAACCAGTCGATACGAAGCGTAAACGACTGTACGTAGCCCTCCCAAAGACACAGTGATGGTAACACCGAGTCACCGTCACCATAGGTAAATAAATAAAATAAAAAAGGGTGTGACACACGCAATGAGTGTTGTACGAGTGCAAAGAAAACACGTTCCCTTAACAGCAAGCGTGCGAATTAGTGCGACAAGGGAAAGGAATCAGGTTCGAAGCGGCAGTTATTTTGAGTAGCGCTACGATGCTACCCAGGTATTGGGGAATAATAAGCATTCTAAACGAATTATTTCCACTATGCGAGGTTGCCTGATCACATTCGATATCGCAAACAATGCGCGAATGGTGGGCTGCTGAAACAGCAGGCCAACAAGCACTTCGTAGCTAAACGAGCGACACTGCTTTCGTTATGCATACAGCACCAGCTGTCATAAACCTGGAATGATTAATCTCTGTAATGTATCTGCATGTATATATACAAGGGCACTAACTGTGCCGAGCGCATTCCATGGACCATGGGTGACTGCAATTGGAAAATAATATTTGTCTGAGTAGCCCTGTATCACGCACGCATGTCAGCATCGCGGGAAAAAAGCGACGAAAAACGCGAGAAATAGTCGTCCCCAACGTGGAAGGTGCATTCATTTACGTGTAAAATCATATGACTATATGTTTAATTTCACGCCACTGCAAGCTCACTGTATGCGTTTCGAGCGTATTGCGCAAACGCGACATGCAGAACAACCAACATTTGGGGAAAACATTTCTCAGAAATAAGGCACTCTCATGCTATACTGACAATTTTGTCGGCGAAACGAAGAGATCGATGAGGCAGGATTAGAGATGTAAATTGTCATTAACTTTCGAGGGAGGTGAAAAAAACTAGTTTCTTAGATGTTTTTTTTTCTGTTCTTGAGAAAAATGGGAAAAATAAAAAGAAGGATGATTGCCCATAGTGCTATAAAAATCAAAACATTTATTACTTTATTACTGATACAATATATTTGTTACATTATGCCATCAGAACTGCACCAGCATGGTTTCCAGGTGCAAAATCTAGGCACGATTTCTTATGCGAAAAGGTGAGGCGTACATACAGGACACGAGAGAAGATATCTTCTCTTGTGTCCTGTCTGGACGCCTCACTTTTTTGCATAATGAATCCTTACCAACTAGCTCCGCTTTCTGTCGTTCCAGGCACGATTTCACGTCGAGCTATTGATTTGACATCAGAGCGCCAAAACCAATATTTTTATGAATCCGTGTCCGATTCATTTAAGCTTGAGGTGTCAACGCTTGACTATGCAGCGGACAAATTCTTCCGGACATTCAGGGTCGAGAGCACGTACACAAAGTATCGCTCGTGATCCCCTGCGAGCCTCTTGCGAAGCTTCGTGTGAACGTTTCCAAACTTGGGCTGGTTTCTTTCCAATGCCGCAGAACAAGGGGGAACGAAGCAGCATTTGACAGGCGAGGGGCTCAAGGGTTGGTTGAAGCAAAGTGGTTGCCACAACGTGGATAGATGCTTCGCAGACTCCCCAAGCTGGTTCTCTTGACGAAACCTTCAGATTTTTCGAAAGGAGTTGCATCGCAACAGAAGAATTATGCGGAAAAGCTCTGTTTTTTACATATTTTATTATGTCCTGATTAGAAAAAACTAAGAAACAAATGTTTTACTAAATGGTCAATGTTTCTCTAAAACGCTCACAACCATAGATGGCTCCACTTTTTGAGTTATCGAAGCGACGCTGCGTAATCCAGTGGTCAACAAGGATCGTTGCTTAACGCACTGAAACCACAAAATGAAGAGCAAGCTCGGCGAGTTTTCCAAAAAGCATACAAAGGCGCTCAATGACTGGACAATGCAAACGGCGCGGGGCGCCGGCTCCCTCCGTGAAAAATGGGAAAGGTTCAACGTTTGGAATGGTAGAATGAGAGAGAAAAGGCAAATCTCAAGTCAGAGTAAAGGTGAACGATCTCTCTCGATGCATTCGGTCCCGGCACAGTCAGAGGCGCCTTAAATATCACCGGAGCTGTCGAGCACGGTGCAAGATAAAAATTGCCATTTCATCCTTCCACCGTGTAGGCAAGCCGCGGCACGCTTGGCATCAAAAAAGGAAACTCCTGAAGCGTTCTAGAATACTGAAATGTCCGACACTTGCTACGTTAGCTCGAGAGCTATTGTATACACGATTCCAGAGAAAACACGGGAAGGTGAGCGATGACATTTCAAGACTATGGACAAAACGAGAACAAGATAAAAGTGGGAAGCCAATGTTTCGACAAGTGGACTTCTCTCTTACTGTGGCGAGGAAAGCTATGCCGAGGAAAGCATACGTCGCCTTGTGAAAGACAAATCAACGTGCGGAACCGTTGCCTCACACTTTTATCTTGTTATGATTTTGCTCATTATATAGAGGATGTATCACGTAACTTGAAACAAGGATTTAAAACATGACCAACTCTTCCCCTAATGGAAAATGGACGTAAGCGAAGGTTGTCCTGCGTGAAACTGACCTCCGTCAAGGTTACGTAAACCACAGGTAACGGTGCCGGATTGCTTCAGCCTCCCTCTCCCTAAACTCGGCAGCTTAGGGATTGCCTGGGCTCGTACGGTTTCAACGGCTGGATCAGTGCGCCGACGGCGAGCCCTTTCACGTGTTAGCTCTCGTCGCCACTCGTCAAAGGCTGCCTTCTCTGGGAACGAATAAAGTGTCACCGTCCCATCCGTTTTTCGAGACTAATATGAACGGAAACGAAGGCGGTGCAGCGCACGTGAATCCCTTTCCGGAACTTTGCCTCCCCGGCGGAAGCGAAACGATTCTGATCGCTAGCGCGCAGGTGTGAGTGCGCGCTTATGCAGCTGGAATTCTCGCATATGACTCATGCTGCAGCGGCGGCGCTGCTGTCAACTCAGCAAACCGCACTTTCCCGCAGCTGCTCTGCTCTTGGACCAACTTTTTTTTTTCGCGTGACCGCTGAAACGCCAGCAATACTTGTGAGCCAATACAATCTTCGCTTGAACATACCTAGTGACCCAACCTGGTAGGTCACTTATGCCACTCGGTTGCTTCAACAGTGTGGTTATCTAGCCAGCTAGCTAAGAGATAGATAGTGTGATCATTATATTACTCCTTCATCTTCTTCACCTGTATATATTCATCATCATGACCAGCGTCATCGTTTCTCAGCCCGCGACCTGCAAAATAAACCGTCGAGCTTTAACAGCTGTCTCGCAAGTGGCGGAGGCTGCTGTAGATCCCTTGGTCCTCTACGAATGCAAATTTCCCTGGAGCTTTGCTCAGGTCGCCGCTTGCTCTGCTGTTAGGCCACCATACCCCAAGAAGATCCACCAGGAGCCTCCGGCGTCACCGTTTCTTCTCCACCAGTCGCTTCTTCATGAAAACGCGGCAGCGCGATCCCGCTACGTTTGCTGGCCTTCGTAGTGACGACGTTGACGACTGGCTGGACCATTATGACCGCGTGAGTGAGTCTAACCGGTTGGATGATATGCACAAGCTTTGCTTCGCAGCCTTGCATTCTACCTCACTGCCGTTGCAGAGCCTTGGTTTCTTACCATGAGAGCACCTTGCCTGACTGGGCGGCATTTAAACACCAGCTTCGGCAGATTTTCAGCGCCCCCAACGTCCGCTCGGAGGTCGCCAAGAAAAAGCTTGACGGACGCATGCAACTTCCCGGGGAAACGTACACATATTATATAGAGGACGTCCTCGCCCTTTGCCGCCGTGTTGACGCCACCATGACGGAATCTGATCATGTTCGTCATATCCTGAAGGGCATTGCCCGCGTCGCATTCAAAGCACTGGGGATCAAGAATCCGAATACACTTAACGATGTAATCACGACTTGCCAACTCCTGGACGCACTGCAGGCCATCTGTTTACAACCTGTCACCTGTGACTCGCCTCCTTTATCGGATGTGGACCTGCTTATGCTGATTCGGACACTCATGCGCGAAGAACTCCAAGCATCTGGCCTGCTCAGTGCTCCCGTTCTCCAGCCTCAACCTTCAGCTCCTGACCTGCGCGACATCATCAAAGAGGAGTTGTCCTCCGTGAACTGCCCTGCGAGCTGTGCCCCTCGTTCGCCGTCGACCTCGTATGCTCAGGTTGCGGCTATGCAACCACCGTTCGTTCAGACTGCTCATCCTGCTCCTGCTACTACTCCCATCCATCTGGCGACTCTAGCACCCCGTCCACCTGCTACCGCATTTTACACTACCCTGCCTATACCCCGCCCCATTTCTTATTATTGCGGTATTCGCATGCACATATCGCGTTTTCCCCGAAAATGAAGACAGGGTGAACGACCTGGCTACGATGTTTATGAGCGAGACCCGTTGCTTCCGCCGAGTCCCTACCAGCGCCGACTTTCCCTATGCTCACTTTCTCCACCTACCGAAGCACCTCGCAACTACCGTCCAGGGCGCCACCACTCGCCCTGCCCTCTCCGACGCTCGATAACACACCTGCAACCGGCCACCCGCACTCCTGGCTACCGATCGCAAAACTAGATGATGAAGTTTTTGGAGGGAAAGCTGCATGGCTCGCACAGACTACGATTCCTCCAGCGTGCCCGGACAATACTTTACAGATCTGTGTAGAAGGCCTACTAGTAGTAGCATTCAATGATACGGGAACAGCTATATCAATGATTCACGATTTGTGCTCTCGTCTACGCAAAGTTACTACACCTTACAATGGAGCTCTTCTTCGTGGTGCAAATAATGTTGTGATTCGGCCATCGGCGCAATGTACCGTTCGAGTTTCGATCGACGGCATTCGCCACCATATCCATTTCGCAGTGTAATTTTCCTATGCTCACATGCTTATACTAGGGTGGGAGTTTTTCTCTTCGGTGTCGGCTTCCATCTCTGTCGTTAAGGCTTCGTTACCTTGAGAGAGACCGATAATTCTGACGACGTGTGCGAACCACACCTTTGTTTACGAACGGCTGACGATTGTATGGTGCCACCTGGGCGCGAACAACTCCTTGTAGTTAACTCTGACATCACCGATGGCCATATTAGTATCGTTAGCCCATTGCCTATCCAAAGGGATTGCTCTGGCGCCCAACCTTGTTCGCTTCACCAACGGCACGGCCACTTTGGCTGTACTCAACACAACCACTGAGCCAGTACTGCTTCTTAAAGGCGCTGTTGTCATGTGCGTATTGGAAACTCAGCCTGTCTCTGTGCTTAGCTCGACTACTGCTGTTTCACAACCACCCGCCAGCTATAGATCCAGTACCTGCTTCTGTTTTCGCTAGTGCCATCAGCACCGATCTAACGCCACAGTACACGGGGGTGTTACTGGCGTTGTTGTAGAAGCATAAAGACTGCTTCGACGTACACTCTCCTCTTCTGGGACAGACTTCTGCGACGGCTCATCGTATACACACAGATGGTACTTCTATCGTGTGCCGGCGGCCATATCGCGTTATTTCTGCCGAACGCCAGATCATCGATACGCAAGTTGCCGATATGCCGAAACGTAGCATAATCCAACCTTCCTCACGCCCTTGGTCGTCACCTGTCGCTTTGGTGCGTAAGAAAGACGGCTCAGTGCAATTTTGCGTAGACTACCATACCTTGAACAAAATAATCCGCAAATCTATATCCACTGCCCCGAATCGATGATGCGTTAGATTCATTACAAGGCGCTCAGTATTTCTCCAGCGTTGATCTACGCTCCGGATACTGGCAGATCCCTACACACGAAGCAGAAATGGAAAAGAATGCGTTAGCCAAACCCGATGGACTTGATGAATTTAACGTAATGCCTTTCGGCCTGTGTAATTCCCCCGCCACGTTTCAGCGCATAATTGACACCGTACTGCGGGGCCTAAAGTGGAAGACTTACTTATGCTACCTTGACATCATTATATTTTCGTCGACCACCACATGCAGCACCCCGACTAAGTCCTGACATGCCTCTCAGCTGCTGACCTTCAGCTGAATACAAAAAAGTTCCACTTCGCCAGCGAAACAATTAAACTACTCGGACACCTTGTCAGCAAGGATTGCCTTCGACCCGGCCCCGATAGGATTATTGCTGTCCTCCGCTTCCCCAGGCCTCAACGCGCCAAAGACTTCCGTAGCTTCCTTTGCCTATCTATACATTTCCGGCGCTTCATACGTAACATTGCCACCATTGCGGCTCCGCTCCATCAACTCCTTCCTTCTGAAGCTCCATACGTATGGTCGGATGAACGCCAAACTGTTTTCGACGCCCTCAAGCGTGCCCTCACGTCCGAAGCTGTGCTTTGTCATTTTGAAAACACCGCAACCACTCTTCTCCATCCCCGCAGGGGCGTCTGAGTCAGCCGCGTTCGGTGTGTTGCGACACCACGTACCCGAGCACACGAGAGTTGGACCCTCCCGCGTGTAGCCGTGCGCGGCTTAGCCGTGTCCGGGGAAAGGAGGATCCTGGAGGTTGAGCCGATGCCGGGTGTTCGGACCTTTAAGGCCGCTCGGCGGAGGCAACACACCTCTTTGGCCTCTGCTTCACGTAGACGGCACCCCCGGACTGACCCACCCGGGGGAAATCGGCAGTCGCCTTTTCCTGTCCTCCTCTCCAATCTTCGTCTGTCTCTCTCGCCTTTTTCATCTTTCCTGTCTTCTCATCACTTCGCCTCACTTCCTAGTTTCCCGACGCCAAGGGTTAACCTTTTGTAGCTAGCCAGCCTTGGTTATGCTGTATTTGGTTATAGCAGCGATGTACGGCTGGCGTTGGCAGGGTTTCTCTAGCAGGAACTCCTGTCACGTCCCCCTGTTGGGCTCCATGGTGGGTGGTCGGCCTCGCGGCAGAATAGCCTACTGTACTTATGGAAAATGCTTTTCCTAAACTCCCTGATCGCCCTCACAAACGAGGGCGCACGGAAGATCTCTCTCAGTTTTTCGGACGGCAAGTCCAGAACTTTCCTAGATATCATGTGATTCTCTCAGAAAACCCAGACAAACTAGTGCGTAACATTTCAGCGTGCCTTGTTTCGCCAATGTGGCGATGTGGCGAGCTTTGCCGATGTGGCGCGTAAGGGGGCAGTGTCACAACTGCCTCCGGCGGCTGTCCTACCCACAGGCAGTGAGTCGGCAGTTACGCCATCTGCCCCCGCAGCGGTTGCAGCTAGCGCTGCTCCATCAACACAGTAGAGGGGACTACCGACCCCGAAGATGGGCGGTGCTGAGGCTGTCCCAACCCCCCCGGCCCCTTCCAGCGCTGGCAACAGTCGGCGCAGCCCAATCCCGCAGGGTGCCCCATCGACCTCCTGGCTGGTGGGCGCAGGGGTCTTGCCCTCCAAGGCAGGACTCTCTCTTGTAACTTCTCGCTCGCAAGAGCACGTGTCCGGCGCCTCACAAGAGGCAATGGACACTACACCTGTACTCAAGGCGCACCAAACGCCTAAGGAGCGGCGAGGCTCCCTCGAACGCTCAAGAAAGGGCAGAACCCCCGTTACAGGGCCTGGAAAGAGCTCTGTAACCTAAGGCATCACCTCCCTTTCCGTACACACAGCACTTATTTACTTTCAACATGGATACACAAATCATTCAATGGAATGTCAGAGGTCTTCTTAGGAACTTTGATGATGTGCTAGAGATTATACACAAACACAATCCAAAAGTGCTGTCTCTACAGGAAACACACCGAAATTCACAACACACAAACTTTCTCCGACAGCATGTTACTTTTCGCAAAGCACACGATGATGCAATCGCATCATCGGGAGGTGTTGCACTTGTAATCCAAAAGAGCATAGCATGTCAACATTTACAGCTACGAACGGCCCTTGAAGCAGTGGCGGTTCGAATTGTTTTGCTAAACAAACTTTGCCCGATTTATATACCCCCACACTACACACTAAGTAAACATGAATTTCAGTCCTTCATAGATGGATTGTCAGAACCTTATGTTGTTCTTGGCGATTTCAATGCACGCAGCACCTTGTGGGAAGACTCTCGTATCGATGCGCCAGGTCGTCTCGTTGAACAGTTCCTTTTCTCTTCTGGAGCGTGCCTTCTAAATAAGAAAGAACCCACATATTACTCTCTTGTGAACAGAAGCTTTTCGTCAATAGATCTTACTATAGTTTCCGCCTCTATACTGCCCCAACTCCAAGGGGAAGTTACGAGCAATCCTTACGGGAGCGATCACTTCCCCGTATTGCTAAGAACATCTAAAGAAAATGAATTTCCTCCACAAGCTCCGAGGTGGAAGATAGATACAGCTGACAGGGAGAAATTTCGAACTCTCACTACCATCTCATGGGCTGATATGTCTTGTTTAGAAATTGATGCAGCTGTGGAGTATTTTACAGCGTTCATAATAGATGCCGCATCTAAATGCATATCTGAAGGAAGTGGCTTGGCATGCAGACGGCGTGTCCCGTGGTGGAACGACGAATGTAGGATTGCTCGTAAGAAACAGAACAAAGCATGGGGGCTGCTACGCGCTTCCCCCACTGCAGAGAATCTTATCAACTTTAAGAAGGTAAAATCTCAAGGCAGGAGAACCCGCAGGCAGGCCAGAAGAGAAAGTTGGCAGAGCTTTTTATCGAGTATTAACTCGTTTACAGATGAGGCCAAAGTCTGGAACAGGGTAAATAGAATTAGGGGTCGACCAGCGTACTCACTCCCTCTGGTAAATACACAGGGCGACACACTGCAAGATCAGGCAGACTCCCTTGGGGAGCACTTTGAGAGCGTGTCAAGCCCAACAATTTATTCAGAATCCTTTGTCAAATACAAACAAATAGAGGAATGTAAGCCACTTATCAGAAAATGTCGAAAGGATGTACCATACAACTGTCCTTTTGGTATTGCCGAGTTCAGAGCTGCCTTGAGATCATGCAAGAGCTCCGCACCGGGTTCTGACAGAATCATGTATGAAATTATAAAAAACCTACACAATGTCACCCAAGTTACACTACTCACAATTTGCAACACTATTTCGGCTGCGAGATACTTTCCAACTGCATGGAAAGAAGCAATTGTGGTCCCTGTTTTGAAGCAGGGGAAAGACCCATCCATGGCGGCAAGCTATCGCTCGATAGCTCTTACAAGCTGCCTGTGTAAGGTTTCTGATAAAATAATTAATCGCAGACTCATGCATTTCCTTCCACTCAACAATATACTTGATCCCTATCAGTGTGGCTTCAGAGAAGGACAGTCGACAACAGATCACCTTGTACGCATTGAAGGATATATTCGGGACGCATTTCTACATAAACAGTTTTTCATGTCAATATTCCTTGACATGGAGCGGGCATATGACACAGCATGGCGCTACGGCATCTTGCGAGACTTGTCGGAAATGGGCATCTGTGGCAATAGGATGAAAATAATTGAAAGCTATTTGTTGAATCGCATCTTCCGAGTGAAAATCGGCAACGTATTTTCGCGACCTTTCACACAAGAAACAGGTGTACCACAGGGAGGCGTGCTGAGTTGTACGCTCTTCATCGTGAAGAAGAACAGGCTTCGTGCTTCGCTACCACCTGCCATTCTTTATTCTGTCCACGTTGACGACATTCAAATCGGCTTCAAATCCTGTAACCTATCAGTATGCGAGAGATAGGTGCAGCAGGGCTTGAACAAGATTTACAAGTGGGCAGACAAAAACGGATTTAAAATCAACCCCCACAAAAGCTGTTGTGTTCTTTTTACAAGAAAGAGAGGCTTGTTTCCGGATTCTTCCTTAGATCTGTGTGGACACCAAATACCTGTCAGCAAAGACCACAAATTCCTGGGTATTATACTTGACTACAGACTCACTTTCATGCCACACATTAAATATCTGAAAGAAGAATGCTTAAAAACAATGAACTTATTGAAAATTCTATCCCAGACTACATGGGGTAGTGACAGGAAGTGTTTAATGAACCTATACAAGAGCCTAATTTGGTCTCGATTGCATTATGGTGCTGTAGTATATAACTCCGCTGCCCCGAGCGCGCTAGAGATGCTAGATCCTGTTCACCATCTAGGTATCCGGTTAGCCACTGGCGCTTTCAGAACGAGCCCGATTGAAAGCTTATACGTGGAATCAAATGAATGGTCCCTTCATCTACAGAGAACTTACATCAGCCTTACATATTTCCTAAATATACAATCCAACCATCAACATCCATGTTTTAACACTGTTACAGATATGACCTGCGCTACACTTTTCCATAATCTCCCCTCTGTAAGAAAGCCTTTCTCGCTTCGAGTGAGGGAGCTTAATGCGTGTCCGCCTCCTCGAGCTTCGCCTAATGCATCCAACGAAGTTGTTAAAGCCTTGGGAGTGTCAGGTCATAGAATGTGACATATCCTTTTTAGAAGTAACAAAACACGCACCAGAGATAGAAATACGAACTCATTTCCTACAACTCCAGCACAAGCACTCCTGCGCAGAGTTCTACACAGACGCTTCGAAGTCTGATGCCGGTGTGTCGTACGCGGCCGTCGGCCCATCTTTCTCAGAATCCGATGTACTACATCCGGAAACAAGTATATTAACGGCCGAGGTCTACGCATTACTGTCTGCTGTGAAGCATATAAGAAAATCAAAACTCCGAAAGTCAGCGATATATACAGACTCCCTAAGTGTCGTGAAGGCCCTGATGTCACTCTATGCACACAAAAATCCAGTACTTAATAAACTATATTCCGTCTTGTGTATAGCGTACAGATCTAACCAGCGTATCATTATATGCTGGGTGCCTGGCCATAGGAGCATTCAGGGTAATGTTCTGGCGGACAAAATGACCACGTCAATCGCATCGCAAGCTGTTAAACCTACCGCTGCGGTGCCTGTCACAGATCTGAGGCCTTTCTTGCGAAGAAGGCTGTGAGATCGCTGGCAACACATGTGGGACGCGGAAACGGATAATAAGCTCCACCTGATAAAGCCACAGTTAGGATTATGGCCCTCGAATACAAAATCACGCCGTACAGATGTCCTATTCTGTCGTCTCAGAATAGGACACACGTTTGGCACCCATAATTTTCTACTCACCGGAAGTGAGCCTGCAACCTGTGGAAGATGCGGGGAGAGGCTGACCGTACTCCACGTCCTCCTGGAGTGTCGAGAAGCCGAATCTGAGAGAAAGAGACATTTTTCATTAGCATACCGACAGCACACTCCTCTAAATCCTGCAATGCTTCTTGGTCCAGAACCGCTTTTTATTACAGACACAGTCTTAGGTCTCCTCAGACAGGTGGTCTTACGTGTTATTAGTCCCACGCATTCGTAGCGTCTCCTCTCTCCAGAGGATGCCACTCCGATAATTGTTTTGCATAGCACATGCCTCCAGGCCCTTGTGTTTCAAGGGCTCTAAGGAGGCAGTAGTGCTCTGGCATTTCTTATAATCTGCTGTATTTTACCTATCGTATCATTCTTTTAAATGCATATTAATGTTCATAGTACAAGTCATACGTCATCGCCATAATTTTATTATACAGATTTTACGCACTTTAGAGCGTATATTTTGAGGCCCCTTTACAGTCACGTCACATCAACTTCATAGTAATCATAAGTACACTGCAAACCCATTAGCACAGAGATGGCGCTCTTTGGCCATGCCTGGCCCTTGTGCCACAAAACACCACACATCATCATCATCACCCTTCTCCATATTGACGCCAGTGGCCACGGTATCGGCGCTGTTCTTCTGCAAAGTCAGAAAAAATCTGAAAAGTGTGGTTGCATACGCAAGTCGCACGCAACCAGCTGCCGAGAAAAATTACACGAATACCGAGCAAGAGTATCTCGCCGTTGTTTAGTCCGTCCAAATATTTCGGCCTTATCTGGAAGGCCTTCACTTTACTGTCGTTACTGATCACCATGCCTTATGCTGGTTGGCGACGCTAAAGAATTTAATGGGACGTATCGGTCTTTGGACAATTCGTTTACAAGAAGTTGACTTCAAGGTTACCTACAAGTCTGGAAAGAAACACCAGAATATCGACGCTCTCCGATCGCTACCCTAGACATTTATTTCTTCGGTGTCCCCGTGCCGTCGTCCCCATTAATGTGTGAGCAGTTCATTTCGCGCATTACCCGGTGTCGCCAACATTCCCGGCTCAACACCGACGCCAGTCAACAATACCGCAAATCTCGCTATGATGCATCGCACCGTGTTGTTTCCTTCAACCGTGGAGACGAAGTGCTGCTGTGGACCCCAGTTCGCACTCCAGACTTATGCGAAAAATTTTAGTCACGTTTTATCGGATCCTACATTCTTCGGGAACAAACTTTGCCTGTTAACTATCGTGTCACTCCAGTTGTTCCGCCTTTGGACGGCCACTGCCATGCCACAGAGATTTTGCATGTTTCACGCTTAACGCTTTTCATACGGTGTTTGCCTCCATAACCAGCGGCCAGGTGGGTCGCTTCCACGCCCGGAGGCAATCGTGCGAGCACTATATTACTCCATCTTCTTCGCCTGTATATATTCATCATCATGGCCAGCGTCCTCGTTTTTCAGCGCGCGACCGGCAAAATGAAACGTCGAGGCTTAACAGCTGTCTCGCAATAGATAGATAGATAGATAAATAGATAGATAGATAGATAGATAGATAGATAGATAGATAGATAGATAGATAGATAGATAGATAGATAGATAGATAGATAGATAGGTAGATAGATAGATAGATAGATAGATAGATAGATAGATAGATAGATAGATAGATAGATAGATAGATAGATAGATAGATAGATAGATAGATAGATAGATAGATAGATAGAGATAAGAGACATGGATTCATGTATATGTAATCGCGTACTGATAGATACGTAGCTAACCGCAAGCCAAAAAAAACTCATAGCATTAAAATCAATCGATATTATGTGCGAAAAGCCGGCCAGGTAGACAATCGCCGTATTGTGCACGCTCTTCTGCGAAAAAAAAATACATAAATGGATTCATTCATTCATCTGTCTTAAACGACAGCTCAGACTAAATGTTACGCAGGAGCTCTGCGTCGCCACACGTTTCCTCTTTCCTACCGCAGTGCCTTAGTGTCTAAGCGCCAGAATGCCGAGCTCAAGGTCGCAGGATTGGTGTGAGAAAAATGCACAAGCACTCCCGTAGTTAAATTCAGGTGCGCACTAAAAATTCTCCGGTGGAAAAGATCAATTCGAAATCTCGATCTATGGTGTGCTTAATAATTAGATGGTGGTTTTGTCATGCGAAACATCTAATATTATTTTTAACGTTTCTGTTTTTTAAGAACTTCGTTATAGCATTTGCGACTTGTCTCTATGCCAAACGTAGGCTTTGTCACTTAGTGTAGTGATATTCCTTATGTTGACTGTGTGTTTTCTTTTTTTGTCAAATACATATAGACGCCACGACTGCAATTACAGGACAACGACATATGTGTGGATAACGGTAACGTGCACCTTTAGAATTGTAAAATGATAGACTGAACGAAAGGAAGTACACATAAGTCTCATTAGGTGCAGTCCTTGTCGACATTTCGCACGGTAAATATTGTAACGGCGATGTTGGGGGTGTAGAAAGACTGTATTTACAATACATAAAGAAGCTGAGTCATAATAGATAAGATGGCTGACGACCAACAACACGCAGCAGCCAACGTCTCGCGATCTTCTTCCTCTCTCTTCTTTCATCCTTCCGTAACAGGAGCCCCGGGTGGTGATGCGCCGTCTCGGCGCATGGCAGTCGAAGAATGGCGCCCGAAGTATGGCTTCAGCAGCGAAACGTGCAGGACAAAAACAGGCGTCTGACTTGTGTATGCGTCAAACTGTAACGACGAAACCTCGTAATTTACGTCGTCAACTTGACGTAGGACTTCATAAGGGCCTGTGTAGCGAGCCAGAAGCTTCCGGGAAAGGCCAACCCAACGGTATGGTGACTAAAGGAGCGCCAAAGCACCTGGCGCGTACTTAACATTGCGATGGCACCGGTCATAACGCTCCTTTTGTATATGCTGCGAGGCGAATAAACGAGATCCGGCAACTTGACGTGCTTTGAGAGCGCGATCGACGACTTCATGAGCGTACTCAGTTGCAACACGTCGCACAGAAGGGAGGATTGCGCCAAAGGCAATGTGGGGTCGCGACCATACAAAAGATAAAAAGGTGGATATCCTGCAGTGTCATGTCGGGACGAGTTACATGCGAACGTCATGTAGGCCAGCCTGGCGTTTCAGTCGCGGTGATCGTTGGAAATTTACATCAACGGCATCTTTGTGATTGTTGGGTTCGGACGTTCCGTAAGACATTTTGTTTGTGGCTGATAGGCGATGGACTGCTTGTCCTCAGTGGCACAAGAGCGGAGGAGGTTGTCGACAAGTCGAGACAAGAACGCACGGCCGTGGTTTGCAAGTAACAGTCAATGTGCAACTGGGTGCAGAATGACGTCATGGAAAAGAAAGTCGGTGACGCCTGTTGCGCAACTACTCCGCAACGCCTTTGTGATTGCGCAGTGTGTCGTGTAATCAGTAGCGATGGCGATCCACTTATTCCATCTAGGCGTCGTCGGAAAAGGCCCAAGCAGGTCAAGGCTTACACGAAAGAATGGTTCAGAGGGAACATCAATTGGTCGGAGTCATCCGACAGGTGGCAAGGGAGGTTGCTTCGAGCGTTGACACAATTCGAAGGTTGCGACATAACAACGCACAGAGCGGTAGAGACCCGGCCAGAAGAAGAGAGGTCGTACGTGGTCGTATGAACGCAAAACTCCAAGGTGACTCACCGTCACTGCATGGTGAAGTTGTTCGAGTGCGACGGATCACAGATGACGAGGAAGGACAAGGAGCAACTCAGGGCCGTCAGGGTTGATATTACGGCGGTAGAAGAAGCCATCGTACAGCACGAACACGCGGCACGTATCGTCAGAGCTGCCAGATTGCACTCCGGTGATGATGCACTGTAAGGATTCGTTGCGTTGTTGTTCAGCGCACATGTCGGTCGTGTCAGTGAAAGCCACTACGCCAGTTACCGGATCGTGCGCAGCAGCATCAGCGGGATCCACAGGGTGACGAGATAGGCAGTCAGCGTCCTTATGGAGGCTTCCAGTCTTGTAATTGACAATAAATGAAAATTCCTGGAGCCCCAAAGCCCAGCGACCAAGCCATCCTGTCGGTTCGCGGAGGGAATACAGGCAGCAGAGTGCGCGGTGGCCCCTAACGACCGAAAACGTGCAGCCGTACAAATGTGGGCGGAACTTGGCAATATCATAAACTACAGACAAGCACTTCCGCTCGGTGATGGAGTAATTTATCTCGGCAGGTGACAACAGGCGGTCGGCGTAAGCTGTCACGCACTCGGTACCATTCTGTTGTTGGGCGAGAACAGAGCCGATGCCATGGCCGCTTGCGTCAGTGTGGACTTCGGTCGGTGCAGATGGATCAAAGTCTGCAACTGTGAGAGGCGTGGGCAGAAACCCGATGAGAGCGGCGAAGGCGTGAGCCTACTCCGAGCCCCATGAGATTGGCGTGTTCTTTAGAAGGTCTGTAAAAGGGTGAGCAACGTCAGAGAAGTTTTTCACGAAACGGCGAAAGTAAGAACACAGGCCGACAAAGCAGCGCACGTCGGAAGCAGAACATGGCACTGCAAAACTGCGTACGGCGCGAACTTTCTCCGGATCTGGTTGGGCAACGAATGCATCAACGAGGTGTCTCTCAATGTCAAATTCAGAACCACTAGAACCACTGGCCAAGAACATGCCTGCCAGAGTCACTTGTGGGCACATGCTGAAATTCAGAAGCGGTAGAATGACGTCGTTATTAGTAACCTTGACGAGCGTATGCGGAACAGCAACGTTACGGTTCAAAAGCACGTTGATGACGGGGTGAAGTACATATTCACCGTCACAAACGTGTGGCTGGGCGGTCAAAGTGGCCTAAGTAGCTGCCTAGGGTGACAGACGCACATCGTGAAATGAGGACAAGTGCGGTGGGGCGGTGCTCGAAGCATCGGCCAGTTGAGGCAGTGCTAACTGAAGAACGGCGCTCGCTTAGTCGATGAGAGCAGAATGACTGGAAAAAAGTCCAATCCAGGGATAACGTCGTGAGGGCTGTTGTCGGTCACCGCAAAGAGAGGAAGGACGGCCGGCTAAACTTAAACGCATAGTACACATTCGAAGAACAACCAGCGCGCCGCCGTCGGCCACACGAAGTACTCGGGCAGCTACTGGGGTGAGGACTTTCTATAAACTTCTACATAGGCTAGCACTCATCACAGACACGTGGGCTCCAGTGTCGACGAGTGCTTGGACAGGTACGCCGTCTATTTTAACGTTAATTACACTTCTCCTTGTGGGCACAGACAGTGTATTTGCTGCAGGAGTAGGCAATGCAGCACCACTTCAGAGGGCTCCATTTCTTCGTTTTCCGAAAGGGTGCGTCCAAAAGCCACAGGTGACGAAAGGCGACGTGGCTGCGGCGAACTAGAAGATGGGCGAAGTGTTCGCGGTGAACGAGACTGGTGTCCGCACGGGGATGGTGAGCGGCTGTGCCACGTGTTCCGAGCAGAGTTGTCGGCGCTGTTAGACTCGGCGGTGGGCGAACCATTTCATGCATTTCCATCAAAACGCCTCAGGTTGGTCGGCGTGGAAGGTGTTGAGGGCCACCAGTTGCGACAGTATAGGGCGACATTTCAAATGTGGCGACAGGCGAAACATATCGGATGGTCGCCCATAGTGCTCCACTCAGTCGGGATGCGATAACGCCGTGAGAAGCGTCGGGGTGGAGCGGAAATAGTAGAAGGGCGTTCGATGGCTCTGGGGTTGGCGACAGCACACACAGAATGTAAAGCTATGTTTTCAAGTTCCTGGCGAACGATGGCTTGCACGAGGGGAATGAAAAAAGGGGTAAGATCAGCGCAGAGCGAACAGAAAGCTGCGGCCGCCATCGCATCCAGGTCTGGTCGAACGATTCGCACGACATTCTATGATGGCAACGCATGCTGTTGTGCGGGTTGATCGTCACACGTAGACGTTGCGGCAGTATTGGGAAGTCTAGCGAATTGTTGCAAGAAGCGTCGGCTTTTGGCCTACTCAAATTGTCGGCACTCTTAGGTGATAGCATGAACTGCCAAGCAGCCTTTCCACATGAGCAGATTAAAGGCATCGTCAGCAATGCCCTTCTTCTGTAATGTCGTGATCGGCTTTACCAGAAAGCGCCAGCACGTACTTGATATACGAGACATAGGAATCCGTAGAGGATTAGGCATGGGAGGCCAGTTCCGGCTTTGCGGCAATGTTACGGCTAGCTGGTTCTCCAAACAGCTCTGTAAACTTCTCTTTACTTTGGTCCCAGCTGGTTAGCTAGACTGGATTTACAATATATATATATATATATATATATATATATATATATATATATATATATATATATATATATATATATATATATATATATATATATTGTAACCAACAGTTACGACGGCCGTTACTATGCAAACTAATTTATTCTGGGCGAACCTGTGCCCGTCAACAAAAACGTCCCTTGAGCTTCGCTTCTTCTACCGTCGTTCTCTTTGTCGCCTCCTGTCGCGTGCCAGTCCGATTCTCGCGCACGAGCCGCCGCTCTGTCAGCACCGGCCCAGCGTTGCCTTGCGATGCTTTTCTTGACGCTTGCAGTGTGGCGGCTCTTTCAAACGCAGTTGGGATGTGGCGGTCGTCTTGTGTTCTCGCAATGCTGGCGGCATTAGCCCCCTCCGAAGAAGCATCGTCCCGATGCGTAGAAAAGGCCTATAGAGAAGCCAACTGCTTTAAAACGACAGCGGTCAGAGGATGGCTGGTGCTAGGCTTGATCGTACGTGCAAATTCTAGTAGTCAATGCCTTTCATGGTAAGGCTTCATTCGTACTACGTGTACGACCTCTGGGCGAGTCCTGCGTCGTGTGGAGCAGACTTGGCCTTCAGGAGTTACCTCGTAATTTAAGGGACTTAGCCCGCGAAGTACTCTGTAGGGGCCAAAGTAACGGCGCAGTAGCTTCTCCGAAAGACCGGGCGTACGTATAGGCGTCCATATCCACACTTTGTCTCCGGGGTTGTACTGCACCTCTCTTCGCCCTAGGTTGTATCGGTTTGCGTCGACGTTTTGCTGTTGTACGATATGGTGCCTTGCCAACTGCTGTGCTTCTTCTGCCCTTTCTATGTACTCGCTAACGTCAGGGTCGTCTTCAGCGCTGTTGTCTACAGGTAACATCGCGTCTAGTGTCGTTGTTACTGTCCGACCGTAAACAAGTTCAAATGGCGTGAAATGTGTCGTTTCTTGTACTGCAGTATTATACGCATAGGTGGCATATGGTACAATACTGTCCCATGTCCGATGCTCGACGTCCACTTACATTGAGATCATGTCAGCGAGCGTTCTAGTGAGCCGTTCAGTCAGGCCGTTGGTTTGCGGATGGTACGCTGTGGTTTTTCTATGAGCAGTATGCGTTAGTTGCATAACAGACTGCATCAAACGGGCAACAAAAGCTGTTCCTTTGTCTGTTATGAGTACTTTGGGTGCGCCATGTCGTAACACTATGTGTGTGACAAAAAACTGAGCCACTTCAATGGCGGTTCCTTTTGTAAGAGACGATGTCTCAGCATACCGAGTCAGATAATCGGTGGCTACCACAATCCACCGCTTTCCTGAGGTTGATACGGGAAATGGTCCAAGTAAATCCACTCCTATTTGTTCAAAGGGTGCTGCTGGTGGCTGTATCGGTTGCAGAAAACCTGCTGGTTTGAGTGGCGGTGTGTTGCGTCTTTGACAATCTCGGCATGATTTGACATAGTGCTGCACTGAATTCATCAACTTCGGCCAGTAATATTTCTGGCGTATTCTCGCCAGAGTCCTACTAACGCCCAAGTGGCCAGCTGCAGGGTCATCATGGCAAGCTTCTAAGATCTCAGCTCGCAGCGATGATGGTACGAGAAGTAGAAACGTCTCACCACTGTGCTCGAAGTTTCGTTTGTAGAGGACGTTGTTCCGGATGACATACGAACACAATCCGCGGACGAAAACTCGAGGCACTTTCACTTGTCGACCCTCCAGGTACTCGATGAGCAGGAGTAATTCCGGATCTGTACGCTGGTGATGAGCCATTTCCGTCGTATTTACAGCCCCAAGAAATGGAAAATCTTGCTCGTATTCAGGGGCCGTAGATTCGATTGGTGCACGTGATAAGCAATCAGCATCATTGTGTTTGAGACCGCACTTGTAAACGACCGTGATGTCATACTCCTGTAGACGCAAACTCCATCTAGCGAGTCTTCCAGAAGGGTCCTTGAGGTTTCCCAGCCAGCACAATGAATGATGGTCGCTGATGGCTCGAAACGGTCTGCCATATAAGTATGGCCGCAACTTACTGATGGCCCATATAAGCGCCAGGCATTCTTTTTCTGTAGCTGAGTAATTTGTCTCGGCTTTTGATAAGGTACGGCTTGCATAGCCAATGACTTTTTCTTCTCCATTCTGCCACTGAATAAGTATGGCACCGAGACCAACGTTACTCGCGTCGGTGTGGATGCCCGTTTCGGCATTTTCATCAAAATGGGCAAGTATAGGAGGACTCTGCAAACGCCGTCGTAGTTCAGAGAAGGCGTCCTCTTGTTCTTTCTCCCACACAAAAGGGACATCTTCTTTCGTCAGTCGCGTGAGTGGTTCGGCAATTTTAGAAAAATTTTCTACGAAACGCCTGTAGTAGGCACACAGTCCCAGGAAACGTCTAATAGCTTTTTTGTCTCTTGGCTTCGGAAACATTTCTACTGCAGTGATCTTCTCAGGATCGGGGCGGACGCCTTCAGCACTGACAATGTGTCCGAGAAAGCGGAGCTCGCGAAAGCCGAAGTGGCATTTTTCGGGTTTATGGTCGATCCCGCCGTGCGAATAGCATCCAGAACTGCTCTCAGTCACTGCATGTGCTGCTCGAATGTAGTGGAGAAGACCACCACATCATCAAGGTAGACGAGGCACGACTGCCATTTCAGTCCGGAGAGAACAGTGTCCATCATCCGCTGGAAGGTGGCGGGCGCAGAACACAGACCAAATGGAAGCACCTTAAACTCGTATAGACCATCCGGTGTCACAAATGCCGGTTTTTCGCGATCTCGCTCGTCCACTTCTATCTGCCAGTATCCGCTTTTGAGGTCTAAAGAAGAGAAGACGTAAGCATTGCGTAGTTTGTCCAAGGTGTCGTCGATGCGTGGGAGTGGATAAACATCTCGCTTCGGGACGAGGTTGAGTTTCCTATAATCAACACAAAATCGTAGGGTGTTATCCTTCTTTTTGACCACGACTACCGGAGATGCCCACGGGCTATTGGATGGCTGTATCACATCGTCCTTGAGCATTTCCTGTACTTGACTTCTTATCGCTTCTCTTTCTTTTGGAGCCACTCGGTACGGGTGTTGGCGCACTGGTCTTGCAGGTTCTTCGACCACAATGCGGTGTTTTGCGACGGGAGTTCGACGGACTTTCGATGAGGTCGAAAAGCATTCAGCACATTCTGTGACCAATCTCACAATCTTATCTCTTTGTGGTGATGACAGCTCTCGATCAATGTCGATGGAGTTAAGGACACTGTCTAAAGTGACAGAAGCTGATGATGCTGCATGGAGGGTTGACACATCCGCAAGTTGTGCACAGTCATGAAGAGACGCTATGGCTGTTCCCTTCGCCACGTGTTGTGCCTCATTGCCAAAGTTAGTCAAAAGGACATCAGCGCATCCGTTACGCAGGTGAACTAGGCCTCTTGCCACGCATATTTGCTTTTCCAGTAGCAGCCCGATATTTCCGTCTGCAAGTCCCTCATAGTCACGAAATACGTCGCTCCTTACAACGACACTCACACTGCACCGTGCCGGCACCGTCACGTGTTCATCCACAATACGGAGAGACGAAATATGTGGCTCTTCTGTATCAGAAATGGTAACAGCATTTTCTGTGGAAAACAACACACGTGATTCTTGCAAGTCGATAAATGCGCCATTCGTTTGCAAAAAGTCCATGCCCAGTATAAGCTCACGGGAACACTCAGGGAGAACAATAAAGCTGTTCACGTATGTAAAGCCTCTAATGCCGATTCTTGCTGTGCACATTCCAATGGGGTTGACTAAGTGCCGCCCCGCTGTACGTATTGCAGGTCCGGTCCAATGGGTCAATACCTTTTTCAATTTTCTGGCGAGTACACTGCTAATAACTGAATAGTCCGCACCAGTGTCTATCAGCGCAGTCACTTCGAAGTCGTCGATGATGACGCGCAACTCGAAAGTAACGGCGTCATCACTGCACTGGTTCGTCGGTTCGTCACTTCCGTCGTCTTGTCGGATTGGCGATGGAGGGCCTTCGGTGTTCCGGGAGTCAGCGGCCTTGCCTCCACAGGTCGCTGGCTCTAGTTTTCCCGTCGCGGACTTTGTGCGCGACGCCTCGGTGAAATGGAAGAGGGACGCGGACTGGGTGACCTATAACGCACAGGTGCTGCCGATCGAGGTTCATGTGGCTGGGTGTTTCGAATAGTTTGGCGCGTGGACAAAAATGCTTCAATTTCATCAGGGCGCTCACCGTTTCGAGGGCAAGGTGAATTCACGGAGAAGCCACGCAGTCCTACTCGGTGATACTGGCATTCCCGGTATAGGTGACCAGCCTCTCCACAGTGGTAGCAGAGGGGACGCCGGTCTGCAGTGCGCCATACATCGCTTTTACGTGGCCTTCCTTCTGCCATGGGCGGCACATTGCGAGGAAGTACCTGGGGTATTGTGGCCGTTCGTTCAAAGTCGGCGCGTTCTAGGTCCTCGCGTAAAGCTTGGGCGTACGATATCCGCGGCTGTCGCTCTGGCTGTGCGCGGGGCCGTACCTGAGGCTCTGGCTCACAAATTACTTGCCGGACTTCTTCGCGTATGACATCAGCAAGTGAGGACGCTGGAGGAGGGCTTTGAGCCAGCTGCAGTTTCTGCAGCTCTTCCCTTACAATGGACCTCACCATTTCGCGTAGGATGTCCATGTTGTTGGAGAGGGCTCCTGACCCAACGTCAAATGATGCGAGGCTTACATTTCTGTTGTACTGGCTCGCACGCTGCTGCAGCGTCTTCTCCATCGTCGTCGCCTCTGATCGAAATTCAGCTACAGTGCGGGGCGGATTACGAACCAGGCCGGCGAAAAGCTCCTGTTTCACACCGCGCATTAGGTGCCGCAATTTCTTGTCATCAGCCTTGTTTGGATCGGCTCGGCGGAAGAGGTGGGTCATACCCTCAATGTACATGGTCACACTTTCGTTGTTACGCTGGTTCCTCGCCTGAATAGTGGCTTCTGCCCTCTCTCTGCCGTCCGTGCTCGGGGACGTAGTAAGCAGCTCTCGTCGGAAGTCGTTCCACGATGATAACGACGCTTCATGGTTTTGAAACCACGTGCGCGCAGATTCCTCCAGCGCGAAGTACACATACCGGAGTTTCTTTGTTTCGTCCCAGCCGTTACATCTGGCGACAATTCGAAGTTGGTGGACAGGCGTTAATTCTGTTGGCTCCAAACTTCGGAGATCCGGGCTACCTTCCCTGGCGTGTGTGGGGCTTGGAATCATACCCCGCACCTCCACCAGCGATGTAACCAACAGTTACAACAGCCGTTTCTACGAAAACTGATTTATGCTGGGCGAACCTGTGCCCGTCAACAAAAACCAACTGAGCACTCAACAACAACAAAAAACGTCCCTCGAGCTTCGCCCCTTCGAACGTCATTCTCCTCTTTGTCCCCTCCTGTCGCTTGCCAATCGTCCGATTCTCGCGCACAAGCCACCGGCCTGTCAGCACCGGCCGAGCGTTGCCTTGCGGTGCTTTGCTTGACGCTCGCAGTGTGGCGGCTACGCAGTTGGGATATGTCGGTCGTCTTTTTCTTCGCGCAATGCTGGCGGCATTATTGTGAAGGGCAGAAAAAAACTGGGGTACTACGCCGGCCAAAGTATACATTTCATAGAAAATGACCATTCGGCTCCCACACGGGGGCCTTGTTCGCAGGTAAAAGAGAGGAAAAATGCATTTGGACAGTTCACCTAAACAGGCCTGAACACGTGACACAGGCAGGGCACATACACTGATGGCAGATTGCCATTGCTCCTCTTCGAAGTGTGTGGTGTAGTCTGAATCTTGAGCCACTCAAAATAAAGGTGTTCCTTTTTTTCTGGAAAGAATGCGTGCCTTCCCCAGTTGATTTCATGTCCCTTCGAGTGACAACATGGAAGACGTCATCCTCTCCTGGATGAGCAGAAGAGGAGGGCTGTCGTGCTTATCGCAGCTACTAACCCTTCAGAGGCTCCAAAGCTCCGGGTGCCTCAAAGAGCTAGGTAGCATTCAGCAACGAATGTGCCCCACAACTCTTGCATGGGAGCATGCATCATTTGCATCGAACCAATCGCCAACCAGTGACCACTGCCTGCCAACCACAAAAATTGGGCAAGAAAGGCAAGGAAAGCCATTCACTTTAGGATGGCTTCTAATTAGCAGGGACCATTCTTGGCTACAACTGATCAAAAGGGGTAAGACGAGATTTGAACAGCAGAATTGAAAAAACAAAGGACTAAGGAAGAAGGGTAGAAAAACCCGGGGTACTATACAGGCAAAAGTATAATCTCATGACAACATTCATTTGGGCTAGATGGTGCATATTTGAATTAAGAAGAAACAGCGCAAACTATGACGATCACAAAAGGAGAACGACACAGGACAAGCGCCAACTTCACCTATCTTTATTCACCAAAAAATCAGCAAATATAAGGAAAATTACGGACATGCGCACTATGGACCATAATGCATAATCTGCCAAACCGTTCAAGACAGGACATTTGGCTTTTGAAGAGGGTCACGGAAGTATCACTAACACAGTTTTTTCCTCTCTTCTTTTACATGGAATGCTTCTAAAACCTCACGTGCCTTTGCTTCCGCCAAGAATCTTTATCTCTCGGAACCGTGGTTCACACTTCTTGCAGTAGAGGCATTGTTTCCGTGGCGAATGTTCTGCCGCTTGGTGACACGCCGTGCAAGCTGCGCAATGTTGCGAAAAATGTGCACCTCCTTCTTTCAACGACCGCGCGTGCTCAGCTGCAAGGTCATTCACGCCTTTACCCATTTGGCCCACATCGGTTTTCCCGCAGGTCAAAGGTATTTCATATACCACACCGGTCAGCCCTTTACAATCTGCTTTCCATATCTTTTGGTGCAGCTGCTCCTCATACCCTCGCTCCGACGCGGGCGCAGAGCTGTGCTTGTTTCCGAGGAGCCGAAAACCTGACTGGGACACCGTATTCGTTTGCCACCTTTTTCATAATGTGGGCTATCCTATGTACATACGGAACCACTTTTGGCTTCACATTTTGTTTTTCTTGTGCGCACGGTTTCTTGACCATGGCACCTTTGATTTTCTGCAAGGTCAATTCAGCCACTGCTATGATAACCGTGCTTGGGAACCTTGCTGAAACCAACGTATCAACTTGCTTGTCAAAGCTCGCACGCACTGCATGAAGAAGGAGGTGCGCATCTTTCACAACATTGTGCAACTTGCACTGCGTGTGACCGAGCGGCAGAACATTCGCCACGGAAACAATGCCTCTACTGCAACAAGTGTGAACCACGGTTCCGAGAGATAAAGATTCTTGGCAGAAGCAGAGAAACAAAGGCACGTGAGGTTTTGGAAGCATTCCATATAAAGAAAAGAGTAAAAAACTGCGTTATTGATACTTCTGTGACCGTCCTACTTTTGTGATACTTCTGTGACCGGGGGGGGGGGGGTCGACGCCAGGGTTGCATTAACCATAGCGGCATGCTTTCGCCTTTGAATAAACAGGAAAATCCGGCGTAGTCAACGTGACCGAAGGAAGCCGCCAGAAATGGCCGCCGCGAAAAGAGTAAAGATATCATAAAGAATAAAAAGACAGCTAGGAGTGCTGCTCAATTTTGCCGGGAGGTTGCTGTAAACAATGTAAGCTAAAGCCTTCGATAAGAAAATATGGTGAATTTCGGTCTGGTCTGAATGGGAATTGTAACGAAGCCATTGGGGTTCGATAAGCGCTAGCTTCCCCGGCGCCATGACTGCTCCATGGTTCTGTCTGACTAAAGGTGTGCTTAATGCGTGCGTCATTGCATACGTCTTGTTGGGGTCATCTGGTTGATTAAAGGTCCGGTGCGCATGTTATTGAGCACATGATGATGCAGCCAATAAGCATGAGGGGACGCCAGGTCATGAGCATGGGCGCCGAGTTTGCAATGTTCGGGGGAGGGGAAACTTTGGCCCAGTTTGGAGCCTCTCTCATTTTTCATTCGTCGCCCTTCACGCGCATTCTCCTTGGCAAGGCGGAGAGGCATTACATGTAAACATCAGTTTTATTTGTTTTTGAAGTCGAACGAAGATGTTAAAAAAATGACCGCGTAGTTCTTAAGATGCTAAATAAATCAATGAAAACGGAAACTTTTAAGCAGATAAATGCTTCGCAGACAATCATAACGCCCTTTATAAACAGGAACCCTCTCGCCGGCTTCGATGTTAATAGTGGGAAGGTTTTCCCCGCAGGACGTCCACAGGAGATAACAGCAACTTTCGCCCCATCTTTTATATTTCTTAAGGTTGGTTTTCATGGACTCGCTACCTTCACCTTAGACATCCCGCTCATATAGGGCGAAGAGGTTATGACATTAAAAGGACGTCAACTTGTAACAAAAGAAACGTTGACCAGACAGGTATGCATTCATTACTGGTTGTGTAGCTTGTGCTGAATGCTATCACAGCACATGACAAACCAACAGATCAGTGGTGGTCCCCCTCCACTGTGCCATGGTGTAGCGCGGTTCCTATGCCATTAAGGGTCGCGGATACACGTAACAAATGAATGCAAAGGGGACGAGGAGAAAACAGAGCCCGAATGAAGCTGTAACAAATTATCGGTTCTCAGAAATCTACCTCTATTTGCATGACATCCATAATGCAAAACCCTGCATCCAGTGTGCAGTGCCATGCCAAATTATTCGCCCAGTGTCGCGCGCTTCACGCTCGACACTGGGCCCGCTGGCGCAGCATACTGGAAGGTGCTGGGTACTAGTGGGAAAAACAGCTCTGGAGCATGGAACACGCGTTGTCTGACCACCATATGTATATTTTTTTTTTAAGTACAGAAAGCACCACAGAGCGTTTTAGTGAATTAAAAAAATTAGAAAGAGAATTCATAAATAAAAACATTACCAATAAGCTTACATCGTCTGACCGACACATCCCAAGCCCGGTACCTTACCACTACGCCACGCCAACACATGGCAGTATGTGAATGCTGATTTTAATGCAACAATTGCAGGTTTTTTTTCCATAGAGTGCATATTAAAACAGCTCATAAGTTATAACACTATCGTTTAAGTACGAGATTTAACTATGCAGTGAGATATAACATACCTAACCTAGGTAAACTGGCACAATTAGAAAAAACTTAGCACTAGTATGCTACCAGACATGGAGAATTTTGGAACGTTGTTGCACCCAACTTGACCACTGGAATGAAACGCCTATGCTATTCTTTGCCATCACTGTTAAAATATTATCAATCTACTAATCTTGACCTATTTATTTGTTCCACTGCTAAATGTAGATCTATGTTTGCAGGAAAAGAAAACTGATTTCCTTATCCTGGCACTTATTTACTTCATTATTTTAGAATAATTGTGTTTTACTTTTGTTCTGCACTGATCAAGTGTTTACAATTGTTTATTGACGGTTTTTCATTGCAGATACCCAAACTACGCTAATTACGTGAGGCGGTGGACTCATCCAGCCACCAAGACTGGCAGCTTTTTTTTTTCCGTTGTCCTCCATCTGTAATGTACATGGTGGAAAAAAAGATTTGATTTGATTTGAATAATTTGCCAGACCAAGACGCAGGCGCAGTTAAGGTTTCGCAGACGCATCTGGCACAGATACGATGAATGCGCTATCACCCAGCACCTAAGACTCACGCCTGTATAAGAAAAAGAAAAAAAAAGTTGTCCATATTGAGTAGTATAGTTGGAAGTGTCACAACACCGATTTTCGTTTGCGATTCGTACTTCAACTTCGGTAAAAGTCCTAATGAACCGCCAATCCGGGACGCTGTATGCGCTGTTATTGTTGATTTTGATAGCCGCGTCTTGTTTGCGCTAGGGATATGCCTTGTTTTCTTTGTTCAACGATGCGTTTTAATCGACATGTCAGTGTAATCATATACCTTCGACAGAGAAGCGTAGGCTAGTGCTATTAGCCTTCGGCGACAGCACTAGCCTACGATACATTTTTGGAAAGCACATGCCTCCCAGCTCTTGCGTTCAAGGGCTCACGGTGAGGTATTAGTGGTACTGACACTCACTCGTGAAGTCCATAATCCCTTGGTAACACAACTTTTATGTTCATAGCATACACCTCTAATCATAGTAATTTTTATACTTGTACATTTTACGCACTTTACAGCGACTAATTCTAGTCCTCTGAACAGCCAAGTTACATGTACCATTCACATCTTGATTGACAACCCTGACCTTTGTAATGTCCCACCATCGGTTCTTCATTTATTATCTGTTGCTTGACGCTCGTTGGCTATATCTGGCCCTCGCGCCGATAAAATCCATACACCATCATGAGCACATATACGTATATATATATATATATATATATATAAATATATATATATATATATATATATATATATATATATATATATATATATATATATATATATATTTATATATATATATATATATATATATATATATATATATATATATATATATATATATATATATATATATATATATATATAGCGCGTTACATCCGCGCTCATCGCGTCTTGTGCCAACATTACAGTAACGAAAAATATGGTTTATTTGAGAACTTCGATGCAAAAGCTGAAATATACAGTGATTTCTCCTAATGAGACTCGTTGATTCCTAAGCCCAGATGGGCCGATAGCGTGTAAATAGCGTCGGCGGAGGCGCTAGGCATAAGCTTCGGCAGAAAGGACGGATCTCGGCGCGGGTAGCTGGCGAATGCTAAATTGCGTGTATTTGAGACTCAGAACCTTTTATCTATTACTTTTTAGTACACTGGGGAAAATGGAAGCGCACGAATCGCCTCAGCTTTGTTGTCGGTACGATAATATCAATGACCGGCCGGCTTTGAACTCGGGGTCCGTTCGAACACGTCTGAACGGCGACAACTCGCAGTCATCTGTTACGCACAAACTATGAAAATGCGGGGCATCCTCTGCGTTTGGTGGTTTCGTCTGAGGGTGTAGCTATCTGCCCAGTCAAAAGGGACAATGCAAGAAAAAGAAGGTGAGCTTCAGTGTGAAATACGCATGCATAAACAGGGCAGCTCGCGCACCTTTCTTTCGAGATGCGACACGAAGTAGGCTTTTATTACCCTAACATAGTGTTTGAGGATACGATGACGTATGAAGCGCTTAAATTGTACAAAGCGTTTCATATTCAGCAGCGTCTGTACTCCTTGAATACTGGAACAGCTGCTGCACACGAGCAACCAGCGCTGTTTCCAATGCAAGCCAGCGAATTGCAGCGAGAAGGAGCTTGTGTACAACACAAACCAATGCACCCCAGCATCATGGCAGTGAAACCAGCGACTCGTCCATTGTGGCCCAGCTCTCATCCAGCGTTGTCCCTGGTGTCCCAGTAACTCGCAGGGAGCGCCAGTGTGCCCAGTACGATCCAGTTTCAAAAAATGCGCTCGTTTCATACTAGAAGGCACTGGAAGACGCTGGGTTTTGCAACATGTCATGCTAGGGACATATCAATTCCATAGCTTACTCCCGCGTGTTCTCGCATTGCACGCATGTGCGGTGAAAAGTTTGTCGATTTTGTTTATGTGCGTAAGGAATTTTTTTGCCAACCGAACTAGTACACCCGTGTGCCCGTCCCTCAGTCCGTCTGTCACGTAAAAGCAATTTCTGTATAAAAATTAATATATAAACCAATTAAATTTGAAGGGAACAACTTTGGCGGTTCAGCCTTTCTAACTTGTAACCCCACACTCAGAAGCCCAGTGTCTTACCCACTGGGCTAAACACCCACGCATGCAGAAGGTGAATATGTATTAACCATATGAATGTGTTGAATCTGTGGTACAAAACGAACAACAGAGGAGGACAGTTTCTATGAACGCTTTCTTGAAGTATTTCGCGACGGTGGAATAAAAATCATCTCTAGAGCCACAGGTAGAGCCGGCTTGGAGAATTGTAGACATGAGGAAAATTCGGACTTTGCTAAAATTTATTGTGAAACACACCACATCCATGATGCTTTTCAGTAGTCACGGGATGCGCCTTGCGTAGGGGTGGTCCTGCAGCGACGAAAATGCACCGATCTCTGAGCGCTCATGCGCTTTGCGTCGCCAAACAGACAGATGAGCAGCGAATGAGTTGATAAAGACAATAAATAGTGATGACGGGTTCTATGGGTTTCCCCACGGTTGACAATGGTTCCACGCGGATGTACAAGATTGTAAAGTGGATAAAGACTTTAATGATGAGAGCAATTATGATACGGTAGGTATGGACCGATAAGGATTGATAACTAACGGTCGGATATAGTCGGAAAAGGCTGATAAGTACCGATAAGGCTTGATAAGTGCTTATACTGGTCGGCTGAAATTTGATAAGGTTGAGAATGACACCGGACTGCATGAAGATGAGCAAGTCGCACAACGCTTGCGCATACTTAGACAACCATGGTGGAATTTCGGCGTCAATGTATATTTTGTATTCATAGACGCAATACTGAGGAGCTTGTACATTCGCCCCTCCAATGGATTTCCGGCGCATATATTATGTCTCGCTTCTTTTAGCTTTCCTGTTATTGAATGGTGGATCGCACGCACGTCTAGCTCAATGTGTCGCAAGTTTCCTACGGCCTGCAATGTGCTGGCATGCCAGGAGCGCTCTCACAACTTTTCATTGACGTACACTCGTTTTTGTCGTTGTAATGTGTAAGCAGGGAAATGTAATTAGTTGACTACTTTTTCCGTACTGCCAACGTCCTTGTTTAGAAGTCATACCTTGAAGACGTTTTCGTCAATCCACGTGCAATTGACGTCGATCCATAAACCTTGTCGAATTAGAGACGTTTTACAGTCTGAATAGTCTTCGTTTCCTTAGGCAATTTTTTTCAGTATGTGGGGTAGTTTGCATCTATAAACGCCTGGCGTTTTGTATTAGCCTTAACCCTCACTATAACTGTCACGTTTTTCTAGCTATCGCTTTAATACATTTTGCTACTACAGTCATGATGAAGTAACCCTGTAAACCAATCCCTAGAAACAGGTTTGTCTGAACAACGAAGCATTCCCTGACGTCGCAATTACATGTATTCTATATAGGCTTCTGCGCAAAAACGAAAGCACATTTCTTTTAACTAATCTTCTATGTGAAGAATCTCAGCTAACGATCTTTTCGTCGTCACCTGTCTTGTACACTTAGCACGTATTCTGAAATTGAACGGCTACTTCTATGCGAAAGTTTCGCTTGTTACGTGTGTTCGCGTCCCTCAATGCTATGAGCAGTGAGCTTTACCGTAATATATCAGCCAAATGTCATGTGTGTAGCTTTGCTACGATAACCAAAGTTATCACATAGGATCTCTCCTTCAAGCTAACTAAAGCCCTTGATCACCGCGGATGTGCGTGACCCTTGATTGACATGGCTGCATAGCTGAACACATCTCGGCAAGGCACTTGACTCCACTCACGTTTAGGAAACTACTGAAGCTGCCGATTTCCTTAGTGAACTATATGCATACCATGACACATGCCCTCAGGCGATTGTAGCTTCGCTCAATATTGCGCTAGGCCCCAGCGTCAGGGACTCTATCGGAAGGTTAACCATTATAAAACTACAATGCAAGCATATTAAAAAAAAGTAAAAGAAACGTACGTGCACATGGCATATATTTATGTGTTTTATTGGACAAAGTTGATACTGGCTGCATCAGTCACAGCTGCTTCACGCACGCAACATCCGGTGGGATAGGTTTAACTGCGTAGTTTCCGAAATTATAAAGCATTTTACAGCACATCGTTATCATTTGTGCCGTTCACCTGCTTTAATCTTTGCTGTTTGTTTCGGACGCGCTATGGTACGTCCAAAATAAAAAAAAACTAAAAGCATCTGGCGTATATTTATGTGTTTCAGTCGACGAGTCCCGTTTTTAGCGGCTTCACCGACAGCTGCGCCGCGCATGCAACAGCCGGTAGGATAAGCCAACCTGCTCAGTTGGCAAAATTGCAAAGGGCGTACGCACCTGTCTTCCTCGTATGCACTCGCTTTAAGTTTCTGTGGACACTTGCGCGATGGCCTCTCTTTTCTACATGAGTGTCAGACGACTGTCCAGGAGGTTTCCCGTAATAGCGCCAACGGCGGCAGTGGTCAGCGATGAAATGCTGGTGAGCGTTGCTGGCTTGGGTAAGTGTTACGAGGACTCTGCGCGAAATCAAACTGGGATTGTTTGCTAAGAAGTAGTGGTTTTGTACAGAGGCGTACAAAGGTATTTCCAGTACGTGACTGAACTCGGCGCACAATAAGCAAACGAATCTTACATTCAAAAGGCGTCGCCGACTCTAAGACAAAATGCAGGAAATTTGCACTTATTTTAAGAGTTAGACCACCGAATAAGAAGTTCGCCCAGCAAGGAATAACCCTGTGCAGCTCTGTGTCGCGAGCTAGCGCCTGATTTCTGAGGTGTCAGTGGGAAGTCACTTGATGGTCTTCTGCAGCACGTTTATCCATAATCCGCGCGATAGCCTTCAGTTTGTCTTCTCATTTGGCGCCCTATCGAGTACACTCGGCCTCTGCACAGCACCGCTCACATTCATCCGGATTCGGGCGAGATTGTTTCTACGGCTGAATCTTGGCAAGAAACCCACCGAAGAGCACCAGTCTTTTACGCCGTGAAAATGTCTCTGAGGGGTCGAACCGTTTGTGATGCGCATCGCGCATCGTGACGCAATGGAACACTTCCCGTAATTCTTATAACAACAAATATATATATATATATATATATATATATATATATATATATATATATATATATATATATATATATATATATATATATATATATATGCAACAGTGATGATATACAGTGTGTTTCTACAGCTGCTGCTTCTTTTAAAAAATGTACAATAAAAATAACGCCTGTGGTACACCGCGAAGTTCTCACTCGTGATACAAATTCTTCAATGAGACGGCGTTACTTCCACTGGAAATCAAAGTGCTTCAGTGGATAAATAACATAAACGCGCTAATTATTTTTATAGTTATTTTACAACCCACATTTCAATCCACGAATTGCAACAAGTGTGTTCGCAAGGTCTATCCACTTGAAACAGCTTCTCGGGGCTGCGCTAGTTTCGAGATATTAATGTCCAAATTGTGTGAAGAAATGGACTGGTATTGCAGTCGCTTTTACCCTTCAATGCATCAAAGAACTGTTTCGTAAAAAAGCAACTGGAACGGCAATGCACTTCGTCTGACACTCAAAATTCATATCCATAACTGGTACATTCCTGAGAATTCAATTCAAGGTTGCGAACTTACCGATTCTAATTCGTAGACTTACATATTTATTTATTTATTTATTTATTTATTTATTTATTTATTTATTTATTTATACATGGTGCAGAAGTCCTTGGGAGCCATGCAAAGGGGGAAGGCAGCAGGGGAGGATCAGGTAACAGCCCACTTGTTGAAGGATGGTCGGCAGATTGTGCAAGAAAAACTGGCCACCCTGTAAAGGCAATGCCTCATGACCTCGACCGCACCGGAATCATGGAAGAACGCTAACATAATCCTAATCCATAACATAGGGGACGCCAAAGACTTGAAAAATTATAGACCGATGAGCTTACTATTCGTTCCCTACAAAGTATTTACAAAGGTAATCGCGAATAGAATCAGAAACACGTTAGACTTCTGTCAACCAAAAGACCAGGCAGGATTCCGTAAAGGCTGCTCAAGGATACACCATATTAACGCTATCAATCAGATGATAGAGAAATGTGCGGAATATAACCAACCTTTATATCTAGCTTTCATTGATTATGAGAAAGCGTTTGATTCAGTCGAAACCTCAGCAGGCATGGAGGCATTAAGGAGTCAGGCTGTAGAAGAGCCTTATGTAACAATACTGAAATATATCCATAGCGGCTTTACAGCCACCGTAGTCCTCCATAATGTCCGCAACAAAATCCCAATAAAGAAAGGCGTCAGGCTGGGAGATACGATCTCTCCAATGCTATTCCCAGCGTGTTTACAGGGTATTTAGAGGCCTGCATTCGGAAGAATTGGGGACAAGACTAATGGCGAATGCCTTAGTAACTTGTGATTCGCTGATGATATTGCCTTGCTAAGTAACTCAGTGGACCAATTGTAATGCATGGCCACTGACATGGAGAGCCAAAGCAGAAGGGTGGGTCTAATAGTTAATCTGCAGAAAACTAAAGTAATCTTTAGCAGTCTCGGAAGAGAACAGCAGTTTGCGATACGTAGCGAGGCACTGGAAGGGGTGAGGGAATTCATCTACTTAGAACAGGTAGTGACTGCGGATCCGGATCATGAAACTGAAATATTCAAAAGAATAAGAATGGGCTTGACCGCGTTTGGCAGGCTTTCTCAGATCATGAACAGCACTTTGTCATTATCCCTCAAAAGAAAAGTGTGTAACCGTTGTGTCTTACCAGTACTCAAGTACGGGGCAGAAACCTGGAACCTTACGAAAAGGGTTCTACTTAAATTGAGGACGACGCAACGAGCTATGGAAAGAAGAATGATGGGTGTAACGTTAAGGGATAAGAAAAAAGCAGATTGGCTGAGAAAACAAACGCGAGTTAATGACATCTTAGTTCAATTCAAGAAAGAGAAATGGGCATGGGCGGGACATGTAATGAGGAGGGAAGATAACCGATCGTCATTAATGGTTACGGACTAGATTCCAAGGGAAGGGAAGCGTAGCAGGGGGCAGCAGAATAGCTGGGCGGATGAGATCAAGAAGTTTCCAGGGACAGCATGGCCACAATCAGCAAATTACAGGGGTAGTTGGAGACGTATGGGAGAGGCCTTTGCCCTGCAGTGGGCTTAACAAGGCTGCTGCTGCTGATGATGATAATGATGGTGCAGCCCCATTGGGTTCTCGAGCAGTGGGTTTGGTTTATATATTTCATATAACAACAAACGTTTTCCTGCACAAATCAAATTCAACCCCATATGAATCATGATAATTCAACATAAAAGATGCAACGAGTAAAATAAACGCAGCATGAATTGTGTTAAGTTATACAAATATTCCTATAAAGACAGTGACTTAGTTTCACTTGGTAGTAAGTTGCATATTTTTCAATTGAATGAGGAAAGAAACTACACTTAAATAGGTTAGTACATGGTTCAAAAGTGCAAGATTAAAATTGTGGCACTGCCTAGTCGGTTTATATTTATAAGCAGAAAGATAGTTGTTCTTTAATGACTAGCGTAGGGTGTTACTGAGATTGTACAACAATGTAAGGCATTCACGACCACTCCACTCGGACAGAGGTTGTAGACCTAGTACAAGTTGAGATGAGGGCGAGAATTTCTAGTCATAACAGCGGTATGTGAAACGAATTGCTTTTTTTTTAACTGATTTGAGGGTGTTAATGTCAGATACCTTATAAGGGTTCCAGATGGGGCAACCATATTTGACAATGGGTTGGATGAGTGATTTATATGATAACAATTTTGTATCACGAGAATATTTTCGGAATGTACGATTCAGATAGTATATTTTCTTTGGTGCTTTATCGCACGTGGATTCAATGTGCCTTCACCATGAGATGTTAGGTGTTGAGATGAGGCAATGGTACTGTATCTGTATGTGCCTTCAAGTAATATAGGAAAAGTATTTGCCCGATTTTTTGTTATTATTCAATTAGGCATTCGATTTTTAGAAACAGCGTAATTAAGATCTATATCATTTTTCAATAGTGACACATGTACTTAACTTTATCGGACGACCACGTTTCGCCGCCTAACAAATCTTAACGCACAGCGCAAGACGCGCCTGCATGTAAAAGAATTTTCTGGATTGTTATCGATGGTTCCGTCCACTGTGTTTCACCGCAGCTTGTGTAATCTGATAGCATCTATGCGCGACGCGAATAGTGTAGAGCTTTGTGGAAGGCATGCGGGTCCCAATGATTAGTTTGGAACATTCGATGACTGCTGTATAAAAGCCGACGCACTTGAGCCACTGATCAGATTTTCGACGGTCGCCGACCGTGTTCGCCGCAATCATTGTGCTAAAAGTGCAGCCTGTTTTCGTGGGCACAGGTTCACCCAATAAAAGTTAGTTTGTCTTTCACAGTATTTGCTACTGTGTTCTTCAACATCACCACCACGTGACATCTGGTGGAGGTGCTTTTCGTTCATGTACCGGACGCCCCCGACAAGCCGTGATCCAAGCCCAGACCGCAAAGAGAACACCAACGTAGTCCCGGAGCATCGAGCAAGCCGCCGTCTTCAACAGCTGCCCCCGGAGCACGGACTTCTACCTGAGAAGACCAAGAAGATTGTGGCCAAGGCAACCCTAATGGCATCCCCAGCATCCCCCATCGGGCTGCAGCAGCCAGGGAACCTCCGACGTTGCGCGGATCAACATTCGAGGACCCGGAAACCTGGCTCGAGACGTACGAGAGAGTCGCTACGTTCAACAGTTGCGACAGTGATGACAAGCTGCGGGATGTCTACTTCGCACTGGAAGAGGCCGCCAGGACCTGGTTCGGGCATCGAGAAGCCACCTTAACGACGTGGGACATGTTCCGAAGCGGCTTTTTGCAAACGTTTACAAGCGTCGTGCGAAAAGAGCGAGCCCAAGCAGTACTAGAAACCAGAGTGCAGCTGCCAAACGAGACGATCACGATCTTCACGGAGGGGATTGCCCGTCTTTTCCGGCACTCCGACCCGGAAATGTCAGAGGAGAAAAAGGTCCGCTTCCTGATGCGGGGCGTCAAGCAAGAACTTTTCGCAGGACTTATTCGTAAACCGCCGAAGACCGTAGCTGAGTTTTCTGCAGAGGCATCGAAGATCGAGAAAACTCTGGAGATGCGCACCCGGCAATATAACCGCCAGGGGCTCACGCCGCAGTACGCCATCCAAGGACTGGATTCCGGCGACCTTCAGGAGACCATCAGGGCCATTGTGCGCGAAGAACTGCGCAAGGTCCTGCCTTCGTCGCAGCCCCAAGTGGCTTCGATCGCCGACATCGTGAAAGAAGAGGTGCACCGATCGCTTGGAGTTCCCGAGCTGCAACCACAATTACCGCAGCCCCAGCCAGAAGCGATGACATACGCCGCCGTCCCACGCCGGCAAGGTCCCCTTCCGCGACCACGCCAGGGCCCTGCAACGGCACAATTCCGTCATCCGCCGCCGCCGCCGCCACCAGCATGCCCACCCGTCGCCCAGCGCACCTACGCGAGGAAGACGGACATTTGGCGAGCCCCTGACCACCGCCCGCTCTGCTATCTCTACGGAGAAGCCGGCCATGTGTATCGCCGATGCCCATACCGCGATATGGGACTGCCAGGTTTCGCTGTAAACGCTCCGCGCCCGCAGCAAGGTGAACGCGCTCACGATATCGCCGACTACCTCGCCGCTAATCAGTGGAGCTCTCGACGACCTTCGCGTTCACCATCACCAGGCTGCTAGTTGTCGCCGCCGCGCCGACCACACACTGGCCCAGCCCGGGGCCGGTCAGCGAGCCCATATCCGGAAAACTAAAAGCAGCAACCCATGGAGCTACGGTTGCTGTTCGTCGAACTGACGAAGATCCTCCGCCGCCGACGAAGACGACAAAGAAACAATCTCGACAACGTAATGACGACACGCCGCCGTCCCGACGAAATCATGAAGCGAAGACTACACCGACGAAAGACGGCTTGACGACGCGACGTTCCATCTTCAGTTCAACACGACGCAGCCGCGATCCGACGCCAAGACCCAACTGCAACGCCAGACAAAAAACCACCGATCTCGACGTACTTCTCGACGGCCACGCAGTCACTGCCTTAGTCGACACAGGGGCCGATTACTCCGTAATGAGTGGACACATCGCCGCCCAGTTGAAGAAGGTTAGGACTGCATGGGAGGGCCCTCAAATTCGGACCGCTCGAGGACACCTCATTACGCCGACTGGAATCTTCACGGCAAGAATAACCGTTCATGACCGCACTAACCCTGCCACCTTCGTTATCCTCCAACAGTGTTCACGAGGGGTCATTCTTGGCATGGACTTCCTGAACCAACACGGCGCAATCATAGACCTGAAGTGAAAATCGATAACGCTGTCGGAAGATCAAGTGATACCGCCGGAGAGCTTTCGTAGTCACCACGCCTTGAGTGTTCTCGAAGATCAAGTGAGCATCCCGTCTCGCTCGAGCATTGTTATTTCTGTCGGCCCCGAAACACCCGCTGACGTAGAAGGCGTCATTGAAGGCGACCAACGTCTACTGCTAGACCGTGAAATTTGCGTCGCAAGAGGGATCGCTCGACTGCATGGAGGGAAAACTGAAGTGTTGCTGACAAACTTCAGCCAAGAGTTCAAGCACATCAACAAGGGCAAGACGATCGCGTACATCGAGGAAATTCTGGAAACCAGTAATGCGTTTGTCTTCTCGGATTCCGCCGTATCTACCCCGACGACGATGGTTCCCGAACCAGACTACGACATTACTCCAAGTCTCCCCGTGATTAAGCAACAGCAGCTCAGAAGTCTGCTCCGACGATACAAAGGCTGCTTTTCGACGTCATCGAGGATTCGACAAACACCAGTCGCCAAGCATCGCCCAATCACCGAGGAGTGCGCTCGACCACTCCGCCAGAGCCCTTACCGAGTTTCGGCGCGAGAACGTGCAGCTATAAGAGAACAAGTCGACGAAATGCTGCGCAACGACATCATCCAGTCGTCGAAGAGCCCGTGGGCATCCCCTGTTGTCCTGCTAAAGAAAAAGGACGGAACCATACGTTTCTGCGTCGATTATCGTCGTCTGAACAGGATCACGAAGAAGGACGTATACCCCCTCCCACGAATAGACGACGCATTGGATCGGCTCTGCAACGCTAAATACTTCACGTCGATGGACCTCAAGTCTGGCTATTGGCAAATAGACGTCGTCGAAATAGATCGCGAAAAGACGGCCTTCATCACCCCAGACGGCCTCTACGAGTTCAAGGTTATGCCATTCGGACTGTGCTCGGCGCCTGCAACGTTCCAGCGCGTCATGGACACGGTGTTAGCAGGATTGAAGTGGCAGACCTGTCTCGTTTGTTTGGATGAAGTCGTCGTCTTCGCCGGAAATTTCGACGATCGCCTCAGGCGGCTTGCGACAGTACTAGAGGCCATCAAGTCGTCAGGGCTTACTCTGAAGCCGGAAAAATGCCGCTTCACTTACGATGAGCTTCTGTTCCTAGGCCACGTTATCAGCAAATCTGGTGTCCATACAGACCCGCAAACGACAGCTGCCATCGCACAGTTCCCGCAACCCTCAGCAAGAAGGCAGTGCGTAGATTCCTTGGCATGTGTGCCTACTACAGGCGCTATGTCAAGGACTTTTCACGCATCGCCGAGCCTTTGACACGTCTTACTAAATGTGATGTTGAGTTCAAGTGGGAAACGCCGCAGGCCGACGCATTTGAAGACCTCAAACGATGCATGCAGTCGCCACCGGTACTTGCGCACTTCGACGAGTACGCCGATACAGAAATTCATACTGACGGCAGTAGCCTAGGCCTCGGTGCCGTTCTAGTCCAGAGAAGAAACGCAGTCGAACAGGTGATAGCTTACGCTAGCCGGTCGCTGTCAAAAGCGGAAGCCAACTATTCTACGACCGAAAAGGAATGCCTCGCTATCGTTTGGGCTACAGCGAAATTTCACCCTTATCTTTATGGCAGGCCGTTCAATCTCGTCAGTGACATCACGCGTTGTGTTGGCTAGCGAGTATACAGGATCCTTCTGGACGACTGGCGTGGTGGAGCCTCAGACTACAAGAATACGACATCACTGGGACCTACAAGTCCGGACGAAAACACTCCGATGCCGATTGCCTATCACGCGCACCCATTGACCCGCCGCCGCAAGATGACGAGAATGACGACGCCTTCCTTGGAATGATAAGCGCGGAAGACTTCGCTGAACAACAACGGGCAGACCCGGAGCTAAAAGGCCTCGTCGAATATATGGAAGGGCACGCCGACGTTGTCCCTAGGGCATTTAAGCACGGATTATCTTCATTCACGCTTCAAAACAATCTACTCGTGAAGAAGAACTTCTCACCAGTCCGCGCTAATTACCTTCTTGCTGTCTCGTTAGGACTTCGTCCAGAAGTATTGCACGCCCTACATGACGATCCGACCGCTGCACACCTCGGATTTTCGCGGACACTATCGAGGATACAAGAAAAGTATTATTGGCCGCGCCTGACCGCCGACGTCGCCCGTTATGTCAGAACATGCCGAGACTGTCAGCCACGCAAGACACCGCCGACAAGGCCAGCCGGATTACTACAGCCAATCGAGCCTCCTTGCCGACCATTCCAGCAGATCGGGATGGACTTGCTGGGACGTTTTCCGACGTCAGTAACCGGAAGCATGTGGATCGTCTTGGCGACGGACTACCTCACCTGCTTCGCTGAAACAAAAGCACTGCCGAAAGGTAGCGTAGCCGAAGTGGCGAAATTCTTTGTCGAAATCATCCTGCTGCGACATGGCGCCCCAGAAGTCCTCATCACCGACAGAGGAACGGCCTTTACAGCACAGCTCACCCAAGCCATTCTAAAATACAGTCAGACAAGGCACAGGAGGACAACGGCCTGCCACCCGCAGACGAAAGAAGACCCTCACCTACATGCTAGCAATGTACGTCAACGTTGAGCACAAGGCGTGGGACGCGGTCCTGCCGTATGTAACCTTCGCTTACAACACGGCGGTGCAAGAAACAACACAGATCACGCCATTTAAGCTGGTTTACGGCAGGAACCCGACGACGACGCTCGACGCCATGCTGCTGCACCTCACTGATGAGGAAAATTTTGACGTTGGTACTTATCTCCAGCGCGCCGAAGAAGCCCGACAGCTCGCCCGCCTGCGGATCAAGAACCAGCAGAGGACCGACAGCCGACACTACAACCTCCAACGACGCTTCATCGAGTATCATCCCGTTGACAGTTTTTGGGTATGGACCCCGATACGCCGACGAGGACTCAGTGAGAAACTACTGCGACGCTATTTCGCACAAGGTCATCCGACGTATTGGCGCACTGGACTATGAAGTCGTGCCCGACGGCATTTCCCATTCATAGCGGTGCCGCGCACGATCTGAAGTGGTCCACGGGTACTGCTTAAAACCTTTTACGGACGCTGACGAACTTCCTTATTTTGTTGTTTCCGTTGCTACGAGTGCTTTTATTTATTACTTTCGTTTGTTTGCAGCATCGGGTCGATGCTTTTTAAGATGGGGGTAATGACACGTGTACTTATCTTTATAGGGCGACCACGTTTCGCCGCCTAACAAATGTTATCGCAGATCCCGGGACGCGCCTGCATGTATCCGAAGTTTCTGGAAAGTTATCGATGCCTCTATTCACTGTCTGTTGTCGCCAAACCTTATGTTATCTGATTTCATCGCGTGAGGCGAATGGTGTAAAATTTTGTGGAAGGAACGCAGGTCCCAACGATTAGTCTGGAACATTCGACGCTTGATGCATAAAAGCTGATGCGCTTGACCCGTTGATCGGATTTTCGACGATCGCCGACCGTTATCACTGCTATCGCTGTGCAATAAGTGTAGGCTGTTTTGTGGGCACAGGATCGCCCAATAAAAGTTACTTTTGTCTTTCACAGTATTGCTACTATGTTCTTCAACGTCACCAGCACCTGTCAATACTGCAAGGCACATGTCCCATGAAGGAAGCGCGAAAACACAACCTCATAAACCACACAACAGATCAATGTACAACTAAAAAATGTTAAAAGAAATAGCAACGTTGGAAATAAAGAATTGCCCAAACGCTAAGAAATACAATAGGAAAATGTGGATATAAACACAGTAACATTCTGAAATGTATTACAAAGACAAAGAATTCAAACTAAACATAAATTATACACAATCAGGTGACAGATTCTTCCATTCAATAATTCTTTGCGGAAAATCTAATAATCTAAATATATTTGTTCTGACAAAATAAAGATTTAGACGAAGCGGGTGCGTATGACAACATGCACGGTAGCAAACGGGATAAGTACGGGGCTGGGTCGAGCCAGATCTTCGGATTAAGTGGTGAATACAGAAATTTTAAAAGCTGATATTCGCACCGGGATTGTAATGAGGGAACCTGGTTAGACTCTATAATTGACGAGACGGTATGTTGATGGCCGCATAAAATGAAAATAAATCACACAGCCATTCGCTGAATTTTTCCAAGCGCGTTAATGTTCACGGTGCTGCGTGGGTCCCAGATAATACAAGTAAAGAAGGATCGACATTTGGGCGAGTTGGTACTGGTTCAACATCTTGAAGAGGCAACGCAATATGACGAAGACAGAAGGCAGGAACACACAGGACAGCGCTAAACTCACAACTAATTTTATTCGAAGGCCCCATACACAATCCTATGTACTACAACCCATATCCAGGTGCTCTCCCATCGATGGCGTCATTATCAGTGAGCAGGCCAAATGCGAAATCCTCTACTTTAGTGCTATACTATGAGACAGCTTAAAAGTTCTAATTGACTGTTATACAAATTTAACGATGGCATGCTTACACAACGCGACCCTTTGTTCCTGATACAGTAGGCCTCAATATTCTCCTTCGTAGTCTGATTTCTATGCGCGGAAAGTATTGTGGTGTTTTCATAGATTGGCGGCGTGCACCCATGCTCAGAGCAATGCCGCGCGACATGCGAGTAGGCGATACCCGTTAGCGAGCGCCTATGCTCAAACAATCTAATGTTCAGGCAACGACCTGTATGGCCGATATAGACGTGACCACAGGAAAATGGAAGCTCGTAAACAACTACCATTCTAGAGTGCACAAGCGGGGACGCATGCTTAACAGTGCAGCCCTTCCCAGCATGAGTCGAGGCAGCCAGGGCCAATTTTCTAATAATCTGGCCGCAAGTTTTGATCATCTTGTTAGGGGCAGAACAAACAACCTTTACACCAAACCTGCCTGCTACTTTCCTGAGGCTGTGTGATAGCCTATGTACATATGGAATTAGAACCAGTTTTTTTCTTTTTGTCAGCAGGCTGTGGATTATTCATTCTTGTAGGCGCTCCTAATTTTTCACGGTTTGAAAAATTGGAAATTGGAATTGGTTGGAAATTTTCACGGTTTCATATTGAAAGCTTTAGAAGCCATTGGAAGACATTGAATATTGGAAGTGTTTGAAAAGCTGAACGAAGTATATTAAGTCGGCTGATGGATATCAAGGTTATGCAATCGCAGGGGAGTTGCTTCGCCTTGCAGTGAGCATGAAAAAAAGTTTATTTCATTTCGTTTTATACTTTCCTTAGCACTCATATATTTTCACTAGTTGGTGAGGAAAAATAGTTCCTCTTATATCCCATAACGAAATAAAAATATATTTAGTTGTACCCTTTGTAAATATCTGGAACAAACAAAATAAAAATAATAAATGATTGAAGTGCCAACATAATGAGATAAAAAGGGAAGTACCTATCTAGATCAGGTAAAGGATAATAATGCCTATAAATATTCAGTTCCACCAGATTTTTACGTCTTCGGTATCATAAAGCCCTACCTCTGCACAATGAATTCGAATTTTCAATTCCTCATTGAGGTTTTTCAAGTTTACAAAATGCAAACGTTGTACAATAAATTACAAATACAAGACGTATGCGGATCCCACGCACGTGGGAATAAATGTAAGCGAAAATTTCTGGGCCCCTTGCTTTGACGAGAATTGATGGTGATATTTACGGCGATTGTTTCATTTCTTCAGCATTTATCTAATAAGAGACAGGTCACTTGATTTCGCGCACAGCGGCTGTTCATCTGTGTAGCACGCAGAAGACACAGGGAGGCGTGTATGATTGAGCTGTTGTTGTGCGCCATTGTTCACAACCACCGAGCAGGTTAGCTTCGTCATTACCTCACCCAGCATATCTCACCGTAGCAGGAGTCTTCAACTTTAATAGAAATATGGGGCTCTACGTGCCAAAATTACAATCAGATTATGAGGCACGTCGTAGTGACCCACCATGATTCTTTGACGTGCATCTACATCTATGTACACGGGCACTTTTGTATTTCACTGTCGTAGAAATGCGGCTCCTGCGGTTTGAATCGAAGCCGCAGCCTCGAGTAATAAGTTTTCTTGGCGGGCGCACAAGTGTTGATTTCATATGCGACCCTTCAGGTATCGTTCTTAGGTCGTGAGGTTTTGTGTCCGCACGACATGTTTCAGTTCTCCGCTTGAGAAATTTGTATTCTGTTGAGTTTTCAAAAATGGCAGAAACTTACCGTACCGTAGGTTGAACTTAAGTTCATCTACTTTGTGTGCAACTGCTCGCGTTTCCTCTCCTAACGTCGCATTTGCTCTCTCCCACGATCCCTATGTACTGGAATGGCGAGCAAAGAGCGCCAAATCTGTAATTCACTCGTTTGGTGGCTGCGTCGGCTCGAGCCATTTCCTGCCTCCTCTCTCTACCTCTTCCCTGCCAATCAATCTACAGCTCTCTGGTCTGTTGTACGTTAGTAGAAAGGCAAGAGCTGCAGTTTTTGCAGTAAAGGTGGCGGATAATTAAACAGTCAAGATGGTACTGTGGCGACGATCAGGGAGCTCCAGAGGACATTTTGCGCATGTGACACAATGGAAAAGTGCCAACGTGTCTCTCTTCCCATTTTCTCTTTTCCTCGCTCCTTCAATGAATGTACGCGCTCTGACTCGCCTACTGAAGTGGCCTGCTAGACGAGAGCAAATGCAGCAGTAGCAACAGCAACAGTAATAGTAACATCAGCTATTTCATGTTCAGTATATTTTCTCCATACACTCAATTTCCACTTTTACCATGCGTAAAACATTTTTCCTGCAAAAAAGTGCGCACACTAGAGTGTGACTACTTAATACGAAAATCAAACTAGACGTCTATTTCCAATGCAGATTCTCTAAAATGTCTCGCAATATTCTTTCAACATGGGTCACAGTTCGAATGAAAATTGTTTCAACATATTTGTGACATATCCTAAACCATGTGATTTCCATCAAATCTTTTGCTGTTGAAGCACTATGTTGGCTTCCACAGTTGTGTAAACGATGCTAAAAAGGGATTTGCTTTGCGAGCCCTACTCGTTCTAGAATATAATGTAGTGCCGACCACTGTGGGCTCGGGGAAAAATTGACTCGCCATCCCGGCCTCGTGAAAGTGGATACAATCAGCAGAAGCACGCTTGCGCTGGTCGTATTGGCGTTTCCCGTACGCGCTCCTCGTATTCCTTCTGCTCCTCGGGGCTCGTAGCTATATGTTGCCCAGCCACAGCGGCGTTGCATCAATGAAATCACTTGCTAGATTTACTGATTTTTATATAAAAGGCTAGTGACGTCACTTCTCACGTTGCAAGGTGCCGTCGCCACGGCAGCTTGCGTAAACATAATATTTACAAAAAAAAACGTAGGCGGGGAGCACTACTTGCTTCGCATTGTTAGCAGGAGCGCCTTATCATCAAATATATGGTTTGGATGCTTGTTCTTTATTGGAACGAACGTTGGGCTGTGTGTTGTAGGCATGATACCAGAGAATGTAAGCAAGTTTCGCTTCAGTCGCTGAAAGCTGTTATTGTTTTTTGCAAGGTCGACTGCGCGAAAATCCCGACCAACCAGAGGCTGACAGCTTCGCTGAAACAGGATGAGTTTTCCGTTTTTGACTCCGCGCTTGCAGATATGCCCCCTTGCAAGACACGTCCGGCATCAGAAATTTGAGGCGACTGTGTGGATTGTCTAAAGTTGGGATTCTGCGCTGTTGGGAAGTTTTGAGTTTTGTGTACAGTGATGAAACGTTGCGCATATCGTATGTGCTCGGTCTCCCGCCACGTAAATAAATGTGTCGTAGTTACGCTCTTAGATTATATCGCATTGTTGGCAAGTCATTCGGAAACGCATATGGCGGCATCGACTAGATTGGGCACTTCTACAAAGGCTAAATTGTTCAGCTTTCAGGTTAGCTGAACAGGTGTAGAGGCAAAAATTCAGGTGTTTGTAGCGTCATTTACTTTCATAAAATTGTTCATGGTTTGACTTCCAACGCCTTCAACATTACGGCGCATAATATCACCGGAGTGGAAGCAGTCTTTTCAAAAAACTGCGTAGATTTTTCTGTACTTCTCGGCAAACGTAATGCCAAAACGGCCATGGGAAGGAATTGCAATGAACATACTTCATGTTACCAGGGAGCGGCGGCTTATCGCCCTAGTTTAGTTTTGACATCGCCAAAACATGCAAGACTTGGGTAGCTTATGTCCGCGAACAAGTACACACTTTTGCTTGTTCGCCATGGAAACCTTGGTGCAGCTGTGTACAAAAAAAAAAGGGTCGCAGTACTCAACGTCAGTGCTTTTATTCTTCCCTAAAAAACGTTGGCTTCACCTGCTATACATCTACCAAGTACTTTCATAGCAATAGTGAACTTAAAGGCGCTTTTGCAAAGATGATCAAGGCCTCCATGACAGCGATTATATATCTGTACCCCCTGATAAACCTAGCGCACAGCAATGTGGATATGTTCATGGGTTGTTGGTTAAGATTGAATCATCCTTTAGGTTACAGCAAGTTCGCACCTGGGTGTTGAGCCGAAAATAAAAGCAGTAGTTCCATTCAGTTCGAGTTGAATGCACTGAGACTTCATTCCGGTTTCTTTCTTGTTCCAGTATGCACATCTTTAGAACAGTTCTCGAAGCGATTCCCAACACGATTTGTTCGCTCCGCAGTTCACCTGCTCCTGCCCCATGACGATGTGCTGCACATTTATATGGTGCATTCCCTAGAATTTCTCAGTAGGGGGTAAAATTGGGCTCCCTGGCCGTCGAAGGACAATAAATGGTGCTTTTACAAGATTCTCTAACGTTTACTTTAATTATTTAAAGCTACAACATTAACAGAGATCAACGCAGCCATCTTAGACAGTGGCATCAGTTGAGTGCGCGGTCCGTAGAGAGGAGCTTGTATGCGTCCATCCACATTTCCGCGTTCGATGTTAACGTCATCCGTAGTGGGTACCTGCAAAACAGTAAAAATGTGCCGTCTGAGTTCTATAAGCGCAATTATTTCAATGTCTATACATAAAAAATTTCGTGGTCACAACCGAAATGTAAACAACATATTGTGTTTCATAACCGCACATTTCCATTTATCAGTATAAGACTGCAAATGGTAAAAAACGCTGTCATAAATATTTAAGTAGGAGCCTAATACACTATAGGACACGCATAATAATAGGGGGTATATTTAAGTGCTATGCTGTGAATCAGACTTGAAATTGAGCGAATACACCGCATTTTCTACGCATCACGAACACCACAGATGAACTGGAACATGTGAGCAGTATATTCAAAGTGAAGTGCCATCATCCATAGACACCTGAACTCACACACCACACATCCACTAACAGTGCTGTTTCTTTTTATATGTTTAAAACCTGCAGATGTGCTGCGCCGTGGAGGAAATGCTGCAGATGCCGCAGTTGCCATGGCTGCCTGCATGCAGGTCCTGCAGCCCGACAGCTGTGGCCTTGGAGGCGACTGTTTCGCCATGTACTATAACTCTCACGAAAAACGCGTGCACTGCGTGGACGGAAGGTGAGCGGCGCAGAGAGGTGGGCGTACTGCCGTAGTTCTTCGTTTGCCGTCTTTTCTTGTGCAGCAAATTTCTCATGCTATTGAAGAAAAGTTTGAGGAATTAGTGTGGATGACGTAGAACGGGGGAACACAGCCGATTCATCATAGCCATTTTGTGCTCTAGCAGCGGTTATATTATCGTTTACGTCACTACATCACAGAGCAGCAAAAGAAAATTAAACGCTAAGCCATTCCTGAGACTACGGGGAAGCGTAAAACCTAATAACTTGTCTGCTTTAGCATCATTGGGTCTTCCACCGGTTTTGGTTACGCGTTTAGAATGGCTTATTCTATATGCTGCTCTGCTGTGGAAAGTCCGATGCTTTAAGGTGCCAGGTGGGGCTTGTCTTTCTTCTACACCTGCCTACGCGCACCGCTTCTTAATGACTCCGCCGTCAAGCCTGCCTACTATGCTCATAGTTTCTCTTCTTAACTAATACTAGATCACCGATAAAGACAAATTTCCATGGCTGCTTTGTTTCCGTTTCTAACAGCGACTGACAGGTATTGGATTGCTGCAAGAGGACTCCGTTCAAACCACATTTCTCGCGTCTTCTTTATATCGTAAACTTTCATAGGTATCTACTTAACCCCATTCAGCTATGACGTGTGACATTAGTTAGCGCGCTACGTACGTTCCTTACTCGCATAATTTATGTTGCAAGCGCATAACAGCCAGCGATTTCAACGTGTGGAAATGACGAGCACTGCGTTCTTGAGCCGTAGCTTGCCGATTTCTGTTTCAGAACTGCACCCTGGTTTTCGAGAACGTGATTACTACATCGAAAATCGCATGCTGCACATTTTTCCCACCTCTAGCTCTACAGAACTTATCCAATAAATCCGGATCTACTGCTTCGCTTGGAAAAGGTTGTGCGCTACGTGAGTTCTTTTGACGGAGGGGATATTTTTATGCGCGCTCACTGGCACGAAGCGATTTAAACCGGACGAAGCTGTCAGCATAGTGTGCCTTAGCGTTAGCGAGAGCAGTTGCACATCGCCCATCATTGGAAGATTGCACTCTTCGCTCGTAACCACTCAGATATATGCAAACTATGTTACACACATAAAAGAAGAACCCGCACAAGATCTCTTCTCTCAATTCCGAAAGGCACCCCCTCGGGAGATCTACACAGCTGAGGACTAAGAAGAACAAAAAAAAGGAGACCACCCAAAATTATAAACATGTTCTGATATACAAATGAACATACCTGCAGAATGTTCATTACATGTGTAATACTTCAAAGCGCCATTATCTTAACCTAAGAACGCTTCGCTTGGATCGACAGACAAATGTGATGTGTTCTGCAATATTTCTGAAACGCATGAAAATTACTAATGCCGCTTTCTCCCCCCCAGTCAAGAACGTATAACGAGAGGACGAGAATGCACGCGGGCTTAAGTTTATCCAGCGCACGCCGTTATGCTGCACATATATTTCAGGCGCTATACGTGTGCCCATATCGAAATCGTTCCTCCCAGAGATAGAAAAAAGAGCCGTTGGTACTGCCAAGCGCGTATTGAACTTTAGAAACAGGGATCTATTTTCAATGCTACTTCGTGGCTCGTGGCCACGAATGCGAAAATCGATGATATGTTAACTCCTGCTCCCCATGTGTCCCTCGATCGCGTTTGTTTTTTCTCGAGTTAGTAGAAGTAATCGCGCTCCAATGCACACAACCTGGAAACTGCATTTTTCCTATTTCATAAGTTCTTGGGAAATTATAGCGACGGTGTTGAATACCGGCTCACCCCTATGCATTAGTTTATGCGCATCGTGCAAGTGTTTAGCACTCAAGTGGCTATCTCGTGCGCTGGCTTGAGCCCAAGGAGCTCTTTAATTACTGGTTGCGAAAGTAATTTCTAATGAACGGTGTTTTAAAAGTAGAAATGGGGAGTACATTTTATGGTGTATATTATTTGTACTTATCGATAGGTCGTATAAGTAAATCATGGATATTGTACCGATGAATGTCACTTAATCGGAACTGCAATATTTCGGAAGCCTTATATTATCACGAAAAAGAAATGTGGCATTTATTACCAACGTTCGCCTCCATATTCTATGAAAGGAATACATTTCTGTCCCGCGCTTGTAAACCTGCTCACAAGAGTAGTAGAGCCTTCCGGCAATAAATAACTGGATTTTTTCGCTTTATTCTATTACAGAAAATCTGCATTACTCATTTCTTTTCTTCTTCAATAGGCAGAAGGCAATATACTATATAACAATTGCCCTCTTTCCTAAAAAGAAGGAACTTGTAGCGTTACTTTGTGGAATATCTTAGGTCACACTTGGTTAAGTTGTTCATAATCTACGTTGCTTCCGCTTCAGGGCGCAATGCAAGAGGTATTGTAGAAACACTGTACCTACAAACTCCCCCTCAAATTACGCGTTCCGACGTTCAAAACTGCTCGATAAAATTTGTTTTATGCTGAATGCGTAGCACTATCCACTGCCTGCGTCTCTCGCAATTTAGATGCTGGTTGAAAACAGGATGTAAAATTTTAGTGGCCGTGGGCACTCGAGTAAATGATACACATTATACGCAAAAACAGGCATCGGGGCTGTTCTTGCGCAACGGCCTGCTGAGCGCCCTTAATGCGCGATCGCATATGCCAGCCAGAAACTGACCAGAGCCAAATTGAATCACAGCGTCATTGCCGTGTGACTCCACTGATTGCCTTTCCACTTTTAGCCCCACGTTTCTTTCAATTGATGTCGACACCATAGCTTTTGAGCAGCGAAGTGACGGCTCATAGACTTCATCTCGCACTACCTCGCTGGCTTCGCCGGCAGGCTTGTCATTTCGCCGTATGCAATCAGCTTCTCTACAGATGCACTTACATGCCACGAAGTCATATATAAATTTTCTTCCATCCACGAACCTTGCATTCGGAAATCTATGTCTGCTTTTACACCAATCCGCAGTGTGCGCGCGCTGGCGTTTTTTAAAACCTACGAGCGTTTAGACCAGTGGCATTACTGGCGTAGAATGTTCAACTTCGTTTCTAAGCTTGTTTACTCATGCATACACTGTCAGCGCCAAACGTTACAATGTCATCGTCAAACAGGTCCTATGCATTCTGTTCCTTCCCCGCGAAGCGTACGAAAGACCTGTTACCAGCGTACGGCCTGTTACCACTAACTTCAGCGGGAAACCATTAGATATTAACATTAAGAAAACAGATATTAACATATATTATTGCAAAGTGATCAAATCGTTCCGCTTATATTGCAAAATATCCCTTAACCCTCGCCATCGGCAACCTAACTGCTACACGGAGTTTTCAGTGCTTGTCTTGATTTGAATAATACTTTTGATAGCAGGCAAACATAGCTTTCCAAATCAGTTTTCTTGAGAATACCTTAGCAGTTGCCCTCGCCTACATTCAGAGTCTCTCGCTACTGCACCTGTATTAGCGAATGTATATATTGAAAACTAAAGAGTTCATAAAGCAGTCAGAGAGAGAGAGAGAGAGAGAGCGAGAGAGAGAAAATAGAAATTTTATTTGCAGAAAGGCAGAGCTGGAATCATCTGATCCATATTACTCATCAGGTGTGAGCTGCAACAGATAAAATACTGTGTTGCACTCACACTTTTCTTGCAGTTATGACTTTTAAGCTTTAAGTTTTTTTACTAACATCTAACATCTAATTTACAGCCTGTGAATTTGTAATGTTTTCACACACTTTTGTTTATTTGTGGCAATTTCATTGAATGGCTTAAAATGCACTTCAGATTTGCATACGTGTCCTAGTTATAAAATATAAGGCATTATAATTGCTTTTCTCGACACACCTATTTATAGTTCAAGCATGTTCAACCCTCATAATGCTTCGCTTCGTTTCGTCATATCCTTTGACTGCTTGCAAAGAGTTTACCGCTTTTCCTTCGACACTATGGTCGTCAGCTTTTATTGTTTAGAGCGCACATTCTTAATTATCCACACTTTGCGTGCTAATTTCCTAAAGAATACGGCTGAGCACATGTATTGATAGGTATCAGTATTTAAGGACAGAGTGTCCCCTCCAATCGCCCAGTAACATTATAGTTTAGTATTTGGCAGGTGGCGCTGTGATATCTGTGATCTTTAAGCTTCGGAGTGCAAGTTTAAGATTTGCCATACATGTGAATGTTTCCCTTCGAATTCAAAATGCCACCGGCTGGCACCCATTGCACCCATTGCATGGTACAATGGGTGCACCGTGTTCTGCAGGAGTAACTAGTTACTGTAGTGCTGACTTATCTAACAACACCTAACAGTGGAAGGAGCCCCGCCGCCCTGACGTTGGAACTCATGCAGTCTAAAGGCCACAATGAGTCGACACGTGAGCGTCGAACGTATGGTTTACAAGCGACGGTACCAGGCGCTGCAAAGGCCTGGTTCCACATCGTCAACCGCTTCGGTTCACAAAAGGTATGTCTGCAGGGGACGTTCACGAAGTCCAACATTTACACAAAGTGGCTACTGTGTGGTAAATTTGTGGAATTGAACAGAGAGGTTGATTGCTTCTTGGATCGTGCGGGGAAGATATTTGGCATTGAGACTTTAGGATGCCTACGTTCCACTGTATGAATACGACACGGCGCATATATATATATATATATATATATATATATGTATATATATATATATATATATATATATATATATATATATATATATATATATATATATATATATATATATATATATATATATATATATATATATATATATATTCTTACGTGCGAAGGAGACCGTTTTTAGCCCTTACGGATGAAGGGGACCGTTTACTTTAGGTCGCGAAGGTGAGCTCAAGAGCGGCCAGCTGGTTAATCAACTCAGCGTCGTTCTCTTCTTCCTTCCTCTACAACGGACCGCAAGCACGTTCACCGGTCTTCGTTTTCTTCATGCGTAACATTCCCCTCGTCACAGACGAAGCCCACCGGGCGAGTTAATCCATTTGCCTTGACGTGAACAATTTCAAGCGGGCGACATGGACCACTTGTGTCTTGGCAGCTCTTCTACCACTCGCCGTGAGGCGAGCTATGTTATACGTGACTTCCGTGAGTCTGTTAACAATAACAAGCGGTCCATCGTAGGTAGCCAAAAGCGTTTGGCATAACCCGCGTTTCCGTACTGGAGTCCACAGCCAGACTAAATCACCAGGGCGATAGGTTACCGGACGATGGCGAATGTCGTAGCGTTCTTTCGATCTGTCCTGCGATGCCAAAGTGCGCAAACGAGCAATACGACGAGCTTCTTCGGCAAGGCAGAGAGTCTCCGCGACAGTGGGATTTTCATCACTACAGAAAGGGAAAACAGTGTCGATTGTGTACCGGGGTGGCCGTGCGTACAGCAGGAAGAAAGGGCTATAGCCGGTAGTCTCGTGCTTGGCGGTGTTGAACGCGTACGTGATAAAAGGCAGTACGTCATCCCAGTTCTTGTGGCCGGATGAAATACACACGGATAGCATGTTTACAATTGTTCGGTTGGTGCGCTCCGTAAGCCCATTCGTTTGTGGATGGTATGTTGTCGAGTGACGCAAGTGGGATCCACACAAACGAAGCTGCTCCTCTACGACGTCCGGTGTGAATTGTCGTCCACGGTCGCTGATGATCACGCCGGGCGGACCATGTCGCAGGATCACATATTGCAGCAGGAATGTTGAAACGTCAGTGGCAGTTGCGGAGGGCGCGGCCACCGTCTCACAGTAGCGCGTGAGGTAGTCGACGCAAACAACTATCCAACGATTTCTCTTGGCTGATTTTGGAAAAGGACCTACGAAGTCAATGCCCACTTGTAGGAAAGGCGTGCTTGGAGGCGGGATCGGCTGCAGGAGACCAGCTGGAGCAGTAGATAGCCGTTTGTGGCGCTGACACTGCAAGCAGCTGGCCAGATACGTCTCAACAGACTGTCGCATTCCAGGCCAATAAAAGCGCTCCTGAATCCGGTAGAGCGTCCTCGCCGAACCTAAATGGCCAGACGTAGGGTCATCGTGCATAGCACTCAGAATCGCTGTGCGAAGGCTCTCCGGTACCACTAGGAGGAAACGTGCGCCAGTGCTGGAAAAGTTCTTCTTATACAGGAGTCCATCACGTACACAGAAATGGTTTGCTGCCGTCGAGGCGGTCGCAGCCGTGAAGAGCGGTGTTAATTTATCGTCTTTTCGCGGTTCGGCTTTGAAGCAGTCGAAGTCTGGAAAACGCGGCGACACAGAAGCCACGAGGTGATCGAAGTCGCCGGCGTCACAGTCTGTGATGCTAAGTGGCATACGCGAGAGGCAGTCTGCATCAGCGTGTCGTCGACCGCTCTTATATTATACGGTGAAGCTGTATTCTTGCAGTCGGAGTGCCCAGCGCGCAAGGCGGCCACAAGGGTCACGAAGATTCACAAGCCAACACAATGAGTGGTGGTCGGTGACCACTGTAAAGGGGCGTCCATACAGGTTAGAACGAAACCGCTGAACCGCAAATATTACCGCGAGGCATTCTTGTTCCTGACAGTGTAATTCTTCTCGGGCCTACTTAATGAGCGGCTTGCATATGCGATCATGTGTTCGCGGTCACCGTAGCGTTGAACTAGGACGGCACCAATATCTATGCCACTGGCATCCATATGGAGTTCCGTCGGAGCTGAAGGACTGAAGTGTTGAAGAACCGGTCGTGACGTCAGCAGAAACTTCAACTGACGAAAAGAAGAGTCGCACTCCGGAATCCACTCAAAGGGGGTGTCCTTCCGTAGCAGGCGTGTCAGCGGATACGCGACGTCGGCGAATTTAGGAATAGATCGGCTGAAAAAGGGACAAAGCCCCAGAAAACTACGGAGCTCCTTGACAGAGCGCGGTGCACTGAACGCTTCAACGGCTGCTGTTTTCTGAGGATCAGGGCGGATGCCATCCTTGTCGACAAGGTGCCCAAGCACAAGGATTTGGCGTTCACCGAAGTGGCATTTCCTAGAGTTTAAAACTACACCAGCGTTTCTGATGCAGTTCAGGACAATATCCCGGCGCGAGTTGTGTTCGCTGAAGGTGCAGCCAAACATGACGACGTCGTCGAGGTAGCACATGCAGATGTTCCACTTCAAGCCGCAAAGAACAGTGTCCATAAATCTCTCGAAAGTTGCCGGAGTGTTGCACAATCCGAATGGCATCACATTAAATTCGAAGAGCCCGTCAGGGGTTACGAAGGCAGTTTTCTCCTTTCCAATAAGAAAATTGTACACATCCTCAGCCACTCCTTCAGCAAATGTCCCGCTTTATCTTCTTCCGACATGCGAGCACTGACCACCTTGCACCGCTTTAATACTTCTTCGATATATGTTGTGCACGTCTCACTCGGTAGCTGCGCCCGTTGAGACAGTTTCTGCTCCGCACGCTTCTTTTTGGCGACTGAGTCCCCAAAACACGCCTTTAGCTCGTCAACAAAATGTTCCGACGTCGTAAGAGCGTCCTCGTGGTTCTCGCACTACACGAGGGCGGTATCGGTCAGGGAGAACACCACATTGGTGAGCTGATCGGTTGCATCCCACCCGTTGGACTTGCTCACTCGTTTGTAGTGGACGAGCCACTCGTCGGCATCTTCCCCCGCTTTGCCTCCGAAGGTGGGTGGAACTCGGTAGTATGGCAGTGGACTGCTAGGCGCTGCCCTCGGAGCGGCTGCTTCTTCTGGCATGTCGAAGACGGTCACGGCTGATGGCGGGAGGCCGAGAAGTCGACGGCTTCGACGAAGCTGTGGCAGTGACGGTTTCGTTGTTGTAAGCGGTACCCAGCACCTCCACCGCTTTGTTACGTGCGAAGGAAGGTTTAGGTCGTGAAGGTGAGCGCAAGAGCGGCCAGCTGGTTAATCAACTCAGCGTCGTTCTCTTCTTCCTTCCTCTACTCTGGACCGCAAGCACGTTCACCGGTCTTCGTTTTCTTCATGTGTAACAATATATATATATATATATATATATATATATATATATATATATATATATGTATATACTTTGAAGAGTTCTATGCTAGCTGCGATAGGCTATACCTATGCTATAACGACTGTTTAACGGCATTGTTTTATTGCAACGTAGGCGTCAACCAAATCAAACAAGCGGCGTCTTGGCCGTGCGGCCGGTATTAAAATGTGGTTTGGTGTGACAATATAGGCACCTACGAAAGGAGGGAACACCATAAAAGAAGTATAAAATAGTATTTGTGGGGGATCGCATTCACTACATTGTCGCAGAGACGAGGAAGGCAAACCCACATTTGTATGCGCTCATGTGTTGAATGCGCTCCATCAAAAAGCCATCAATATTACGTACCAAAAAGCCAGCATATCTGCACTGGAACACAGCAAGGAGCAAAACAAAGACAAAACAAAGAACAATGTGAAAAACGTCAAAGCATAAAGCAATACTTTGAGAAAAAATAATGGCCATTCACTGCAGGTGGCGTAACTAAAGGAATCTTAAAAATAAAAGAGATATGTCTCTGAGGCGATTTCATTTCAGCCAATGAAAAGCCAGCCACGAAGCGTACGTTGAAGCTCCGAATTGGTCGTATCATCAGGCCGTCATTGACAACGCGCAGGCAGACTTCGAAATCCCTGATGAATCATCGAGGAGAGCGATCACCAGCGCAGCTTACATCGCAAACCAGAAGCTGCGGTGTACGACCAGGCTGGCGGGAGCGCAACCGGCACCTGTAGAGCATATCCAGAATACGAGAACATGCGTTTATTATTGTAAACAATGATAAGGTATCTATGCTCAGATGCAGAAGGAGCGTTTGTAAACGTTCGACTATAGCGAAGGAATTTTTCATGATGCAGTAAAGCACTTGCAATGTCTTAGTGAGATTTTAGGCACTGAGAAGCCGGACCCCAAGAACTTCCGAAGGTTGAGAACTGCCATATATAACGCCGCCTGATCTAACATATCAGTTGCTCTTATATGCCTAGATCTTAGAAATTATTGGGTTTTACGTACCAATACCACGATTTGATTATGAGGCACGCCGTAGCGGGGACTCCGGAACTTTGGACAACCTGGGGTTCCTTATCGTGTACCTAAATCCAAGTACACGGGTGTTTTCGCATTTCGCCCCCATCCAAATAGTGCAGCCGTGGCCGGGATTCGATCACGCGACCTCCTGCTTAGGACCCCAACACCATAGCCACTAAGCAACCGCGGCGGGTGCATACATCTGCAAAAACCTAATTCGCACAAATAATAATTCAGCTCAAGACATTTTGTTTTATCATTACCCAGATGTGCTTTTTTATATTGCGAAAATTAAGCTACCCCACATCAATATTTAAAGATAATCGTGCGAAACGAAGCGCATTTCTCTCTCGAAGAAAAACTCAATAAAGTTACTGTTACCAACAGGAGTCTCTAGTGAGCTTCCAAACGGAGAAATAAAAGAGATGGAGTGGGTTCCTCACGTGCGCCATTGACAAGATCTGAACTGGCGAGCGTACGTCGTAATTGACAGCATTCGTAAAGAATCTGAAAAATTTGCTATTGCTGCCTTAAAGTACGCTTCGTGGAAGGTAAATGCTAATGACGTAGAAAAGCCATGCTGTAAGAAAACGGCTTTCATACCAAAGAAAGGAAGAGCATAATTTTTCTCATAATACGTTTTTATGAAGATTGTGCTCAAATTTTCATAGCATGAAAATTACAAGATCTTAGAAGAGTAATGTTCAATCACTCGTAGGTAGGTGGTGTACGATATCTTCACTGAAACCAAACGCACAGAAACGCACGTTGGCCAGCCATGTGTTGCCCTTTGTATTGTATAATGTTTCCTATCCTGTCTATATTTCGTAAACTGACCACGTTTGTTCTTACAATGCCGACGTATGCTTAAATGCATTGTTCGTTTTTTGTTATCATTCGGGCTATATTTCGTTGTGACGTTCAAATCACGATGAATACTTGTTCCAATAAAGGATGACAAGATTCAAATGACAACGAAAGCAGCGAGTACAGCAGCTGCTCGTGAAATCTTAGCTCATGGATTACGTTGTCCGCCATTTGACTTGTATTAGTGGAATATAAGTTTACCGATGGTGCCCCCTTGCATACGGCGAGGTCCAACTATGTTCGCGTTAATTGCACAATTTTATTAGGGAAGCCTGTCCTTATACACGATTTTTACGCTGCTCACGTGTGCGCTATATTATGTGATCACGTGGTGACAATTTCATTGCTTGCCTCTGACTGCCTCCGCTGCCTCTGCTTAAGATGAGCGCGCATAACGCCGATGCGGCCCATCAAATAGCTGTTTTTGTTGCCGGCAATGACAATGACAATGTGAACTGCACAATGCTTTGTTCAAAGCTTTGGACAATATGTAAAAGCCTGGTAACCTTTACCTGAGCGGATTAAGCCTCGTTGAGAAGCTTGTAAAGCCGCTGTGAACAGTTAATAACATAAGGTAGGGATAAAAAGTGCGAAAGTGTACACTTGTGCTTACTTTCGGATCCTGAAGAAAACAATGAGATTATTCTGTACTGCTCTTTCTTTTTACTTTATTCACGAATCCTTGTGAAAATTCCAACTTACTAGTTCTTTATTTCAGTAACATTCTTCGGTGTGATGACATCTGTTAACCTCTTTCCTACCTAATCGCTAGATCGTACGCACTCTGAAAAGTCATCGCTTTTTCGCACAAAACAGGAAAAAAAGCTGAAATTGATGTGTTGAACATAATGCTGTGATAAAAAAAATCACGTGCAAAGTCTTCGCTCATTTGTCCTAGCATGCGTAAACATTGGGTCACTCGCTCATATCCACGCAGCCCGGTGTCAATATCAATTTATTAAGCTTGATCCGACCAGTATAAAGCCTTATCAACCCCCATCGGTTGCTATAAACCTTTTCGAGGATGTTCCGACCCTTATGAACTCCTATCGACTATTATACCCTGGATGTCCAGCGAACCTGTTGTCAAATCACCACTACTTTTGCTGAGCGGGTATGCGTTGCATTTTTGATGGTTTGGATGCTTTTTTAAGCTTGTTTTTTTATTCAAACGTATGCTGTTCTGTACGTTGTATGGGGAGATTTGGTGATTTCGGTGAACGCATGCGCCGTTCGATTCACTCTGTTGTGCGCTTGTAGGATCTGCCTTACGTGGGCATGCACCATTGCATTTTACATGCTGTTGCTATTCGGGCATTCTGGCGGTCTATATTATTCCTGTCTGGTGATGTGTTAGGTGCGGGGAAGCGAGAGGTCCGGGACGACGTCCAAGGAAAGACAAAGGATTTATATATGCAATTACATGGTGAGCATTTGCATGTCCTAGCTGAAGTTCTATTACGACTAAGACTAAGAGCACGCGTACGAGACTAAAAACACGTGCGGGTCAAAGCGCACGTACAAGTCTCAGCGCACGTCTAAAGCACTCAATCTCTCTTTTTATGCACTTCATTATCTCCTTCCTCTTGTCCTCTTGTCAGAAAAGTCAAGTGTTCTTCTCGGCTAACCAGAAACGGTGAACCGTTCGAAAAATCTCGCCCATGATGTCACATCGTCCCGCTTGCCTCCGACTCCAATCTTGCACGTACGTCCTCGCGTTAGAGGCAACGACATGGCAAGCAGGGGACACGACGTCGAATTTGTTCCCACAGAAGTCCTGACGTTGTCTCCGTTGATCAATTAGTGACCCATTTGTGACGGTCCGTTTGTCAGGGTAAATCTCCGGTTGAGTGGAAGCGATTTTTCCAAGAAGGACGGTGGTTGTGTTGACTCGACGAGAGCGCCACTGTGAGCATGTCACCATGGCGTCGGGCCAACTCTCTTCAAGGCGGACGCTCATTTCGCCCGTGAGCTTTCGTTACGCTATCGTAGTGCGGTGCTTAAACGTCTGTCTTAACAGCTGCCTTGCCCGCCTCCTTTGGTTATTATGATTTAGTGTGGTCGCTAAACGTGAATCGTAGCATATAAGGTTGATGTAGTAATTACCATATTGACGATAGACGTTCTTTCACCGAGTGGTATCGCTAATGCCTTAGCTAATTGTGACAATTTTTCCGCGATGCACTTTAAAGCCTGCAGCCTTAAAAATAATTTTGATCATATTCACACACTTCTTCATTGCCTTAAGCATCACTTTTTCCGTTTTGTGTCATTTTAAAATGTGGCTCTCCTCTGATCTGAATATATACAATGTCCATGATTACCATTGTGAATGCCCTCACCGTACCAGCGGTGCTCATGGAGGTTCTGCACTCTTGATATCAAAACAACTCTTATACAACTGGCGCACAGACATTGAAGTCAGTCTTGTGAAATGCGGATCCGTTTGGATTGAACTTGAGCCGGTCAGCAGTATACATAACAAAAAAAAATCCATATTTGCCTTCATTTATAGTCCCCCGTCTTGTGACACCGGTGATTTTAAAGTAATGAAGTTCAGTCCTGATAATTCGCTGATAATTGTGGCACTTACATCTCCACAACGAGTCAAAAAAAAAGAGTCAGTGCCATGGACAGAATGCGAGACCAACTAGCACGCGTGGAATCTCCAAAAAGAGCTTTTTACACCTGCAATTTATCAACCCGATTCAATAAACCAGGCAAGAATGTCACTACGAAGAGTAAACCGATGACCTATAGGAGTAAAAGCACAGTTAGTCACATAAAAAGAGCTCCCGGTATGGGGGTCGATAGCTGATCATCTGGGTTGATGATAATCGGTAATCTATCACATGAGAATAAAACGAAATGTGGCGGGGCTGCTGCAATTGTCATTCGGAAAAGCGCCATCATGCAACTGATTTAGAAGCCACGCTCATTTAAAATGACGAAGACTGCAGTTTTTATAACTGCAACATTTTTTCTGCATTGACAGCACTTTCCATAGACAAAGGAAAGTGTTGTGTGTGGCCATAATTCCGCTTTGGACTAATACTCGCTTGTACTACGCAGATGAATTTCTCCGAGCTGCTCGCTCCCGCAGTGCACTACGCCGAGTGCGGCGTCCCAATGGATCACATCAAGCACAGCTTATGGGGGATGAGGCTCAAAAGACTCAAGACGATGCCCGGGGGGCATTTCTTCCTGGACAAAGACAGGCAGCTGCCCATGGTGGGTCACTCTGTGGTGAACCGACCACTTGCTCGGCTTTTAAAGGCAAGTACGTGAGGTAAAATATAGTACGAAGGACATGGCTGACTTTGTTCCTTGGGCATTGCGCATTGCTCATACTTCACATAGTGGTTCATCTGCTATCGCTTTGCGGAACGCCAACCGACGCTGGCTGGACATGTGCCTGCAAAATGCTTTGGATAAGATCGATTCCCAATGTACGTGGGTTCTGCAAAGCTTCAGCAGAACTAATAGTTTGGCGAGTTGGTACGAATTCATAGTAAAATATTTTTGCGCGCACAATTCACAAGGACACAGTGAAGCCGCTCGGTGCATAAACACCCGTCGAGAAGAACATGAACGTTCTCTTCGTAAAGAAAATCATTCGCACTTGTCAAAGCACTGCAATCTATGCCACTGTGATCCGGAATTTTTAACACAGACATTTTGTTTTCAGATAAAAATAAACTAACACGTGAAATCACAGAAGCATATTATATCAAAAAGTGCGCTGAGAGATGCATAAGCCAACCATCGGTTGTAATCACTGAAAATGAATTTGCTTTTTTAAATACTGGTTGAACCTTCTTATTCTGTTTTTTAATCTGTTTCTGTTTTGCTGATATGCTCAGCACATGCCCATCGCTGATAGCTGGGGTATATATGTTCTATATCTTTCCGAAAGTGAAATAGTTGTGAGTAAGCGCTCGTGTGTCCCCCCTTCACTGTGTCCTTGTGAATTGTGCGCGCAAAAATATTTTACTATAACTCTGCAAAACTTCTCTTTATATAAGTATATATTTCAGATGACGCAGTTGTTTTACTTCTGTTTTTTTTACATTGTGGTTAGTTTTTTCCGAGTTTGTTGTAGTTATCGTTGTAATGTAGCCGCACGTGACCGACGAAGAGAACCTTGACGTCGGTACCTATCTCCAGCGCGCCGAAGAAGCCCTACAGCTCGCCCGCCTACGGATCAAGAACCAGCAGTGTACCGACAGCCGACATTACAACCTCCGACGACGTGGCGTCGAGTACCAGCTTGGCGACCATGTTTGAGTTTGGACCCCAATACGTCGACGAGGACTCAGTGAGAAACTATTGCGACGCTATTTCTGACCCCACAAGGACGCCCGACGTGTTGGCGAACTGGACTATGAGGTCGTGCCAGACGGCATTTCGCAGTCACAGCGGCGCCGCGCAGCATTTGAAGTGGCCCATGTAGTGCGTCTTAATCCATTTTACGCACGCCGACGAACTTCCTTTTTTTGTTATTTCTTTGCTACGGGTGTTTTTGTTTATTACTTTCGTTTGTTTGCAGCATAGGGTCGATGCTTTTTTAAGAGGGGGGTATTGACACGTGCACATGTTGATCTTTCTCGGGTGACCGCGTTTCCCCGCTTAGGAAATCGTATGGTACAGCGCAGGATACGCTTGCATGTATAGGAAGTTTCAGGAATGTTATCGATGCTTCTATTCGCTGTCGCCGAACCTTGTGGTATCTGATTTCATCGCCTGAAGCGAATGGTATAGAAGTTTGTGGAAGACACGCACGACCCAGCGATTAGTCTGGAACATTCAACGACTGCTGTATAAAAGCCCACGCGCTTGACCCGCTGATCAGATTTTTCGACGATCGCCGATTGTGTTCCCCGCTATCGTTGTGCTATAATTGTTGCCTGTTTTGTGGGCACAGGTTCGCCCAATAAATGTTAGTTTTGCCGTCCCAACTATTGTTACTGTGTTCTTCAAGGTCACCACCACGTGATAACATATATATATATATATATATATATATATATATATATATATATATATATATATATATATATATATATATATATATGTGTGTGTGTATATATATATATATATATATATATATATATATGTGTGTGTGTGTGTGTGTGTAACATCGAGTCAATGTAGTGAATATGGTTGAGCACCAACAACACGCCACAGCCAGCGTCCCGTGATCTTCTCCTTCCTCTCTTCTTTCTTCTTTCTGTAACCGGACCCATGGGTGGTGAAGCGCCCTCTCGGGGCATGGTAGGCGAAGAATTGCGAGGGAAGTATGGCTTCATCCTCGAAACGTGGACGACGTAAACAGGCGTCGGACTTGAGAATGCATCAAACTGTAGCGGCGCAATCACGTAATTTACGTCGTTAACTGGGCGTAGGACTTCATAAGGTCCTGTGTAGCGAGAGACAAGCTTTTGGGAGCGGCCACCCTAGCAACGAAAGTAGCACCCAAGCACCTCAGGCAAACCGAACATCGCGATGGCACCGGTCATAATGCCCTTTTTATACATGCTGCGAGGCTAGTAATTGAGATTCGGGGAATTCACGTGCCATGTGAGCGCAATCGATGACCTCACGAGCGCACTAGTTGCAACACCCGACACAGAAGGGAGGATGGTGTCAAACGGCAATGTGAGGTCGCGACCATACAAAAGTCAAAAGGATGAATATCCTGTAGTGTCTTGTCGGGGCGAGTTATACGTGAACGTTACGTAGGCCAGAGTGGCGTCATAGTCGCGGTGTTCGTTGGAGACTTACATCGACAGCATCTCTGTGATTGTTCGGTTGAAACGTTCCATAAGACCGTTGGTTTGTGGGTGATAAGCGGTGGACAGCTTGCGCTCAGTGGCGAAAAAGCGGAGGAGGTCTTCGACAACTCATGACAAGAACGAGCGGCCGTGGTCTGTAAGTAACTGTCAAGTTGTAACGTGGTGAATATTGACGTCGTGGAGGAGAAAATCGGTAACGTCTGTTGCGCAACGGGTGGGAAACGCCTTTGTGATCGCGTAGTGTGTCGTCTAATCAGTAGCGATGGCAACCCACTTATTCCCTCAAGGCGAAGTCGGAAAAGGGCCAAGCAGGTAAAAGCCTGCGCGAAAGGACAGTTCAAAGGAAACTACAATCGGATGGAGTCGTCCGACAGGTGGCAGGTTTCTTCTGGCGTTGACACAATTCGCAAGTTGCGACATAACGACGCACAGAGCGGTAGAGACTCGGCCAGAAGAACAGACCTCGTACGCGGTCGTATGTACACAAAATTCTAAGGTGTCCCGCCGTCGGTTCATCGTGATGTTGATCGAGAGCGTCGGATCACAGATGACGAGGAAGGACAAGCAGCAACTCAGAGCCGTCAGGGTTGATATTACGGTGGTAGAAGATGTCATCGTGCAGCACGAACGTGCAGACACGTGCCGTCTGAGCTGCGAGATTGCACTGCGGCGATGATGGATTGTAAGGACTGGTCGCGTTATCATTTAGCGCGCATTGTCGGTCGTGTCAGTAAAAGCCACCACGCAAGTCGCCGGATCCTGCAGAGCAGGATCAGGAGGATGCACGGGTTGACGAGAGAGGCAGTCAGCGTCCTTGTGGAGGCGTCCAGTACTGTAATTGACAGTAAATAAAAATTTCTGGAGCCCGAAAGCCCAGCAACCAAGCCATCCTGTCGGGTCCAGGCGGGAAGTCCGCCAGCAGAGTGCATGGTGGTCTGTAACGACTGAAAACGTACGGCCGCACAAATATGGCCGGAACTTGGCAAGAGCCCAAACTAAACCCAAGCACTCCCGCTCGATGATGTAGTAATTTTTCTCGGCAGGTGACAGCAGGCGACTGGCGTGAGCTATCACTCACTCAATATCATTCAGTTTTTGGGCGAAAACAGCGCCGATGCCATGGCTGCTTGCGTCAGCGTGGACTTCGGTCGGTGCGGATGGATCAAAATGGGCAACTATGGAAGGGGTCGTCAGAAACCCGATGAGAGCGGCGAACGCGTGAGCCTGCTCCGAGCCCCATGAGAGTGGTGTGTTGTTCTTTAGAAGATCTGTCACACGTTGAGCCACATCGGAGAAGTTTTTCACGAAACGGCAAAAGTTAGAACACAGGACGACGAAGCAGCGCACGTCGGAAGCAGAACACGGCACAGGGAAGCGGCATACGGCGCGATCTTTTTCCGGGTCTGGTTGGACACCGGATAGGTCAACGAAGTGTCCCAACACGGTAATCTGACGGCACCCGAATTTACAATTCGAGGAGTTCATTTGGAGGCCGGATTTTCAGAAGAAAGCAAAAATGGCAGTGAGTCGGGTAAGGCGGCTGCCGAACATGGAAGAAAAAACAATAGAATCGTCAAGGTAAGAGGGACACGTGGTCCACTTGTAGCCAAACAGAAGAGAGTCCGTCACACGTTCAAATATCGCAGGACCATTGCGTAGGCCAAATGGCATGGCTTTGAACTGATACAAACCATCCGGCGTGATGAAGGCCATTTTCTCGCTGCGCATTTCATCAACTGATCTATGCCGGTACCCGGATCGAAGGTCGATGGACGAGAAGTATTTAGCTTCATCGTTATTAGTAACCGTGAACAGCGTATGTGGAACAGCCACGTTCCTGTTCAAGAACACCTCGATGATAGGGCGAAGCTAACACTCACCGTCAGAAACCTGTGGCTGGGTGGTCAAAGTGACGTAAGTAACGGCCTCGGGTGACATACGCACATCGTGAAGCGAGCACAAGTGAGGTGGGCAACGCTGGAAGCATCGGCGAGTTGAGGCAGCTCTAATTGAAGAACGCCGGTTGCGCAGTCGATGAGAGAAGAATGAATGAATAAAAAGTATAATGCAGGAAATTCACTGTCGATCACAGCAAAGAAAAAAGAAGTAGGGCGGCCGGCTATACTTAAGAGAAAGCTTTAGCTGGGGCCCTACTCCGACGCGGCCTATTCAAATACATTTAAAACGCAAAAACGTTTTTCTAAGATAGCGCCTGGACCGATTTTAATGAAATTTGTTGCATTTGAGAGAGAAAGTTAAATTCTAGTGACCGTTGGAAGTGAAATTTCGATTTAGGGCTTGCATTTCGTTAAAAAAATTTGCAGTATCCATTACACCACTCAAAGCGGACAAATTGCATACGTAATTTTACATCTTACGTGAACTTGTAACGTTGATTAGAAGCGTTCTGCAAAAGCTGTATATCGATATCTTTTAAATTATTTTATATTCATGTGTAACATATAAATTCTCTCCGCTGTAGATGTACTATTAGTTGCAATTCACAGAATTGTATTATCATTTTTCGTTGTTGAGTTAGAGTTGTAAACTTGATGGTTTCATTTTTTTATTAAATTTTAATAAAAAATTGACGACGCAACTCAGAAATCGGAAACCAACAGTGACTAGATTTGGAGATTTCCTTTTAAACGCAACAAACGTCGTCAAATTTGGTACTGTGGTTGCCGAGAAAAACGAATTCTCCTTTTACATGTATTTAGATAGGAGCACCCGAGCTAAAGCTTTGTTATTCTCGCAGTACACAATGGAAGAACAACCAGCCCGCGGCCGTCAGCCACACGAAACACTCGGGCAGCTGCTGGAGTAAGAACCTTTTTTAAACATCTACGTGGGCAAGCACTCATAACAGTACGTGGGCTCCAGTGTCGACGAGTGCTTGTACAGGTACGCCGTCTAATTTAACGTCAATTACACTTCTCCTTCTGTGCACAGACAGAGGATTTACTGCAGTATTCGGCAATGCAACACCACCTCTGAGGGTTGCATTTCCTAGTTTTCTGAGAGGGTGCGGCCAAAAGCCCCAGTAACGAAAGGCGACGTGACTGCGGTGAACGGGAAGATGGGCGAGTTGCTTGCGCTGAACGAGTCGTGGGCGGCTGTACCACGTGTTCCGAGCAGAGTTGTCGGCGCTGTTAGGCTTGGCGGTGGGCGAAACATTGCGGGAATTTCCATCAAAATGGCTCAGGTGGGTTGGTGTGCGAGGTGTTGAGGGCCACGAGTTGCGACAGTATCGGGCGATATGAACAATGCGTAAACAGGCGAAACATATCGGCTGGTTGTCCGCAGTTCCCCACTCCTTCAGGTTGCGATAACGCGGAGAGAATCGTCGGGGTGGAGGAAAATAGTAGAAGGGTGTTCGTTAGCTCTGCGATTGGCGACCGCACACATATTGTAAACCAATGTTTTCCAGTTCCTGGCGAACGATGGCTTGTGCGAGGGGAACTGAAAATGTGGTAGCATCAGGGCTTGGCGAACAGAAAGCTGCGGGTGCCATCGCATCCAGTTCACGTGTAACGATTTGCACCACGTCATCTCATGGCACCGCATGCTGCTGTGCGGGTTGAACTTCACACGTCGACGTTGCGGCAGTATAGGGAAGTCTGGCGAATGGTGGCAAGACGCGTCGGCTTTTGGCCTGTTCGAATTGTCGGCACTCTTTACTGATAGCATCAGCTGTAAAGCAGGTTTTGCACATGAGCAGATTAAATGCGCCATCAGCAATGCGTTTAAGCACGTCCCCGGCCTTCTCAGCTTTTCTCATGTCGGGATCGGCTTTACGACAAAGTCTCCGCACGTCCTCGATGTACGAGACATAGGACTCCATCGGAGACTGGGTACGGGACCCCAGTTCCAGCTTCGCGAGAGTTTTACGGCTGGCTGGTTTGCCAAACAACTCTGTTAACTTCTCTTTGCGTTTGTCCCAGCTGGTCAGCTCCTCTTCATGGCTGCCAAACCATACCTTTGCCGTGTCTGTTGTGTTAGCTAGCGTAAGCGTAGGCTCTCATCTATTGGTTCCACTCATGCGTTCGTATATGGTCACCCACTCTTCAATGTCGGCGCCATTGGTCCGGCAGAATGTTCCAGGATCCTTGGGTTTCACAACGAAAACCGAAGCTGACAGCGACGTAGCATGCGACGGCAACGACGTTGATCCCGAATACTCTGCTGCTGCTAATATTGTACAATTTTATTCTTTTGATATATGTGTGCTGCTAATATTGTATAAATTTTATTCTCTTGGTTCTGTAACAATGTAAATTCATTCCTGCTTGGGCCTGCAGTATTCTGAAATAATAAAATAATAAAATACTCACCGTCATTCATGGTGCGGACGAGGATGCGACGTCCACTGCGGCGCTTCGTTTCCAGACGTGGTACCCCGCAGCTCTCACCAATGTGTTAAAAGGATGTTTGGAGTATAGAATATTGTATATACAATATCATCATCATCATCATCATCCTGGCTACGCCTTCTGTATGGCAAAGGCCTCTCCCATACTCCTCCAACTACCCTGGTCTTGTGCTAATTGTAGCCATGTTGTCCCTACAAACTTCTTAATCTCATCCGTCCACCTAACTTTCTGCCGCCCCCTGCTACGCTTCCCTTCTCTTGGAATCCAGTCCGTAACCCTTAATAAACACGGGTTGTCTTCCCTCCTCAATACATGCCCTGCCCATGCCCATTTCTTTTTCGCGATTTCAAGTAAGATGTCATTAGGACGTGTTTGTTCCCTCACCCAATCTGCTCTCTTCTTATTCCTTAACGTTAAACCCATCATTCTTCTTTCCATAGCTCTTTGCGTCATCCTCAATTTAAGTAGAACCCTTTTCGTAAGCCCCCATGTTTCTTCCCCGTAGGTGAGTACTGGTAAGGTGCAGCTGTTATACACTTTTCTTTTGAGGGATAATGGCAACCTCCTGTTCATGATCTGAATGAAGTAATGCAGGACGCCATTATTGCTCAAATTAAGCGCGTCGATGGTAGCACGATAACGCGCTGCGCCTGAGGGAAGGCAGGTAATCAAGGTAAAAAGCTGGGCAGTGCCGATGGTGATAGTGCCATTGGGACGAAATTTGAGGCCACCATCTTGACGCCTCTGACGCTTTTGTTTTGCGTGGATTTAACTTTCAGAAGGAGATGAGGCTTTAAGTGCCGTGTAATTTTTAGTGTTGTTTATTTACATATGGGTTTCAAATACTGTTTTGAAATGCCATGGTCGAAACGACACTTTATTCCAACAAGAAAAATATGGCGCCGATGCAAAAAAAAAAGATGAACACAAGCCGATGATTAATGATGAGTGAGTTTGTGCAGATGAAGTCGGAATAAATGCTTACACTAATTTCCCCCGTGGACTGAAGCGGCTAGCCTGGCCTCACATTAGACAGTGGGACGGTGATGAAAGGGCTTGAGGCAGCAGACGTGCACGATCTCTGTTCCGCGAGAGTGTCGGTCATTTGGGACATCAACAGGTGTAACCCGATAGTTCACCGGCGAGGTCTGCTCTATGACTTTGCAGGCACCAATATATCAAGACTCAAGCATCTAGCGTTATTAACCGGGTGTTCTTGCAGCTGTCCATAGGAGCACATCGTCACCAGGGTGGTAGGAAACCAGGCGGTGAGAGGCATCGTACCGATGTTTGCGATTGTCTTGACTAGCTTCAGTGTTCATACGGGCGCGACAATGACATTGCGCTACACGAGACACAAACTGGTGGCAAATGAATGGTGAATCGTTGACGGGGCCAGAGAAGAAAGAAACGTCGAGTGATGAGGTTGGGTGGCGGCCGTATACTAAGAGAAACAGAGAGTATCCGGTGGTCCGTTGAACAGACGTGTTGTATGCATATGTTACAAATGGGAGAGTCGCATCCCACTTACGAGGGTCAGGTTCAATATACATGGATAGCATGTCACACATCGTGCTAAGAAATCACTCTGTTAGGCCGTTGATTTGAGGGTGGTAGCTAGACGTTGTCTAGTGCACGGTGTTGGACGCTTGCATAACTTGATTACGAGTATTTGAAAGAAATGCCTTGCTTCGGTCGCTCAAGAGAACGTGACGTGCCCCGTTACGTAAGTAGATAGCCTAAAACAAGAAGGCCGGTACTTCTGAGGCAACTCGGGCTGGATGCCGTCTTTGCTAACGGGATGACACATGACTTTAATCGATGCGCAAGGCAAAGGGCACTTCCTCGTGTTTAGTTGAAGTCCGGTATTAGAAAGGCATGTGAGCACTTCTTCTAAGCGTTGCAGATGGTCAGTGAAAGTCGAAGAAAACACGACGATGTCGTCGAGGTAACATAGTCAAGTTTCCCACTTGAGGCCGCAAAGAACAGTGCCGATCATTCTTTCAAATGTGCCGGAAGCATTGCATAGACCGAAAGGCATTATGTTAAACTCGTAAAGGAAGGAAGGAAGGAAGGAATGAAAAAGTGGAGAAGGAAGGCAGGGAGGTTAACCAGTTTAGCCTAACCGGTTTGCTACCTTACACATGGGAGCGGGATGGGGGGGATGAAAGATGGGAGGAGAGAGAGAGAGCACATAACGCAGCAAACACATCGTCAGTTACAGTCCGTCACTCTTGCGCGGTACGCGACATCACTGTCACAGCCGCGTGTCCAAGCCCGTATCCTTCATAAACCGAAGTAGTCCCTTCATCGCCTTCAGCTGCGATGTCTTCTGTCGGCGATATGTGAAAATCGTTGCAACTGACAATGTTCCATTGTCCAGCTGCACTAGAATGGACGCCATGGACTGTCTCTGAACATTATATTCAGGACAGTCGCACAGAATGTGTTCCAGCGTCTCCTCGCAAAGACAGGCATTGCAGAGAGCGTTGTCGGCCATTCGAATGCGAAACGAGTAGGATTTTGTGAAGGCCACCCCTAGCCATAAGCGATAAAGCAGGGTGGCCCCACTTCGGCGGAGTCCAGTTGGCATACAGAGATGCATCAATGAGGCCAGGTCGTGTTGATTGCTGCAGTTGGTGTGGCTGCTTGGTGTGCACCATAGAGAAAGCGTGATCTCCCGTGCAAGCACTTGAATTCTGCTGGCTGCGTCGGACCGTGAAAGTGGTGTGGCCTCTTCCTGTGTGTTTTCAAGAGCTGTCCGAGCGGCTTTATCGGCGTCTTCATTTTCTATGACGCCGCAGTGGCTTGGCAGCCACTGAAACGTCACGTGATGTCCTTTCTCATGTGATGTATCGAGTAGGCATCTAATATCAAGCACGAGCTGTTCGAATGGCCCTCGACGCAGAGCTGATAGCACAGATTTAAACTCGTAAAGACCATCCGGAGTAGAAAAGGCGGTCTATTCTTTGTCCTCTTCGTGCATTGGAATTTGCCAATATCCGAAGCGAAGAACAAGGCTAGAAAAGTATTGCGCGCCTTGCAAAGAATCAAGGGCGTCATCAATACGGGGCATCGGATATACACACTTGCGGGTGATCCTTTTTAGCGCGCGGTAGTCAACACAAAATCTTACCGATTCGCCCTTCTTCTGCACTAAAACGACAGGTGATGACCAAGAACTGGCGGAGGGACGTATGATGTTTCTTTTCAGCATATCGGCGACGTTCTCTTCGATGATCTTGCGTTCGGCCAAAGTAACTCGGTAAGGACGACGGCGTAAAGTATTCTGGTCATCGGTATCGATACGATGGATGGTAACGGAAGTCTGTCCGAGTGACCAAGTATCGATATCAAAGGAGGCCTGGTGCTTCGTGAGCAATTTTAGCAACGCTTCATTTTGAGCAGCAGTAAGGTGAGGACTTATCACTCAAGCAAGGGCAGATGAAGCAGATTTGACCTGTTGAGAAAGAGCTTGCGAGGCGGAAAGAGGAAGCAAGGAGACTTGTAGGGTATCCACATAACTGGTCACTGCGGAATCTTGAGGCAGGAGGATTGTCTCAGTGGTCGCGTTTAAAGCGATGATTAATGCAGAGTTTTCTTTGAACCGCACCAGGCAGCAAGCGAACGCGATCCCATGGGCAAGACAGCGGCCGTAAGGAGTGATGAACACGTCGCCATTGGTGATGCCCGTAGAAGAGAGACATGATTTGCTCGTGACCGGAAGGCAGTACAGAATCGGCAGCAGTGAAAAAGCGCAGTCGTGGCTCATCGGCACTCCCGCTGCAACGAACTGTCTCGGTCATATGGACTATAGGCTGAGGGCAAGTAATTAAAGGGGACGCTGACGAGAGAAAGCCCCAACCGAAAATTAGTTCATGAGCGCACCGAAATAAAATTGCGAACTCAATGTGATGACGGATACCATCAATGAAGACGCGTGCCGTGTCATTCGGCTGATGCTCGAATGCTTGCTCAATTAGCCCCAGTCAGGGATGATTCAATATAAGGCGCCTTCACGTTCCGCAGACGAGAGCACAGGTCCGCAGGCATAAGAGATATAGTAGCTCCCGTGTCAATCAGAGCAAACAAACGCACACACTCCAGATACGCCAATAATATGTTTGAAAGACATTCAGGAGGACTTAGAGCACTTCGCACCGATACAGTTATCCTTCCTAAAACTGCAATGGTTAGTTTTCCGGTCACTGGACATGGAGTTGGGAGACAGGTCGAAGTGACAAAAGAGAACGTCGAAGCGGCGATGAGGAGCACCCTCTCGAGGCATGTGTGTTGTGTGTGGTGTTGGAGAAGTCAGCTGGAGATGGAGATCGGCGAACGGGGGGATTATCGTCATAAGTGCGGTAGACGCGAGGAGGTACGACGTAACCACGACGTTTATTTTGCTGGCGGCGTGGGCAAAACCGGGAGATATGTGCTGGGAAGCCGCAGGAATAGCGGATAGGCCGGGACGAACGCCAGACAGAGTAGTAAGGCGGGTTCGGAGCTCTGGGGACTAAAGGTGCCAGGTGATCGCGAACAGGCGCAGGTGGTGTTATCGGAGACGGCGCGGCTGGCATTGCTGTAACCTGGGCGTAAGAAAGCTGTTGTGAGCAAGGAGAAGCGTTGGTATGGTGGGCGTTCTGCAGTGAGGCCTGTTCCTCCTCAATAATGCCGCGCAGATCCGTAGAAGCAGGTGGGACGTGAGAGATGCTGCAAGGGGGTGAGCCATGGGCTTGCAATTCCTCACGGAATATGGCTCTAATGATAGACCGGAGCTCAATACTGTTTGCCATGGGGTTGTCGGAAAAGTCCGGTTGCAAGCGGATTAATTGCAGGGCGTTGAGGCGCTGAAAGATGGAGATGACCTCCGACACCATCGAAGGGTTTTGAGCGGCGAGTACGTTAGAGGCAGTAGACCCTATGCCCTTATGAAAATGTCGCACGCGGTCAGTTTCTGGCATGGCACTGTCGACACGTGGCAAAGCGGGAGGATTTCCTCAATGTACGAAGTATATGACTCGCCATTATTCCTTAACGCCATAATGAATACCTTCTTCCGCAAGCGAGATAGCCGAAAGTGGACGTGGAGGAGCCCGAACGACGAGACTAGAAATGAAATAGACTTCATACTCTGCGCTAACCCAGGCATCATACAAGATGTGGACGTGCTCAGCAAGGTGCGCTGCAGTGACCATAGGATGGTAAGAACTCGAATTAGCCTAGACCTGAGGAGGGAACGGAAGAAACTGGTACATAAGAAGCCGATCAATGAGTTAGCGGTAAGAGGGAAAATAGAGGAATTCCAGATCAAGCTACAGAACAGGTATTCGGCTTTGACTCAGGAAGAGGACCTTAGTGTTGAAGCAATGAACGACAATCTTGTGGGCATCATTAAGGAGTGTGCCATAGAAGTCGGTGGTAACTCCGTTAGACAGGATACCAGTAAGCTATCACAGGAGACGAAAGATCTGATCAAGAAACGCCAGTGTATGAAAGCCTCTAACCCTACAGCTAGAATAGAACTGGCAGAACTTTCGAAGTTAATCAGCAAGCGTAAGACAGCTGACATAAGGAAGTATAATATGGATAGAATTGAACATGCTCTCAGGAACGGAGGAAGCCTAAAAGCAGTGAAGAAGAAGCTAGGAATTGGCAAGAATCAAATGTATGCGTTAAGCGACAAAGCAGGCAATAGCATTACTAATATGGATGAGATAGTTCTAGTGGCTGAGGACTTCTATAGAGATTTATACAGTACCAGTGGCACCCACGACGATAATGAAAGAGAGAATAGTCTAGAGGAATTTGAAATCCCACAGGTAACACCGGAAGAAGTAAGGAAAGCCTTGGGAGCTATGCAAAGGGGGAAGGCAGCTGGGGAGGATCAGGTAACAGCAGATTTGTTGAAGGATGGTGGGCAGATAGTTCTAGAGAAACTGGCCACCCTGTATACGAAATGCCTCATGACTTCGAGCGTACCGGAATCTTGGAAAAACGCTAACATAATCCTAATCCATAAGAAAGGGGACGCCAAAGACCTGAAAAATTATAGACCGATCAGTTTACTGTCCGTTGCCTACAAAGTATTTACTAAGGTAATTGCAAATAGAATCAGGAA